>NC_084732.1:87138055-87738055 GCF_033978785.1 Entelurus aequoreus
TTTACTCATTCAACATATCTTTACCTGCACATTACCTACCTTCTCTGTATCCTGGCGTCTAGCTGGTGTTTCCTGCCTTCACCCATTCAACATATCTTTACCTGCACATTACCTACCTTCCCTGCATCCTTGGGTCACACTGGTGCTTCTTTCTTTCACCATACAACATATCTTCACCTGCACATACCTACCTTGTCTGCATGGCCTCGACCACACCTGCGCTTCCTTCTTTCACCCATTTTACCCATTCAACATATCTTCACCCGCACATTACCTACTTGCTCTGCATTCTCGGGTCAAGCTGGTGCTTCCTGCCATCATCCAGTCAACATATCTTTACCTGCAAATTACCTACTTTTTCTGCATCCTGGGGTCAAACAGGTGCTTCCTTTTTTGACCCAGTCAACATATCTTTACCTGCACATTACCTACCTTCTCTGTATCCTAGAGTCAAACTGGTGCTTCGGTCCCTAATAAGAAGGTCCACAAAGGAACAGAAGAGTCATTGATTTAAGGCACAAAATTGGGGAAAGGACAAGTCAAATTCCTGAACAGAGGTGACAAATATAAAATAAAATATCCTAACAGTATTTTAACAGTATCAAGAGGACTTACCTACGAACAAATTCCAATGTCCGAGGACCTTCCTCTTGGTATTCCAAGTTGAACACATAGTAGGTGGCAAGAAGGGCAGCAAGCCCTGAGATTAAGCTAGGTTGGACGCCTTTGCAGATGACATCACCTTCCATGCTGATCATCCAACGTTTTATTGTGACTTTGTCACCAGCAACTGGTACAGTCAAGAAATGCAGTTTATGTTCCTAAACAGTATCCAATATGGGTAGCATTTTAAAAGTATTTGGAATGGCCACCTCACTCGCTCTCTCTTTACTCTGTTTACATCTAGTCTCCGAAGGCAGTGGTTCTCAAATGGGGGTACGCGTACTCCTGGGGGTACTTGAAGGTATGCCAAGGGGTACGTGAGATTTTTTTTTAATATTTTAAAAATAGCAACAATTCAAAAATCCTTTATAAATATATTTATTGAATAATACTTCGACAAAATATGAATGTAAGTTCATAAACTGAACAACTAATCAAGTAAGCTATTCCATTCATTACCATAAAGCCAGAGTTTCCCCCATGCCATGATGGTTTGACCCTACCTGGCGGTGCCACACGGCACCAACTGTCAATCAACTATCCATGTAGAAAACAATGGAGGCTTGGTTAAAGCGTAGTGGACATGTTCCATAAATATTGATGTTAAAGATTTCTTTTTTTGTGAAGAAATGTTGAGAATGAAGTTCATGAATCCAGATGGATCTCTATTGCAATCCCCAAAGAGGGCACTTTAAGTTGATTACTTCTATGTGTAAAAATCTTTATTTATAATTGAATCACTTGTTTATTTTTCAACAAGTTTTTAGTTATTTTTATATCTTTTTTTCCAAATAGTTCAAGAAAGACCACAACAAATGAGCAATATTTTGCACTGTTATACAATTTAATAAATCAGAAACTGATGACATAGTGCTGTATTTTACTTCTTTATCTCTTTTTTTCAACCAAAAATGCTTTGCTCTGATTAGGGGGTACTTGAATTTAAAAAATGTTCACAGGGGTACATCACTGAAAAAAGGTTGAGAACCACTGTCCTAAGGCAGTGGTTCTCAACCTTTTTTCAGTGCTGTGAACATTTTTTTAATGCAAGTAGACCTCCATGTCTTTATAACAGGAATATCCTGAATTCTCAAGTTGCATATCACAATAGTCATCATCAGTGTTAATAACACAAGAGCTGCTTGGATTTGCTGTTGAGCAAGTCAAACTTCGTTCAGTGTAGCCGTAGTGCTTCCTTGACACGTGCGATGTGAAAGTAGACTTAACTGTAAATCTTTTTTCACATTGACTGAAGGGGCACGTAACTGTCGGTAATATGACTTTTCAAATGCAGGAAAAGGGCCCGTATATTATCGCACTTCGCGCTACATGAGACAATATTACAAGGTAAACCTTCTGCGCTATACATATCAGTCCTACTCTTGCCATATTTATGACGACGGCTGTGAGTTTTGAAGGCTGAGAAGTTGGAAAAAACTCTTGTGCATTTAGGGAAAGCACACTTAAACGATGCATTAGGCATACAACTATGACTTCGCATGTGTCTAACATACGCACATACATTGCTGCAAGTCGTAGCACATATGTTGCAAGTTATCATCTTTTATGATGACTATGACAAAAAAGAAGAAAACTTAGCTAGCTAGCATGCGGCGGTACATGCGCGTGGTCAACGATAGTGTCTGTGATGCTGACTGTGACGCTATGTCATTTCGGACTTTATAAATATATATATAAAGTAATTCAAACAGAAAATGACACATCAAGGTACAAGTGACTCTTACCTTGTTATCAAAAACACACGATGCAGTAGGATGGATTTAGCAGGGTCGGCCAGGTGAAATGAAGCTCGGTTGGACGAATTGTGGGCGGACCCAAGAAACAAGTCTGAAAAATACTGAATTACACTGTAGGTTTTACAGTAACTTACTGCTGGTTGATATTTTTTGAAAAATGCAACAACATTTACAGTACTTAACTGCATTTAAGAAGAACATGATAGGTTGATTGGCAACACTAAATAGGCCCTAGTGTGTGAATGTGAGTGTGAATGTTGTCTGTCTATCTGTGTTGGCCCTGCGATGAGGTGGCGACTTGTCCAGGGTGTACCCCGCCTTCCGCCCGATTGTAGCTGAGATAGGCTCCAGCGCCCCCCGCGACCCCGAAGGGAATAAGCGGTAGAAAATGGATGGATGGATGGAGTATATAACTGTAATTTTATTTTTTATTTTTACAGTAATTTTTTACAGTGAAGGTCATGGGTGTCAAACTCTGGCCCATGGGCCAAATCTGGCCCAACGTGTAATTTGACTTGGCCCTTGAGGCAATATCAAATTAACACCAAAGCTGGACCGGCGATTATACATTGCGGCAGTGCCGCGGTAACACCGCATTCACCGCTACTTCTAATACTTGCCAAGACAAAAGTGACTCCAGCACTGCTCCCGAATTTTTTATTTTTTATTTTCAGCTAGTCAAACGAGTGCCGGCCCAGTTTCACGTCAGTGCAGCTTCTGCACCCACACACAATTGAATGCAACGCATACTTCATCAACAGCGATACAGGTTACACTGACGGTAGCCAAATAAAAAACTTTAACACTTTTAGAAATATACGCCACACTGTGAATCCACACCAAACAAGAATGACAAACACATTTTGGGAGAACATCCGCACCGTAACACAACATAAACACAACACAACAAATACCCAGAACCCTTTGTAGCACTAAATCTTCCGGGACGCTACAAGGTGTGTGTGTGTGTGGGGGGGAGGTTTGGTGGTAGCGGGGGTGTATTTTGTAGCGTCCCGAAAGAGTTAGTGCTGCAAAAGATTCTGGGTATTTGTTCTTTTGTGTTTATGTTGTGTTACGGTACGGATGTTCTCCCGAAAGGTGTTTTTTATTTTTGTTTGGTGTGGGTTCACAGTGTGGCGTATATTTCTAACAGTGTTAAAGTTTTTTATACTGGCACCCTCAGTGTAACCTGTATCGCTGTTGATGAAGTATGCGTTGCATTCATTTCTGTATGCGTGCTGAAGCTGCACATATCTTGTGACTGGGTCTGAATGATGTTAGAATTGGGTGTACGAGATATGACTGTTGAACACCTTGTTCGATAATGAAAGTTGCCTCAGCTCAAAGCCTGAGCCCCGACATTAAAGAACTAGCATCTAAAAAAAGATGCCAGGTATCTGGCTTGGGCACATCAAATTAGATCAGTGTGTTGCAAACTGAGCAGTTTAAAGTCCTGAATGGTTGTTTTATTCATTGTTATTTTATTTTCAATTTTATTAGCCTGTGGAAAAAGTTAATGTTGATATTTACCTCAGAAGGCTGCAAATAGAAAAGAGGCATTCAATTTTTATTTAAATTGTATTTGATATGCAATTGATATTTTTTAATTATTATTATTATTATTTGAAACTCCATTTTTCATGTCACTATAAAGTTATATAAGCCTTGCTTGTTCAATATTCAATGCAAAACTTGTTTGGGTCCCTATTAAAAGGTTAATTTGTTCAACCTTGGCCCGCGGCTTTGTTCAGTTTTAAACTTTGGCCCACTCTGTATTTGAGTTTGACACCCCTGGTGAAGGTGAAGCTCTGTCGTCCTGGAGGCCACGGGGAAGACCCAGGACACACTGGGAACACTATGTCTCCCGGCTGGCCTGGGAACGCCTCGGGATCCCCTGAGAAAAGGTCCTAGGTGAGGGATCAGACAAAGAGCAGCTCAAAGACCTTTATGAAAAGTACAAATCGAGGACCTAGATTTTTTCTCGCCCAGGCGCAGGTCACCGTGGCTCCCCTGTGGAGCCAGGCGCAGAGGTGGGGCACGATGGCGAGCGACTGGTGGCTGGGCCTGTCTCCATGGGGCCTTGCCGGGCTCAGCTCGAAGAGGCAACGTGGGTCAACCCTCCAATGGGCTCACCACTCATGGGCCCATTGAGGTCATAGAGGTCGGATGCAGTGTGAACTGGGCGGCAGCCGAAGGCAGGGCACTTGGCGGTCCGATTATCGGCTACATAAGCTCGCTCTTGGGACGTGGAACGTCACCTCGCTGGGAGGGAAAGAGCCTGAGCTGGTGCGCGAGGTGAAGAAGTTCCGGCTAGATATAGTTGGACTCACTTCGACGCACAGCAAGGGCTCTGGAACCTGTTCTCTCAAGAGGGGCTGGACTCTCTTCCACTCTGGCGTTGCAAGCAATGAGAGGCTGGGGTGGCAATTGTTGTTGCTCAAAGCCTGCACGTTGGACTTTAACCCAGTAGACGAGATGGTAGCTTCCCTCCGCCTTCGGGTTGGGTGACGGGTCCTGACTGTTGTTTGTGTTTACGCACCAAACAGCAGCTCAGAGTACCCACTCTTTTTGGATTCCCTTGAGGGAGTACTGGAGAGTGCTCCCTCGGGTGATTCCCTTGTTCTGTTGGGGGACTTCAATGCTCATGTTGGCAAGGACAGTGAAACCTGGAGAGTCGTGATTGGGAAAAATGGCCACCCGGATCTGAACCCAAGTGGTGCTTTGTTATTGGACTTTTGTGCTCGTCACGGATTGTCCATAACAAACACAATGTTCAAACATAAGGAAGAACTTTGAACATGTCACGAGGGAGGTGCTGGACATTGAGTCTGAGTGGACCATGTTCCGTGCCTCTCTTGTCGAGTCTGCTGATTGGAGCTGTGGCCGCAAGGTGTTTGGTGCCTGTCGTGGCGGTAATCCTAGAACTCGCTGGTGGCCACCAGCAGTGAGGGATGCCGTCAAGCTGAAGAAAGAGCCTATCGGGTCCTTTTGGCTCATGGGACTCCAGAGGCAGCGGGCATACCGACAGGCCAAGCAGTGCCTGGGGAATCTGTGGTGGACTCTCCTATTTCTGGGGCTTAGGTTGCCTAGGTAGTTAAAAAGCTCCTCTGTGGCAAGGCCCCGGTGGTGGATGAGTTCCTTAAGGCTCTGGATACTGTGGGGCTGTCTTGGTTGACAAGACTCTGCAACATCGCGTGAACATTGGGGGCGGTACCTCTGGATTGGCAGACCGGGGTGGTGGTTCCTCTCTTTAAGAAGGGGAACCGTAGGGTGTGTTCCAACTATCGTGAAACACACTCCTCAGCCTTCCCGGTAAGGTCTATTCATGTGTACTGGAGAGGAGGAAACTCGGATCCAGGACGAACAGCGTGGTTTTCGTCCTGGTCGTGGAACGGTAGACCAGGTCTATACTCTCGGCAGGGTCCTTGAGTGTGAAGCGACTGGGATGAGAATCAGCACCTCCAAGTCCAAGTCCATGGTTCTCGCGCAGGAAAGGGTCGAGTGCCATCTCCAGGTTGGGGAGGAGATCTTGCCCCAAGTGGAGGAGTTCAAGTACCTAGGAGTCTTGTTCACGAGTGAGGATAGAGTGGATCGAGAGATCCACAGGCGGATTGGTGCGGCGTCTTCAGTATTGAGGACGCTATATCGATCCGTTGTGGTGAAGAAGGAGCTGAGCCAGAAGGAAAAGCTCTCAATTTACCGTCGATCTACGTTCCCAGCTTTGGGTTATGACCGAAAGGACAAGCGGCCGAAATGCGTTTCCTCTGCCGGGTGGTGGGTCTCTCCCTTAGAGACAGGGTGAGAAGCTCTGTCATCCGGGAGGAACTCAAAGTAAAGCCGCTGCTCCTCCACATTGAGAGGAGGCATGAGGTGGTTCGGGCATCTGCTCAGGATGCCACCCGAACGCCTCTAGGGAGGTGTGGCAAGAGGCCACGGGGAAGACCTAGGACACATTGGAAAGATTATGTCCCCGGCTGGCCTGGGAACGCCTCGGAATACCCCGAGAAGAGCTGGACGAAGTGGCTGGGGAGAGGGAAGTCTGGGATTTCCTGCTCAGGCTGCTGCCCCCGCAACCCGACCTCGGATAAGCGGAAGAAAATGGATGGATTTAGAATGACAGTTATACTGTCAGATTGAGTACAAAAACTAACTAAACCTTACACTATATAATGTTTCTAGTAAAACTCACAAAGATGCATATCTCCAGGCATTATTAGCCATTTTGCATGTGTGGTTTAGGAGTTATGTTTAAATAAATAACTGTCAGATTGAGTGTGACAGTAAACTGTCATAGTGAGTAAAACCCTTATTTTGTATTTGCAAACCTTACAAAAACAACTAAATCTAGTTAAACTCACACAGATACAATATTACAGGCATTTTTAGACACAATGCATGTTTGGTTTTAGAGTAATGTTTATATAACTTTCATATTTATTATTGAATAAAAAAAACAACTAACTTGTGTCTTTGCAAACCTTACAAAATACCATTTTTCTAGTAAAACTAATTAAGATACATGCTCCAGGCATTATTAGCTATTTTGCATGTGTTGTTTGAGTTATGTTTAAATAACTGTCATATTGAGTGTGACAGTATACTGTCATAAAACCCAATTTTTGTATTTTCAACCCTGGTAAAACTCACATATATACAATATTACAGACAGTTTTGGACATAATGCATGTTTGGTTTTGGTTTTGGAGTTATGTTTATATAACTTTCATATATAGTATGACAGCTAAACTGTTATATTGAGTAAAAAAACTAACTTGTGTTTGTCATAAAACCCAATTTTTGTATTAGCAAACAATACAACTGATTCAAATAAAACTCACATGGATTTAGTATTACAGGCATTTTCAGACATTTTGCATGTTTGGTTTAGGAATTATGTTGTAATACATAATACAATACAAATAATTTTTGTGTTTGCAAGCCTTAAAAAAGCATATGTTTCCAGTAAAACTCCCAAAGATGCATTATTTCAGGCATTATTGGCCATTTTTCAGGTGTGGTTTAGGAGTTATGTTAAAATAACTGTCATATTGAGTGTGGCGTTATACTGTCATATTGAGTTAAAAAAAAACTAACTTGTGTCTTTGCAAACCTTACAAAAGAAAATGTTTCTAGCAACACTCACAAATATATTTTTTTTCACGCTATTACACATGTTTCATGTGTATTTAGGAGTTATAATTAAATAACTTTCATATTGAGTGTTAAAGTTATAATGTCATTATGTGTAAAACCTATTTTTTGTATTTGCAAACCTTACAAAAACAATTGATTCTAGTAAAACTTACATAGATTCAATATTACAGGCATTTTTAGACAATTTACATGTTTGGTTTAAAAGTTGTGTTTGAATACATTTGTATTGCTTTTTTCGCATTATCTCAGGATTCTAAGATCATTACTTTCATATTGAGTAAAACACTACTTTTTGTTTTTGCAAACCTTACAAACTCACATGAATACATTATTATAAGCAATTTTAGACATGTCACACGTTTGGTTTTGGAGTTATGTTTATATAACTTTTATATTTAGTATGACCGTTATACTGTCATATTGAATAAAAAAAAACTAGCTTGTATCTTTGCAAACTTTACAAAATATCATTTTTCTAGTAAAACTAACAAAGATACATGTCTCCAGGCATTATTAGCCATTTTGCATGGGTTGTTTAGGAATTATGTTTAAATACATTGTTATTGCTTTTTTCGCGTTATCTCAGGATTCTTAGATCATTACTTTCATATTGAGGAAAAAACTACTTTTTGTTTTTGCAAACCTTACAAACTCACATAAATACATTATCATAGGCAATTTTAGACATGACACACGTTTGGTTCTGGTGTTATGTTTATATAACTTTCATATTTAGTAATACTGTTATACTGTCTTATTGAATAAAAACAACTAGCTTGTGTCTTTGCAAACTTTACAAAATATACATTTCCTAGTAAAACTAACAAAGATACATGTCTCCAGGCATTATTACCCATTTTGCATGGGTTGTTTAGGAATTATGTTTAAAGACATTTTTATTGCTTTTTTCGCATTATCTCAGGATTCTTAGATCATTACTTTCATATTGAGTAAAAAACTACTTTTTGTTTTTGCAAAACTTACAAACTCACATAAATACATTATTACAGACATTTTTAGACATGACACATGTTTGGTTTTGGAGTTATGTTTATATAACTTTTATATTTAGTATGACTGCTATACTGTCATATTGAATAAAAAAAACTAGCTTGTGTCTTTGCAAACTTTACAAAAGATAATTTTTCTAGTAAAACTAACAAAGATACATGTCTCCAGGCATTATTACCCATTTTGCATGGGTTGTTTAGGAATTATGTTTAAATACATTTTTATTGCTTTTTTCGCATTATCTCAGGATTCTTAGATCATTACTTTCATATTGACTAAAAAACTACTTTGTGTTCTTGCAAACCTTACAAACTCACATAAATACATTATTACATGCTTTTTTAGACATAACACATGTTTGGTTTTGGAGTTATGTTTTGATAACTTTCATATTTAGTAGGACTGTTATACTGTCATATTTAATTTTAAAAAACTAGCTTGTGTCTTTGCAAACTTTACAAAATATCATTTTCTAGTAAAACTAACAAAGATACATGTCTCCAGGCATTATTACCCATTTTGCATGGGTTGTTTAGGAATTATGTTTAAATACATTTTTATTGCTTTTTTCGCATTATCTCAGGATTCTTAGATCATTACTTTCATATTGAGTAAAAAACTACTTTTTGTTTTTGCAAACTTTACAAACTCACATAAATACATTATTACAGGCATTTTTAGACATAACACGTTTGGTTTTGGAGTTATGTTTTGATAACTTTCATATTTAGTAGGACTGTTATACTGTCATATTGAATAAAAAAAACTAGCTTGTGTCTTTGATACCTTTGAAAAAGATAATTTTCTAGTAAAACTAACAAAGATACATGTCTCTAGGCATTATTACCCATTTTGCCTGGGTTGTTTAGAAGTTATGTTTAAATACATTTTTATTGCTTTTTTCGCATTATCTCAGGATTCTAAGATCATTACTTTCATATTGAGTAAAAAACTACTTTTTGTTTTTGCAAACCTTACAAACTCACATTAATACATTATTACAGGCATTTTTAGACATGACACATGTTTGGTTTTGGAGTTATGTTTACATAACTTTCATATTTAATATGACTGTTATACTGTCATATTGAATAAAAAAAACTGGCTTGTGTCTTTGCAAACTTTACAAAAGATCATTTTTCCAGTAAAACTAACAAAGATACATGTTTCCAGGCATTATTAGCCATTTTGCATATGTTGTTTAGGAGTAATGTTTAAATACATTTTTATTGCTTTTTTCGCATTATCTCAGGATTTTAAGAACATTACAGTCATATTGAGTAAAAAAAACTACTTTTTGTGTTTGCAAGATTTAAAAAAGCATGTGTTTCGAGTAAAACGGCCAAGGATGCATTATTTCAGGCATTATTAGCCATTTTTCATGTGTGGTTTGAGTTATGGTTAAATAACTGTCATATACTGTCAGTTATGACATAGTAAGTAAAACCTAATTTATGTATTGCAAACCTTACAAAATCATTTAAATCTAGTAAAACTCACATGGATTCAATATTACAGACATTTTTAGACATTTTGCATGTTTGGTCTAGGAATTATGTTGGAATCATTTTTATTAATTTGTTCGTATTTTCTCAGAATTTTAGAACATTACTGTCATATTGAGTAAAGAAATAATTTTTGTGTTTGCAAGCCTTAAAAAAGCATATGTTTCGAGTAAAACTTACAAGAATGCATTATTTCAGGCATTGGTAATCATTTTTCATGTGTAGTTTAAGAGTTATGTTTAAATAACTGTCATATTGAGTGTGGCAGTTATACTGTCATATTGAGTAAAAAAAAACTAACCTGTCTTTGCAAACCTTACAAAAGAAAATGTTTCTAGTAACACTCACAAAGATACATTTTTTCACGCATTATTAGACATGTTTCATGTGTGGTTAGGAGTTATAAATAAATAATTGTCATATTGAGTGTTACAGTTTTAATGTCATGTGTAAAACCTAATTTTTGTATTTGCAAACCTTACAAAAATAATTGATTCTAGTAAAACTTATATAGATTCAATATTACAGGCATTTTTTGACATTTTACATGTTTGGTTTAAAATTTGTGTTTGAATACATTTGTATTGCTTTTTTCGCATTATCTCAGGATTCTAAGAACATTACTTTCATATTGAGTAAAAAACTACTTTTTGTTTTTGCAAACCTTACAAACTCACATAAATACATTATTACAGGCATTTTTAGACATGACACATGTTTGGTTTTGCAGTTATGTTTATATAACTTTCATATTAAGTATGACTGTTATACTGTCATATTGAATAAAAAAAACTAGCTTGTGTCTTTGATATCTTTACAAAAGATCATTTTTTAAACTAACAACGTTACATGTCTCCCTAGGCATTATTAGCCATTTTGCATGTGTTGTTTAGGAGTTAGGTTTAAATACATTTTTATTGCTTTTTTCCCATTATCTCAGGGTTCTAAGAACTTTAAAGTCAAGTAAAAAACTACTTTTTGTGTTTGCAAAATGTAAAACTCAGTAAAACTCCCAATGATTCATTATTTCAGGCATTATTAGCCATTTTTTTGTGTGGTTTATGAGTTATGTTTAAATAACTGTCATATTGAGTGTGATTTTGTCATTGTGAGTAAAACCTAATTTTTGTATTTGCAAACCTTACAAAAACAACCGATTCTAGGAAAACTCACATTGATACAATATTACAGGCATGTTTAGACATATTGCATGTTTGGTTTTGGAGTTATATTTATATAACCTGCTTTCTGAGCCGCCACCTTTGTGGTTTGCGTGTCCCACTGATCCAGGAACTATGTTGTCCGGGGGCTTCTATGGTCTCCCAAGACAAACAGGTCCTAGGTGAGGGATCAGACAAAGAGCAGCTCAAAGACCTTTATTAAAAGTACAATTGAGGACCTAGATTTTTTCTCGCCCGGAAGCAGGTCACCGTGGCTCCCCTGTGGAGGTGTGGCACGATGGCGATTGACGGGCCTGTCCCCATGGGGCCCAGCCGTGCTCAGCTCGAAGAGGCAACGTAGAGCCCCCCCTCCAGGGCTCACCACTCATGGGCTGGGTCATAGAGGGTGTAGTGTGAGCTGGGCGGCAGCCGAAGGCAGGGCACTTGGTGGTCCGATTATCGGCTACATAAGCTCGCTCTTGGGACATGGAACGTCACCTCGCTGGGAGGGAAGGAGCCTGAGCTGGTGCTTGAGGTGGAGACGTTGGAATCTCTTCCACTCTGGCGTTGCAACTAATGAGAGGCTGGGGTGGCAATTCTTGTTGCCCCCCGGCTCAAAGCCTGCACGTTGGACTTTAAACCCAATAGACGAGATGGTAGCTTCCTTCAGCCTTCGGGTTGGGTGACGGGTCCTGACTGTTGTTTGTGTTTACACACCAAACAGCAGCTCAGAGTACCAACTCTTTTTGGATTCCCTTGAGGGAGTACTGGAGAGTGCTCCCTCGGGTGATTCCCTTGTTCTGCTGGTGGACTTCAACGCTATGTTGGCAACGACTGTGAAACCTGGAGAGTCGTGATTGGGAAAAATGGCCACCCGGATCTGAACCCAAGTGGTGCTTTGTTATTGGACTTTTGTGCTTGTCACGGATTGTCCATAACAAACACAATGTTCAAACATAAGGGTGTCCATATGTGCACTTGGCACAAGGACACCCTCGGCCGCATGATTGACTTTGTAGTTGTGTCATGGGATTTGCGGCCTCATATTTTGGACACTCGGTGAAGAGAGGGGCAGAGCTTTCTACCAACCACCACCTGGTGGTGAGCTGGCTCCGATGGTAGGGGGGGATGCCGGTCAGACCTGGCAGGCCCAAACGCATTGTAAGGGTCTGCTGGGAACACCTAGCAGAGTCTCCTGAAGAACTTTGAACATGTCCGGAAGAACTTTGAACATGTCACGAGGGAGGTGCTGGACATTGAGTCTGAGTGGACCATGTTCCGTTCCTCTCTTGTTGAGCCAGCTGATTGAAGCTGTGGCCGCAAGGTGTTTGGTGCCTGTCGTGGTGGTAATCCACCAGCAGTGAGGGATGCTGTCAAGCTGAAGAAAGAGCCACCGGGTCCTTTATGCTCATGGGAGTCCAGAGGCAGTGCGCATACCGACAGGCCAAGCCAGACCTCCTCAGTCCCACCAACACGTCTTCCTATGAGGAAACAGTGCCGAAGTCTGTGGTGGGCTCTCCTATTTCTGGGGCTGAGGTTGCCAAGGTAGTTAAAAAGCTCCTCGGTGGCAAGGCCCCGGGGGTGGATGAGCTCCGTCCGGAGTTCCTTAAGGCTCTGGATGCTGTGGGGCAGTCTTGGTTGACAAGACTCTGCAACATTGCATCTACATCGGGGGCGGTACCTCTGGATTGGCAGACCGGGGTGGTGGTTCCTCTCTTTAAGAAGGGGAACCGGAGGGTGTGTTCCAACTATCGTAGATCACACTCCTCAGCCTTCCCGGTAAGGTCTATTCATGTGTAATGGAGAGGAGGAACCTCGGATCCAGGACGAACAGTGTGGTTTTCGTCCTGGTCGTGGAACGGTAGACCAGCTCTATACTCTCGGCAGGGTCCTTGAGTGTGCATGGGAGTTTGCCCAACCAGTCTACATAAGTTTTGTGGACTTGGAGAAGACATTCGACCTTGGCCCCCGGTAAATCCTGTGGGGAGTGCTCAGAGAGTATGCAGTATCGGCATGTCTGATTGTGGCGGGTGTCTCCCTGTATGATCAGTGTCAGAGCTTGGTCCGCATTGCCGGCAGTATGTCGGACCCCTTTCCAGTGAGGGTTGGACTCCGCCAAGGCTGCCCTTTGTCACCGATTCTGTTCATAACTTTAATGGACAGAATATCTAGGCGCAGTCATGGCTTTGAGGATCCCCTCAACGCCATGACTGCGCCTGGTTTGGTGGCTGCAGGATTAGGTCTCTGCTTTTTGCAGATGATGTGGTCCTGATGGCTTCAACTGGCCAAGATCTTCAGCTTTCATTGGATCGGTTCGCAGTGAAGCGACTGGGATGAGAATCAGCACCTCCAAGTCCGAGTCCATGGTTCTCGCCCGGGAAAGGGTGGAGTGCCATCTCGAGGTTGGGAAAGAGATCTTGCCCCAAGTGAAGGAGTTCAAGTACCTAGGAGTCTTGTTCACGAGTGAGGATAGAGTGGATTGTGAGATCTACAGGCGGATCGGTGCGGCGTCTTCAGTAATGAGGACGCTATATCGATCCGTTGTGGTGAAGAAGGAGCTGAGCCAGAAGGAAAAGCTTTCAATTTACCGGTCGATCAACGTTCCCATCCTCACCTATGGTCATGAGCTTTGGGTTATGACCGAAAGGACAAGGTCACGGGTACAAGCGGCCGAAATGAGTTTCCTCCGCCGGGTGGTGGGTCTCTCCCTTAGAGATAGGGTGAGAAGCTCTGTCCTCTGGGAGGAACTCAGTGTAAAGCCGCTGCTCCTCCACATTGAGAGGAGCCAGATGAGGTGGTTCGGGCATCTGCTCAGGATGCCACCCGAACGCCTCCCTAGGTCCGAACGGCAGGAGGCCATGGGGAAGACCTAGGATACATTGGAAAGACTATGGCCTGGGAACGCCTCGGGATCCCCCGAGAAGAGCTGGACGAAGTGGCTGGGGAGAGGGAAGTCTGGGCTCTCTGCTTAGGCTGCTGCCCCCGCAACCCGACCTCGGATAAGCAGAAGAAAATGGATGGATTTAGTATGACAGTTATACTGTCATATTGAGTGTGACAGTATACTGTCATAAAACCCAATTTTTGTATTTGCAAACCTGATTCTAGTAAAACTCACATCTCTACAATATTACAGGCAATTTTGGACATAATGCACGTTTGGTTTTGGAGTTATGTTCATATAACTTTAATATATAGTATGACATCAATACTGTTATAATGAGTAAAAAAACTAACTTGTGTCTGTCATAAAACTCAATTTTTGTATTTGCAAACCTTACAAAAACATATGATTCTAGTAAAACTCACATGGATTCAGTATTACAGGCATTTTTAGACATTTTGCATGTTTGGTTTAGGAATCATGTTGGAATACATTTGTATTGTTTTTTTCACATTATCTCAGCATTTTAAGAACTTACTGTCATATTGAGTAAAAAAAACCTTTTGTGTTTGCAAGCCCTAAAAAAACAACCGATTCTAGTAAAACTCACATTGATACAATATTACAGGCATGTTTAGACATCTTGCATGTTTGGTTTTGGAGTTATGTTTATTTAACCTGCTTTCTGAGCCGCCACCTTTGTGGTTTGCGTGTCCCACTGATCCTAGGAGCTATGTTGTCCGGGGGCTTCTATGCCCCCTGATAGGGTCCCCCAAGACAAACAGGTCCTAGGTGAGGAATCAGACAAAGAGCAGCTCAAAGACCTTTATGAAAAGTACAAATCGAGGACCTAGATATTTTCTCGCCCGGACGCGGGTCACCGTGGCTCCCCTGTGGAGCCAGGCCCAGAGGTGGGGCACGATGGCGAGCGACTGGTGCCCATGGGGCCCAGCTCGAAGAGGCAACGTGGGTCCCCCCTGCAATAGGCTCACCACTCATGGGCTGGGTCATAGAGGTCGGGTGCAGTGTTAGCTGGGCGGAAGCCGAAGGCAGGGCACTTGGCTGTCCGATAATCGGCTACATAAGCTCGCTCTTGGGACGTGGAATGTCACCTCGCGAGGTGGAGAAGTTCCCGGCTAGATAAAGCTGGACTCACTTCGACGCACAGCAAGGGCTCTGGAACCTGTTCTCTCAAGAGGGGTTGGACTCTCTTCCACTCTGGCGTTGCAAGTAATGAGAGGCTGGGTTGGCAATTCTTGTTGCCCCCCGGCTCAAAGCCTGCACGTTGGACTTAACCCAGAAGACGAGATGGTAGCTTCCCTCCGCTTTCGGGTTGGGTGACGGGTCCTGACTGTTGTTGGTGTTTACGCACCAAACAGCAGCTCAGAGTACCCACTCTTTTTGGATTCCCTTGAGAGTGCTCCCTCGGGTGATTCCCTGGGGGTCTTCAACGCTCATGTTGGCAACGACTTTGAAACCTGGAGAGTCGTGATTGGGAAACATGGCCACCCGGATCTGAACCCAAGTGGTGCTTTGTTATTGAGCTTTTGTGCTCGTCACGGATTGTCCATAACAAACACAATGTTCAAACATAAGGGTGTCCATATGTGCACTTGGCACCAGGACACCCTCGGCCGCAGTTCCATTATTGACTTTATAGTTGTGTCATGGGATTTGCGGCCTCATGTTTTGGACACTCGGGTGAAGAGAGGGGCGAGCTTTCTACCGATCACCACCTGGTGAGCTGGCTCCGATGGTGGGGTAGGATCCCGGACAGACCTGCATTGTGAGAGTCTTTTGGGAATGCCTAGCAGAGTCTCCTGTCAGAGAGAGTTTCTTTTTCCACCTCCGGAGGAACTTTGAACATGTCACAAAGGAGGTGCTGGACATTGAGTCTGAATGGATCATGTTCCGTGCCTCTCTTGTCAAGCCAGCTGATTGGAGCTGTGGCCGCAAGGTGTTTGGTGCCTGTCGTGGCGGTGACCCTAGAACCCGCTGGTGGCCACCAGCAGTGCGGGATGCCGTCAAGCTGAAGAAAGAGCTTATCTGGTCCTTTTGGCTCATGGGACTCCAGAGGCAGCGGGCATACCGACAGGCCAAGCAGTGCCTGGGGAATCTGTGGTGGGCTCTCCTATTTCTGGGGCTGAGGTTGCCAAGGTAGTTTTAAAAGCTCCTCTGTGGCAAGGCCCCGGGGGTGGATGAGCTCCGTCCGGAGTTCCTTAAGGCTCTGGATGCTGTGGGGCTGTTTTAGTTGACAAGACTCTGCAACATCGCGTGGACATCAGGGGCGGTACCTCTGGATTGGCAGACCGGGGTGGTGGTTCCTCTCTTTAAGAAGGGGAACCGGAGGGTGTGTTCCAACTATCGTAGATCACACTCCTCAGCCTTCCCGGTAAGGTCTATTCATGTGTACTGGAGAGGAGGAACCTCGGATCCAGGACGAACAGTGTGGTTTTCGTCCTGGTCGTGGAACGGTAGACCAGCTCTATACTCTCGGCAGGGTCCTTGAGTGTGCATGGGAGTTTGTCCAACCAGTCTACATGTGCTTTGTGGACTTGGAGAAGACATTCGACCGTGGCCACCCCGGGAAGTCCTGTGGGGAGTGCTCAGAGAGTATGGGGTATCGGCATGTCTGATTGTGGCGGGTCGCTCCCTGTATGATCGGTGTCAGAGCTTGGTCCGCATTGCCAGCAGTAAGTTGGCTGCCCTTTGTCACCAAATGTGTTCATAAATTTTATGGACATAATTTCTAGGCGCAGTCATGGCGTTGAGGGGATCCGGTTTGGTGGCTGCAGGATTAGGTCTCTCCTTTTTGCAGATGATGTGGTCCTTATGGCTTTAACTGGCCAGGATCTTCAGCTCTCATTGGATTGGTTCGCAGCCGAGTGTGAAGCGACTGGGATGAGAACCAGCACCTCCAAGTCCGAGGTTCTCGCCCGGGAAAGGGTGGAGTGCCATCTCGAGGTTGGGCAGGAGATTTTGCCCCAAGTGGATGAGTTCAAGTACCTGGAGTCTTGTTCATGAGTGAGGGAAGAGTGGATCTTGAGTAATGAGGACGCTATATAGATTTGTTGTGGTAAGAAGGAGCTGCGCCAGAAGGAAAAGCTCTCAATTTACCGGTCAATCTACGTTCCCATCCTCACCTATGGTCATGAGCTTTGGGTTATGACCGAAAGGACAAGATCACGGGTACAAGCGGCCGAAATGAGTTTTCTCCGCTGGGTGGCGGGTCTCTCCCTTACTGAAAGAATTTTCACCGTTTAATTACAGTAACCTACTGGCAGCTAATGGTTCCAGTATAAAACTGTTTTTCTACAGCACACATACTGTGATTTATCACTACAGTTTATTACTGTAAAAAGTATCACAGTACTGTGCTGTATCAAATATACGCTTCACAGCATAATACTGTCATCTGTTTAGCGGCATTACACTGTTATTTTAGTGTATCTACTGTAATATCCATTAACAGTTAATTACAGTAAAATAATTGTAAGCACTATAGACTGAGCTTTACAGTATAATGCCACTAGAAGTTAATGAGTTGAACTTTTAATTTTTCAAAATCAAAACCCCTGCAATCTGCTGGCATAAAAATGACTGGAGAAATGGCCTTGCAAGATTATGTTTTTATTAACCAATTATTTTAAAGTGCATCAAATAAATTCAATGTACATTTAGTGCATTCTTCTTATTTTCAGTAAAGCATTTTAACATTTATAACATGTCCACTTAATTTCTAACTGGAGACAAAACACTGAACACGATCCAGTGTTTAGTTGTCGGCTACATAAAGCCCCACTCAAAGTCTGTGAGATGTTTTATAAGGGTGGCTACGTGAGGATTTACAGTTGCTGCCTTTTTCTGGACCAGCTTCCCGGTCTTCTTGGACACCACCTTTCCCTAGCTAGCCTTTGTTCCCCTCTCAGGGTTAACGCCAATGAATCGCCTAAAAAAGAGAGAAAGCATATTAGATATTCTGTTGTGATTGAAGATTACTTGCAGTCGATACAGAACCCCCCTCACATTGTTATTTAGGAATATGCACTGCACAAATATTAATATCAATTTTAGGATATATTTGAGCCTATACCATAACCACAGCTGTAGATGAGTGAATGCTCTAAAACCCATTAAGACCAATTCAGAGAGGAAGACAATGCTAAAGCCTCCCCAATCCCTCTCTCTATTTATGTTTTCTCTCCATCTACGGGACCGTGTATTTACGCTGATGTTTCCTGCTTTCACCCATTTAACATATCGTTACCTGCTCATTACCTATCTTCTCTGCATCCTGGGGTCACACTGGTGCTTCTTGCCTTTACCCATTCAACATATCTTTACCTGCACATTACCTACCTTCTCTGTATCCTGGAGTCAAGCTGGTGTTTCCTGCCTTTACTCATTCAACATATCTTTACCTGCACATTACCTACCTTCCCTGCATCCTTGGGTCACACTGGTGCTTCTTTCTTTCACCATACAACATATCTTCACCTGCACATACCTACCTTGTCTGCATGGCCTCGACCACACCTGCGCTTCCTTCTTTCACCCATTCAACATACCTTCACCCGCACATTACCTACCTTCCCTGCATAGTGGGGTCACACTGGTGCTTCCTGCCTTTACCCATTCAACATATCTTCACCCGCACATTACCTACTTGCTCTGCATTCTCGGGTCAAGCTGGTGCTTCCTGCCATCATCCAGTCAACATATCTTTACCTGCAAAGTACCTACTTTTTCTGCATCCTGGGGTCAAACAGGTGCTTCCTTCTTTGACCCAGTCAACATATCTTTACCTGCACATTACCTACCTTCTCTGTATCCTACAGTCAAACTGGTGCTTCGGTCCCTAATAAGAAGGTCCACAAAGGAACAGAAGAGTCATTGATTTAAGGCACAAAATTGGGGAAAGGACAAGTCAAATTCCTGAACAGAGGTGACAAATATAAAATAAAATATCCTAACAGTATTTTAACAGTATCAAGAGGATTTACCTTTGAACAAATTCCAATGTCCGAGGACCTTCCTCTTGGTATTCCAAGTTGAACACATAGTAGGTGGCAAGAAGGGCAGCAAGCCCTGAGATTAAGCTAGGTTGGACGCCTTTGCAGATGACATCACCTTCCATGCTGATCATCCAACGTTTTATTGTGACTTTGTCACCAGCAACTGGTACAGTCAAGAAATGCAGTTTATGTTCCTAAACAGTATCCAATATGGGTAGCATTTTAAAAGTATTTGGAATGGCCACCTCACTCGCTCTCTCTTTCCTCTGTTTACAGCTAGTCTCCTAAGGCAGTGGTTCTCAAATGGGGGTACGCGTACTCCTGGGGGTACTTGAAGGTATGCCAAGGGGTACGTGAGATTTTTTTTTAATATTCTAAAAATAGCAACAATTCAAAAATCCTTTATAAATATATTTATTGAATAATACTTCGACAAAATATGAATGTAAGTTCATAAACTGAACAACTAATCAAGTAGGCTATTCCATTCATTACCATAAAGCCAGAGTTTCCCCCATGCCATGATGGTTTGACCCTACCTGGCGGTGCCACACGGCACCAACTGTCAATCAACTATCCATGTAGAAAACAATGGAGGCTTGGTTAAAGCGTAGTGGACATGTTCCATAAATATTGATGTTAAAGATTTCTTTTTTTTTGAAGAAATGTTGAGAATGAAGTTCATGAATCCAGATGGATCTCTATTGCAATCCCCAAAGAGGGCACTTTAAGTTGATTACTTCTATGTGTAAAAATCTTTATTTATAATTGAATCACTTGTTTATTTTTCAACAAGTTTTTAGTTATTTTTATATCTTTTTTTCCAAATAGTTCAAGAAAGACCACAACAAATGAGCAATATTTTGCACTGTTATACAATTTAATAAATCAGAAACTGATGACATAGTGCTGTATTTTACTTCTTTATCTCTTTTTTTCAACCAAAAATGCTTTGCTCTGATTAGGGGGTACTTGAATTTAAAAAATGTTCACAGGGGTACATCACTGAAAAAAGGTTGAGAACCACTGTCCTAAGGCAGTGGTTCTCAACCTTTTTTCAGTGCTGTGAACATTTTTTTAATGCAAGTAGACCTCCATGTCTTTATAACAGGAATATCCTGAATTCTCAAGTTGCATATCACAATAGTCATCATCAGTGTTAATAACACAAGAGCTGCTTGGATTTGCTGTTGAGCAAGTCAAACTTCGTTCAGTGTAGCCGTAGTGCTTCCTTGACACGTGCGATGTGAAAGTAGACTTAACTGTAAATCTTTTTTCACATTGACTGAAGGGGCACGTAACTGTCGGTAATATGACTTTTCAAATGCAGGAAAAGGGCCCGTATATCATTGCACTTCGCGCTACATGAGACAATATTACAAGGTAAACCTTCTGCGCTATACATATCAGTCCTACTCTTGCCATATTTATGACGACGGCTGTGAGTTTTGAAGGCTGAGAAGTTGGAAAAAACTCTTGTGCATTTAGGGAAAGCACACTTAAACGATGCATTAGGCATACAACTATGACTTCGCATGTGTCTAACATACGCAAATACATTGCTGCAAGTCGTAGCACATATGTTGCAAGTTATCATCTTTTATGATGACTATGACAAAAAAGAAGAAAACTTAGCTAGCTAGCATGCGGCGGTACATGCGCGTGGTCAACGATAGTGTCTGTGATGCTGACTGTGACGCTATGTCATTTCGGACTTTATAAATATATATATAAAGTAATTCAAACAGAAAATGACACATCAAGGTACAAGTGACTCTTACCTTGTTATCAAAAACACACAATGCAGTAGGATGGATTTAGCAGGGTCGGCCAGGTGAAATGAAGCTCGGTTGGACGAATTGTGGGCGGACCCAAGAAACAAGTCTGAAAAATACTGAATTACACTGTAGGTTTTACAGTAACTTACTGCTGGTTGATATTTTTTGAAAAATGCAACAAAATTTACAGTACTTAACTGCATTTAAGAAGAACATGATAGGTTGATTGGCAACACTAAATTGGCCCTAGTGTGTGAATGTGAGTGTGAATGTTGTCTGTCTATCTGTGTTGGCCCTGCGATGAGGTGGCGACTTGTCCAGGGTGTACCCCGCCTTCCGCCCGATTGTAGCTGAGATAGGCTCCAGCGCCCCCCGCTACCCCGAAGGGAATAAGCGGTAGAAAATGGATGGAGTATATAACTGTAATTTTATTTTTTATTTTTACAGTAATTTTTTACAGTGAAGGTCATGGGTGTCAAACTCATGTAATTTGACTTGGCCCTTGAGGCAATATCAAATTAACACTAAAGCTGGACCGGCGATTATACATTGCGGCAGTGCCGCGGTAACACCGCATTCACCGCTACTTCTAATACTTGCCAAGACAAAAGTGACTCCAGCACTGCTCCCGAATTTTTTATTTTTTATTTTCAGCTAGTCAAACGAGTGCCGGCCCAGTTTCACGTCAGTGCAGCTTCTGCACCCACACACAATTGAATGCAACGCATACTTCATCAACAGCGATACAGGTTACACTGACGGTAGCCAAATAAAAAACTTTAACACTTTTAGAAATATACGCCACACTGTGAATCCACACCAAACAAGAATGACAAACACATTTCGGGAGAACATCCACACCGTAACACAACATAAACACAACAGAACAAATACCCGGAACTCTTTGTAGCACTAAATCTTCCGGGACGCTACAAGGTGTGTGTGTGTGTGGGGGGCGGGGGTTTGGTGGTAGCGGGGGTGTATTTTGTAGCGTCCCGAAAGAGTTAGTGCTGCAAAAGATTCTGGGTATTTGTTCTTTTGTGTTTATGTTATGTTACGGTGCAGATGTTCTCCCGAAAAGTGTTTTTTATTTTTGTTTGGTGTGGGTTCACAGTGTGGCGTATATTTCTAACAGTGTTAAAGTTTTTTATACTGGCACCCTCAGTGTAACCTGTATCGCTGTTGATGAAGTATGCGTTGCATTCATTTGTGTATGCGTGCTGAAGCTGCACATATCTTGTGACTGGGTCTGAATGATGTTAGAATTGGGTGTACGAGATATGACTGTTGAACACCTTATTCGATAATGAAAGTTGCCTCAGCTCAAAGCCTGAGCCCCGACATTAAAGAACTAGCATCTAAAAAAAGATGCCAGGTATCTGGCTTGGGCACATCAAATTAGATCAGTGTGTTGCAAACTGAGCAGTTTAAAGTCCTGAATGGTTGTTTTATTCATTGTTATTTTATTTTCAAATTTATTAGCCTGTGGAAAAAGTTAATGTTGATATTTACCTCAGAAGGCTGCAAATAGAAAAGAGGCATTCAATTTTTATTTAAATTGTATTTGATATGCAATTGATATTTTTTAATTATTATTATTATTATTTGAAACTCCATTTTGCATGTCACTATAAAGTTATATAAGCCTTGCTTGTTCAATATTCAATGCAAAACTTGTTTGGGTCCCTATTAAAAGGTTAATTTGTTCAACCTTGGCCCGCGGCTTTGTTCAGTTTTAAACTTTGGCCCACTCTGTATTTGAGTTTGACACCCCTGGTGAAGGTGAAGCTCTGTCGTCCTGGAGGCCACGGGGAAGACCCAGGACACACTGGGAACACTATGTCTCCCGGCTGGCCTGGGAACGCCTCGGGATCCCCTGAGAAAAGGTCCTAGGTGAGGGATCAGACAAAGAGCAGCTCAAAGACCTTTATGAAAAGTACAAATCGAGGACCTAGATTTTTTCTCGCCCAGGCGCAGGTCACCGTGGCTCCCCTGTGGAGCCAGGCGCAGAGGTGGGGCACGATGGCGAGCGACTGGTGGCCGGGCCTGTCTCCATGGGGCCCTGCCGGGCTCAGCTCGAAGAGGCAACGTGGGTCAACCCTCCAATGGGCTCATCACTCATGGGCCCATTGAGGTCATAGAGGTCAGATGCAGTGTGAACTGGGCTAGAGCCGAAGGCAGGGCACTTGGCGGTCCGATTATCGGCTACATAAGCTCGCTCTTGGGACGTGGAACGTCACCTCGCTGGGAGGGAAAGAGCCTGAGCTGGTGCGCAAGGTGAAGAAGTTCTGGCTAGATATAGTTGGACTCACTTCGACGCACAGCAAGGGCTCTGGAACCTGTTCTCTCAAGAGGGGCTGGACTCTCTTCCACTCTGGCGTTGCAAGCAATGAGAGGCTGGGGTGGCAATTGTTGTTGCTCAAAGCCTGCACGTTGGACTTTAACCCAGTAGACGAGATGGTAGCTTCCCTCCGCTTTCGGGTTGGGTGACGGGTCCTGACTGTTGTTTGTGTTTACGCACCAAACAGCAGCTCAGAGTACCCACTCTTTTTGGATTCCCTTGAGGGAGTACTGGAGAGTGCTCCCTCGGGTGATTCCCTTGTTCTGTTGGGGGACTTCAATGCTCATGTTGGCAAGGACAGTGAAACCTGGAGAGTCGTGATTGGGAAAAATGGCCACCCGGATCTGAACCCAAGTGGTGCTTTGTTATTGGACTTTTGTGCTCGTCACGGATTGTCCATAACAAACACAATGTTCAAACATAAGGAAGAACTTTGAACATGTCACGAGGGAGGTGCTGGACATTGAGTCTGAGTGGACCATGTTCCGTGCCTCTCTTGTCGAGCCTGCTGATTGGAGCTGTGGCCGCAAGGTATTTGGTGCCTGTCGTGGCGGTAATCCTAGAACTCGCTGGTGGCCACCAGCAGTGAGGGATGCCGTCAAGCTGAAGAAAGAGCCTATCGGGTCCTTTTGGCTCATGGGACTCCAGAGGCAGCGGGCATACCGACGGCCAAGCAGTGCCTGGGGAATCTGTGGTGGACTCTCCTATTTCTGGGGCTTAGGTTGCCTAGGTAGTTAAAAAGCTCCTCTGTGGCAAGGCCCCGGTGGTGGATGAGTTCCTTAAGGCTCTGGATACTGTGGGGCTGTCTTGGTTGACAAGACTCTGCAACATCGCGTGAACATTGGGGGCGGTACCTCTGGATTGGCAGACCGGGGTGGTGGTTCCTCTCTTTAAGAAGGGGAACCGGAGGGTGTGTTCCAACTATCGTGAAACACACTCCTCAGCCTTCCCGGTAAGGTCTATTCATGTCTACTGGAGAGGAGGAAACTCGGATCCAGGACGAACAGCGTGGTTTTCGTCCTGGTCGTGGAACGGTAGACCAGGTCTATACTCTCGGCAGGGTCCTTGACTGTGAAGCGACTGGGATGAGAATCAGCACCTCCAAGTCCAAGTCCATGGTTCTCGCGCAGGAAAGGGTCGAGTGCCATCTCCAGGTTGGGGAGGAGATCTTGCCCCAAGTGGAGGAGTTCAAGTACCTAGGAGTCTTGTTCACGAGTGAGGATAGAGTGGATCGAGAGATCCACAGGCGGATTGGTGCGGCGTCTTCAGTATTGAGGACGCTATATCGATCCGTTGTGGTGAAGAAGGAGCTGAGCCAGAAGGAAAAGCTCTCAATTTACCGTCGATCTACGTTCCCAGCTTTGGGTTATGACCGAAAGGACAAGCGGCCGGAATGCGTTTCCTCTGCCGGGTGGTGGGTCTCTCCCTTAGAGACAGGGTGAGAAGCTCTGTCATCCGGGAGGAACTCAAAGTATAGCCGCTGCTCCTCCACATTGAGAGGAGCCATGAGGTGGTTCGGGCATCTGCTCAGGATGCCACCCGAACGCCTCTAGGGAGGTGTGGCAGGAGGCCACGGGGAAGACCTAGGACACATTGGAAAGACTATGTCCCCGGCTGGCCTGGGAACGCCTCGGAATACCCCGAGAAGAGCTGGACGAAGTGGCTGGGGAGAGGGAAGTCTGGGATTTTCTGCTCAGGCTGCTGCCCCCGCAACCCGACCTCGGATAAGCGGAAGAAAATGGATGGATTTAGAATGACAGTTATACTGTCAGATTGAGTACAAAAACTAACTAAACCTTACACAATATAATGTTTCTAGTAAAACTCAGAAAGATACATATCACCAGGCATTATTAGCCATTTTGCATGTGTGGTTTAGGAGTTATGTTTAAATAAATAACTGTCAGATTGAGTGTGACTGTAAACCGTCATAGTGAGTAAAACCCTTATTTTGTATTTGCAAACCTTACAAAAACAACTAAATCTAGTTAAACTCACACAGATACAATATTACAGACATTTTTAGACATAATGCATGTTTGGTTTTAGATTAATGTTTATATAACTTTCATATTTAGTATGACAGCTGTACTGTCATATTGAATAAAAAAACAACTAACTTGTGTCTTTGCAAACCTTACAAAATACCATTTTTCTAGTAAAACTAACTAGATACATGCTCCAGGCATTATTAGCCATTTTGCATGTGTTGTTTGAGTTATGTTTAAATAACTGTCATATTGAGTGTGACAGTATACTGTCATAAAACCCAATTTTTGTATTTGCAACCCTGATTCTAGTAAAACTCACATATATACAATATTACAGGCAGTTTTGGACATAATGCATGTTTGGTTTTGGAGTTATGTTTATATAACTTTCATATATAGTATGACAGCTAAACTGTTATATTGAGTAAAATAACTAACTTGTGTTTGTCATAAAACCCAATTTTTGTATTAGCAAACCATACAACTGATTCAAATAAAACTCACATGGATTCAATATTACAGGCATTTTCAGACATTTTGCATGTTTGGTTTAGGAATTATGTTGTAATACATTTGTATTGCTTTTTTCACATTATCTCAGGATTTTTAGAACATTACTGTCATATTGAGTAAAAAAATAATTTTTGTGTTTGCAAGCCTTAAAAAAAGCATATGTTTCCAGTAAAACTCCCAAAGATGCATTATTTCAGGCATTATTAGCCAGTTTTCAGGTGTGGTTTAGGAGTTATGTTTAAATAACTGTCATATTGAGTGTGGCGTTACACTGTCATATTGAGTTAAAAAAAACTAACTTGTGTCTTTGCAAACCTTACAAAAGAAAATGTTTCTAGCAACACTCACAAAGATAATTTTTTTCACGCTATTAGACATGTTTCATGTGTATTTAGGAGTTATAATTAAATAACTTTCATATTGAGTGTTAAAGTTATAATGTCATTATGTGTAAAACCTAATTTTTGTATTTGCAAACCTTACAAAAACAATTGATTCTAGTAAAACTTACATAGATTCAATATTACAGGCATTTTTAGACAATTTACATGTTTGGTTTAAAAGTTGTGTTTGAATACATTTGTATTGCTTTTCTCGCATTATCTCAGGATTCTAAGATCATTACTTTCATATTGAGTAAAAAACTACTTTTTGTTTTTGCAAACCTTACAAACTCACCATTATACATTATTACAGCCATTTTTAGATATAACACATGTTTGCTTTTGGAGTTATGTTTTGATAATTTTCATATTTAGTAGGACTGTTATACTGTCTTATTGAATAAAAACAACTAGCTTGTGTCTTTGCAAACTTTACAAAATATACATTTCCTAGTAAAACTAACAAAGATACATGTCTCCAGGCATCATTACCCATTTTGCCTGGGTTGTTTAGGAGTTATGTTTAAATACATTTTTATTGCTTTTTTCGCATTATCTCAGGATTCTAAGATCATTACTTCCATATTGAGTAAAAAACTACTTTTTGTTTTTGCAAACCTTACAAACTCACATAAATACATTATTACAGACATTTTTAGACATGACACATGTTTGGTTTTGGAGTTATGTTTATATAACTTTTATATTTAGTATGACTGTTATACTGTCATATTGAATAAAAAAAAACTAGCTTGTGTCTTTGCAAACTTTACAAAAGATCATTTTTCTAGTAAAACTAACAAAGATACATGTCTCCAGGCATTATTACCCATTTTGCATGGGTTGTTTAGGAATTATGTTTAAATACATTTTTATTGCTTTTTTCGCATTATCTCAGGATTTTAAGATCATTACTTTCATATTGAGTAAAAAACTACTTTTTGTTTTTGCAAACCTTACAAACTCACATTAATACATTATTACAGGCATTTTTAGACTAATGACACATGTTTGGTTTTGGAGTTATGTTTATATAACTTTCATATTTAGTATGACTGTTATACTGTCATATTGAATAAAAAAAAACTAGCTTGTGTCTTTGCAAACTTTACAAAAGATCATTTTTCTATTAAAACTAACAAAGATATATGTCTCCAGGCATTATTACCCATTTTGCATGGGTTGTTTAGGAATTATGTTTAAAGACATTTTTATTGCTTTTTTCGCATTATCTCAGGATTCTTATATCATTACTTTCATATTGAGTAAAAAACTACTTTTTGTTTTTGAAAACCTTACAAACTTACATAAATACATTATTAAAGGCATTTTTAGACATGACACATGTTTGGTTTTGGAGTTATGTTTATATAACTTTTATTATTAGTATGACTGTTATACTGTCATATTGAATAAAAAAAACTAGCTTGTGTCTTTGCAAACTTTACAAAAGATCATTTTTCTAGTAAAACTAACAAAGATACATGTCTCCAGGCATTATTACCCATTTTGCATGGGTTGTTTAGGAATTATGTTTAAATACATTTTTATTGCTTTTTTCGCATTATCTCAGGATTTTAAGATCATTACTTTCATATTGAGTAAAAAACTCCTTTTTGTTTTTGCAAACCTTACAAACTCACGATAATACATTATTACAGGCATTTTTAGACATAACACATGTTTGGTTTTGGAGTTATGTTTATATAACTTTCATATTTAGTATGACTGTTATACTGTCATATTGAATAAAAAAAAACTAGCTTGTGTCTTTGCAAACTTTACAAAAGATCATTTTTCTATTAAAACTAACAAAGATATATGTCTCCAGGCATTATTACCCATTTTGCATGGGTTGTTTAGGAATTATGTTTAAAGACATTTTTATTGCTTTTTTCGCATTATCTCAGGATTCTTATATCATTACTTTCATATTGAGTAAAAAACTACTTTTTGTTTTTGCAAACCTTACAAACTTACATAAATACATTATTAAAGGCATTTTTAGACATGACACATGTTTGGTTTTGGAGTTATGTTTATATAACTTTTATTATTAGTATGACTGTTATACTGTCATATTGAATAAAAAAAACTAGCTTGTGTCTTTGCAAACTTTACAAAAGATCATTTTTCTAGTAAAACTAACAAAGATACATGTCTCCAGGCATTATTACCCATTTTGCATGGGTTGTTTAGGAATTATGTTTAAATACATTTTTATTGCTTTTTTCGCATTATCTCAGGATTTTAAGATCATTACTTTCATATTGAGTAAAAAACTCCTTTTTGTTTTTGCAAACCTTACAAACTCACGATAATACATTATTACAGGCATTTTTAGACATAACACATGTTTGGTTTTGGAGTTATGTTTATATAACTTTCATATTTAGTATGACTGTTATACTGTCATATTGAATAAAAAAAAACTAGCTTGTGTCTTTGCAAACTTTACAAAATATAATTTTTCTATTAAAACTAACAAAGATACATGTCTCCAGGCATTATTACCCATTTTGCATGGGTTGTTCAGGAATTATGTTTAAAGACATTTTTATTGCTTTTTTCGCATTATCTCAGGATTCTTAGATCATTATTTTCATATTGAGTAATAAACTACTTTTTGTTTTTGCAAACCTTACAAACTCACATAAATACTTTATTTAAGTTATTTTTAGACATGACACATGTTTGGTTTTGGAGTTATGTTTATATAACTTTTATTATTAGTATGACTGTTATACTGTCATATTGAATTAAAAAAAACTAGCTTGTGTCTTTGCAAACTTTACAAAAGATCATTTTTCTAGTAAAACTAACAAAGATACATGTCTCCAGGCATTATTACCCATTTTGCATTGGTTGTTTAGGAATTATGTTTGAATACATTTGTATTGCTTTTTTCGCATTATCTCAGGATTTTAAGATCATTACTTTCATATTGAGTAAAAAACTACTTTTTGTTTTTGCAAACCTTACAAACTCACAATAATACATTATTGCAGCCATTTTTAGATATAACACATGTTTGGTTTTGGAGTTATGTTTTGATAATTTTCATATTTAGTAGGACTGTTATACTGTCTTATTGAATTAAAAACAACTAGCTTGTGTCTTTGCAAACTTTACAAAATATACATTTCCTAGTAAAACTAACAAAGATACATGTCTCCAGGCATCATTACCCATTTTGCCTGGGTTGTTTAGGAGTTATGTTTAAATACATTTTTATTGCTTTTTTCGCATTATCTCAGGATTCTAAGATCATTACTTTCATATTGAGTAAAAAACTACTTTTTGTTTTTGCAAACCTTACAAACTCACATAAATACATTATTAAAGGCATTTTTAGAGATGACACATGTTTGGTTTTGGAGTTATGTTTATAACTTTCATATTTAGTATGAAGGTTATACTGTCATATTGAATAAAAAAAACTGGCTTGTGTCTTTGCAAACTTTACAAAAGATCATTTTTCTAGTAAAACTAACAAAGATAAATGTCACCAGGCATTATTACCCATTTTGCATGAGTTGTTTAGGAATTATGTTTAAAGACATTTTTATTGCTTTTTTTGCATTATCTCAGGATTTTAAGATCATTACTTTCATATTGAGTAAAAAACTACTTTTTGTTTTTGCAAACCTTACAAACTCACAATAATACATTATTGCAGCCATTTTTAGATATAACACATGTTTGGTTTTGGAGTTATGTTTATAACTTTCATATTTAGTATGACTGTTATACTGTCATATTGATTAAAAAAAACTAGCTTGTGTCTTTGCAAACTTTACAAAAGATCATTTTTCTAGTAAAACTAACAAAGATACATGTCACCAGGCATTATTACCCATTTTGCATGGGTTGTTTAGGAATTATGTTTAAATACATTTTTATTGCTTTTTTCGCATTATCTCAGGATTCTTAGATCATTACTTTCATATTGAGTAAAAAACTATTTTTCTTTTTTGCAAACCTTACAAACTCACATTAATACATTATTACAGGCATTTTTAGACATGACACATGATTGGTTTTGGAGTTATGTTTATATAACTTTCATATTTAGTATGACTGTTATACTGTCATATTGAATAAAAAAAAAACTAGCTTGTGTCTTTGTAAACTTTACAAAAGATCATTTTTCTATTAAAACTAACAAAGATACATGTCTCCAGGCATTATTACCCATTTTGCATGGGTTGTTCAGGAATAATGTTTAAAGACATTTTTATTGCTTTTTTCGCATTATCTCAGGATTCTTAGATCATTACTTTCATATTGAGTAAAAAACTACTTTTTGTTTTTGCAAACCTTACAAACTCACATAAATACATTATTACAGGCATTTTTAGACATGACACATGTTTGGTTTTGGAGTTATGTTTATATAACTTTCATATTTAGTATGACTGTTAAACTGTCATATTGAATAAAAAAAACTGGCTTGTGTCTTTGCAAACTTTACAAAAGATCATTTTTCTAGTAAAACTAACAAAGATACATGTCACCAGGCATTATTACCCATTTTGCATGGGTTGTTTAGGAATTATGTTTAAAGACATTTTTATTGCTTTTTTCGCATTATCTCAGGATTCTTAGATCATTACTTTCATGTTGAGTGAAAAACTACTTTTTGTTTTTGCAAACCTTACAAACTCACATAAATACATTATTACAGGCATTTTTAGACATGACACATGTTTGGTTTTGGAGTTATGTTTATATAATTTTCATATTTAGTATGACTGTTATACTGTCATAATGAATAAAAAAAAACTGGCTTGTGTCTTTGCAAACTTTATAAAAGATCATTTTTCCAGTAAAACTAAAAAAGATACATGTTTCCAGGCATTATTAGCCATTTTGCATATGTTGTTTCGGAGTAATGTTTAAATACATTTTTATTGCTTTTTTCACATTATCTCAGGATTTTAAGAACATTACAGTCATATTGAGTAAAAAAAACTACTTCTTGTGTTTGCAAGATTTAAAAAAGCATGTGTTTCGAGTAAAACGGCCAAGGATGCATTATTTCAGGCATTATTAGCCATTTTTCATGTGTGGTTTGAGTTATGGTTAAATAACTGTCATATACTGTCAGTTATGACATAGTAAGTAAAACCTAATTTATGTATTTGCAAACCTTACAAAATCATTTAAATCTAGTAAAACTCACATGGATTCAACATTACAGAATTTTTTAGACATTTTGCATGTTTGGTTTAGGAATTATGTTGGAATCATTTTTATTAATTTGTTCGTATTATCTCAGAATTTTAGAACATTACTGTCATATTGAGTAAAAAAATAATTTTTGTGTTTGCAAGCCTTAAAAAAGCATATGTTTCGAGTAAAACTTACAAGAATGCATTATTTCAGGCATTGTTAGTCATTTTTCATGTGTAGTTTAAGAGTTATGTTTAAATAACTGTCATATTGAGTGTGGCAGTTATACTGTCATATTGAGTAAAAAAAACTAACCTGTCTTTGCAAACCTTACAAAAGAAAATGTTTCTAGTAACACTCACAAAGATACATTTTTTCACGCATTATTAGACATGTTTCATGTGTGGTTAGGAGTTATAAATAAATAATTGTCATATTGAGTGTTACAGTTTTAATGTCATTATGTGTAAAACCTAATTTTTGTATTTGCAAACCTTACAAAAACAATTGATTCTAGTAAAACTTATATAGATTCAATATTACAGGCATTTTTAGACATTTTACATGTTTGGTTTAAAATTTGTGTTTGAATACATTTGTATTGCTTTTTTCGCATTATCTCAGGATTCTAAGAACATTACTTTCATATTGAGTAAAAAACTACTTTTTGTTTTTGCAAACCTTACAAACTCACATAAATACATTATTACAGGCATTTTTAGACATGACACATGTTTGGTTTTGGAGATATGTTTATATAACTTTCATATTTAGTATGACTGTTATACTGTCATATTGAATAAAAAAAACTAGCTTGTGTCTTTGATATCTTTACAAAAGATCATTTTTTTAAACTAACAACGTTACATGTCTCCCTAGGCATTATTAGCCATTTTGCATGTGTTGTTTAGGAGTTAGGTTTAAATACATTTTTATTGCTTTTTTCCCATTATCTCAGGGTTCTAAGAACTTTAAAGTCAAGTAAAAAACTACTTTTTGTGTTTGCAAAATGTAAAACTCAGTAAAACTCCCAATGATTCATTATTTCAGGCATTATTAGCCATTTTTTTGTGTGGTTTATGAGTTATGTTTAAATAACTGTCATATTGAGTGTGATTTTGTCATTGTGAGTAAAACCTAATTCTTACAAAAACAACCGATTCTAGGAAAACTCACATTGATACAATATTACAGGCATGTTTAGACATATTGCATGTTTGGTTTTGGAGTTATATTTATATAACCTGCTTTCTGAGCCGCCACCTTTGTGGTTTGCGTGTCCCACTGATCCAGGAACTATGTTGTCCGGGGGCTTCTATGGTCTCCCAAGACAAACAGGTCCTAGGTGAGGGATCAGACAAAGAGCAGCTCAAAGACCTTTATTAAAAGTACAATTGAGGACCTAGATTTTTTCTCGCCCGGAAGCAGGTCACCGTGGCTCCCCTGTGGAGGTGTGGCACGATGGCGATTGACGGGCCTGTCCCCATGGGGCCCAGCCGTGCTCAGCTCGAAGAGGCAACGTAGAGCCCCCCTCCAGGGCTCACCACTCATGGGCTGGGTCATAGAGGGTGTAGTGTGAGCTGGGCGGCAGCCGAAGGCAGGGCACTTGGTGGTCCGATTATCGGCTACATAAGCTCGCTCTTGGGACATGGAACGTCACCTCGCTGGGAGGGAAGGAGCCTGAGCTGGTGCTTAAGGTGGAGACGTTCCCGGCTAGATATAGTTGGACTCACAGCAAGGGCTCTGGAACCTGTTCTCTCAGAGGGGCTGGACTGAGCTGAACTTTCATTACTTGCAACGCCAGAGTGGAAGAGATTCCACACTGGCGTTGCAACTAATGAGAGGCTGGGGTGGCAATTCTTGTTGCCCCCCGGCTCAAAGCCTGCACGTTGGACTTTAAACCCAATAGACGAGATGGTAGCTTCCTTCAGCCTTCGGGTTGGGTGACGGGTCCTGACTGTTGTTTGTGTTTACACACCAAACAGCAGCTCAGAGTACCAACTCTTTTTGGATTCCCTTGAGGGAGTACTGGAGAGTGCTCCCTCGGGTGATTCCCTTGTTCTGCTGGTGGACTTCAACGCTATGTTGGCAACGACTGTGAAACCTGGAGAGTCGTGATTGGGAAAAATGGCCACCCGGATCTGAACCCAAGTGGTGCTTTGTTATTGGACTTTTGTGCTTGCCACGGATTGTCCATAACAAACACAATGTTCAAACATAAGGGTGTCCATATGTGCACTTGGCACAAGGACACCCTCGGCCGCATGATTGACTTTGTAGTTGTGTCATGGGATTTGCGGCCTCATATTTTGGACACTCGGTGAAGAGAGGGGCAGAGCTTTCTACCAACCACCACCTGGTGGTGAGCTGGCTCCGATGGTAGGGGGGGATGCCGGTCAGACCTGGCAGGCCCAAACGCATTGTAAGGGTCTGCTGGGAACACCTAGCAGAGTCTCCTGAAGAACTTTGAACATGTCCGGAAGAACTTTGAACATGTCACGAGGGAGGTGCTGGACATTGAGTCTGAGTGGACCATGTTCCGTTCCTCTCTTGTTGAGCCAGCTGATTGAAGCTGTGGCCGCAAGGTGTTTGGTGCCTGTCGTGGTGGTAATCCACCAGCAGTGAGGGATGCTGTCAAGCTGAAGAAAGAGCCACCGGGTCCTTTTGGCTCATGGGACTCCAGAGGCAGTGCGCATACCGACAGGCCAAGCCAGACCTCCTCAGTCCCACCAACACGTCTTCCTATGAGGAAACAGTGCCGGGGAAGTCTGTGGTGGGCTCTCCTATTTCTGGGGCTGAGGTTGCCAAGGTAGTTAAAAAGCTCCTCGGTGGCAAGGCCCCGGGGGTATGAGCTCCGTCCGGAGTTCCTTAAGGCTCTGGATGCTGTGGGGCAGTCTTGATTGACAAGACTGCAACATTGCGTCTACATCGGGGGCGGTACCTCTGGATTGGCAGACCGGGGTGGTGGTTCCTCTCTTTAAGAAGGGGAACCGGAGGGTGTGTTCCAACTATCGTAGATCACACTCCCCAGCCTTCCCGGTAAGGTCTATTCATGTGTAATGAAGAGGAGGAACCTCGGATCCAGGACGAACAGTGTGGTTTTCGTCCTGGTCGTGGAACGGTAGACCAGCTCTATACTCTCGGCAGTGTCCTTGAGTGTGCATGGGAGTTTGCCCAACCAGTCTACATAAGTTTTGTGGACTTGGAGAAGACATTCGACCTTGGCCCCCGGTAAATCCTGTGGGGAGTGCTCAGAGAGTATGCAGTATCGGCATGTCTGATTGTGGCGGGTGTCTCCCTGTATGATCAGTGTCAGAGCTTGGTCCGCATTGCCGGCAGTATGTCGGACCCCTTTCCAGTGAGGGTTGGACTCCGCCAAGGCTGCCCTTTGTCACCGATTCTGTTCATAACTTTAATGGACAGAATATCTAGGCGCAGTCATGGCTTTGAGGATCCCCTCAACGCCATGACTGCGCCTGGTTTGGTGGCTGCAGGATTAGGTCTCTGCTTTTTGCAGATGATGTGGTCCTGATGGCTTCAACTGGCCAAGATCTTCAGCTTTCATTGGATCGGTTCGCAGTGAAGCGACTGGGATGAGAATCAGCACCTCCAAGTCCGAGTCCATGGTTCTCGCCCGGGAAAGGGTGGAGTGCCATCTCGAGGTTGGGAAAGAGATCTTGCCCCAAGTGAAGGAGTTCAAGTACCTAGGAGTCTTGTTCACGAGTGAGGATAGAGTGGATTGTGAGATCTACAGGCGGATCGGTGCGGCGTCTTCAGTAATTAGGACGCTATATCGATCCGTTGTGGTGAAGAAGGAGCTGAGCCAGAAGGAAAAGCTTTCAATTTACCGGTCGATCAACGTTCCCATCCTCACCTATGGTCATGAGCTTTGGATTATGACCGAAAGGACAAGGTCACGGGTACAAGCGGCCGAAATGAGTTTCCTCCGCCGGGTGGTGGGTCTCTCCCTTAGAGATAGGGTGAGAAGCTCTGTCCTCTGGGAGGAACTCAGTGTAAAGCCGCTGCTCCTCCACATTGAGAGGAGCCAGATGAGGTGGTTCGGGCATCTGCTCAGGATGCCACCCGAACGCCTCCCTAGGTCCGAACGGCAGGAGGCCATGGGGAAGACCTAGGATACATTGGAAAGACTATGGCCTGGGAACGCCTCGGGATCCCCCGAGAAGAGCTGGACGAAGTGGCTGGGGAGAGGGAAGTCTGGGCTCTCTGCTTAGGCTGCTGCCCCCGCAACCCGACCTCGGATAAGCAGAAGAAAATGGATGGATTTAGTATGACAGTTATACTGTCATATTGAGTGTGACAGTATACTGTCATAAAACCCAATTTTTGTATTTGCAAACCTGATTCTAGTAAAACTCACATCTCTACAATATTACAGGCAATTTTGGACATAATGCACGTTTGGTTTTGGAGTTATGTTCATATAACTTTAATATATAGTATGACATCTATACTGTTATAATGAGTAAAAAAACTAACTTGTGTCTGTCATAAAACTCAATTTTTGTATTTGCAAACCTTACAAAAACATATGATTCTAGTAAAACTCACATGGATTCAGTATTACAGGCATTTTTAGACATTTTGCATGTTTGGTTTAGGAATCATGTTGGAATACATTTGTATTGTTTTTTTCACATTATCTCAGCATTTTAAGAACTTACTGTCATATTGAGTAAAAAAAACCTTTTGTGTTTGCAAGCCCTAAAAAAACAACCGATTCTAGTAAAACTCACATTGATACAATATTACAGGCATGTTTAGACATCTTGCATGTTTGGTTTTGGAGTTATGTTTATTTAACCTGCTTTCTGAGCCGCCACCTTTGTGGTTTGCGTGTCCCACTGATCCTAGGAGCTATGTTGTCCGGGGGCTTCTATGCCCCCTGATAGGGTCCCCCAAGACAAACAGGTCCTAGGTGAGGAATCAGACAAAGAGCAGCTCAAAGACCTTTATGAAAAGTACAAATCGAGGACCTAGATATTTTCTCGCCCGGACGCGGGTCACCGTGGCTCCCCTGTGGAGCCAGGCCCAGAGGTGGGGCACGATGGCGAGCGACTGGTGCCCATGGGGCCCAGCTCGAAGAGGCAACGTGGGTCCCCCCTGCAATAGGCTCACCACTCATGGGCTGGGTCATAGAGGTCGGGTGCAGTGTTAGCTGGGCGGAAGCCGAAGGCAGGGCACTTGGCGGTCCGATAATCGGCTACATAAGCTCGCTCTTGGGACGTGGAATGTCACCTCGCGAGGTGGAGAAGTTCCCGGCTAGATAAAGCTGGACTCACTTCGACGCACAGCAAGGGCTCTGGAACCTGTTCTCTCAAGAGGGGTTGGACTCTCTTCCACTCTGGCGTTGCAAGTAATGAGAGGCTGGGTTGGCAATTCTTGTTGCCCCCCGGCTCAAAGCCTGCACGTTGGACTTAACCCAGAAGACGAGATGGTAGCTTCCCTCCGCTTTCGGGTTGGGTGACGGGTCCTGACTGTTGTTGGTGTTTACGCACCAAACAGCAGCTCAGAGTACCCACTCTTTTTGGATTCCCTTGAGAGTGCTCCCTCGGGTGATTCCCTGGGGGTCTTCAACGCTCATGTTGGCAACGACTTTGAAACCTGGAGAGTCGTGATTGGGAAACATGGCCACCCGGATCTGAACCCAAGTGGTGCTTTGTTATTGAGCTTTTGTGCTCGTCACGGATTGTCCATAACAAACACAATGTTCAAACATAAGGGTGTCCATATGTGCACTTGGCACCAGGACACCCTCGGCCGCAGTTCCATTATTGACTTTATAGTTGTGTCATGGGATTTGCGGCCTCATGTTTTGGACACTCGGGTGAAGAGAGGGGCGAGCTTTCTACCGATCACCACCTGGTGAGCTGGCTCCGATGGTGGGGTAGGATCCCGGACAGACCTGCATTGTGAGAGTCTTTTGGGAATGCCTAGCAGAGTCTCCTGTCAGAGAGAGTTTCTTTTTCCACCTCCGGAGGAACTTTGAACATGTCACAAAGGAGGTGCTGGACATTGAGTCTGAATGGATCATGTTCCGTGCCTCTCTTGTCAAGCCAGCTGATTGGAGCTGTGGCCGCAAGGTGTTTGGTGCCTGTCGTGGCGGTGACCCTAGAACCCGCTGGTGGCCACCAGCAGTGCGGGATGCCGTCAAGCTGAAGAAAGAGCTTATCTGGTCCTTTTGGCTCATGGGACTCCAGAGGCAGCGGGCATACCGACAGGCCAAGCAGTGCCTGGGGAATCTGTGGTGGGCTCTCCTATTTCTGGGGCTGAGGTTGCCAAGGTAGTTTTAAAAGCTCCTCTGTGGCAAGGCCCCGGGGGTGGATGAGCTCCGTCCGGAGTTCCTTAAGGCTCTGGATGCTGTGGGGCTGTTTTAGTTGACAAGACTCTGCAACATCGCGTGGACATCAGGGGCGGTACCTCTGGATTGGCAGACCGGGGTGGTGGTTCCTCTCTTTAAGAAGGGGAACCGGAGGGTGTGTTCCAACTATCGTAGATCACACTCCTCAGCCTTCCCGGTAAGGTCTATTCATGTGTACTGGAGAGGAGGAACCTCGGATCCAGGACGAACAGTGTGGTTTTCGTCCTGGTCGTGGAACGGTAGACCAGCTCTATACTCTCGGCAGGGTCCTTGAGTGTGCATGGGAGTTTGTCCAACCAGTCTACATGTGCTTTGTGGACTTGGAGAAGACATTCGACCGTGGCCACCCCGGGAAGTCCTGTGGGGAGTGCTCAGAGAGTATGGGGTATCGGCATGTCTGATTGTGGCGGGTCGCTCCCTGTATGATCGGTGTCAGAGCTTGGTCCGCATTGCCAGCAGTAAGTTGGCTGCCCTTTGTCACCAAATGTGTTCATAAATTTTATGGACAGAATTTCTAGGCGCAGTCATGGCGTTGAGGGGATCCGGTTTGGTGGCTGCAGGATTAGGTCTCTCCTTTTTGCAGATGATGTGGTCCTTATGGCTTTAACTGGCCAGGATCTTCAGCTCTCATTGGATTGGTTCGCAGCCGAGTGTGAAGCGACTGGGATGAGAATCAGCACCTCCAAGTCCGAGGTTCTCGCCCGGGAAAGGGTGGAGTGCCATCTCGAGGTTGGGCAGGAGATCTTGCCCCAAGTGGATGAGTTCAAGTACCTGGAGTCTTGTTCATGAGTGAGGGAAGAGTGGATCGTGAGTAATGAGGACGCTATATAGATTTGTTGTGGTAAGAAGGAGCTGCGCCAGAAGGAAAAGCTCTCAATTTACCGGTCAATCTACGTTCCCATCCTCACCTATGGTCATGAGCTTTGGGTTATGACCGAAAGGACAAGGTCACGGGTACAAGCGGCCGAAATGAGTTTTCTCCGCTGGGTGGCGGGTCTCTCCCTTACTGAAAGAATTTTCACCGTTTAATTACAGTAACCTACTGGCAGCTAATGGTTCCAGTATAAAACTGTTTTTCTACAGCACACATACTGTGATTTATCACTACAGTTTATTACTGTAAAAAGTATCACAGTACTGTGCTGTATCAAATATACGCTTCACAGCATAATACTGTCATCTGTTTAGCGGCATTACACTGTTATTTTAGTGTATCTACTGTAATATCCATTAACAGTTAATTACAGTAAAATAATTGTAAGCACTATAGACTGAGCTTTACAGTATAATGCCACCAGAAGTTAATGAGTTGAACTTTTAATTTTTCAAAATCAAAACCCCTGCAATCTGCTGGCATAAAAATGACTGGAGAAATGGCCTTGCAAGATTATGTTTTTATTAACCAATTATTTTAAAGTGCATCAAATAAATTCAATGTACATTTAGTGCATTCTTCTTATTTTCAGTAAAGTATTTTAACATTTATAACATGTCCACTTAATTTCTAACTGGAGACAAAACACTGAACACGAGTCCAGTGTTTAGTTGTCGGCTACATAAAGCCCCACTCAAAGTCTGTGAGATGTTTTATAAGGGTGGCTACGTGAGGATTTACAGTTGCTGCCTTTTTCTGGACCAGCTTCCCGGTCTTCTTGGACACCACCTTTCCCTAGCTAGCCTTTGTTCCCCTCTCAGGGTTAACGCCAATGAATCGCCTAAAAAAGAGAGAAAGCATATTAGATATTCTGTTGTGATTGAAGATTACTTGCAGTCGATACAGAACCCCCCTCACATTGTTATTTAGGAATATGCACTGCACAAATATTAATATCAATTTTAGGATATATTTGAGCCTATACCATAACCACAGCTGTAGATGAGTGAATGCTCTAAAACCCATTAAGACCAATTCAGAGAGGAAGACAATGCTAAAGCCTCCCCAATCCCTCTCTCTATTTATGTTTTCTCTCCATCTACGGGACCGTGTATTTACGCTGATGTTTCCTGCTTTCACCCATTTAACATATCGTTACCTGCTCATTACCTATCTGCTCTGCATCCTGGGGTCACACTGGTGCTTCTTGCCTTTACCCATTCAACATATCTTTACCTGCACATTACCTACCTTCTCTGTATCCTGGAGTCAAGCTGGTGTTTCCTGCCTTTACTCATTCAACATATCTTTACCTGCACATTACCTACCTTCCCTGCATCCTTGGGTCACACTGGTGCTTCTTTCTTTCACCATACAACATATCTTCACCTGCACATACCTACCTTGTCTGCATGGCCTCGACCACACCTGCGCTTCCTTCTTTCACCCATTCAACATACCTTCACCCGCACATTACCTACCTTCCCTGCATAGTGGGGTCACACTGGTGCTTCCTGCCTTTACCCATTCAACATATCTTCACCCGCACATTACCTACTTGCTCTGCATTCTCGGGTCAAGCTGGTGCTTCCTGCCATCATCCAGTCAACATATCTTTACCTGCAAAGTACCTACTTTTTCTGCATCCTGGGGTCAAACAGGTGCTTCCTTCTTTGACCCAGTCAACATATCTTTACCTGCACATTACCTACCTTCTCTGTATCCTAGAGTCAAACTGGTGCTTCGGTCCCTAATAAGAAGGTCCACAAAGGAACAGAAGAGTCATTGATTTAAGGCACAAAATTGGGGAAAGGACAAGTCAAATTCCTGAACAGAGGTGACAAATATAAAATAAAATATCCTAACAGTATTTTAACAGTATCAAGAGGATTTACCTTTGAACAAATTCCAATGTCCGAGGACCTTCCTCTTGGTATTCCAAGTTGAACACATAGTAGGTGGCAAGAAGGGCAGCAAGCCCTGAGATTAAGCTAGGTTGGACGCCTTTGCAGATGACATCACCTTCCATGCTGATCATCCAACGTTTTATTGTGACTTTGTCACCAGCAACTGGTACAGTCAAGAAATGCAGTTTATGTTCCTAAACAGTATCCAATATGGGTAGCATTTTAAAAGTATTTGGAATGGCCACCTCACTCGCTCTCTCTTTCCTCTGTTTACAGCTAGTCTCCTAAGGCAGTGGTTCTCAAATGGGGGTACGCGTACTCCTGGGGGTACTTGAAGGTATGCCAAGGGGTACGTGAGATTTTTTTTTAATATTCTAAAAATAGCAACAATTCAAAAATCCTTTATAAATATATTTATTGAATAATACTTCGACAAAATATGAATGTAAGTTCATAAACTGAACAACTAATCAAGTAGGCTATTCCATTCATTACCATAAAGCCAGAGTTTCCCCCATGCCATGATGGTTTGACCCTACCTGGCGGTGCCACACGGCACCAACTGTCAATCAACTATCCATGTAGAAAACAATGGAGGCTTGGTTAAAGCGTAGTGGACATGTTCCATAAATATTGATGTTAAAGATTTCTTTTTTTTTGAAGAAATGTTGAGAATGAAGTTCATGAATCCAGATGGATCTCTATTGCAATCCCCAAAGAGGGCACTTTAAGTTGATTACTTCTATGTGTAAAAATCTTTATTTATAATTGAATCACTTGTTTATTTTTCAACAAGTTTTTAGTTATTTTTATATCTTTTTTTCCAAATAGTTCAAGAAAGACCACAACAAATGAGCAATATTTTGCACTGTTATACAATTTAATAAATCAGAAACTGATGACATAGTGCTGTATTTTACTTCTTTATCTCTTTTTTTCAACCAAAAATGCTTTGCTCTGATTAGGGGGTACTTGAATTTAAAAAATGTTCACAGGGGTACATCACTGAAAAAAGGTTGAGAACCACTGTCCTAAGGCAGTGGTTCTCAACCTTTTTTCAGTGCTGTGAACATTTTTTTAATGCAAGTAGACCTCCATGTCTTTATAACAGGAATATCCTGAATTCTCAAGTTGCATATCACAATAGTCATCATCAGTGTTAATAACACAAGAGCTGCTTGGATTTGCTGTTGAGCAAGTCAAACTTCGTTCAGTGTAGCCGTAGTGCTTCCTTGACACGTGCGATGTGAAAGTAGACTTAACTGTAAATCTTTTTTCACATTGACTGAAGGGGCACGTAACTGTCGGTAATATGACTTTTCAAATGCAGGAAAAGGGCCCGTATATCATCGCACTTCGCGCTACATGAGACAATATTACAAGGTAAACCTTCTGCGCTATACATATCAGTCCTACTCTTGCCATATTTATGATGACGGCTGTGAGTTTTGAAGGCTGAGAAGTTGGAAAAAACTCTTGTGCATTTAGGGAAAGCACACTTAAACGATGCATTAGGCATACAACTATGACTTCGCATGTGTCTAACATACGCAAATACATTGCTGCAAGTCGTAGCACATATGTTGCAAGTTATCATCTTTTATGATGACTATGACAAAAAAGAAGAAAACTTAGCTAGCTAGCATGCGGCGGTACATGCGCGTGGTCAACGATAGTGTCTGTGATGCTGACTGTGACGCTATGTCATTTCGGACTTTATAAATATATATATAAAGTAATTCAAACAGAAAATGACACATCAAGGTACAAGTGACTCATACCTTGTTATCAAAAACACACAATGCAGTAGGATGGATTTAGCAGGGTCGGCCAGGTGAAATGAAGCTCGGTTGGACGAATTGTGGGCGGACCCAAGAAACAAGTCTGAAAAATACTGAATTACACTGTAGGTTTTACAGTAACTTACTGCTGGTTGATATTTTTTGAAAAATGCAACAAAATTTACAGTACTTAACTGCATTTAAGAAGAACATGATAGGTTGATTGGCAACACTAAATTGGCCCTAGTGTGTGAATGTGAGTGTGAATGTTGTCTGTCTATCTGTGTTGGCCCTGCGATGAGGTGGCGACTTGTCCAGGGTGTACCCCGCCTTCCGCCCGATTGTAGCTGAGATAGGCTCCAGCGCCCCCCGCGACCCCGAAGGGAATAAGCGGTAGAAAATGGATGGATGGATGGAGTATATAACTGTAATTTTATTTTTTATTTTTACAGTAATTTTTTACAGTGAAGGTCATGGGTGTCAAACTCATGTAATTTGACTTGGCCCTTGAGGCAATATCAAATTAACACTAAAGCTGGACCGGCGATTATACATTGCGGCAGTGCCGCGGTAACACCGCATTCACCGCTACTTCTAATACTTGCCAAGACAAAAGTGACTCCAGCACTGCTCCCGAATTTTTTATTTTTTATTTTCAGCTAGTCAAACGAGTGCCGGCCCAGTTTCACGTCAGTGCAGCTTCTGCACCCACACACAATTGAATGCAACGCATACTTCATCAACAGCGATACAGGTTACACTGACGGTAGCCAAATAAAAAACTTTAACACTTTTAGAAATATACGCCACACTGTGAATCCACACCAAACAAGAATGACAAACACATTTCGGGAGAACATCCACACCGTAACACAACATGAACACAACAGAACAAATACCCGGAACTCTTTGTAGCACTAAATCTTCCGGGACGCTACAAGGTGTGTGTGTGTGTGGGGGGCGGGGGTTTGGTGGTAGCGGGGGTGTATTTTGTAGCGTCCCGAAAGAGTTAGTGCTGCAAAAGATTCTGGGTATTTGTTCTTTTGTGTTTATGTTATGTTACGGTGCAGATGTTCTCCCGAAAAGTGTTTTTTATTTTTGTTTGGTGTGGGTTCACAGTGTGGCGTATATTTCTAACAGTGTTAAAGTTTTTTATACTGGCACCCTCAGTGTAACCTGTATCGCTGTTGATGAAGTATGCGTTGCATTCATTTGTGTATGCGTGCTGAAGCTGCACATATCTTGTGACTGGGTCTGAATGATGTTAGAATTGGGTGTACGAGATATGACTGTTGAACACCTTATTCGATAATGAAAGTTGCCTCAGCTCAAAGCCTGAGCCCCGACATTAAAGAACTAGCATCTAAAAAAAGATGCCAGGTATCTGGCTTGGGCACATCAAATTAGATCAGTGTGTTGCAAACTGAGCAGTTTAAAGTCCTGAATGGTTGTTTTATTCATTGTTATTTTATTTTCAAATTTATTAGCCTGTGGAAAAAGTTAATGTTGATATTTACCTCAGAAGGCTGCAAATAGAAAAGAGGCATTCAATTTTTATTTAAATTGTATTTGATATGCAATTGATATTTTTTAATTATTATTATTATTATTTGAAACTCCATTTTGCATGTCACTATAAAGTTATATAAGCCTTGCTTGTTCAATATTCAATGCAAAACTTGTTTGGGTCCCTATTAAAAGGTTAATTTGTTCAACCTTGGCCCGCGGCTTTGTTCAGTTTTAAACTTTGGCCCACTCTGTATTTGAGTTGTACACCCCTGGTGAAGGTGAAGCTCTGTCGTCCTGGAGGCCACGGGGAAGACCCAGGACACACTGGGAACACTATGTCTCCCGGCTGGCCTGGGAACGCCTCGGGATCCCCTGAGAAAAGGTCCTAGGTGAGGGATCAGACAAAGAGCAGCTCAAAGACCTTTATGAAAAGTACAAATCGAGGACCTAGATTTTTTCTCGCCCAGGCGCAGGTCACCGTGGCTCCCCTGTGGAGCCAGGCGCAGAGGTGGGGCACGATGGCGAGCGACTGGTGGCCGGGCCTGTCTCCATGGGGCCCTGCCGGGCTCAGCTCGAAGAGGCAACGTGGGTCAACCCTCCAATGGGCTCATCACTCATGGGCCCATTGAGGTCATAGAGGTCAGATGCAGTGTGAACTGGGCTAGAGCCGAAGGCAGGGCACTTGGCGGTCCGATTATCGGCTACATAAGCTCGCTCTTGGGACGTGGAACGTCACCTCGCTGGGAGGGAAAGAGCCTGAGCTGGTGCGCAAGGTGAAGAAGTTCCGGCTAGATATAGTTGGACTCACTTCGACGCACAGCAAGGGCTCTGGAACCTGTTCTCTCAAGAGGGGCTGGACTCTCTTCCACTCTGGCGTTGCAAGCAATGAGAGGCTGGGGTGGCAATTGTTGTTGCTCAAAGCCTGCACGTTGGACTTTAACCCAGTAGACGAGATGGTAGCTTCCCTCCGCTTTCGGGTTGGGTGACGGGTCCTGACTGTTGTTTGTGTTTACGCACCAAACAGCAGCTCAGAGTACCCACTCTTTTTGGATTCCCTTGAGGGAGTACTGGAGAGTGCTCCCTCGGGTGATTCCCTTGTTCTGTTGGGGGACTTCAATGCTCATGTTGGCAAGGACAGTGAAACCTGGAGAGTCGTGATTGGGAAAAATGGCCACCCGGATCTGAACCCAAGTGGTGCTTTGTTATTGGACTTTTGTGCTCGTCACGGATTGTCCATAACAAACACAATGTTCAAACATAAGGAAGAACTTTGAACATGTCACGAGGGAGGTGCTGGACATTGAGTCTGAGTGGACCATGTTCCGTGCCTCTCTTGTCGAGCCTGCTGATTGGAGCTGTGGCCGCAAGGTATTTGGTGCCTGTCGTGGCGGTAATCCTAGAACTCGCTGGTGGCCACCAGCAGTGAGGGATGCCGTCAAGCTGAAGAAAGAGCCTATCGGGTCCTTTTGGCTCATGGGACTCCAGAGGCAGCGGGCATACCGACGGCCAAGCAGTGCCTGGGGAATCTGTGGTGGACTCTCCTATTTCTGGGGCTTAGGTTGCCTAGGTAGTTAAAAAGCTCCTCTGTGGCAAGGCCCCGGTGGTGGATGAGTTCCTTAAGGCTCTGGATACTGTGGGGCTGTCTTGGTTGACAAGACTCTGCAACATCGCGTGAACATTGGGGGCGGTACCTCTGGATTGGCAGACCGGGGTGGTGGTTCCTCTCTTTAAGAAGGGGAACCGGAGGGTGTGTTCCAACTATCGTGAAACACACTCCTCAGCCTTCCCGGTAAGGTCTATTCATGTCTACTGGAGAGGAGGAAACTCGGATCCAGGACGAACAGCGTGGTTTTCGTCCTGGTCGTGGAACGGTAGACCAGGTCTATACTCTCGGCAGGGTCCTTGACTGTGAAGCGACTGGGATGAGAATCAGCACCTCCAAGTCCAAGTCCATGGTTCTCGCGCAGGAAAGGGTCGAGTGCCATCTCCAGGTTGGGGAGGAGATCTTGCCCCAAGTGGAGGAGTTCAAGTACCTAGGAGTCTTGTTCACGAGTGAGGATAGAGTGGATCGAGAGATCCACAGGCGGATTGGTGCGGCGTCTTCAGTATTGAGGACGCTATATCGATCCGTTGTGGTGAAGAAGGAGCTGAGCCAGAAGGAAAAGCTCTCAATTTACCGTCGATCTACGTTCCCAGCTTTGGGTTATGACCGAAAGGACAAGCGGCTGGAATGCGTTTCCTCTGCCGGGTGGTGGGTCTCTCCCTTAGAGACAGGGTGAGAAGCTCTGTCATCCGGGAGGAACTCAAAGTATAGCCGCTGCTCCTCCACATTGAGAGGAGCCATGAGGTGGTTCGGGCATCTGCTCAGGATGCCACCCGAACGCCTCTAGGGAGGTGTGGCAGGAGGCCACGGGGAAGACCTAGGACACATTGGAAAGACTATGTCCCCGGCTGGCCTGGGAACGCCTCGGAATACCCCGAGAAGAGCTGGACGAAGTGGCTGGGGAGAGGGAAGTCTGGGATTTCCTGCTCAGGCTGCTGCCCCCGCAACCCGACCTCGGATAAGCGGAAGAAAATGGATGGATTTAGAATGACAGTTATACTGTCAGATTGAGTACAAAAACTAACTAAACCTTACACAATATAATGTTTCTAGTAAAACTCAGAAAGATCCATATCACCAGGCATTATTAGCCATTTTGCATGTGTGGTTTAGGAGTTATGTTTAAATAAATAACTGTCAGATTGAGTGTGACAGTATACTGTCATAAAACCCAATTTTTGTATTTGCAACCCTGATTCTAGTAAAACTCACATATATACAATATTACAGGCAGTTTTGGACATAATGCATGTTTGGTTTTGGAGTTATGTTTATATAACTTTCATATATAGTATGACAGCTAAACTGTTATATTGAGTAAAATAACTAACTTGTGTTTGTCATAAAACCCAATTTTTGTATTAGCAAACCATACAACTGATTCAAATAAAACTCACATGGATTCAATATTACAGGCATTTTCAGACATTTTGCATGTTTGGTTTAGGAATTATGTTGTAATACATTTGTATTGCTTTTTTCACATTATCTCAGGATTTTTAGAACATTACTGTCATATTGAGTAAAAAAATAATTTTTGTGTTTGCAAGCCTTAAAAAAAGCATATGTTTCCAGTAAAACTCCCAAAGATGCATTATTTCAGGCATTATTAGCCATTTTTCAGGTGTGGTTTAGGAGTTATGTTTAAATAACTGTCATATTGAGTGTGGCGTTACACTGTCATATTGAGTTAAAAAAAACTAACTTGTGTCTTTGCAAACCTTACAAAAGAAAATGTTTCTAGCAACACTCACAAAGATAATTTTTTTCACGCTATTAGACATGTTTCATGTGTATTTAGGAGTTATAATTAAATAACTTTCATATTGAGTGTTAAAGTTATAATGTCATTATGTGTAAAACCTAATTTTTGTATTTGCAAACCTTACAAAAACAATTGATTCTAGTAAAACTTACATAGATTCAATATTACAGGCATTTTTAGACAATTTACATGTTTGGTTTAAAAGTTGTGTTTGAATACATTTGTATTGCTTTTCTCGCATTATCTCAGGATTCTAAGATCATTACTTTCATATTGAGTAAAACACTACTTTTTGTTTTTGCAAACCTTACAAACTCACATGAATATATTATTATAAGCAATTTTAGACATGACACACGTTTGGTTTTGGAGTTATGTTTATATAACTTTTATATTTAGTATGACTGTTATACTGTCCTATTGGTAATAAAAAAAAACTAGCTTGTGTCTTTGCAAACTTTAAAAAATTTCATTTTTCTAGTAAAACTAACAAAGATACATGTCTCCAGGCATTATTACCCATTTTGCATGGGTTGTTTAGGAATTATGTTTAAAGACATTTTTATTGCTTTTTTCGCATTATCTCAGGATTCTTAGATCATTACTTTCATATTGAGTAAAAAACTACTTTTTGTTTTTGCAAACCTTACAAACTCACATAAATACATTATTAAAAGCATTTTTAGACATGACACATGTTTGGTTTTGGAGTTATGTTTATATAACTTTTATTATTAGTATGACTGTTATACTGTCATATTGAATAAAAAAAAACTAGCTTGTGTCTTTGCAAACTTTACAAAAGATCATTTTTCTAGTAAAACTAACAAAGATACATGTCTCCAGGCATTATTACCCATTTTGCATGGGTTGTTTAGCAATTATGTTTAAATACATTTTTATTGCTTTTTTCGCATTATCTCAGGATTTTAAGATCATTACTTTCATATTGAGTAAAAAACTACTTTTTGTTTTTGCAAACCTTACAAACTCACCATTATACATTATTACAGCCATTTTTAGATATAACACATGTTTGCTTTTGGAGTTATGTTTTGATAATTTTCATATTTAGTAGGACTGTTATACTGTCTTATTGAATAAAAACAACTAGCTTGTGTCTTTGCAAACTTTACAAAATATACATTTCCTAGTAAAACTAACAAAGATACATGTCTCCAGGCATTATTACCCATTTTGCATGGGTTGTTTAGGAATTATGTTTAAATACATTTTTATTGCTTTTTTCGCATTATCTCAGGATTTTAAGATCATTACTTTCATATTGAGTAAAAAACTACTTTTTGTTTTTGCAAACCTTACAAACTCACATTAATACATTATTACAGGCATTTTTAGACTAATGACACATGTTTGGTTTTGGAGTTATGTTTATAACTTTCATATTTAGTATGACTGTTATACTGTCATATTGAATAAAAAAAACTGGCTTGTGTCTTTGCAAACTTTACAAAAGATCATTTTTCTAGTAAAACTAACAAAGATACATGTCACCAGGCATTATTACCCATTTTGCATGGGTTGTTTAGGAATTATGTTTAAAGACATTTTTATTGCTTTTTTCGCATTATCTCAGGATTCTTAGATCATTACTTTCATGTTGAGTAAAAAACTACTTTTTGTTTTTGCAAACCTTACAAACTCACATAAATACATTATTACAGGCATTTTTAGACATGACACATGTTTGGTTTTGGAGTTATGTTTATATAACTTTTATATTTAATATGACTGTTATACTGTCATATTGAATTAAAAAAAACTAGCTTGTGTCTTTGCAAACTTTACAAAAGATCATTTTTCTAGTAAAACTAACAAAGATACATGTCTCCAGGCATTATTACCCATTTTTCATGGGTTGTTTAGGAATTATGTTTAAAGACATTTTTATTGCTTTTTTCGCATTATCTCAGGATTCTAAAATCCTTACTTTCATATTGAGGAAAAAACTACTTTTTGTTTTTGCAAACCTTACAAACTCACATAAATACATTATTATAGGCAATTTTAGACATGACACACGTTTGGTTCTGGAGTTATGTTTATATAACTTTCATATTTAGTATGACTGTTATACTGTCTTATTGAATAAAAACAACTAGCTTGTGTCTTTGCAAACTTTACAAAAGATACATTTTCTAGTAAAACTAACAAAGATACATGTCTCCAGGCATTATTACCCATTTTCCCTAGGTTGTTTAGGAATTATGTTTAAATACATTTTTATTGCTTTTTTCGCATTATCAGGATTTTAAGATCATTACTTTTATATTGAGTAAAAAACTACTTTTTGTTTTTGCAAACCTTACAAACTCACATAAATACATTATTACAGGCATTTTTAGACATGACACATGTTTGGTTTTGGAGTTATGTTTATATAACTTTCATATTTAGTATGACTGTTATACTGTCATATTGAATAAAAAAAAACTGGCTTGTGTCTTTGCAAACTTTACAAAAGATCATTTTTCCAGTAAAACTAAAAAAGATACATGTTCCCAGGCATTATTAGCCATTTTGCATATGTTGTTTAGGAGTAATGTTTAAATACATTTTTATGCTTTTTTCGCATTATCTCAGGATTTTAAGAACATTACAGTCATATTGAGTAAAAAAAACTACTTTTTGTGTTTGCAAGATTTAAAAAAGCATGTGTTTCGAGTAAAACGGCCAAGGATGCATTATTTCAGGCATTATTAGCCATTTTTCATGTGTGGTTTGAGTTATGGTTAAATAACTGTCATATACTGTCAGTTATGACATAGTAAGTAAAACCTAATTTATGTATTTGCAAACCTTACAAAATCATTTAAATCTAGTAAAACTCACATGGATTCAATATTACAGACATTTTTAGACATTTTGCATGTTTGGTTTAGGAATTATGTTGGAATGATTTTCATTAATTTGTTCGTATTATCTCAGAATTTTAGAACATTACTGTCATATTGAGTAAAAAAATAATTGTTGTGTTTGCAAGCCTTAAAAAAGCATATGTTTCGAGTAAAACTTACAAGAATGCATTATTTCAGGCATTGTTAGTCATTTTTCATGTGTAGTTTAAGAGTTATGTTTAAATAACTGTCATATTGAGTGTGGCAGTTATACTGTCATATTGAGTAAAAAAAAACTAACCTGTCTTTGCAAACCTTACAAAAGAAAATGTTTCTAGTAACACTCACAAAGATAAATTTTTTCACGCATTATTAGACATGTTTCATGTGTGGTTAGGAGTTATAAATAAATAATTGTCATATTGAGTGTTACAGTTTTAATGTCATTATGTGTAAAACCTAATTTTTGTATTTGCAAACCTTACAAAAACAATTGATTCTAGTAAAACTTATATAGATTCAATATTACAGGCATTTTTAGACATTTTACATGTTTGGTTTAAAATTTGTGTTTGAATACATTTGTATTGCTTTTTTCGCATTATCTCAGGATTCTAAGAACATTACTTTCATATTGAGTAAAAAACTACTTTTTGTTTTTGCAAACCTTACAAACTCACATAAATACATTATTACAGGCATTTTTAGACATGACACATGTTTGGTTTTGGAGATATGTTTATATAACTTTCATATTTAGTATGACTGTTATACTGTCATATTGAATAAAAAAAAACTAGCTTGTGTCTTTGATATCTTTACAAAAGATCATTTTTTTAAACTAACAACGTTACATGTCTCCCTAGGCATTATTAGCCATTTTGCATGTGTTGTTTAGGAGTTAGGTTTAAATACATTTGTATTGCTTTTTTCCCATTATCTCAGGGTTCTAAGAACTTTAAAGTCAAGTAAAAAACTACTCTTTGTGTTTGCAAAATGTAAAACTCAGTAAAACTCCCAATGATTCATTATTTCAGGCATTATTAGCCATTTTTTTGTGTGGTTTATGAGTTATGTTTAAATAACAGTCATATTGAGTGTGATTTTGACATTGTGAGTAAAACCTAATTTTTGTATTTGCAAACCTTACAAAAACAACCGATTCCAGGAAAACTCACATTGATACAATATTACAGGCATGTTTAGACATATTGCATGTTTGGTTTTGGAGTTATATTTATATAACCTGCTTTCTGAGCCGCCACCTTTGTGGTTTGCGTGTCCCACTGATCCAGGAACTATGTTGTCCGGGGGCTTCTATGGTCTCCCAAGACAAACAGGTCCTAGGTGAGGGATCAGACAAAGAGCAGCTCAAAGACATTTATTAAAAGTACAATTGAGGACCTAGATTTTTTCTCGCCCGGACGCAGGTCACCGTGACTCCCCTGTGGAGCCAGGCCCAGAGGTGTGGCACGATGGCGATTGACGGGCCTGTCCCCATGGGGCCCAGCCGTGCTCAGCTCGAAGAGGCAACGTGGATCCCCCCTCCAGGGCTCACCACTCATGGGCTGGGTCATAGAGGGTGCAGTGTGAGCTGGGCGGAAGCCGAAGGCAGGGCACTTGGTGGTCCGATTATCGGCTACATAAGCTCGCTCTTGGGACATGGAATGTCACCTCGCTGGGAGGGAAGGAGCCTGAACTGGTGCTTGAGGTGGAGACGTTCCCGGCTAGATATAGTTGGACTCACAGCAAGGGCTCTGGAACCTGTTCTCTCAGAGGGGCTGGACTGAGCTGAACTTTCATTACTTGCAACGCCAGAGTGGAAGAGATTCCACACTGGCGTTGCAACTAATGAGAGGCTGGGGTGGCAATTCTTGTTGCCCCCCGGCTCAAAGCCTGCACGTTGGACTTTAAACCCAATAGACGAGATGGTAGCTTCCTTCAGCCTTCGGGTTGGGTGACGGGTCCTGACTGTTGTTTGTGTTTACACACCAAACAGCAGCTCAGAGTACCAACTCTTTTTGGATTCCCTTGAGGGAGTACTGGAGAGTGCTCCCTCGGGTGATTCCCTTGTTCTGCTGGTGGACTTCAACGCTATTTTGGCAACGACAGTGAAACCTGGAGAGTCGTGATTGGGAAAAATGGCCACCCGGATCTGAACCCAAGTGGTGCTTTGTTATTGGACTTTTGTGCTTGTCACGGATTGTCCATAACAAACACAATGTTCGAACATAAGGGTGTCCATATGTGCACTTGGCACAAGGACACCCTCGGCCGCATGATTGACTTTGTAGTTGTGTCATGGGATTTGCGGCCTCATGTTTTGGACACTCGGTGAAGAGAGGGGCAGAGCTTTCTACCAACCACCACCTGGTGGTGAGCTGGCTCCGATGGTAGGGGGGGATGCCGGTCAGACCTGGCAGGCCCAAACGCATTGTAAGGGTCTGCTGGGAACACCTAGCAGAGTCTCCTGAAGAACTTTGAACATGTCCGGAAGAACTTTGAACATGTCACGAGGGAGGTGCTGGACATTGAGTCTGAGTGGACCATGTTCCGTTCCTCTCTTGTTGAGCCAGCTGATTGAAGCTGTGGCCGCAAGGTGTTTGGTGCCTGTCGTGGCGGTAATCCACCAGCAGTGAGGGATGCTGTCAAGCTGAAGAAAGAGCCACCGGGTCCTTTTGGCTCATGGGACTCCAGAGGCAGTGGGCATACCGACAGGCCAAGCGAGACCTCCTCAGTCCCACCAACACGTCTTCCTATGAGGAAACAGTGCCTGGGAAGTCTGTGGTGGGCTCTCCTATTTCTGGGGCTGAGGTTGCCAAGGTAGTTAAAAAGCTCCTCGTGGCAAGGCCCCGGGGGTATGAGCTCCGTCCGGAGTTCCTTAAGGCTCTGGATGCTGTGGGGCAGTCTTGGTTGACAAGACTCTGCAACATTGCGTCTACATCGGGGGCGGTACCTCTGTATTGGCAGACCGGGGTGGTGGTTCCTCTCTTTAAGAAGGGGAACCGGAGGGTGTGTTCCAACTATCGTAGATCACACTCCTCAGCCTTCCCGGTAAGGTCTATTCATGTGTAATGGAGAGGAGGAACCTCGGATCCAGGACGAACAGTGTGGTTTTCGTCCTGGTCGTGGAACGGTAGACCAGCTCTATACTCTCGGCAGTGTCCTTGAGTGTGCATGGGAGTTTGCCCAACCAGTCTACATAAGTTTTGTGGAGTTGGAGAAGACATTCGACCTTGGCCCCCGGTAAATCCTGTGGGGAGTGCTCAGAGAGTATGCAGTATCGGCATGTCTGATTGTGGCGGGTGTCTCCCTGTATGATCAGTGTCAGAGCTTGGTCCGCATTGCCGGCAGTATGTCGGACCCCTTTCCAGTGAGGGTTGGACTCCGCCAAGGCTGCCCTTTGTCACCGATTCTGTTCATAACTTTAATGGACAGAATATCTAGGCGCAGTCATGGCTTTGAGGATCCCCTCAACGCCATGACTGCGCCTGGTTTGGTGGCTGCAGGATTAGGTCTCTGCTTTTTGCAGATGATGTGGTCCTGATGGCTTCAACTGGCCAAGATCTTCAGCTTTCATTGGATCGGTTTGCAGTGAAGCGACTGGGATGAGAATCAGCACCTCCAAGTCCGAGTCCATGGTTCTCGCCCGGGAAAGGGTGGAGTGCCATCTCGAGGTTGGGAAAGAGATCTTGCCCCAAGTGAAGGAGTTCAAGTACCTAGGAGTCTTGTTCACGAGTGAGGATAGAGTGGATTGTGAGATCTACAGGCGGATCGGTGCGGCGTCTTCAGTAATGAGGACGCTATATCAATCCGTTGTGGTGAAGAAGGAGCTGAGCCAGAAGGAAAAGCTTTCAATTTACCGGTCGATCAACGTTCCCATCCTCACCTATGGTCATGAGCTTTGGGTTATGACCGAAAGGACAAGGTCACGGGTACAAGCGGCCGAAATGAGTTTCCTCCGCCGGGTGGTGGGTCTCTCCCTTAGAGATAGGGTGAGAAGCTCTGTCATCTGGGAGGAACTCAGTGTAAAGCTGCTGCTCCTCCACATTGAGAGGAGCCAGATGAGGTGGTTCGGGCATCTGCTCAGGATGCCACCCGAACGCCTCCCTAGGTCCGAACGGCAGGAGGCCATGGGGAAGACCTAGGATACATTGGAAAGACTATGGCCTGGGAACGCCTCGGGATCCCCCGAGAAGAGCTGGACGAAGTGGCTGGGGAGAGGGAAGTCTGGGCTCTCTGCTTAGGCTGCTGCCCCCGCAACCCGACCTCGGATAAGCGGAAGAAAATAGATGGATTTAGTATGACAGTTATACTGTCATATAGAGTGTGACAGTATACTGTCATAAAACCCAATTTTTGTATTTGCAAACCTGATTCTAGTAAAACTCACATCTATACAATATTACAGGCAATTTTGGACATAATTCACGTTTGGTTTTGGAGTTATGTTCATATAACTTTAATATATAGTATGACATCTATACTGTTATAATGAGTAAAAAAACTAACTTGTGTCTGTCATAAAACTCAATTTTTGTATTTGCAAACCTTACAAAAACAAATGATTCTAGTAAAACTCACATGGATTCAATATTACAGGCATTTTTAGACATTTTGCATGTTTGGTTTAGGAATCATGTTGGAATACATTTGTATTGTTTTTTTCACATTATCTCAGCATTTTTAAGAACTTACTGTCATATTGAGTAAAAAAAACGTTTTGTGTTTGCAAGCCTTAAAAAAACAACCGATTCTAGTAAAACTCACATTGATACAATATTACAGGCATGTTTAGACATCTTGCATGTTTGGTTTTGGAGTTATGTTTATATAACCTGCTTTCTGAGCCGCCACCTTTGTGGTTTGCGTGTCCCACTGATCCTAGGAGCTATGTTGTCCGGGGGCTTCTATGCCCCCTGGTAGGGTCCCCCAAGACAAACAGGTCCTAGGTGAGGAATCAGACAAAGAGCAGCTCAAAGACCTTTAGAAAAGTACAAATCGAGGACCTAGATATTTTCTCGCCCGGACGCGGGTCACCGTGGCTCCCCTGTGGAGCCAGGCCCAGAGGTGGGGCACGATGTAGAGCGACTGGTGCCCATCGGGCCCAGCTCGAAGAGGCAACGTGGGTCCCCCCTGCACTAGGCTCACCACTCATGGGCTGGGTCATAGAGGTCGGGTGCAGTGTTAGCTGGGCGGAAGCCGAAGGCAGGGCACTTGGCGGTCCGATTATCGGCTACATAAGCTCGCTCTTGGGACGTGGAACGTCACCTCGCGAGGTGGAGAAGTTCCCGGCTAGATAAAGCTGGACTCACTTCGACGCACAGCAAGGGCTCTGGAACCTGTTCTCTCAAGAGGGGTTGGACTCTCTTCCACTCTGGCGTTGCAAGTAATGAGAGGCTGGGTTGGCAATTCTTGTTGCCCCCCGGCTCAAAGCCTGCACGTTGGACTTAACCCAGAAGACGAGATGGTAGCTTCCCTCCGCTTTCGGGTTGGGTGACGGGTCCTGACTGTTGTTGGTGTTTACGCACCAAACAGCAGCTCAGAGTACCCACTCTTTTTGGATTCCCTTGAGAGTGCTCCCTCGGGTGATTCCCTTGTTCTGCTGGGGGTCTTCAACGCTCATGTTGGCAACGACTTTGAAACCTGGAGAGTCGTGATTGGGAAAAATGGCCACCCGGATCTGAACCCAAGTGGTGCTTTGTTATTGGACTTTTGTGCTCGTCACGGATTGTCCATAACAAACACAATGTTCAAACATAAGGGTGTCCATATGTGCACTTGGCACCAGGACACCCTCGGCCGCAGTTCCATGATTGACTTTGTAGTTGTGTCATGGGATTTGCGGCCTCGTGTTTTGGACACTCGGGTGAAGAGAGGGGCGAGCTTTCTACCGATCACCACCTGGTGAGCTGGCTCCGATGGTGGGGTAGGATCCCGGACTGACCTGGCAGGCCCAAAAGCATTGTGAGAGTCTTTTGGGAATGCCTAGCAGAGTCTCCTGTCAGAGAGAGTTTCTTTTTCCACCTCCGGAGGAACTTTGAACATGTCACAAAGGAGGTGCTGGACATTGAGTCTGAATGGATCATGTTCCGTGCCTCTCTTGTCAAGCCAGCTGATTGGAGCTGTGGCCGCAAGGTGTTTGGTGCCTGTCGTGGCGGTAATCCTAGAACCCGCTGATGGCCACCAGCAGTGCGGGATGCCGTCAAGCTGAAGAAAGAGCTTATCTGGTCCTTTTGGCTCATGGGACTCCAGAGGCAGCGGGCATACCGACAGGCCAAGCAGTGCCTGGGGAATCTGTGGTGGGCTCTCCTATTTCTGGGACTGAGGTTGCCAAGGTAGTTAAAAAGCTCCTCGGTGGCAAGGCCCCGGGGGTGGATGAGCCTTAAGGCTCTGGATGCTGTGGGGCTGTTTTAGTTGACAAGACTCTGCAACATCGCATGGACATCAGGGGCGGTACCTCTGGATTGGCAGACCGGGGTGGTGGTTCCTCTCTTTAAGAAGGGGAACCGGAGGGTGTGTTCCAACTATCGTAGATCACACTCCTCAGCCTTCCCGGTAAGGTCTATTCATGTGTACTGGAGAGGAGGAACCTCGGATCCAGGACGAACAGTGTGGTTTTCGTCCTGGTCGTGGAACGGTAGACCAGATCTATACTCTCGGCAGGGTCCTTGAGTGTGCATGGGAGTTTGTCCAACCAGTCTACATGTGCGTTGTGGACTTGGAGAAGACATTCGACCGTGGCCACCCCGGGAAGTCCTGTGGGGAGTGCTCAGAGAGTATGGGGTATCGGCATGTCTGATTGTGGCGGGTCGCTCCCTGTATGATCAGTGTCAGAGCTTGGTCCGCATTGCCAGCAGCAAGTCGGACCCCTTTCCAGTGAGGGTTGGACCGGAGTCCAACCCTCGTGTTGGCTGCCCTTTGTCACCAAATGTGTTCATACATTTTATGGACAGAATTTCTAGGCGCAGTCATGGCGTTGAGGGGATCCGGTTTGGTGGCTGCAGGATTAGGTCTCTCCTTTTTGCAGATGATGTGGTCCTTATGGCTTTAACTGGCCAGGATATTCAGCTCTCATTTGATTGGTTCGCAGCCGAGTGTGAAGCGACTGGGATGAGAATCAGCACCTCCAAGTCCGAGGTTCTCGCCCGGGAAAGGGTGGAGTGCCATTTCGAGGTTGGGCAGGAGATCTTGCCCCAAGTGGATGAGTTCAAGTACCTGGAGTCTTGTTCATGAGTGAGGGAAGAGTGGATCGTGAGATGCACAGGTACAAGCGGCCGAAATGAGTTTTCTCCGCTGGGTGGCGGGTCTCTCCCTTACTGTAAGAATTTTCACCGTTTAATTACAGTAACCTACTGGCAGCTAATGGTTCCAGTATAAAACTGTTTTTCTACAGCACACATACTGTGATTTATCACTAAGTTTATTACTGTAAAAAGTATCACAGTACTGTGCTGTATCAAATATACGCTTCACAGCATAATACTGTCATCTGTTTAGCGGCATTACACTGTTATTTTAGTGTATCTACTGTAATATCCATTAACAGTTAATTGCAGTAAAATAATTGTAAGCACTTTAGACTGAGCTTTACAGTATAATGCCACTAGAAGTTAATGAGTTGAACTTTTAATTTTTCAAAATCAAAACCCCTGCAATCTGCTGGCATAAAAATGACTGGAGAAATGGCCTTGCAAGATTATGTTTTTATTAACCAATTATTTTAAAGTGCATCAAATACATTCAATGTACATTTAGTGCATTCTTCTTATTTTCAGTAAAGCATTTTAACATTTATAACATGTCCACTTAATTTCTAACTGGAGACAAAACACTGAACACAAGTCCAGTGTTTAGTTGTCGGCTACATAAAGCCCCACTCAAAGTCTGTGAGATGTTTTATAAGGGTGGCTACGTGAGGATTTACAGTTGCTGCCTTTTTCTGGACCAGCTTCCCGGTCTTCTTGGACACCACCTTTCCCTGGCTAGCCTTTGTTCCCCTCTCAGGGAGAACGCCAATGAATCGCCTAAAAAAGAGAGAAAGCATATTAGATATTCTGTTGTGATTGAAGATTACTTGCAGTCGATACAGAACCCCCCTCACATTGTTATTTAGGAATATGCACTGCACAAATATTAATATCAATTTTAGGATATATGTGAGCCTATACCATAACCACAGCTGTAGATGAGTGAATGCTCTAAAACCCATTAAGACAAATTCAGAGAGGAAGACAATGCTAAAGCCTCCCCAATCCCTCTCTCTATTTATGTTTTCTCTCCATCTACGGGACCGTGTATTTACGCTGATGTTTCCTGCTTTCACCCATTTAACATATCGTTACCTGCTCATTACCTATCTTCTCTGCATCCTGGGGTCACACTGGTGCTTCTTGCCTTTACCCATTCAACATATCTTTACCTGCACATTACCTACCTTCTCTGCATAGTGTGGTCACACTGGTGCTTTCTACCTTTACCCATTCAAAATATCGTTACCTGCACATTACCTACCTTCTCTGTATCCTGGAGTCAAGCTGGTGTTTCCTGCCTTTACTCATTCAACATATCTTTACCTGCACATTACCTACCTTCTCTGTATCCTGGCGTCTAGCTGGTGTTTCCTGCCTTCACCCATTCAACATATCTTTACCTGCACATTACCTACCTTCCCTGCATCCTTGGGTCACACTGGTGCTTCTTTCTTTCACCATACAACATATCTTCACCTGCACATACCTACCTTGTCTGCATGGCCTCGACCACACCTGCGCTTCCTTCTTTCACCCATTTTACCCATTCAACATATCTTCACCCGCACATTACCTACTTGCTCTGCATTCTCGGGTCAAGCTGGTGCTTCCTGCCATCATCCAGTCAACATATCTTTACCTGCAAATTACCTACTTTTTCTGCATCCTGGGGTCAAACAGGTGCTTCCTTTTTTGACCCAGTCAACATATCTTTACCTGCACATTACCTACCTTCTCTGTATCCTAGAGTCAAACTGGTGCTTCGGTCCCTAATAAGAAGGTCCACAAAGGAACAGAAGAGTCATTGATTTAAGGCAAGAAAATTGGGGAAAGGACAAGTCAAATTCCTGAACAGAGGTGACAAATATAAAATAAAATATCCTAACAGCATTTTAACAGTATCAAGAGGACTTACCTACGAACAAATTCCAATGTCCGAGGACCTTCCTCTTGGTATTCCAAGTTGAACACATAGTAGGTGGCAAGAAGGGCAGCAAGCCCTGAGATTAAGCTAGGTTGGACGCCTTTGCAGATGACATCACCTTCCATGCTGATCATCCAACGTTTTATTGTGACTTTGTCACCAGCAACTGGTACAGTCAAGAAATGCAGTTTATGTTCCTAAACAGTATCCAATATGGGTAGCATTTTAAAAGTATTTGGAATGGCCACCTCACTCGCTCTCTCTTTACTCTGTTTACATCTAGTCTCCGAAGGCAGTGGTTCTCAAATGGGGGTACGCGTACTCCTGGGGGTACTTGAAGGTATGCCAAGGGGTACGTGAGATTTTTTTTTAATATTTTAAAAATAGCAACAATTCAAAAATCCTTTATAAATATATTTATTGAATAATACTTCGACAAAATATGAATGTAAGTTCATAAACTGAACAACTAATCAAGTAGGCTATTCCATTCATTACCATAAAGCCAGAGTTTCCCCCATGCCATGATGGTTTGACCCTACCTGGCGGTGCCACACGGCACCAACTGTCAATCAACTATCCATGTAGAAAACAATGGAGGCTTGGTTAAAGCGTAGTGGACATGTTCCATAAATATTGATGTTAAAGATTTCTTTTTTTGTGAAGAAATGTTGAGAATGAAGTTCATGAATCCAGATGGATCTCTATTGCAATCCCCAAAGAGGGCACTTTAAGTTGATTACTTCTATGTGTAAAAATCTTTATTTATAATTGAATCACTTGTTTATTTTTCAACAAGTTTTTAGTTATTTTTATATCTTTTTTTCCAAATAGTTCAAGAAAGACCACAACAAATGAGCAATATTTTGCACTGTTATACAATTTAATAAATCAGAAACTGATGACATAGTGCTGTATTTTACTTCTTTATCTCTTTTTTTCAACCAAAAATGCTTTGCTCTGATTAGGGGGTACTTGAATTTAAAAAATGTTCACAGGGGTACATCACTGAAAAAAGGTTGAGAACCACTGTCCTAAGGCAGTGGTTCTCAACCTTTTTTCAGTGCTGTGAACATTTTTTTAATGCAAGTAGACCTCCATGTCTTTATAACAGGAATATCCTGAATTCTCAAGTTGCATATCACAATAGTCATCATCAGTGTTAATAACACAAGAGCTGCTTGGATTTGCTGTTGAGCAAGTCAAACTTCGTTCAGTGTAGCCGTAGTGCTTCCTTGACACGTGCGATGTGAAAGTAGACTTAACTGTAAATCTTTTTTCACATTGACTGAAGGGGCACGTAACTGTCGGTAATATGACTTTTCAAATGCAGGAAAAGGGCCCGTATATTATCGCACTTCGCGCTACATGAGACAATATTACAAGGTAAACCTTCTGCGCTATACATATCAGTCCTACTCTTGCCATATTTATGACGACGGCTGTGAGTTTTGAAGGCTGAGAAGTTGGAAAAAACTCTTGTGCATTTAGGGAAAGCACACTTAAACGATGCATTAGGCATACAACTATGACTTCGCATGTGTCTAACATACGCACATACATTGCTGCAAGTCGTAGCACATATGTTGCAAGTTATCATCTTTTATGATGACTATGACAAAAAAGAAGAAAACTTAGCTAGCTAGCATGCGGCGGTACATGCGCGTGGTCAACGATAGTGTCTGTGATGCTGACTGTGACGCTATGTCATTTCGGACTTTATAAATATATATATAAAGTAATTCAAACAGAAAATGACACATCAAGGTACAAGTGACTCTTACCTTGTTATCAAAAACACACGATGCAGTAGGATGGATTTAGCAGGGTCGGCCAGGTGAAATGAAGCTCGGTTGGACGAATTGTGGGCGGACCCAAGAAACAAGTCTGAAAAATACTGAATTACACTGTAGGTTTTACAGTAACTTACTGCTGGTTGATATTTTTTGAAAAATGCAACAACATTTACAGTACTTAACTGCATTTAAGAAGAACATGATAGGTTGATTGGCAACACTAAATAGGCCCTAGTGTGTGAATGTGAGTGTGAATGTTGTCTGTCTATCTGTGTTGGCCCTGCGATGAGGTGGCGACTTGTCCAGGGTGTACCCCGCCTTCCGCCCGATTGTAGCTGAGATAGGCTCCAGCGCCCCCCGCGACCCCGAAGGGAATAAGCGGTAGAAAATGGATGGATGGATGGAGTATATAACTGTAATTTTATTTTTTATTTTTACAGTAATTTTTTACAGTGAAGGTCATGGGTGTCAAACTCTGGCCCATGGGCCAAATTTGGCCCAACGTGTAATTTGACTTGGCCCTTGAGGCAATATCAAATTAACACCAAAGCTGGACCGGCGATTATACATTGCGGCAGTGCCGCGGTAACACCGCATTCACCGCTACTTCTAATACTTGCCAAGACAAAAGTGACTCCAGCACTGCTCCCGAATTTTTTATTTTTTATTTTCAGCTAGTCAAACGAGTGCCGGCCCAGTTTCACGTCAGTGCAGCTTCTGCACCCACACACAATTGAATGCAACGCATACTTCATCAACAGCGATACAGGTTACACTGACGGTAGCCAAATAAAAAACTTTAACACTTTTAGAAATATACGCCACACTGTGAATCCACACCAAACAAGAATGACAAACACATTTTGGGAGAACATCCGCACCGTAACACAACATAAACACAACACAACAAATACCCAGAACCCTTTGTAGCACTAAATCTTCCGGGACGCTACAAGGTGTGTGTGTGTGTGGGGGGGAGGTTTGGTGGTAGCGGGGGTGTATTTTGTAGCGTCCCGAAAGAGTTAGTGCTGCAAAAGATTCTGGGTATTTGTTCTTTTGTGTTTATGTTGTGTTACGGTACGGATGTTCTCCCGAAAGGTGTTTTTTATTTTTGTTTGGTGTGGGTTCACAGTGTGGCGTATATTTCTAACAGTGTTAAAGTTTTTTATACTGGCACCCTCAGTGTAACCTGTATCGCTGTTGATGAAGTATGCGTTGCATTCATTTCTGTATGCGTGCTGAAGCTGCGCATATCTTGTGACTGGGTCTGAATGATGTTAGAATTGGGTGTACGAGATATGACTGTTGAACACCTTGTTCGATAATGAAAGTTGCCTCAGCTCAAAGCCTGAGCCCCGACATTAAAGAACTAGCATCTAAAAAAAGATGCCAGGTATCTGGCTTGGGCACATCAAATTAGATCAGTGTGTTGCAAACTGAGCAGTTTAAAGTCCTGAATGGTTGTTTTATTCATTGTTATTTTATTTTCAATTTTATTAGCCTGTGGAAAAAGTTAATGTTGATATTTACCTCAGAAGGCTGCAAATAGAAAAGAGGCATTCAATTTTTATTTAAATTGTATTTGATATGCAATTGATATTTTTTAATTATTATTATTATTATTTGAAACTCCATTTTTCATGTCACTATACAGTTATATAAGCCTTGCTTGTTCAATATTCAATGCAAAACTTGTTTGGGTCCCTATTAAAAGGTTAATTTGTTCAACCTTGGCCCGCGGCTTTGTTCAGTTTTAAACTTTGGCCCACTCTGTATTTGAGTTTGACACCCCTGGTGAAGGTGAAGCTCTGTCGTCCTGGAGGCCACGGGGAAGACCCAGGACACACTGGGAACACTATGTCTCCCGGCTGGCCTGGGAACGCCTCGGGATCCCCTGAGAAAAGGTCCTAGGTGAGGGATCAGACAAAGAGCAGCTCAAAGACCTTTATGAAAAGTACAAATCGAGGACCTAGATTTTTTCTCGCCCAGGCGCAGGTCACCGTGGCTCCCCTGTGGAGCCAGGCGCAGAGGTGGGGCACGATGGCGAGCGACTGGTGGCTGGGCCTGTCTCCATGGGGCCTTGCCGGGCTCAGCTCGAAGAGGCAACGTGGGTCAACCCTCCAATGGGCTCACCACTCATGGGCCCATTGAGGTCATAGAGGTCGGATGCAGTGTGAACTGGGCGGCAGCCGAAGGCAGGGCACTTGGCGGTCCGATTATCGGCTACATAAGCTCGCTCTTGGGACGTGGAACGTCACCTCGCTGGGAGGGAAAGAGCCTGAGCTGGTGCGCGAGGTGAAGAAGTTCCGGCTAGATATAGTTGGACTCACTTCGACGCACAGCAAGGGCTCTGGAACCTGTTCTCTCAAGAGGGGCTGGACTCTCTTCCACTCTGGCGTTGCAAGCAATGAGAGGCTGGGGTGGCAATTGTTGTTGCTCAAAGCCTGCACGTTGGACTTTAACCCAGTAGACGAGATGGTAGCTTCCCTCCGCCTTCGGGTTGGGTGACGGGTCCTGACTGTTGTTTGTGTTTACGCACCAAACAGCAGCTCAGAGTACCCACTCTTTTTGGATTCCCTTGAGGGAGTACTGGAGAGTGCTCCCTCGGGTGATTCCCTTGTTCTGTTGGGGGACTTCAATGCTCATGTTGGCAAGGACAGTGAAACCTGGAGAGTCGTGATTGGGAAAAATGGCCACCCGGATCTGAACCCAAGTGGTGCTTTGTTATTGGACTTTTGTGCTCGTCACGGATTGTCCATAACAGACACAATGTTCAAACATAAGGAAGAACTTTGAACATGTCACGAGGGAGGTGCTGGACATTGAGTCTGAGTGGACCATGTTCCGTGCCTCTCTTGTCGAGTCTGCTGATTGGAGCTGTGGCCGCAAGGTGTTTGGTGCCTGTCGTGGCGGTAATCCTAGAACTCGCTGGTGGCCACCAGCAGTGAGGGATGCCGTCAAGCTGAAGAAAGAGCCTATCGGGTCCTTTTGGCTCATGGGACTCCAGAGGCAGCGGGCATACCGACAGGCCAAGCAGTGCCTGGGGAATCTGTGGTGGACTCTCCTATTTCTGGGGCTTAGGTTGCCTAGGTAGTTAAAAAGCTCCTCTGTGGCAAGGCCCCGGTGGTGGATGAGTTCCTTAAGGCTCTGGATACTGTGGGGCTGTCTTGGTTGACAAGACTCTGCAACATCGCGTGAACATTGGGGGCGGTACCCCTGGATTGGCAGACCGGGGTGGTGGTTCCTCTCTTTAAGAAGGGGAACCGTAGGGTGTGTTCCAACTATCGTGAAACACACTCCTCAGCCTTCCCGGTAAGGTCTATTCATGTGTACTGGAGAGGAGGAAACTCGGATCCAGGACGAACAGCGTGGTTTTCGTCCTGGTCGTGGAACGGTAGACCAGGTCTATACTCTCGGCAGGGTCCTTGAGTGTGAAGCGACTGGGATGAGAATCAGCACCTCCAAGTCCAAGTCCATGGTTCTCGCGCAGGAAAGGGTCGAGTGCCATCTCCAGGTTGGGGAGGAGATCTTGCCCCAAGTGGAGGAGTTCAAGTACCTAGGAGTCTTGTTCACGAGTGAGGATAGAGTGGATCGAGAGATCCACAGGCGGATTGGTGCGGCGTCTTCAGTATTGAGGACGCTATATCGATCCGTTGTGGTGAAGAAGGAGCTGAGCCAGAAGGAAAAGCTCTCAATTTACCGTCGATCTACGTTCCCAGCTTTGGGTTATGACCGAAAGGACAAGCGGCCGAAATGCGTTTCCTCTGCCGGGTGGTGGGTCTCTCCCTTAGAGACAGGGTGAGAAGCTCTGTCATCCGGGAGGAACTCAAAGTAAAGCCGCTGCTCCTCCACATTGAGAGGAGGCATGAGGTGGTTCGGGCATCTGCTCAGGATGCCACCCGAACGCCTCTAGGGAGGTGTGGCAAGAGGCCACGGGGAAGACCTAGGACACATTGGAAAGATTATGTCCCCGGCTGGCCTGGGAACGCCTCGGAATACCCCGAGAAGAGCTGGACGAAGTGGCTGGGGAGAGGGAAGTCTGGGATTTCCTGCTCAGGCTGCTGCCCCCGCAACCCGACCTCGGATAAGCGGAAGAAAATGGATGGATTTAGAATGACAGTTATACTGTCAGATTGAGTACAAAAACTAACTAAACCTTACACTATATAATGTTTCTAGTAAAACTCACAAAGATGCATATCTCCAGGCATTATTAGCCATTTTGCATGTGTGGTTTAGGAGTTATGTTTAAATAAATAACTGTCAGATTGAGTGTGACAGTAAACTGTCATAGTGAGTAAAACCCTTATTTTGTATTTGCAAACCTTACAAAAACAACTAAATCTAGTTAAACTCACACAGATACAATATTACAGGCATTTTTAGACACAATGCATGTTTGGTTTTAGAGTAATGTTTATATAACTTTCATATTTATTATTGAATAAAAAAAACAACTAACTTGTGTCTTTGCAAACCTTACAAAATACCATTTTTCTAGTAAAACTAATTAAGATACATGCTCCAGGCATTATTAGCTATTTTGCATGTGTTGTTTGAGTTATGTTTAAATAACTGTCATATTGAGTGTGACAGTATACTGTCATAAAACCCAATTTTTGTATTTTCAACCCTGGTAAAACTCACATATATACAATATTACAGACAGTTTTGGACATAATGCATGTTTGGTTTTGGTTTTGGAGTTATGTTTATATAACTTTCATATATAGTATGACAGCTAAACTGTTATATTGAGTAAAAAAACTAACTTGTGTTTGTCATAAAACCCAATTTTTGTATTAGCAAACAATACAACTGATTCAAATAAAACTCACATGGATTTAGTATTACAGGCATTTTCAGACATTTTGCATGTTTGGTTTAGGAATTATGTTGTAATACATAATACAATACAAATAATTTTTGTGTTTGCAAGCCTTAAAAAAGCATATGTTTCCAGTAAAACTCCCAAAGATGCATTATTTCAGGCATTATTGGCCATTTTTCAGGTGTGGTTTAGGAGTTATGTTAAAATAACTGTCATATTGAGTGTGGCGTTATACTGTCATATTGAGTTAAAAAAAAACTAACTTGTGTCTTTGCAAACCTTACAAAAGAAAATGTTTATAGCAACACTCACAAATATATTTTTTTTCACGCTATTACACATGTTTCATGTGTATTTAGGAGTTATAATTAAATAACTTTCATATTGAGTGTTAAAGTTATAATGTCATTATGTGTAAAACCTATTTTTTGTATTTGCAAACCTTACAAAAACAATTGATTCTAGTAAAACTTACATAGATTCAATATTACAGGCATTTTTAGACAATTTACATGTTTGGTTTAAAAGTTGTGTTTGAATACATTTGTATTGCTTTTTTCGCATTATCTCAGGATTCTAAGATCATTACTTTCATATTGAGTAAAACACTACTTTTTGTTTTTGCAAACCTTACAAACTCACATGAATACATTATTATAAGCAATTTTAGACATGTCACACGTTTGGTTTTGGAGTTATGTTTATATAACTTTTATATTTAGTATGACCGTTATACTGTCATATTGAATAAAAAAAAACTAGCTTGTATCTTTGCAAACTTTACAAAATATCATTTTTCTAGTAAAACTAACAAAGATACATGTCTCCAGGCATTATTAGCCATTTTGCATGGGTTGTTTAGGAATTATGTTTAAATACATTGTTATTGCTTTTTTCGCGTTATCTCAGGATTCTTAGATCATTACTTTCATATTGAGGAAAAAACTACTTTTTGTTTTTGCAAACCTTACAAACTCACATAAATACATTATCATAGGCAATTTTAGACATGACACACGTTTGGTTCTGGTGTTATGTTTATATAACTTTCATATTTAGTAATACTGTTATACTGTCTTATTGAATAAAAACAACTAGCTTGTGTCTTTGCAAACTTTACAAAATATACATTTCCTAGTAAAACTAACAAAGATACATGTCTCCAGGCATTATTACCCATTTTGCATGGGTTGTTTAGGAATTATGTTTAAAGACATTTTTATTGCTTTTTTCGCATTATCTCAGGATTCTTAGATCATTACTTTCATATTGAGTAAAAAACTACTTTTTGTTTTTGCAAAACTTACAAACTCACATAAATACATTATTACAGACATTTTTAGACATGACACATGTTTGGTTTTGGAGTTATGTTTATATAACTTTTATATTTAGTATGACTGCTATACTGTCATATTGAATAAAAAAAACTAGCTTGTGTCTTTGCAAACTTTACAAAAGATAATTTTTCTAGTAAAACTAACAAAGATACATGTCTCCAGGCATTATTACCCATTTTGCATGGGTTGTTTAGGAATTATGTTTAAATACATTTTTATTGCTTTTTTCGCATTATCTCAGGATTCTTAGATCATTACTTTCATATTGACTAAAAAACTACTTTGTGTTCTTGCAAACCTTACAAACTCACATAAATACATTATTACATGCTTTTTTAGACATAACACATGTTTGGTTTTGGAGTTATGTTTTGATAACTTTCATATTTAGTAGGACTGTTATACTGTCATATTTAATTTTAAAAAACTAGCTTGTGTCTTTGCAAACTTTACAAAATATCATTTTCTAGTAAAACTAACAAAGATACATGTCTCCAGGCATTATTACCCATTTTGCATGGGTTGTTTAGGAATTATGTTTAAATACATTTTTATTGCTTTTTTCGCATTATCTCAGGATTCTTAGATCATTACTTTCATATTGAGTAAAAAACTACTTTTTGTTTTTGCAAACTTTACAAACTCACATAAATACATTATTACAGGCATTTTTAGACATAACACGTTTGGTTTTGGAGTTATGTTTTGATAACTTTCATATTTAGTAGGACTGTTATACTGTCATATTGAATAAAAAAAACTACTTTTTGTGTTTGCAAGATTTAAAAAAGCATGTGTTTCGAGTAAAACGGCCAAGGATGCATTATTTCAGGCATTATTAGCCATTTTTCATGTGTGGTTTGAGTTATGGTTAAATAACTGTCATATACTGTCAGTTATGACATAGTAAGTAAAACCTAATTTATGTATTGCAAACCTTACAAAATCATTTAAATCTAGTAAAACTCACATGGATTCAATATTACAGACATTTTTAGACATTTTGCATGTTTGGTCTAGGAATTATGTTGGAATCATTTTTATTAATTTGTTCGTATTTTCTCAGAATTTTAGAACATTACTGTCATATTGAGTAAAGAAATAATTTTTGTGTTTGCAAGCCTTAAAAAAGCATATGTTTCGAGTAAAACTTACAAGAATGCATTATTTCAGGCATTGGTAATCATTTTTCATGTGTAGTTTAAGAGTTATGTTTAAATAACTGTCATATTGAGTGTGGCAGTTATACTGTCATATTGAGTAAAAAAAAACTAACCTGTCTTTGCAAACCTTACAAAAGAAAATGTTTCTAGTAACACTCACAAAGATACATTTTTTCACGCATAATTAGACATGTTTCATGTGTGGTTAGGAGTTATAAATAAATAATTGTCATATTGAGTGTTACAGTTTTAATGTCATGTGTAAAACCTAATTTTTGTATTTGCAAACCTTACAAAAATAATTGATTCTAGTAAAACTTATATAGATTCAATATTACAGGCATTTTTTGACATTTTACATGTTTGGTTTAAAATTTGTGTTTGAATACATTTGTATTGCTTTTTTCGCATTATCTCAGGATTCTAAGAACATTACTTTCATATTGAGTAAAAAACTACTTTTTGTTTTTGCAAACCTTACAAACTCACATAAATACATTATTACAGGCATTTTTAGACATGACACATGTTTGGTTTTGCAGTTATGTTTATATAACTTTCATATTAAGTATGACTGTTATACTGTCATATTGAATAAAAAAAACTAGCTTGTGTCTTTGATATCTTTACAAAAGATCATTTTTTAAACTAACAACGTTACATGTCTCCCTAGGCATTATTAGCCATTTTGCATGTGTTGTTTAGGAGTTAGGTTTAAATACATTTTTATTGCTTTTTTCCCATTATCTCAGGGTTCTAAGAACTTTAAAGTCAAGTAAAAAACTACTTTTTGTGTTTGCAAAATGTAAAACTCAGTAAAACTCCCAATGATTCATTATTTCAGGCATTATTAGCCATTTTTTTGTGTGGTTTATGAGTTATGTTTAAATAACTGTCATATTGAGTGTGATTTTGTCATTGTGAGTAAAACCTAATTTTTGTATTTGCAAACCTTACAAAAACAACCGATTCTAGGAAAACTCACATTGATACAATATTACAGGCATGTTTAGACATATTGCATGTTTGGTTTTGGAGTTATATTTATATAACCTGCTTTCTGAGCCGCCACCTTTGTGGTTTGCGTGTCCCACTGATCCAGGAACTATGTTGTCCGGGGGCTTCTATGGTCTCCCAAGACAAACAGGTCCTAGGTGAGGGATCAGACAAAGAGCAGCTCAAAGACCTTTATTAAAAGTACAATTGAGGACCTAGATTTTTTCTCGCCCGGAAGCAGGTCACCGTGGCTCCCCTGTGGAGGTGTGGCACGATGGCGATTGACGGGCCTGTCCCCATGGGGCCCAGCCGTGCTCAGCTCGAAGAGGCAACGTAGAGCCCCCCCTCCAGGGCTCACCACTCATGGGCTGGGTCATAGAGGGTGTAGTGTGAGCTGGGCGGCAGCCGAAGGCAGGGCACTTGGTGGTCCGATTATCGGCTACATAAGCTCGCTCTTGGGACATGGAACGTCACCTCGCTGGGAGGGAAGGAGCCTGAGCTGGTGCTTGAGGTGGAGACGTTGGAATCTCTTCCACTCTGGCGTTGCAACTAATGAGAGGCTGGGGTGGCAATTCTTGTTGCCCCCCGGCTCAAAGCCTGCACGTTGGACTTTAAACCCAATAGACGAGATGGTAGCTTCCTTCAGCCTTCGGGTTGGGTGACGGGTCCTGACTGTTGTTTGTGTTTACACACCAAACAGCAGCTCAGAGTACCAACTCTTTTTGGATTCCCTTGAGGGAGTACTGGAGAGTGCTCCCTCGGGTGATTCCCTTGTTCTGCTGGTGGACTTCAACGCTATGTTGGCAACGACTGTGAAACCTGGAGAGTCGTGATTGGGAAAAATGGCCACCCGGATCTGAACCCAAGTGGTGCTTTGTTATTGGACTTTTGTGCTTGTCACGGATTGTCCATAACAAACACAATGTTCAAACATAAGGGTGTCCATATGTGCACTTGGCACAAGGACACCCTCGGCCGCATGATTGACTTCGTAGTTGTGTCATGGGATTTGCGGCCTCATATTTTGGACACTCGGTGAAGAGAGGGGCAGAGCTTTCTACCAACCACCACCTGGTGGTGAGCTGGCTCCGATGGTAGGGGGGGATGCCGGTCAGACCTGGCAGGCCCAAACGCATTGTAAGGGTCTGCTGGGAACACCTAGCAGAGTCTCCTGAAGAACTTTGAACATGTCCGGAAGAACTTTGAACATGTCACGAGGGAGGTGCTGGACATTGAGTCTGAGTGGACCATGTTCCGTTCCTCTCTTGTTGAGCCAGCTGATTGAAGCTGTGGCCGCAAGGTGTTTGGTGCCTGTCGTGGTGGTAATCCACCAGCAGTGAGGGATGCTGTCAAGCTGAAGAAAGAGCCACCGGGTCCTTTATGCTCATGGGAGTCCAGAGGCAGTGCGCATACCGACAGGCCAAGCCAGACCTCCTCAGTCCCACCAACACGTCTTCCTATGAGGAAACAGTGCCGAAGTCTGTGGTGGGCTCTCCTATTTCTGGGGCTGAGGTTGCCAAGGTAGTTAAAAAGCTCCTCGGTGGCAAGGCCCCGGGGGTGGATGAGCTCCGTCCGGAGTTCCTTAAGGCTCTGGATGCTGTGGGGCAGTCTTGGTTGACAAGACTCTGCAACATTGCATCTACATCGGGGGCGGTACCTCTGGATTGGCAGACCGGGGTGGTGGTTCCTCTCTTTAAGAAGGGGAACCGGAGGGTGTGTTCCAACTATCGTAGATCACACTCCTCAGCCTTCCCGGTAAGGTCTATTCATGTGTACTGGAGAGGAGGAACCTCGGATCCAGGACGAACAGTGTGGTTTTCGTCCTGGTCGTGGAACGGTAGACCAGATCTATACTCTCGGCAGGGTCCTTGAGTGTGCATGGGAGTTTGCCCAACCAGTCTACATAAGTTTTGTGGACTTGGAGAAGACATTCGACCTTGGCCCCCGGTAAATCCTGTGGGGAGTGCTCAGAGAGTATGCAGTATCGGCATGTCTGATTGTGGCGGGTGTCTCCCTGTATGATCAGTGTCAGAGCTTGGTCCGCATTGCCGGCAGTATGTCGGACCCCTTTCCAGTGAGGGTTGGACTCCGCCAAGGCTGCCCTTTGTCACCGATTCTGTTCATAACTTTAATGGACAGAATATCTAGGCGCAGTCATGGCTTTGAGGATCCCCTCAACGCCATGACTGCGCCTGGTTTGGTGGCTGCAGGATTAGGTCTCTGCTTTTTGCAGATGATGTGGTCCTGATGGCTTCAACTGGCCAAGATCTTCAGCTTTCATTGGATCGGTTCGCAGTGAAGCGACTGGGATGAGAATCAGCACCTCCAAGTCCGAGTCCATGGTTCTCGCCCGGGAAAGGGTGGAGTGCCATCTCGAGGTTGGGAAAGAGATCTTGCCCCAAGTGAAGGAGTTCAAGTACCTAGGAGTCTTGTTCACGAGTGAGGATAGAGTGGATTGTGAGATCTACAGGCGGATCGGTGCGGCGTCTTCAGTAATGAGGACGCTATATCGATCCGTTGTGGTGAAGAAGGAGCTGAGCCAGAAGGAAAAGCTTTCAATTTACCGGTCGATCAACGTTCCCATCCTCACCTATGGTCATGAGCTTTGGGTTATGACCGAAAGGACAAGGTCACGGGTACAAGCGGCCGAAATGAGTTTCCTCCGCCGGGTGGTGGGTCTCTCCCTTAGAGATAGGGTGAGAAGCTCTGTCCTCTGGGAGGAACTCAGTGTAAAGCCGCTGCTCCTCCACATTGAGAGGAGCCAGATGAGGTGGTTCGGGCATCTGCTCAGGATGCCACCCGAACGCCTCCCTAGGTCCGAACGGCAGGAGGCCATGGGGAAGACCTAGGATACATTGGAAAGACTATGGCCTGGGAACGCCTCGGGATCCCCCGAGAAGAGCTGGACGAAGTGGCTGGGGAGAGGGAAGTCTGGGCTCTCTGCTTAGGCTGCTGCCCCCGCAACCCGACCTCGGATAAGCAGAAGAAAATGGATGGATTTAGTATGACAGTTATACTGTCATATTGAGTGTGACAGTATACTGTCATAAAACCCAATTTTTGTATTTGCAAACCTGATTCTAGTAAAACTCACATCTCTACAATATTACAGGCAATTTTGGACATAATGCACGTTTGGTTTTGGAGTTATGTTCATATAACTTTAATATATAGTATGACATCTATACTGTTATAATGAGTAAAAAAACTAACTTGTGTCTGTCATAAAACTCAATTTTTGTATTTGCAAACCTTACAAAAACATATGATTCTAGTAAAACTCACATGGATTCAGTATTACAGGCATTTTTAGACATTTTGCATGTTTGGTTTAGGAATCATGTTGGAATACATTTGTATTGTTTTTTTCACATTATCTCAGCATTTTAAGAACTTACTGTCATATTGAGTAAAAAAAACCTTTTGTGTTTGCAAGCCCTAAAAAAACAACCGATTCTAGTAAAACTCACATTGATACAATATTACAGGCATGTTTAGACATCTTGCATGTTTGGTTTTGGAGTTATGTTTATTTAACCTGCTTTCTGAGCCGCCACCTTTGTGGTTTGCGTGTCCCACTGATCCTAGGAGCTATGTTGTCCGGGGGCTTCTATGCCCCCTGATAGGGTCCCCCAAGACAAACAGGTCCTAGGTGAGGAATCAGACAAAGAGCAGCTCAAAGACCTTTATGAAAAGTACAAATCGAGGACCTAGATATTTTCTCGCCCGGACGCGGGTCACCGTGGCTCCCCTGTGGAGCCAGGCCCAGAGGTGGGGCACGATGGCGAGCGACTGGTGCCCATGGGGCCCAGCTCGAAGAGGCAACGTGGGTCCCCCCTGCAATAGGCTCACCACTCATGGGCTGGGTCATAGAGGTCGGGTGCAGTGTTAGCTGGGCGGAAGCCGAAGGCAGGGCACTTGGCGGTCCGATAATCGGCTACATAAGCTCGCTCTTGGGACGTGGAATGTCACCTCGCGAGGTGGAGAAGTTCCCGGCTAGATAAAGCTGGACTCACTTCGACGCACAGCAAGGGCTCTGGAACCTGTTCTCTCAAGAGGGGTTGGACTCTCTTCCACTCTGGCGTTGCAAGTAATGAGAGGCTGGGTTGGCAATTCTTGTTGCCCCCCGGCTCAAAGCCTGCACGTTGGACTTAACCCAGAAGACGAGATGGTAGCTTCCCTCCGCTTTCGGGTTGGGTGACGGGTCCTGACTGTTGTTGGTGTTTACGCACCAAACAGCAGCTCAGAGTACCCACTCTTTTTGGATTCCCTTGAGAGTGCTCCCTCGGGTGATTCCCTGGGGGTCTTCAACGCTCATGTTGGCAACGACTTTGAAACCTGGAGAGTCGTGATTGGGAAACATGGCCACCCGGATCTGAACCCAAGTGGTGCTTTGTTATTGAGCTTTTGTGCTCGTCACGGATTGTCCATAACAAACACAATGTTCAAACATAAGGGTGTCCATATGTGCACTTGGCACCAGGACACCCTCGGCCGCAGTTCCATTATTGACTTTATAGTTGTGTCATGGGATTTGCGGCCTCATGTTTTGGACACTCGGGTGAAGAGAGGGGCGAGCTTTCTACCGATCACCACCTGGTGAGCTGGCTCCGATGGTGGGGTAGGATCCCGGACAGACCTGCATTGTGAGAGTCTTTTGGGAATGCCTAGCAGAGTCTCCTGTCAGAGAGAGTTTCTTTTTCCACCTCCGGAGGAACTTTGAACATGTCACAAAGGAGGTGCTGGACATTGAGTCTGAATGGATCATGTTCCGTGCCTCTCTTGTCAAGCCAGCTGATTGGAGCTGTGGCCGCAAGGTGTTTGGTGCCTGTCGTGGCGGTGACCCTAGAACCCGCTGGTGGCCACCAGCAGTGCGGGATGCCGTCAAGCTGAAGAAAGAGCTTATCTGGTCCTTTTGGCTCATGGGACTCCAGAGGCAGCGGGCATACCGACAGGCCAAGCAGTGCCTGGGGAATCTGTGGTGGGCTCTCCTATTTCTGGGGCTGAGGTTGCCAAGGTAGTTTTAAAAGCTCCTCTGTGGCAAGGCCCCGGGGGTGGATGAGCTCCGTCCGGAGTTCCTTAAGGCTCTGGATGCTGTGGGGCTGTTTTAGTTGACAAGACTCTGCAACATCGCGTGGACATCAGGGGCGGTACCTCTGGATTGGCAGACCGGGGTGGTGGTTCCTCTCTTTAAGAAGGGGAACCGGAGGGTGTGTTCCAACTATCGTAGATCACACTCCTCAGCCTTCCCGGTAAGGTCTATTCATGTGTACTGGAGAGGAGGAACCTCGGATCCAGGACGAACAGTGTGGTTTTCGTCCTGGTCGTGGAACGGTAGACCAGCTCTATACTCTCGGCAGGGTCCTTGAGTGTGCATGGGAGTTTGTCCAACCAGTCTACATGTGCTTTGTGGACTTGGAGAAGACATTCGACCGTGGCCACCCCGGGAAGTCCTGTGGGGAGTGCTCAGAGAGTATGGGGTATCGGCATGTCTGATTGTGGCGGGTCGCTCCCTGTATGATCGGTGTCAGAGCTTGGTCCGCATTGCCAGCAGTAAGTTGGCTGCCCTTTGTCACCAAATGTGTTCATAAATTTTATGGACAGAATTTCTAGGCGCAGTCATGGCGTTGAGGGGATCCGGTTTGGTGGCTGCAGGATTAGGTCTCTCCTTTTTGCAGATGATGTGGTCCTTATGGCTTTAACTGGCCAGGATCTTCAGCTCTCATTGGATTGGTTCGCAGCCGAGTGTGAAGCGACTGGGATGAGAATCAGCACCTCCAAGTCCGAGGTTCTCGCCCGGGAAAGGGTGGAGTGCCATCTCGAGGTTGGGCAGGAGATTTTGCCCCAAGTGGATGAGTTCAAGTACCTGGAGTCTTGTTCATGAGTGAGGGAAGAGTGGATCTTGAGTAATGAGGACGCTATATAGATTTGTTGTGGTAAGAAGGAGCTGCGCCAGAAGGAAAAGCTCTCAATTTCCCGGTCAATCTACGTTCCCATCCTCACCTATGGTCATGAGCTTTGGGTTATGACCGAAAGGACAAGATCACGGGTACAAGCGGCCGAAATGAGTTTTCTCCGCTGGGTGGCGGGTCTCTCCCTTACTGAAAGAATTTTCACCGTTTAATTACAGTAACCTACTGGCAGCTAATGGTTCCAGTATAAAACTGTTTTTCTACAGCACACATACTGTGATTTATCACTACAGTTTATTACTGTAAAAAGTATCACAGTACTGTGCTGTATCAAATATACGCTTCACAGCATAATACTGTCATCTGTTTAGCGGCATTACACTGTTATTTTAGTGTATCTACTGTAATATCCATTAACAGTTAATTACAGTAAAATAATTGTAAGCACTATAGACTGAGCTTTACAGTATAATGCCACTAGAAGTTAATGAGTTGAACTTTTAATTTTTCAAAATCAAAACCCCTGAAATCTGCTGGCATAAAAATGACTGGAGAAATGGCCTTGCAAGATTATGTTTTTATTAACCAATTATTTTAAAGTGCATCAAATAAATTCAATGTACATTTAGTGCATTCTTCTTATTTTCAGTAAAGCATTTTAACATTTATAACATGTCCACTTAATTTCTAACTGGAGACAAAACACTGAACACGAGTCCAGTGTTTAGTTGTCGGCTACATAAAGCCCCACTCAAAGTCTGTGAGATGTTTTATAAGGGTGGCTACGTGAGGATTTACAGTTGCTGCCTTTTTCTGGACCAGCTTCCCGGTCTTCTTGGACACCACCTTTCCCTAGCTAGCCTTTGTTCCCCTCTCAGGGTTAACGCCAATGAATCGCCTAAAAAAGAGAGAAAGCATATTAGATATTCTGTTGTGATTGAAGATTACTTGCAGTCGATACAGAACCCCCCTCACATTGTTATTTAGGAATATGCACTGCACAAATATTAATATCAATTTTAGGATATATTTGAGCCTATACCATAACCACAGCTGTAGATGAGTGAATGCTCTAAAACCCATTAAGACCAATTCAGAGAGGAAGACAATGCTAAAGCCTCCCCAATCCCTCTCTCTATTTATGTTTTCTCTCCATCTACGGGACCGTGTATTTACGCTGATGTTTCCTGCTTTCACCCATTTAACATATCGTTACCTGCTCATTACCTATCTTCTCTGCATCCTGGGGTCACACTGGTGCTTCTTGCCTTTACCCATTCAACATATCTTTACCTGCACATTACCTACCTTCTCTGTATCCTGGAGTCAAGCTGGTGTTTCCTGCCTTTACTCATTCAACATATCTTTACCTGCACATTACCTACCTTCCCTGCATCCTTGGGTCACACTGGTGCTTCTTTCTTTCACCATACAACATATCTTCACCTGCACATACCTACCTTGTCTGCATGGCCTCGACCACACCTGCGCTTCCTTCTTTCACCCATTCAACATACCTTCACCCGCACATTACCTACCTTCCCTGCATAGTGGGGTCACACTGGTGCTTCCTGCCTTTACCCATTCAACATATCTTCACCCGCACATTACCTACTTGCTCTGCATTCTCGGGTCAAGCTGGTGCTTCCTGCCATCATCCAGTCAACATATCTTTACCTGCAAAGTACCTACTTTTTCTGCATCCTGGGGTCAAACAGGTGCTTCCTTCTTTGACCCAGTCAACATATCTTTACCTGCACATTACCTACCTTCTCTGTATCCTAGAGTCAAACTGGTGCTTCGGTCCCTAATAAGAAGGTCCACAAAGGAACAGAAGAGTCATTGATTTAAGGCACAAAATTGGGGAAAGGACAAGTCAAATTCCTGAACAGAGGTGACAAATATAAAATAAAATATCCTAACAGTATTTTAACAGTATCAAGAGGATTTACCTTTGAACAAATTCCAATGTCCGAGGACCTTCCTCTTGGTATTCCAAGTTGAACACATAGTAGGTGGCAAGAAGGGCAGCAAGCCCTGAGATTAAGCTAGGTTGGACGCCTTTGCAGATGACATCACCTTCCATGCTGATCATCCAACGTTTTATTGTGACTTTGTCACCAGCAACTGGTACAGTCAAGAAATGCAGTTTATGTTCCTAAACAGTATCCAATATGGGTAGCATTTTAAAAGTATTTGGAATGGCCACCTCACTCGCTCTCTCTTTCCTCTGTTTACAGCTAGTCTCCTAAGGCAGTGGTTCTCAAATGGGGGTACGCGTACTCCTGGGGGTACTTGAAGGTATGCCAAGGGGTACGTGAGATTTTTTTTTAATATTCTAAAAATAGCAACAATTCAAAAATCCTTTATAAATATATTTATTGAATAATACTTCGACAAAATATGAATGTAAGTTCATAAACTGAACAACTAATCAAGTAGGCTATTCCATTCATTACCATAAAGCCAGAGTTTCCCCCATGCCATGATGGTTTGACCCTACCTGGCGGTGCCACACGGCACCAACTGTCAATCAACTATCCATGTAGAAAACAATGGAGGCTTGGTTAAAGCGTAGTGGACATGTTCCATAAATATTGATGTTAAAGATTTCTTTTTTTTTGAAGAAATGTTGAGAATGAAGTTCATGAATCCAGATGGATCTCTATTGCAATCCCCAAAGAGGGCACTTTAAGTTGATTACTTCTATGTGTAAAAATCTTTATTTATAATTGAATCACTTGTTTATTTTTCAACAAGTTTTTAGTTATTTTTATATCTTTTTTTCCAAATAGTTCAAGAAAGACCACAACAAATGAGCAATATTTTGCACTGTTATACAATTTAATAAATCAGAAACTGATGACATAGTGCTGTATTTTACTTCTTTATCTCTTTTTTTCAACCAAAAATGCTTTGCTCTGATTAGGGGGTACTTGAATTTAAAAAATGTTCACAGGGGTACATCACTGAAAAAAGGTTGAGAACCACTGTCCTAAGGCAGTGGTTCTCAACCTTTTTTCAGTGCTGTGAACATTTTTTTAATGCAAGTAGACCTCCATGTCTTTATAACAGGAATATCCTGAATTCTCAAGTTGCATATCACAATAGTCATCATCAGTGTTAATAACACAAGAGCTGCTTGGATTTGCTGTTGAGCAAGTCAAACTTCGTTCAGTGTAGCCGTAGTGCTTCCTTGACACGTGCGATGTGAAAGTAGACTTAACTGTAAATCTTTTTTCACATTGACTGAAGGGGCACGTAACTGTCGGTAATATGACTTTTCAAATGCAGGAAAAGGGCCCGTATATCATCGCACTTCGCGCTACATGAGACAATATTACAAGGTAAACCTTCTGCGCTATACATATCAGTCCTACTCTTGCCATATTTATGACGACGGCTGTGAGTTTTGAAGGCTGAGAAGTTGGAAAAAACTCTTGTGCATTTAGGGAAAGCACACTTAAACGATGCATTAGGCATACAACTATGACTTCGCATGTGTCTAACATACGCAAATACATTGCTGCAAGTCGTAGCACATATGTTGCAAGTTATCATCTTTTATGATGACTATGACAAAAAAGAAGAAAACTTAGCTAGCTAGCATGCGGCGGTACATGCGCGTGGTCAACGATAGTGTCTGTGATGCTGACTGTGACGCTATGTCATTTCGGACTTTATAAATATATATATAAAGTAATTCAAACAGAAAATGACACATCAAGGTACAAGTGACTCTTACCTTGTTATCAAAAACACACAATGCAGTAGGATGGATTTAGCAGGGTCGGCCAGGTGAAATGAAGCTCGGTTGGACGAATTGTGGGCGGACCCAAGAAACAAGTCTGAAAAATACTGAATTACACTGTAGGTTTTACAGTAACTTACTGCTGGTTGATATTTTTTGAAAAATGCAACAAAATTTACAGTACTTAACTGCATTTAAGAAGAACATGATAGGTTGATTGGCAACACTAAATTGGCCCTAGTGTGTGAATGTGAGTGTGAATGTTGTCTGTCTATCTGTGTTGGCCCTGCGATGAGGTGGCGACTTGTCCAGGGTGTACCCCGCCTTCCGCCCGATTGTAGCTGAGATAGGCTCCAGCGCCCCCCGCTACCCCGAAGGGAATAAGCGGTAGAAAATGGATGGAGTATATAACTGTAATTTTATTTTTTATTTTTACAGTAATTTTTTACAGTGAAGGTCATGGGTGTCAAACTCATGTAATTTGACTTGGCCCTTGAGGCAATATCAAATTAACACTAAAGCTGGACCGGCGATTATACATTGCGGCAGTGCCGCGGTAACACCGCATTCACCGCTACTTCTAATACTTGCCAAGACAAAAGTGACTCCAGCACTGCTCCCGAATTTTTTATTTTTTATTTTCAGCTAGTCAAACGAGTGCCGGCCCAGTTTCACGTCAGTGCAGCTTCTGCACCCACACACAATTGAATGCAACGCATACTTCATCAACAGCGATACAGGTTACACTGACGGTAGCCAAATAAAAAACTTTAACACTTTTAGAAATATACGCCACACTGTGAATCCACACCAAACAAGAATGACAAACACATTTCGGGAGAACATCCACACCGTAACACAACATAAACACAACAGAACAAATACCCGGAACTCTTTGTAGCACTAAATCTTCCGGGACGCTACAAGGTGTGTGTGTGTGTGGGGGGCGGGGGTTTGGTGGTAGCGGGGGTGTATTTTGTAGCGTCCCGAAAGAGTTAGTGCTGCAAAAGATTCTGGGTATTTGTTCTTTTGTGTTTATGTTATGTTACGGTGCAGATGTTCTCCCGAAAAGTGTTTTTTATTTTTGTTTGGTGTGGGTTCACAGTGTGGCGTATATTTCTAACAGTGTTAAAGTTTTTTATACTGGCACCCTCAGTGTAACCTGTATCGCTGTTGATGAAGTATGCGTTGCATTCATTTGTGTATGCGTGCTGAAGCTGCACATATCTTGTGACTGGGTCTGAATGATGTTAGAATTGGGTGTACGAGATATGACTGTTGAACACCTTATTCGATAATGAAAGTTGCCTCAGCTCAAAGCCTGAGCCCCGACATTAAAGAACTAGCATCTAAAAAAAGATGCCAGGTATCTGGCTTGGGCACATCAAATTAGATCAGTGTGTTGCAAACTGAGCAGTTTAAAGTCCTGAATGGTTGTTTTATTCATTGTTATTTTATTTTCAAATTTATTAGCCTGTGGAAAAAGTTAATGTTGATATTTACCTCAGAAGGCTGCAAATAGAAAAGAGGCATTCAATTTTTATTTAAATTGTATTTGATATGCAATTGATATTTTTTAATTATTATTATTATTATTTGAAACTCCATTTTGCATGTCACTATAAAGTTATATAAGCCTTGCTTGTTCAATATTCAATGCAAAACTTGTTTGGGTCCCTATTAAAAGGTTAATTTGTTCAACCTTGGCCCGCGGCTTTGTTCAGTTTTAAACTTTGGCCCACTCTGTATTTGAGTTTGACACCCCTGGTGAAGGTGAAGCTCTGTCGTCCTGGAGGCCACGGGGAAGACCCAGGACACACTGGGAACACTATGTCTCCCGGCTGGCCTGGGAACGCCTCGGGATCCCCTGAGAAAAGGTCCTAGGTGAGGGATCAGACAAAGAGCAGCTCAAAGACCTTTATGAAAAGTACAAATCGAGGACCTAGATTTTTTCTCGCCCAGGCGCAGGTCACCGTGGCTCCCCTGTGGAGCCAGGCGCAGAGGTGGGGCACGATGGCGAGCGACTGGTGGCCGGGCCTGTCTCCATGGGGCCCTGCCGGGCTCAGCTCGAAGAGGCAACGTGGGTCAACCCTCCAATGGGCTCATCACTCATGGGCCCATTGAGGTCATAGAGGTCAGATGCAGTGTGAACTGGGCTAGAGCCGAAGGCAGGGCACTTGGCGGTCCGATTATCGGCTACATAAGCTCGCTCTTGGGACGTGGAACGTCACCTCGCTGGGAGGGAAAGAGCCTGAGCTGGTGCGCAAGGTGAAGAAGTTCCGGCTAGATATAGTTGGACTCACTTCGACGCACAGCAAGGGCTCTGGAACCTGTTCTCTCAAGAGGGGCTGGACTCTCTTCCACTCTGGCGTTGCAAGCAATGAGAGGCTGGGGTGGCAATTGTTGTTGCTCAAAGCCTGCACGTTGGACTTTAACCCAGTAGACGAGATGGTAGCTTCCCTCCGCTTTCGGGTTGGGTGACGGGTCCTGACTGTTGTTTGTGTTTACGCACCAAACAGCAGCTCAGAGTACCCACTCTTTTTGGATTCCCTTGAGGGAGTACTGGAGAGTGCTCCCTCGGGTGATTCCCTTGTTCTGTTGGGGGACTTCAATGCTCATGTTGGCAAGGACAGTGAAACCTGGAGAGTCGTGATTGGGAAAAATGGCCACCCGGATCTGAACCCAAGTGGTGCTTTGTTATTGGACTTTTGTGCTCGTCACGGATTGTCCATAACAAACACAATGTTCAAACATAAGGAAGAACTTTGAACATGTCACGAGGGAGGTGCTGGACATTGAGTCTGAGTGGACCATGTTCCGTGCCTCTCTTGTCGAGCCTGCTGATTGGAGCTGTGGCCGCAAGGTATTTGGTGCCTGTCGTGGCGGTAATCCTAGAACTCGCTGGTGGCCACCAGCAGTGAGGGATGCCGTCAAGCTGAAGAAAGAGCCTATCGGGTCCTTTTGGCTCATGGGACTCCAGAGGCAGCGGGCATACCGACGGCCAAGCAGTGCCTGGGGAATCTGTGGTGGACTCTCCTATTTCTGGGGCTTAGGTTGCCTAGGTAGTTAAAAAGCTCCTCTGTGGCAAGGCCCCGGTGGTGGATGAGTTCCTTAAGGCTCTGGATACTGTGGGGCTGTCTTGGTTGACAAGACTCTGCAACATCGCGTGAACATTGGGGGCGGTACCTCTGGATTGGCAGACCGGGGTGGTGGTTCCTCTCTTTAAGAAGGGGAACCGGAGGGTGTGTTCCAACTATCGTGAAACACACTCCTCAGCCTTCCCGGTAAGGTCTATTCATGTCTACTGGAGAGGAGGAAACTCGGATCCAGGACGAACAGCGTGGTTTTCGTCCTGGTCGTGGAAGGGTAGACCAGGTCTATACTCTCGGCAGGGTCCTTGACTGTGAAGCGACTGGGATGAGAATCAGCACCTCCAAGTCCAAGTCCATGGTTCTCGCGCAGGAAAGGGTCGAGTGCCATCTCCAGGTTGGGGAGGAGATCTTGCCCCAAGTGGAGGAGTTCAAGTACCTAGGAGTCTTGTTCACGAGTGAGGATAGAGTGGATCGAGAGATCCACAGGCGGATTGGTGCGGCGTCTTCAGTATTGAGGACGCTATATCGATCCGTTGTGGTGAAGAAGGAGCTGAGCCAGAAGGAAAAGCTCTCAATTTACCGTCGATCTACGTTCCCAGCTTTGGGTTATGACCGAAAGGACAAGCGGCCGGAATGCGTTTCCTCTGCCGGGTGGTGGGTCTCTCCCTTAGAGACAGGGTGAGAAGCTCTGTCATCCGGGAGGAACTCAAAGTATAGCCGCTGCTCCTCCACATTGAGAGGAGCCATGAGGTGGTTCGGGCATCTGCTCAGGATGCCACCCGAACGCCTCTAGGGAGGTGTGGCAGGAGGCCACGGAGAAGACCTAGGACACATTGGAAAGACTATGTCCCCGGCTGGCCTGGGAACGCCTCGGAATACCCCGAGAAGAGCTGGACGAAGTGGCTGGGGAGAGGGAAGTCTGGGATTTTCTGCTCAGGCTGCTGCCCCCGCAACCCGACCTCGGATAAGCGGAAGAAAATGGATGGATTTAGAATGACAGTTATACTGTCAGATTGAGTACAAAAACTAACTAAACCTTACACAATATAATGTTTCTAGTAAAACTCAGAAAGATACATATCACCAGGCATTATTAGCCATTTTGCATCTGTGGTTTAGGAGTTATGTTTAAATAAATAACTGTCAGATTGAGTGTGACTGTAAACCGTCATAGTGAGTAAAACCCTTATTTTGTATTTGCAAACCTTACAAAAACAACTAAATCTAGTTAAACTCACACAGATACAATATTACAGACATTTTTAGACATAATGCATGTTTGGTTTTAGATTAATGTTTATATAACTTTCATATTTAGTATGACAGCTGTACTGTCATATTGAATAAAAAAACAACTAACTTGTGTCTTTGCAAACCTTACAAAATACCATTTTTCTAGTAAAACTAACTAGATACATGCTCCAGGCATTATTAGCCATTTTGCATGTGTTGTTTGAGTTATGTTTAAATAACTGTCATATTGAGTGTGACAGTATACTGTCATAAAACCCAATTTTTGTATTTGCAACCCTGATTCTAGTAAAACTCACATATATACAATATTACAGGCAGTTTTGGACATAATGCATGTTTGGTTTTGGAGTTATGTTTATATAACTTTCATATATAGTATGACAGCTAAACTGTTATATTGAGTAAAATAACTAACTTGTGTTTGTCATAAAACCCAATTTTTGTATTAGCAAACCATACAACTGATTCAAATAAAACTCACATGGATTCAATATTACAGGCATTTTCAGACATTTTGCATGTTTGGTTTAGGAATTATGTTGTAATACATTTGTATTGCTTTTTTCACATTATCTCAGGATTTTTAGAACATTACTGTCATATTGAGTAAAAAAATAATTTTTGTGTTTGCAAGCCTTAAAAAAAGCATATGTTTCCAGTAAAACTCCCAAAGATGCATTATTTCAGGCATTATTAGCCAGTTTTCAGGTGTGGTTTAGGAGTTATGTTTAAATAACTGTCATATTGAGTGTGGCGTTACACTGTCATATTGAGTTAAAAAAAACTAACTTGTGTCTTTGCAAACCTTACAAAAGAAAATGTTTCTAGCAACACTCACAAAGATAATTTTTTTCACGCTATTAGACATGTTTCATGTGTATTTAGGAGTTATAATTAAATAACTTTCATATTGAGTGTTAAAGTTATAATGTCATTATGTGTAAAACCTAATTTTTGTATTTGCAAACCTTACAAAAACAATTGATTCTAGTAAAACTTACATAGATTCAATATTACAGGCATTTTTAGACAATTTACATGTTTGGTTTAAAAGTTGTGTTTGAATACATTTGTATTGCTTTTCTCGCATTATCTCAGGATTCTAAGATCATTACTTTCATATTGAGTAAAAAACTACTTTTTGTTTTTGCAAACCTTACAAACTCACCATTATACATTATTACAGCCATTTTTAGATATAACACATGTTTGCTTTTGGAGTTATGTTTTGATAATTTTCATATTTAGTAGGACTGTTATACTGTCTTATTGAATAAAAACAACTAGCTTGTGTCTTTGCAAACTTTACAAAATATACATTTCCTAGTAAAACTAACAAAGATACATGTCTCCAGGCATCATTACCCATTTTGCCTGGGTTGTTTAGGAGTTATGTTTAAATACATTTTTATTGCTTTTTTCGCATTATCTCAGGATTCTAAGATCATTACTTCCATATTGAGTAAAAAACTACTTTTTGTTTTTGCAAACCTTACAAACTCACATAAATACATTATTACAGACATTTTTAGACATGACACATGTTTGGTTTTGGAGTTATGTTTATATAACTTTTATATTTAGTATGACTGTTATACTGTCATATTGAATAAAAAAAAACTAGCTTGTGTCTTTGCAAACTTTACAAAATATAATTTTTCTATTAAAACTAACAAAGATACATGTCTCCAGGCATTATTACCCATTTTGCATGGGTTGTTCAGGAATTATGTTTAAAGACATTTTTATTGCTTTTTTCGCATTATCTCAGGATTCTTAGATCATTATTTTCATATTGAGTAATAAACTACTTTTTGTTTTTGCAAACCTTACAAACTCACATAAATACTTTATTTAAGGCATTTTTAGACATGACACATGTTTGGTTTTGGAGTTATGTTTATATAACTTTTATTATTAGTATGACTGTTATACTGTCATATTGAATTAAAAAAAACTAGCTTGTGTCTTTGCAAACTTTACAAAAGATCATTTTTCTAGTAAAACTAACAAAGATACATGTCTCCAGGCATTATTACCCATTTTGCATTGGTTGTTTAGGAATTATGTTTGAATACATTTGTATTGCTTTTTTCGCATTATCTCAGGATTTTAAGATCATTACTTTCATATTGAGTAAAAAACTACTTTTTGTTTTTGCAAACCTTACAAACTCACAATAATACATTATTGCAGCCATTTTTAGATATAACACATGTTTGGTTTTGGAGTTATGTTTTGATAATTTTCATATTTAGTAGGACTGTTATACTGTCTTATTGAATTAAAAACAACTAGCTTGTGTCTTTGCAAACTTTACAAAATATACATTTCCTAGTAAAACTAACAAAGATACATGTCTCCAGGCATCATTACCCATTTTGCCTGGGTTGTTTAGGAGTTATGTTTAAATACATTTTTATTGCTTTTTTCGCATTATCTCAGGATTCTAAGATCATTACTTTCATATTGAGTAAAAAACTACTTTTTGTTTTTGCAAACCTTACAAACTCACATAAATACATTATTAAAGGCATTTTTAGAGATGACACATGTTTGGTTTTGGAGTTATGTTTATAACTTTCATATTTAGTATGAAGGTTATACTGTCATATTGAATAAAAAAAACTGGCTTGTGTCTTTGCAAACTTTACAAAAGATCATTTTTCTAGTAAAACTAACAAAGATAAATGTCACCAGGCATTATTACCCATTTTGCATGAGTTGTTTAGGAATTATGTTTAAAGACATTTTTATTGCTTTTTTTGCATTATCTCAGGATTTTAAGATCATTACTTTCATATTGAGTAAAAAACTACTTTTTGTTTTTGCAAACCTTACAAACTCACAATAATACATTATTGCAGCCATTTTTAGATATAACACATGTTTGGTTTTGGAGTTATGTTTTGATAATTTTCATATTTAGTATGACTTTTATACTGTCATATTGAATAAAAAAAAAACTAGCTTGTGTCTTTGCAAACTTTACAAAAGATCATTTTTCTATTAAAACTAACAAAGATACATGTCTCCAGGCATTATTACCCATTTTGCATGGGTTGTTCAGGAATTATGTTTAAAGACATTTTTATTGCTTTTTTCGCATTATCTCAGGATTCTTAGATCATTACTTTCATATTGAGTAAAAAACTACTTTTTGTTTTTGCAAACCTTACAAACTCACATAAATACATTATTAAAGGCATTTTTAGAGATGACACATGTTTGGTTTTGGAGTTATGTTTATATAACTTTTATTATTAGTATGACTGTTATACTGTCATATTGAATTAAAAAAAACTAGCTTGTGTCTTTGCAAACTTTACAAAAGATCATTTTTCTAGTAAAACTAACAAAGATACATGTCTCCAGGCATTATTACCCATTTTGCATGGGTTGTTTAGGAATTATGTTTAAATACATTTTTATTGCTTTTTTCGCATTATCTCAGGATTTTAAGATCATTACTTTCATATTGAGTAAAAAACTACTTTTTGTTTTTGCAAACCTTACAAACTCACAATAATACATTATTAGAGGCATTTTTAGACATGACACATGTTTGGTTTTGGAGTTATGTTTATAACTTTCATATTTAGTATGACTGTTATACTGTCATATTGAATAAAAAAAACTGGCTTGTGTCTTTGCAAACTTTACAAAAGATCATTTTTCTAGTAAAACTAACAAAGATACATGTCTCCAGGCATTATTACCCATTTTGCATGGGTTGTTCAGGAATTATGTTTAAAGACATTTTTATTGCTTTTTTCGCATTATCTCAGGATTCTAAAATCCTTACTTTCATATTGAGGAAAAAACTACTTTTTGTTTTTGCAAACCTTACAAACTCACATAAATACATTATTATAGGCAATTTTAGACATGACACACGTTTGGTTCTGGAGTTATGTTTATATAACTTTCATATTTAGTATGACTGTTATACTGTCATATTGAATTAAAAAAAACTAGCTTGTGTCTTTGCAAACTTTACAAAAGATCATTTTTCTAGTAAAACTAACAAAGATACATGTCTCCAGGCATTATTACCCATTTTGCATGGGTTGTTTAGGAATTATGTTTAAATACATTTTTATTGCTTTTTTCGCATTATCTCAGGATTTTAAGATCATTACTTTCATATTGAGTAAAAAACTACTTTTTGTTTTTGCAAACCTTACAAACTCACAATAATACATTATTAGAGGCATTTTTAGACATGACACATGTTTGGTTTTGGAGTTATGTTTATAACTTTCATATTTAGTATGACTGTTATACTGTCATATTGAATAAAAAAAACTGGCTTGTGTCTTTGCAAACTTTACAAAAGATCATTTTTCTAGTAAAACTAACAAAGATACATGTCTCCAGGCATTATTACCCATTTTGCATGGGTTGTTTAGGAATTATGTTTAAAGACATTTTTATTGCTTTTTTCGCATTATCTCAGGATTCTTAGATCATTACTTTCATATTGAGTAAAAAACTACTTTTTGTTTTTGCAAACCTTACAAACTCACATAAATACATTATGACAGGCATTTTTAGACATGACACATGTTAGGTTTTGGAGTTATGTTTATATAACTTTTACATTTAATATGACTGTTATACTGTCATATTGAATTAAAAAAAACTAGCTTGTGTCTTTGCAAACTTTACAAAAGATCATTTTTCTAGTAAAACTAACAAAGATACATGTCACCAGGCATTATTACCCATTTTGCATGGGTTGTTTAGGAATTATGTTTAAATACATTTTTATTGCTTTTTTCGCATTATCTCAGGATTCTTAGATCATTACTTTCATATTGAGTAAAAAACTATTTTTCTTTTTTGCAAACCTTACAAACTCACATTAATACATTATTACAGGCATTTTTAGACATGACACATGTTTGGTTTTGGAGTTATGTTTATATAACTTTCATATTTAGTATGACTGTTATACTGTCATATTGAATAAAAAAAAACTAGCTTGTGTCTTTGTAAACTTTACAAAAGATCATTTTTCTATTAAAACTAACAAAGATACATGTCTCCAGGCATTATTACCCATTTTGCATGGGTTGTTCAGGAATAATGTTTAAAGACATTTTTATTGCTTTTTTCGCATTATCTCAGGATTCTTAGATCATTACTTTCATATTGAGTAAAAAACTACTTTTTGTTTTTGCAAACCTTACAAACTCACATAAATACATTATTAAAGGCATTTTTAGAGATGACACATGTTTGCTTTTGGAGTTATGTTTATATAACTTTTATTATTAGTATGACTGTTATACTGTCATATTGAATAAAAAAAACTAGCTTGTGTCTTTGCAAACTTTACAAAAGATCATTTTTCTAGTAAAACTAACAAAGATACATGTCTCCAGGCATTATTACCCATTTTTCATGGGTTGTTTAGGAATTATGTTTAAAGACATTTTTATTGCTTTTTTCGCATTATCTCAGGATTCTAAAATCCTTACTTTCATATTGAGGAAAAAACTACTTTTTGTTTTTGCAAACCTTACAAACTCACATAAATACATTATTATAGGCAATTTTAGACATGACACACGTTTGGTTCTGGAGTTATGTTTATATAACTTTCATATTTAGTATGACTGTTATACTGTCTTATTGAATAAAAACAACTAGCTTGTGTCTTTGCAAACTTTACAAAAGATACATTTTCTAGTAAAACTAACAAAGATACATGTCTCCAGGCATTATTACCCATTTTCCCTAGGTTGTTTAGGAATTATGTTTAAATACATTTTTATTGCTTTTTTCGCATTATCAGGATTTTAAGATCATTACTTTTATATTGAGTAAAAAACTACTTTTTGTTTTTGCAAACCTTACAAACTCACATAAATACATTATTACAGGCATTTTTAGACATGACACATGTTTGGTTTTGGAGTTATGTTTATATAACTTTCATATTTAGTATGACTGTTATACTGTCATATTGAATAAAAAAAAACTGGCTTGTGTCTTTGCAAACTTTACAAAAGATCATTTTTCCAGTAAAACTAAAAAAGATACATGTTCCCAGGCATTATTAGCCATTTTGCATATGTTGTTTAGGAGTAATGTTTAAATACATTTTTATGCTTTTTTCGCATTATCTCAGGATTTTAAGAACATTACAGTCATATTGAGTAAAAAAAACTACTTTTTGTGTTTGCAAGATTTAAAAAAGCATGTGTTTCGAGTAAAACGGCCAAGGATGCATTATTTCAGGCATTATTAGCCATTTTTCATGTGTGGTTTGAGTTATGGTTAAATAACTGTCATATACTGTCAGTTATGACATAGTAAGTAAAACCTAATTTATGTATTTGCAAACCTTACAAAATCATTTAAATCTAGTAAAACTCACATGGATTCAATATTACAGACATTTTTAGACATTTTGCATGTTTGGTTTAGGAATTATGTTGGAATGATTTTCATTAATTTGTTCGTATTATCTCAGAATTTTAGAACATTACTGTCATATTGAGTAAAAAAATAATTGTTGTGTTTGCAAGCCTTAAAAAAGCATATGTTTCGAGTAAAACTTACAAGAATGCATTATTTCAGGCATTGTTAGTCATTTTTCATGTGTAGTTTAAGAGTTATGTTTAAATAACTGTCAATGTCACAGTTATACTGTCATATTGAGTAAAAAAAAACTAACCTGTCTTTGCAAACCTTACAAAAGAAAATGTTTCTAGTAACACTCACAAAGATAAATTTTTTCACGCATTATTAGACATGTTTCATGTGTGGTTAGGAGTTATAAATAAATAATTGTCATATTGAGTGTTACAGTTTTAATGTCATTATGTGTAAAACCTAATTTTTGTATTTGCAAACCTTACAAAAACAATTGATTCTAGTAAAACTTATATAGATTCATAAATACATTATTACAGGCATTTTTAGACATGACACATGTTTGGTTTTGGAGATATGTTTATATAACTTTCATATTTAGTATGACTGTTATACTGTCATATTGAATAAAAAAAAACTAGCTTGTGTCTTTGTAAACTTTACAAAAGATCATTTTTCTATTAAAACTAACAAAGATACATGTCTCCAGGCATTATTACCCATTTTGCATGGGTTGTTCAGGAATAATGTTTAAAGACATTTTTATTGCTTTTTTCGCATTATCTCAGGATTCTTAGATCATTACTTTCATATTGAGTAAAAAACTACTTTTTGTTTTTGCAAACCTTACAAACTCAAATAAATACATTATTAAAGGCATTTTTAGAGATGACACATGTTTGCTTTTGGAGTTATGTTTATATAACTTTTATTATTAGTATGACTGTTATACTGTCATATTGAATAAAAAAAAACTAGCTTGTGTCTTTGCAAACTTTACAAAAGATCATTTTTCTAGTAAAACTAACAAAGATACATGTCTCCAGGCATTATTACCCATTTTGCATGGGTTGTTTAGGAATTATGTTTAAATACATTTTTATTGCTTTTTTCGCATTATCTCAGGATTCTTAGATCATTACTTTCATATTGAGTAAAAAACTATTTTTCTTTTTTGCAAACCTTACAAACTCACATTAATACATTATTACAGGCATTTTTAGACATGACACATGTTTGGTTTTGGAGTTATGTTTATATAACTTTCATATTTAGTATGACTGTTATACTGTCATATTGAATAAAAAAAAACTAGCTTGTGTCTTTGTAAACTTTACAAAAGATCATTTTTCTATTAAAACTAACAAAGATACATGTCTCCAGGCATTATTACCCATTTTGCATGGGTTGTTCAGGAATAATGTTTAAAGACATTTTTATTGCTTTTTTCGCATTATCTCAGGATTCTTAGATCATTACTTTCATATTGAGTAAAAAACTACTTTTTGTTTTTGCAAACCTTACAAACTCACATAAATACATTATTAAAGGCATTTTTAGAGATGACACATGTTTGCTTTTGGAGTTATGTTTATATAACTTTTATTATTAGTATGACTGTTATACTGTCATATTGAATAAAAAAAAACTAGCTTGTGTCTTTGCAAACTTTACAAAAGATCATTTTTCTAGTAAAACTAACAAAGATACATGTCTCCAGGCATTATTACCCATTTTTCATGGGTTGTTTAGGAATTATGTTTAAAGACATTTTTATTGCTTTTTTCGCATTATCTCAGGATTCTAAAATCCTTACTTTCATATTGAGGAAAAAACTACTTTTTGTTTTTGCAAACCTTACAAACTCACATAAATACATTATTATAGGCAATTTTAGACATGACACACGTTTGGTTCTGGAGTTATGTTTATATAACTTTCATATTTAGTATGACTGTTATACTGTCTTATTGAATAAAAACAACTAGCTTGTGTCTTTGCAAACTTTACAAAAGATACATTTTCTAGTAAAACTAACAAAGATACATGTCTCCAGGCATTATTACCCATTTTCCCTAGGTTGTTTAGGAATTATGTTTAAATACATTTTTATTGCTTTTTTCGCATTATCAGGATTTTAAGATCATTACTTTTATATTGAGTAAAAAACTACTTTTTGTTTTTGCAAACCTTACAAACTCACATAAATACATTATTACAGGCATTTTTAGACATGACACATGTTTGGTTTTGGAGTTATGTTTATATAACTTTCATATTTAGTATGACTGTTATACTGTCATATTGAATAAAAAAAAACTGGCTTGTGTCTTTGCAAACTTTACAAAAGATCATTTTTCCAGTAAAACTAAAAAAGATACATGTTCCCAGGCATTATTAGCCATTTTGCATATGTTGTTTAGGAGTAATGTTTAAATACATTTTTATGCTTTTTTCGCATTATCTCAGGATTTTAAGAACATTACAGTCATATTGAGTAAAAAAAACTACTTTTTGTGTTTGCAAGATTTAAAAAAGCATGTGTTTCGAGTAAAACGGCCAAGGATGCATTATTTCAGGCATTATTAGCCATTTTTCATGTGTGGTTTGAGTTATGGTTAAATAACTGTCATATACTGTCAGTTATGACATAGTAAGTAAAACCTAATTTATGTATTTGCAAACCTTACAAAATCATTTAAATCTAGTAAAACTCACATGGATTCAATATTACAGACATTTTTAGACATTTTGCATGTTTGGTTTAGGAATTATGTTGGAATGATTTTCATTAATTTGTTCGTATTATCTCAGAATTTTAGAACATTACTGTCATATTGAGTAAAAAAATAATTGTTGTGTTTGCAAGCCTTAAAAAAGCATATGTTTCGAGTAAAACTTACAAGAATGCATTATTTCAGGCATTGTTAGTCATTTTTCATGTGTAGTTTAAGAGTTATGTTTAAATAACTGTCATATTGAGTGTGGCAGTTATACTGTCATATTGAGTAAAAAAAACTAACCTGTCTTTGCAAACCTTACAAAAGAAAATGTTTCTAGTAACACTCACAAAGATACATTTTTTCACGCATTATTAGACATGTTTCATGTGTGGTTAGGAGTTATAAATAAATAATTGTCATATTGAGTGTTACAGTTTTAATGTCATTATGTGTAAAACCTAATTTTTGTATTTGCAAACCTTACAAAAACAATTGATTCTAGTAAAACTTATATAGATTCAATATTACAGGCATTTTTAGACATTTTACATGTTTGGTTTAAAATTTGTGTTTGAATACATTTGTATTGCTTTTTTCGCATTATCTCAGGATTCTAAGAACATTACTTTCATATTGAGTAAAAAACTACTTTTTGTTTTTGCAAACCTTACAAACTCACATAAATACATTATTACAGGCATTTTTAGACATGACACATGTTTGGTTTTGGAGATATGTTTATATAACTTTCATATTTAGTATGACTGTTATACTGTCATATTGAATAAAAAAAAAACTAGCTTGTGTCTTTGATATCTTTACAAAAGATCATTTTTTTAAACTAACAACGTTACATGTCTCCCTAGGCATTATTAGCCATTTTGCATGTGTTGTTTAGGAGTTAGGTTTAAATACATTTGTATTGCTTTTTTCCCATTATCTCAGGGTTCTAAGAACTTTAAAGTCAAGTAAAAAACTACTCTTTGTGTTTGCAAAATGTAAAACTCAGTAAAACTCCCAATGATTCATTATTTCAGGCATTATTAGCCATTTTTTTGTGTGGTTTATGAGTTATGTTTAAATAACAGTCATATTGAGTGTGATTTTGACATTGTGAGTAAAACCTAATTTTTGTATTTGCAAACCTTACAAAAACAACCGATTCCAGGAAAACTCACATTGATACAATATTACAGGCATGTTTAGACATATTGCATGTTTGGTTTTGGAGTTATATTTATATAACCTGCTTTCTGAGCCGCCACCTTTGTGGTTTGCGTGTCCCACTGATCCAGGAACTATGTTGTCCGGGGGCTTCTATGGTCTCCCAAGACAAACAGGTCCTAGGTGAGGGATCAGACAAAGAGCAGCTCAAAGACATTTATTAAAAGTACAATTGAGGACCTAGATTTTTTCTCGCCCGGACGCAGGTCACCGTGACTCCCCTGTGGAGCCAGGCCCAGAGGTGTGGCACGATGGCGATTGACGGGCCTGTCCCCATGGGGCCCAGCCGTGCTCAGCTCGAAGAGGCAACGTGGATCCCCCCTCCAGGGCTCACCACTCATGGGCTGGGTCATAGAGGGTGCAGTGTGAGCTGGGCGGAAGCCGAAGGCAGGGCACTTGGTGGTCCGATTATCGGCTACATAAGCTCGCTCTTGGGACATGGAATGTCACCTCGCTGGGAGGGAAGGAGCCTGAACTGGTGCTTGAGGTGGAGACGTTCCCGGCTAGATATAGTTGGACTCACAGCAAGGGCTCTGGAACCTGTTCTCTCAGAGGGGCTGGACTGAGCTGAACTTTCATTACTTGCAACGCCAGAGTGGAAGAGATTCCACACTGGCGTTGCAACTAATGAGAGGCTGGGGTGGCAATTCTTGTTGCCCCCCGGCTCAAAGCCTGCACGTTGGACTTTAAACCCAATAGACGAGATGGTAGCTTCCTTCAGCCTTCGGGTTGGGTGACGGGTCCTGACTGTTGTTTGTGTTTACACACCAAACAGCAGCTCAGAGTACCAACTCTTTTTGGATTCCCTTGAGGGAGTACTGGAGAGTGCTCCCTCGGGTGATTCCCTTGTTCTGCTGGTGGACTTCAACGCTATGTTGGCAACGACAGTGAAACCTGGAGAGTCGTGATTGGGAAAAATGGCCACCCGGATCTGAACCCAAGTGGTGCTTTGTTATTGGACTTTTGTGCTTGTCACGGATTGTCCATAACAAACACAATGTTCGAACATAAGGGTGTCCATATGTGCACTTGGCACAAGGACACCCTCGGCCGCATGATTGACTTTGTAGTTGTGTCATGGGATTTGCGGCCTCATGTTTTGGACACTCGGTGAAGAGAGGGGCAGAGCTTTCTACCAACCACCACCTGGTGGTGAGCTGGCTCCGATGGTAGGGGGGGATGCCGGTCAGACCTGGCAGGCCCAAACGCATTGTAAGGGTCTGCTGGGAACACCTAGCAGAGTCTCCTGAAGAACTTTGAACATGTCCGGAAGAACTTTGAACATGTCACGAGGGAGGTGCTGGACATTGAGTCTGAGTGGACCATGTTCCGTTCCTCTCTTGTTGAGCCAGCTGATTGAAGCTGTGGCCGCAAGGTGTTTGGTGCCTGTCGTGGCGGTAATCCACCAGCAGTGAGGGATGCTGTCAAGCTGAAGAAAGAGCCACCGGGTCCTTTTGGCTCATGGGACTCCAGAGGCAGTGGGCATACCGACAGGCCAAGCGAGACCTCCTCAGTCCCACCAACACGTCTTCCTATGAGGAAACAGTGCCTGGGAAGTCTGTGGTGGGCTCTCCTATTTCTGGGGCTGAGGTTGCCAAGGTAGTTAAAAAGCTCCTCGTGGCAAGGCCCCGGGGGTATGAGCTCCGTCCGGAGTTCCTTAAGGCTCTGGATGCTGTGGGGCAGTCTTGGTTGACAAGACTCTGCAACATTGCGTCTACATCGGGGGCGGTACCTCTGTATTGGCAGACCGGGGTGGTGGTTCCTCTCTTTAAGAAGGGGAACCGGAGGGTGTGTTCCAACTATCGTAGATCACACTCCTCAGCCTTCCCGGTAAGGTCTATTCATGTGTAATGGAGAGGAGGAACCTCGGATCCAGGACGAACAGTGTGGTTTTCGTCCTGGTCGTGGAACGGTAGACCAGCTCTATACTCTCGGCAGTGTCCTTGAGTGTGCATGGGAGTTTGCCCAACCAGTCTACATAAGTTTTGTGGAGTTGGAGAAGACATTCGACCTTGGCCCCCGGTAAATCCTGTGGGGAGTGCTCAGAGAGTATGCAGTATCGGCATGTCTGATTGTGGCGGGTGTCTCCCTGTATGATCAGTGTCAGAGCTTGGTCCGCATTGCCGGCAGTATGTCGGACCCCTTTCCAGTGAGGGTTGGACTCCGCCAAGGCTGCCCTTTGTCACCGATTCTGTTCATAACTTTAATGGACAGAATATCTAGGCGCAGTCATGGCTTTGAGGATCCCCTCAACGCCATGACTGCGCCTGGTTTGGTGGCTGCAGGATTAGGTCTCTGCTTTTTGCAGATGATGTGGTCCTGATGGCTTCAACTAGCCAAGATCTTCAGCTTTCATTGGATCGGTTTGCAGTGAAGCGACTGGGATGAGAATCAGCACCTCCAAGTCCGAGTCCATGGTTCTCGCCCGGGAAAGGGTGGAGTGCCATCTCGAGGTTGGGAAAGAGATCTTGCCCCAAGTGAAGGAGTTCAAGTACCTAGGAGTCTTGTTCACGAGTGAGGATAGAGTGGATTGTGAGATCTACAGGCGGATCGGTGCGGCGTCTTCAGTAATGAGGACGCTATATCAATCCGTTGTGGTGAAGAAGGAGCTGAGCCAGAAGGAAAAGCTTTCAATTTACCGGTCGATCAACGTTCCCATCCTCACCTATGGTCATGAGCTTTGGGTTATGACCGAAAGGACAAGGTCACGGGTACAAGCGGCCGAAATGAGTTTCCTCCGCCGGGTGGTGGGTCTCTCCCTTAGAGATAGGGTGAGAAGCTCTGTCATCTGGGAGGAACTCAGTGTAAAGCTGCTGCTCCTCCACATTGAGAGGAGCCAGATGAGGTGGTTCGGGCATCTGCTCAGGATGCCACCCGAACGCCTCCCTAGGTCCGAACGGCAGGAGGCCATGGGGAAGACCTAGGATACATTGGAAAGACTATGGCCTGGGAACGCCTCGGGATCCCCCGAGAAGAGCTGGACGAAGTGGCTGGGGAGAGGGAAGTCTGGGCTCTCTGCTTAGGCTGCTGCCCCCGCAACCCGACCTCGGATAAGCGGAAGAAAATAGATGGATTTAGTATGACAGTTATACTGTCATATAGAGTGTGACAGTATACTGTCATAAAACCCAATTTTTGTATTTGCAAACCTGATTCTAGTAAAACTCACATCTATACAATATTACAGGCAATTTTGGACATAATTCACGTTTGGTTTTGGAGTTATGTTCATATAACTTTAATATATAGTATGACATCTATACTGTTATAATGAGTAAAAAAACTAACTTGTGTCTGTCATAAAACTCAATTTTTGTATTTGCAAACCTTACAAAAACAAATGATTCTAGTAAAACTCACATGGATTCAATATTACAGGCATTTTTAGACATTTTGCATGTTTGGTTTAGGAATCATGTTGGAATACATTTGTATTGTTTTTTTCACATTATCTCAGCATTTTTAAGAACTTACTGTCATATTGTGTAAAAAAAACGTTTTGTGTTTGCAAGCCTTAAAAAAACAACCGATTCTAGTAAAACTCACATTGATACAATATTACAGGCATGTTTAGACATCTTGCATGTTTGGTTTTGGAGTTATGTTTATATAACCTGCTTTCTGAGCCGCCACCTTTGTGGTTTGCGTGTCCCACTGATCCTAGGAGCTATGTTGTCCGGGGGCTTCTATGCCCCCTGGTAGGGTCCCCCAAGACAAACAGGTCCTAGGTGAGGAATCAGACAAAGAGCAGCTCAAAGACCTTTAGAAAAGTACAAATCGAGGACCTAGATATTTTCTCGCCCGGACGCGGGTCACCGTGGCTCCCCTGTGGAGCCAGGCCCAGAGGTGGGGCACGATGTAGAGCGACTGGTGCCCATCGGGCCCAGCTCGAAGAGGCAACGTGGGTCCCCCCTGCACTAGGCTCACCACTCATGGGCTGGGTCATAGAGGTCGGGTGCAGTGTTAGCTGGGCGGAAGCCGAAGGCAGGGCACTTGGCGGTCCGATTATCGGCTACATAAGCTCGCTCTTGGGACGTGGAACGTCACCTCGCGAGGTGGAGAAGTTCCCGGCTAGATAAAGCTGGACTCACTTCGACGCACAGCAAGGGCTCTGGAACCTGTTCTCTCAAGAGGGGTTGGACTCTCTTCCACTCTGGCGTTGCAAGTAATGAGAGGCTGGGTTGGCAATTCTTGTTGCCCCCCGGCTCAAAGCCTGCACGTTGGACTTAACCCAGAAGACGAGATGGTAGCTTCCCTCCGCTTTCGGGTTGGGTGACGGGTCCTGACTGTTGTTGGTGTTTACGCACCAAACAGCAGCTCAGAGTACCCACTCTTTTTGGATTCCCTTGAGAGTGCTCCCTCGGGTGATTCCCTTGTTCTGCTGGGGGTCTTCAACGCTCATGTTGGCAACGACTTTGAAACCTGGAGAGTCGTGATTGGGAAAAATGGCCACCCGGATCTGAACCCAAGTGGTGCTTTGTTATTGGACTTTTGTGCTCGTCACGGATTGTCCATAACAAACACAATGTTCAAACATAAGGGTGTCCATATGTGCACTTGGCACCAGGACACCCTCGGCCGCAGTTCCATGATTGACTTTGTAGTTGTGTCATGGGATTTGCGGCCTCGTGTTTTGGACACTCGGGTGAAGAGAGGGGCGAGCTTTCTACCGATCACCACCTGGTGAGCTGGCTCCGATGGTGGGGTAGGATCCCGGACTGACCTGGCAGGCCCAAAAGCATTGTGAGAGTCTTTTGGGAATGCCTAGCAGAGTCTCCTGTCAGAGAGAGTTTCTTTTTCCACCTCCGGAGGAACTTTGAACATGTCACAAAGGAGGTGCTGGACATTGAGTCTGAATGGATCATGTTCCGTGCCTCTCTTGTCAAGCCAGCTGATTGGAGCTGTGGCCGCAAGGTGTTTGGTGCCTGTCGTGGCGGTAATCCTAGAACCCGCTGATGGCCACCAGCAGTGCGGGATGCCGTCAAGCTGAAGAAAGAGCTTATCTGGTCCTTTTGGCTCATGGGACTCCAGAGGCAGCGGGCATACCGACAGGCCAAGCAGTGCCTGGGGAATCTGTGGTGGGCTCTCCTATTTCTGGGACTGAGGTTGCCAAGGTAGTTAAAAAGCTCCTCGGTGGCAAGGCCCCGGGGGTGGATGAGCCTTAAGGCTCTGGATGCTGTGGGGCTGTTTTAGTTGACAAGACTCTGCAACATCGCATGGACATCAGGGGCGGTACCTCTGGATTGGCAGACCGGGGTGGTGGTTCCTCTCTTTAAGAAGGGGAACCGGAGGGTGTGTTCCAACTATCGTAGATCACACTCCTCAGCCTTCCCGGTAAGGTCTATTCATGTGTACTGGAGAGGAGGAACCTCGGATCCAGGACGAACAGTGTGGTTTTCGTCCTGGTCGTGGAACGGTAGACCAGATCTATACTCTCGGCAGGGTCCTTGAGTGTGCATGGGAGTTTGTCCAACCAGTCTACATGTGCGTTGTGGACTTGGAGAAGACATTCGACCGTGGCCACCCCGGGAAGTCCTGTGGGGAGTGCTCAGAGAGTATGGGGTATCGGCATGTCTGATTGTGGCGGGTCGCTCCCTGTATGATCAGTGTCAGAGCTTGGTCCGCATTGCCAGCAGCAAGTCGGACCCCTTTCCAGTGAGGGTTGGACCGGAGTCCAACCCTCGTGTTGGCTGCCCTTTGTCACCAAATGTGTTCATACATTTTATGGACAGAATTTCTAGGCGCAGTCATGGCGTTGAGGGGATCCGGTTTGGTGGCTGCAGGATTAGGTCTCTCCTTTTTGCAGATGATGTGGTCCTTATGGCTTTAACTGGCCAGGATCTTCAGCTCTCATTTGATTGGTTCGCAGCCGAGTGTGAAGCGACTGGGATGAGAATCAGCACCTCCAAGTCCGAGGTTCTCGCCCGGGAAAGGGTGGAGTGCCATTTCGAGGTTGGGCAGGAGATCTTGCCCCAAGTGGATGAGTTCAAGTACCTGGAGTCTTGTTCATGAGTGAGGGAAGAGTGGATCGTGAGATGCACAGGTACAAGCGGCCGAAATGAGTTTTCTCCGCTGGGTGGCGGGTCTCTCCCTTACTGTAAGAATTTTCACCGTTTAATTACAGTAACCTACTGGCAGCTAATGGTTCCAGTATAAAACTGTTTTTCTACAGCACACATACTGTGATTTATCACTAAGTTTATTACTGTAAAAAGTATCACAGTACTGTGCTGTATCAAATATACGCTTCACAGCATAATACTGTCATCTGTTTAGCGGCATTACACTGTTATTTTAGTGTATCTACTGTAATATCCATTAACAGTTAATTACAGTAAAATAATTGTAAGCACTTTAGACTGAGCTTTACAGTATAATGCCACTAGAAGTTAATGAGTTGAACTTTTAATTTTTCAAAATCAAAACCCCTGCAATCTGCTGGCATAAAAATGACTGGAGAAATGGCCTTGCAAGATTATGTTTTTATTAACCAATTATTTTAAAGTGCATCAAATACATTCAATGTACATTTAGTGCATTCTTCTTATTTTCAGTAAAGCATTTTAACATTTATAACATGTCCACTTAATTTCTAACTGGAGACAAAACACTGAACACAAGTCCAGTGTTTAGTTGTCGGCTAAATAAAGCCCCACTCAAAGTCTGTGAGATGTTTTATAAGGGTGGCTACGTGAGGATTTACAGTTGCTGCCTTTTTCTGGACCAGCTTCCCGGTCTTCTTGGACACCACCTTTCCCTGGCTAGCCTTTGTTCCCCTCTCAGGGAGAACGCCAATGAATCGCCTAAAAAAGAGAGAAAGCATATTAGATATTCTGTTGTGATTGAAGATTACTTGCAGTCGATACAGAACCCCCCTCACATTGTTATTTAGGAATATGCACTGCACAAATATTAATATCAATTTTAGGATATATGTGAGCCTATACCATAACCACAGCTGTAGATGAGTGAATGCTCTAAAACCCATTAAGACAAATTCAGAGAGGAAGACAATGCTAAAGCCTCCCCAATCCCTCTCTCTATTTATGTTTTCTCTCCATCTACGGGACCGTGTATTTACGCTGATGTTTCCTGCTTTCACCCATTTAACATATCGTTACCTGCTCATTACCTATCTTCTCTGCATCCTGGGGTCACACTGGTGCTTCTTGCCTTTACCCATTCAACATATCTTTACCTGCACATTACCTACCTTCTCTGCATAGTGTGGTCACACTGGTGCTTTCTACCTTTACCCATTCAAAATATCGTTACCTGCACATTACCTACCTTCTCTGTATCCTGGAGTCAAGCTGGTGTTTCCTGCCTTTACTCATTCAACATATCTTTACCTGCACATTACCTACCTTCTCTGTATCCTGGCGTCTAGCTGGTGTTTCCTGCCTTCACCCATTCAACATATCTTTACCTGCACATTACCTACCTTCCCTGCATCCTTGGGTCACACTGGTGCTTCTTTCTTTCACCATACAACATATCTTCACCTGCACATACCTACCTTGTCTGCATGGCCTCGACCACACCTGCGCTTCCTTCTTTCACCCATTTTACCCATTCAACATATCTTCACCCACACATTACCTACTTGCTCTGCATTCTCGGGTCAAGCTGGTGCTTCCTGCCATCATCCAGTCAACATATCTTTACCTGCAAATTACCTACTTTTTCTGCATCCTGGGGTCAAACAGGTGCTTCCTTTTTTGACCCAGTCAACATATCTTTACCTGCACATTACCTACCTTCTCTGTATCCTAGAGTCAAACTGGTGCTTCGGTCCCTAATAAGAAGGTCCACAAAGGAACAGAAGAGTCATTGATTTAAGGCAAGAAAATTGGGGAAAGGACAAGTCAAATTCCTGAACAGAGGTGACAAATATAAAATAAAATATCCTAACAGCATTTTAACAGTATCAAGAGGACTTACCTACGAACAAATTCCAATGTCCGAGGACCTTCCTCTTGGTATTCCAAGTTGAACACATAGTAGGTGGCAAGAAGGGCATCAAGCCCTGAGATTAAGCTAGGTTGGACGCCTTTGCAGATGACATCACCTTCCATGCTGATCATCCAACGTTTTATTGTGACTTTGTCACCAGCAACTGGTACAGTCAAGAAATGCAGTTTATGTTCCTAAACAGTATCCAATATGGGTAGCATTTTAAAAGTATTTGGAATGGCCACCTCACTCGCTCTCTCTTTACTCTGTTTACATCTAGTCTCCGAAGGCAGTGGTTCTCAAATGGGGGTACGCGTACTCCTGGGGGTACTTGAAGGTATGCCAAGGGGTACGTGAGATTTTTTTTTAATATTTTAAAAATAGCAACAATTCAAAAATCCTTTATAAATATATTTATTGAATAATACTTCGACAAAATATGAATGTAAGTTCATAAACTGAACAACTAATCAAGTAGGCTATTCCATTCATTACCATAAAGCCAGAGTTTCCCCCATGCCATGATGGTTTGACCCTACCTGGCGGTGCCACACGGCACCAACTGTCAATCAACTATCCATGTAGAAAACAATGGAGGCTTGGTTAAAGCGTAGTGGACATGTTCCATAAATATTGATGTTAAAGATTTCTTTTTTTGTGAAGAAATGTTGAGAATGAAGTTCATGAATCCAGATGGATCTCTATTGCAATCCCCAAAGAGGGCACTTTAAGTTGATTACTTCTATGTGTAAAAATCTTTATTTATAATTGAATCACTTGTTTATTTTTCAACAAGTTTTTAGTTATTTTTATATCTTTTTTTCCAAATAGTTCAAGAAAGACCACAACAAATGAGCAATATTTTGCACTGTTATACAATTTAATAAATCAGAAACTGATGACATAGTGCTGTATTTTACTTCTTTATCTCTTTTTTTCAACCAAAAATGCTTTGCTCTGATTAGGGGGTACTTGAATTTAAAAAATGTTCACAGGGGTACATCACTGAAAAAAGGTTGAGAACCACTGTCCTAAGGCAGTGGTTCTCAACCTTTTTTCAGTGCTGTGAACATTTTTTTAATGCAAGTAGACCTCCATGTCTTTATAACAGGAATATCCTGAATTCTCAAGTTGCATATCACAATAGTCATCATCAGTGTTAATAACACAAGAGCTGCTTGGATTTGCTGTTGAGCAAGTCAAACTTCGTTCAGTGTAGCCGTAGTGCTTCCTTGACACGTGCGATGTGAAAGTAGACTTAACTGTAAATCTTTTTTCACATTGACTGAAGGGGCACGTAACTGTCGGTAATATGACTTTTCAAATGCAGGAAAAGGGCCCGTATATTATCGCACTTCGCGCTACATGAGACAATATTACAAGGTAAACCTTCTGCGCTATACATATCAGTCCTACTCTTGCCATATTTATGACGACGGCTGTGAGTTTTGAAGGCTGAGAAGTTGGAAAAAACTCTTGTGCATTTAGGGAAAGCACACTTAAACGATGCATTAGGCATACAACTATGACTTCGCATGTGTCTAACATACGCACATACATTGCTGCAAGTCGTAGCACATATGTTGCAAGTTATCATCTTTTATGATGACTATGACAAAAAAGAAGAAAACTTAGCTAGCTAGCATGCGGCGGTACATGCGCGTGGTCAACGATAGTGTCTGTGATGCTGACTGTGACGCTATGTCATTTCGGACTTTATAAATATATATATAAAGTAATTCAAACAGAAAATGACACATCAAGGTACAAGTGACTCTTACCTTGTTATCAAAAACACACGATGCAGTAGGATGGATTTAGCAGGGTCGGCCAGGTGAAATGAAGCTCGGTTGGACGAATTGTGGGCGGACCCAAGAAACAAGTCTGAAAAATACTGAATTACACTGTAGGTTTTACAGTAACTTACTGCTGGTTGATATTTTTTGAAAAATGCAACAACATTTACAGTACTTAACTGCATTTAAGAAGAACATGATAGGTTGATTGGCAACACTAAATAGGCCCTAGTGTGTGAATGTGAGTGTGAATGTTGTCTGTCTATCTGTGTTGGCCCTGCGATGAGGTGGCGACTTGTCCAGGGTGTACCCCGCCTTCCGCCCGATTGTAGCTGAGATAGGCTCCAGCGCCCCCCGCGACCCCGAAGGGAATAAGCGGTAGAAAATGGATGGATGGATGGAGTATATAACTGTAATTTTATTTTTTATTTTTACAGTAATTTTTTACAGTGAAGGTCATGGGTGTCAAACTCTGGCCCATGGGCCAAATTTGGCCCAACGTGTAATTTGACTTGGCCCTTGAGGCAATATCAAATTAACACCAAAGCTGGACCGGCGATTATACATTGCGGCAGTGCCGCGGTAACACCGCATTCACCGCTACTTCTAATACTTGCCAAGACAAAAGTGACTCCAGCACTGCTCCCGAATTTTTTATTTTTTATTTTCAGCTAGTCAAACGAGTGCCGGCCCAGTTTCACGTCAGTGCAGCTTCTGCACCCACACACAATTGAATGCAACACATACTTCATCAACAGCGATACAGGTTACACTGACGGTAGCCAAATAAAAAACTTTAACACTTTTAGAAATATACGCCACACTGTGAATCCACACCAAACAAGAATGACAAACACATTTTGGGAGAACATCCGCACCGTAACACAACATAAACACAACACAACAAATACCCAGAACCCTTTGTAGCACTAAATCTTCCGGGACGCTACAAGGTGTGTGTGTGTGTGGGGGGGAGGTTTGGTGGTAGCGGGGGTGTATTTTGTAGCGTCCCGAAAGAGTTAGTGCTGCAAAAGATTCTGGGTATTTGTTCTTTTGTGTTTATGTTGTGTTACGGTACGGATGTTCTCCCGAAAGGTGTTTTTTATTTTTGTTTGGTGTGGGTTCACAGTGTGGCGTATATTTCTAACAGTGTTAAAGTTTTTTATACTGGCACCCTCAGTGTAACCTGTATCGCTGTTGATGAAGTATGCGTTGCATTCATTTCTGTATGCGTGCTGAAGCTGCGCATATCTTGTGACTGGGTCTGAATGATGTTAGAATTGGGTGTACGAGATATGACTGTTGAACACCTTGTTCGATAATGAAAGTTGCCTCAGCTCAAAGCCTGAGCCCCGACATTAAAGAACTAGCATCTAAAAAAAGATGCCAGGTATCTGGCTTGGGCACATCAAATTAGATCAGTGTGTTGCAAACTGAGCAGTTTAAAGTCCTGAATGGTTGTTTTATTCATTGTTATTTTATTTTCAATTTTATTAGCCTGTGGAAAAAGTTAATGTTGATATTTACCTCAGAAGGCTGCAAATAGAAAAGAGGCATTCAATTTTTATTTAAATTGTATTTGATATGCAATTGATATTTTTTAATTATTATTATTATTATTTGAAACTCCATTTTTCATGTCACTATACAGTTATATAAGCCTTGCTTGTTCAATATTCAATGCAAAACTTGTTTGGGTCCCTATTAAAAGGTTAATTTGTTCAACCTTGGCCCGCGGCTTTGTTCAGTTTTAAACTTTGGCCCACTCTGTATTTGAGTTTGACACCCCTGGTGAAGGTGAAGCTCTGTCGTCCTGGAGGCCACGGGGAAGACCCAGGACACACTGGGAACACTATGTCTCCCGGCTGGCCTGGGAATGCCTCGGGATCCCCTGAGAAAAGGTCCTAGGTGAGGGATCAGACAAAGAGCAGCTCAAAGACCTTTATGAAAAGTACAAATCGAGGACCTAGATTTTTTCTCGCCCAGGCGCAGGTCACCGTGGCTCCCCTGTGGAGCCAGGCGCAGAGGTGGGGCACGATGGCGAGCGACTGGTGGCTGGGCCTGTCTCCATGGGGCCTTGCCGGGCTCAGCTCGAAGAGGCAACGTGGGTCAACCCTCCAATGGGCTCACCACTCATGGGCCCATTGAGGTCATAGAGGTCGGATGCAGTGTGAACTGGGCGGCAGCCGAAGGCAGGGCACTTGGCGGTCCGATTATCGGCTACATAAGCTCGCTCTTGGGACGTGGAACGTCACCTCGCTGGGAGGGAAAGAGCCTGAGCTGGTGCGCGAGGTGAAGAAGTTCCGGCTAGATATAGTTGGACTCACTTCGACGCACAGCAAGGGCTCTGGAACCTGTTCTCTCAAGAGGGGCTGGACTCTCTTCCACTCTGGCGTTGCAAGCAATGAGAGGCTGGGGTGGCAATTGTTGTTGCTCAAAGCCTGCACGTTGGACTTTAACCCAGTAGACGAGATGGTAGCTTCCCTCCGCCTTCGGGTTGGGTGACGGGTCCTGACTGTTGTTTGTGTTTACGCACCAAACAGCAGCTCAGAGTACCCACTCTTTTTGGATTCCCTTGAGGGAGTACTGGAGAGTGCTCCCTCGGGTGATTCCCTTGTTCTGTTGGGGGACTTCAATGCTCATGTTGGCAAGGACAGTGAAACCTGGAGAGTCGTGATTGGGAAAAATGGCCACCCGGATCTGAACCCAAGTGGTGCTTTGTTATTGGACTTTTGTGCTCGTCACGGATTGTCCATAACAAACACAATGTTCAAACATAAGGAAGAACTTTGAACATGTCACGAGGGAGGTGCTGGACATTGAGTCTGAGTGGACCATGTTCCGTGCCTCTCTTGTCGAGTCTGCTGATTGGAGCTGTGGCCGCAAGGTGTTTGGTGCCTGTCGTGGCGGTAATCCTAGAACTCGCTGGTGGCCACCAGCAGTGAGGGATGCCGTCAAGCTGAAGAAAGAGCCTATCGGGTCCTTTTGGCTCATGGGACTCCAGAGGCAGCGGGCATACCGACAGGCCAAGCAGTGCCTGGGGAATCTGTGGTGGACTCTCCTATTTCTGGGGCTTAGGTTGCCTAGGTAGTTAAAAAGCTCCTCTGTGGCAAGGCCCCGGGGGTGGATGAGTTCCTTAAGGCTCTGGATACTGTGGGGCTGTCTTGGTTGACAAGACTCTGCAACATCGCGTGAACATTGGGGGCGGTACCTCTGGATTGGCAGACCGGGGTGGTGGTTCCTCTCTTTAAGAAGGGGAACCGTAGGGTGTGTTCCAACTATCGTGAAACACACTCCTCAGCCTTCCCGGTAAGGTCTATTCATGTGTACTGGAGAGGAGGAAACTCGGATCCAGGACGAACAGCGTGGTTTTCGTCCTGGTCGTGGAACGGTAGACCAGGTCTATACTCTCGGCAGGGTCCTTGAGTGTGAAGCGACTGGGATGAGAATCAGCACCTCCAAGTCCAAGTCCATGGTTCTCGCGCAGGAAAGGGTCGAGTGCCATCTCCAGGTTGGGGAGGAGATCTTGCCCCAAGTGGAGGAGTTCAAGTACCTAGGAGTCTTGTTCACGAGTGAGGATAGAGTGGATCGAGAGATCCACAGGCGGATTGGTGCGGCGTCTTCAGTATTGAGGACGCTATATCGATCCGTTGTGGTGAAGAAGGAGCTGAGCCAGAAGGAAAAGCTCTCAATTTACCGTCGATCTACGTTCCCAGCTTTGGGTTATGACCGAAAGGACAAGCGGCCGAAATGCGTTTCCTCTGCCGGGTGGTGGGTCTCTCCCTTAGAGACAGGGTGAGAAGCTCTGTCATCCGGGAGGAACTCAAAGTAAAGCCGCTGCTCCTCCACATTGAGAGGAGGCATGAGGTGGTTCGGGCATCTGCTCAGGATGCCACCCGAACGCCTCTAGGGAGGTGTGGCAAGAGGCCACGGGGAAGACCTAGGACACATTGGAAAGATTATGTCCCCGGCTGGCCTGGGAACGCCTCGGAATACCCCGAGAAGAGCTGGACGAAGTGGCTGGGGAGAGGGAAGTCTGGGATTTCCTGCTCAGGCTGCTGCCCCCGCAACCCGACCTCGGATAAGCGGAAGAAAATGGATGGATTTAGAATGACAGTTATACTGTCAGATTGAGTACAAAAACTAACTAAACCTTACACTATATAATGTTTCTAGTAAAACTCACAAAGATGCATATCTCCAGGCATTATTAGCCATTTTGCATGTGTGGTTTAGGAGTTATGTTTAAATAAATAACTGTCAGATTGAGTGTGACAGTAAACTGTCATAGTGAGTAAAACCCTTATTTTGTATTTGCAAACCTTACAAAAACAACTAAATCTAGTTAAACTCACACAGATACAATATTACAGGCATTTTTAGACACAATGCATGTTTGGTTTTAGAGTAATGTTTATATAACTTTCATATTTATTATTGAATAAAAAAAACAACTAACTTGTGTCTTTGCAAACCTTACAAAATACCATTTTTCTAGTAAAACTAATTAAGATACATGCTCCAGGCATTATTAGCTATTTTGCATGTGTTGTTTGAGTTATGTTTAAATAACTGTCATATTGAGTGTGACAGTATACTGTCATAAAACCCAATTTTTGTATTTTCAACCCTGGTAAAACTCACATATATACAATATTACAGACAGTTTTGGACATAATGCATGTTTGGTTTTGGTTTTGGAGTTATGTTTATATAACTTTCATATATAGTATGACAGCTAAACTGTTATATTGAGTAAAAAAACTAACTTGTGTTTGTCATAAAACCCAATTTTTGTATTAGCAAACAATACAACTGATTCAAATAAAACTCACATGGATTTAGTATTACAGGCATTTTCAGACATTTTGCATGTTTGGTTTAGGAATTATGTTGTAATACATAATACAATACAAATAATTTTTGTGTTTGCAAGCCTTAAAAAAGCATATGTTTCCAGTAAAACTCCCAAAGATGCATTATTTCAGGCATTATTGGCCATTTTTCAGGTGTGGTTTAGGAGTTATATTAAAATAACTGTCATATTGAGTGTGGCGTTATACTGTCATATTGAGTTAAAAAAAAACTAACTTGTGTCTTTGCAAACCTTACAAAAGAAAATGTTTCTAGCAACACTCACAAATATATATTTTTTCACGCTATTACACATGTTTCATGTGTATTTAGGAGTTATAATTAAATAACTTTCATATTGAGTGTTAAAGTTATAATGTCATTATGTGTAAAACCTATTTTTTGTATTTGCAAACCTTACAAAAACAATTGATTCTAGTAAAACTTACATAGATTCAATATTACAGGCATTTTTAGACAATTTACATGTTTGGTTTAAAAGTTGTGTTTGAATACATTTGTATTGCTTTTTTCGCATTATCTCAGGATTCTAAGATCATTACTTTCATATTGAGTAAAACACTACTTTTTGTTTTTGCAAACCTTACAAACTCACATGAATACATTATTATAAGCAATTTTAGACATGTCACACGTTTGGTTTTGGAGTTATGTTTATATAACTTTTATATTTAGTATGACCGTTATACTGTCATATTGAATTAAAAAAAACTAGCTTGTATCTTTGCAAACTTTACAAAATATCATTTTTCTAGTAAAACTAACAAAGATACATGTCTCCAGGCATTATTAGCCATTTTGCATGGGTTGTTTAGGAATTATGTTTAAATACATTGTTATTGCTTTTTTCGCGTTATCTCAGGATTCTTAGATCATTACTTTCATATTGAGGAAAAAACTACTTTTTGTTTTTGCAAACCTTACAAACTCACATAAATACATTATCATAGGCAATTTTAGACATGACACACGTTTGGTTCTGGTGTTATGTTTATATAACTTTCATATTTAGTAATACTGTTATACTGTCTTATTGAATAAAAACAACTAGCTTGTGTCTTTGCAAACTTTACAAAATATACATTTCCTAGTAAAACTAACAAAGATACATGTCTCCAGGCATTATTACCCATTTTGCATGGGTTGTTTAGGAATTATGTTTAAAGACATTTTTATTGCTTTTTTCGCATTATCTCAGGATTCTTAGATCATTACTTTCATATTGAGTAAAAAACTACTTTTTGTTTTTGCAAAACTTACAAACTCACATAAATACATTATTACAGACATTTTTAGACATGACACATGTTTGGTTTTGGAGTTATGTTTATATAACTTTTATATTTAGTATGACTGCTATACTGTCATATTGAATAAAAAAAACTAGCTTGTGTCTTTGCAAACTTTACAAAAGATAATTTTTCTAGTAAAACTAACAAAGATACATGTCTCCAGGCATTATTACCCATTTTGCATGGGTTGTTTAGGAATTATGTTTAAATACATTTTTATTGCTTTTTTCGCATTATCTCAGGATTCTTAGATCATTACTTTCATATTGACTAAAAAACTACTTTGTGTTCTTGCAAACCTTACAAACTCACATAAAAACATTATTACATGCTTTTTTAGACATAACACATGTTTGGTTTTGGAGTTATGTTTTGATAACTTTCATATTTAGTAGGACTGTTATACTGTCATATTTAATTTTAAAAAACTAGCTTGTGTCTTTGCAAACTTTACAAAATATCATTTTCTAGTAAAACTAACAAAGATACATGTCTCCAGGCATTATTACCCATTTTGCATGGGTTGTTTAGGAATTATGTTTAAATACATTTTTATTGCTTTTTTCGCATTATCTCAGGATTCTTAGATCATTACTTTCATATTGAGTAAAAAACTACTTTTTGTTTTTGCAAACTTTACAAACTCACATAAATACATTATTACAGGCATTTTTAGACATAACACGTTTGGTTTTGGAGTTATGTTTTGATAACTTTCATATTTAGTAGGACTGTTATACTGTCATATTGAATAAAAAAAACTAGCTTGTGTCTTTGATACCTTTGAAAAAGATCATTTTCTAGTAAAACTAACAAAGATACATGTATCTAGGCATTATTACCCATTTTGCCTGGGTTGTTTAGAAGTTATGTTTAAATACATTTTTATTGCTTTTTTCGCATTATCTCAGGATTCTAAGATCATTACTTTCATATTGAGTAAAAAACTACTTTTTGTTTTTGCAAACCTTACAAACTCACATTAATACATTATTACAGGCATTTTTAGACATGACACATGTTTGGTTTTGGAGTTATGTTTACATAACTTTCATATTTAATATGACTGTTATACTGTCATATTGAATAAAAAAAACTGGCTTGTGTCTTTGCAAACTTTACAAAAGATCATTTTTCCAGTAAAACTAACAAAGATACATGTTTCCAGGCATTATTAGCCATTTTGCATATGTTGTTTAGGAGTAATGTTTAAATACATTTTTATTGCTTTTTTCGCATTATCTCAGGATTTTAAGAACATTACAGTCATATTGAGTAAAAAAAACTACTTTTTGTGTTTGCAAGATTTAAAAAAGCATGTGTTTCGAGTAAAACGGCCAAGGATGCATTATTTCAGGCATTATTAGCCATTTTTCATGTGTGGTTTGAGTTATGGTTAAATAACTGTCATATACTGTCAGTTATGACATAGTAAGTAAAACCTAATTTATGTATTGCAAACCTTACAAAATCATTTAAATCTAGTAAAACTCACATGGATTCAATATTACAGACATTTTTAGACATTTTGCATGTTTGGTCTAGGAATTATGTTGGAATCATTTTTATTAATTTGTTCGTATTTTCTCAGAATTTTAGAACATTACTGTCATATTGAGTAAAGAAATAATTTTTGTGTTTGCAAGCCTTAAAAAAGCATATGTTTCGAGTAAAACTTACAAGAATGCATTATTTCAGGCATTGGTAATCATTTTTCATGTGTAGTTTAAGAGTTATGTTTAAATAACTGTCATATTGAGTGTGGCAGTTATACTGTCATATTGAGTAAAAAAAAACTAACCTGTCTTTGCAAACCTTACAAAAGAAAATGTTTCTAGTAACACTCACAAAGATACATTTTTTCACGCATTATTAGACATGTTTCATGTGTGGTTAGGAGTTATAAATAAATAATTGTCATATTGAGTGTTACAGTTTTAATGTCATGTGTAAAACCTAATTTTTGTATTTGCAAACCTTACAAAAATAATTGATTCTAGTAAAACTTATATAGATTCAATATTACAGGCATTTTTTGACATTTTACATGTTTGGTTTAAAATTTGTGTTTGAATACATTTGTATTGCTTTTTTCGCATTATCTCAGGATTCTAAGAACATTACTTTCATATTGAGTAAAAAACTACTTTTTGTTTTTGCAAACCTTACAAACTCACATAAATACATTATTACAGGCATTTTTAGACATGACACATGTTTGGTTTTGCAGTTATGTTTATATAACTTTCATATTAAGTATGACTGTTATACTGTCATATTGAATAAAAAAAACTAGCTTGTGTCTTTGATATCTTTACAAAAGATCATTTTTTAAACTAACAACGTTACATGTCTCCCTAGGCATTATTAGCCATTTTGCATGTGTTGTTTAGGAGTTAGGTTTAAATACATTTTTATTGCTTTTTTCCCATTATCTCAGGGTTCTAAGAACTTTAAAGTCAAGTAAAAAACTACTTTTTGTGTTTGCAAAATGTAAAACTCAGTAAAACTCCCAATGATTCATTATTTCAGGCATTATTAGCCATTTTTTTGTGTGGTTTATGAGTTATGTTTAAATAACTGTCATATTGAGTGTGATTTTGTCATTGTGAGTAAAACCTAATTTTTGTATTTGCAAACCTTACAAAAACAACCGATTCTAGGAAAACTCACATTGATACAATATTACAGGCATGTTTAGACATATTGCATGTTTGGTTTTGGAGTTATATTTATATAACCTGCTTTCTGAGCCGCCACCTTTGTGGTTTGCGTGTCCCACTGATCCAGGAACTATGTTGTCCGGGGGCTTCTATGGTCTCCCAAGACAAACAGGTCCTAGGTGAGGGATCAGACAAAGAGCAGCTCAAAGACCTTTATTAAAAGTACAATTGAGGACCTAGATTTTTTCTCGCCCGGAAGCAGGTCACCGTGGCTCCCCTGTGGAGGTGTGGCACGATGGCGATTGACGGGCCTGTCCCCATGGGGCCCAGCCGTGCTCAGCTCGAAGAGGCAACGTAGAGCCCCCCTCCAGGGCTCACCACTCATGGGCTGGGTCATAGAGGGTGTAGTGTGAGCTGGGCGGCAGCCGAAGGCAGGGCACTTGGTGGTCCGATTATCGGCTACATAAGCTCGCTCTTGGGACATGGAACGTCACCTCGCTGGGAGGGAAGGAGCCTGAGCTGGTGCTTGAGGTGGAGACGTTGGAATCTCTTCCACTCTGGCGTTGCAACTAATGAGAGGCTGGGGTGGCAATTCTTGTTGCCCCCCGGCTCAAAGCCTGCACGTTGGACTTTAAACCCAATAGACGAGATGGTAGCTTCCTTCAGCCTTCGGGTTGGGTGACGGGTCCTGACTGTTGTTTGTGTTTACACACCAAACAGCAGCTCAGAGTACCAACTCTTTTTGGATTCCCTTGAGGGAGTACTGGAGAGTGCTCCCTCGGGTGATTCCCTTGTTCTGCTGGTGGACTTCAACGCTATGTTGGCAACGACTGTGAAACCTGGAGAGTCGTGATTGGGAAAAATGGCCACCCGGATCTGAACCCAAGTGGTGCTTTGTTATTGGACTTTTGTGCTTGTCACGGATTGTCCATAACAAACACAATGTTCAAACATAAGGGTGTCCATATGTGCACTTGGCACAAGGACACCCTCGGCCGCATGATTGACTTTGTAGTTGTGTCATGGGATTTGCGGCCTCATATTTTGGACACTCGGTGAAGAGAGGGGCAGAGCTTTCTACCAACCACCACCTGGTGGTGAGCTGGCTCCGATGGTAGGGGGGGATGCCGGTCAGACCTGGCAGGCCCAAACGCATTGTAAGGGTCTGCTGGGAACACCTAGCAGAGTCTCCTGAAGAACTTTGAACATGTCCGGAAGAACTTTGAACATGTCACGAGGGAGGTGCTGGACATTGAGTCTGAGTGGACCATGTTCCGTTCCTCTCTTGTTGAGCCAGCTGATTGAAGCTGTGGCCGCAAGGTGTTTGGTGCCTGTCGTGGTGGTAATCCACCAGCAGTGAGGGATGCTGTCAAGCTGAAGAAAGAGCCACCGGGTCCTTTATGCTCATGGGAGTCCAGAGGCAGTGCGCATACCGACAGGCCAAGCCAGACCTCCTCAGTCCCACCAACACGTCTTCCTATGAGGAAACAGTGCCGAAGTCTGTGGTGGGCTCTCCTATTTCTGGGGCTGAGGTTGCCAAGGTAGTTAAAAAGCTCCTCGGTGGCAAGGCCCCGGGGGTGGATGAGCTCCGTTCGGAGTTCCTTAAGGCTCTGGATGCTGTGGGGCAGTCTTGGTTGACAAGACTCTGCAACATTGCATCTACATCGGGGGCGGTACCTCTGGATTGGCAGACCGGGGTGGTGGTTCCTCTCTTTAAGAAGGGGAACCGGAGGGTGTGTTCCAACTATCGTAGATCACACTCCTCAGCCTTCCCGGTAAGGTCTATTCATGTGTAATGGAGAGGAGGAACCTCGGATCCAGGACGAACAGTGTGGTTTTCGTCCTGGTCGTGGAACGGTAGACCAGCTCTATACTCTCGGCAGGGTCCTTGAGTGTGCATGGGAGTTTGCCCAACCAGTCTACATAAGTTTTGTGGACTTGGAGAAGACATTCGACCTTGGCCCCCGGTAAATCCTGTGGGGAGTGCTCAGAGAGTATGCAGTATCGGCATGTCTGATTGTGGCGGGTGTCTCCCTGTATGATCAGTGTCAGAGCTTGGTCCGCATTGCCGGCAGTATGTCGGACCCCTTTCCAGTGAGGGTTGGACTCCGCCAAGGCTGCCCTTTGTCACCGATTCTGTTCATAACTTTAATGGACAGAATATCTAGGCGCAGTCATGGCTTTGAGGATCCCCTCAACGCCATGACTGCGCCTGGTTTGGTGGCTGCAGGATTAGGTCTCTGCTTTTTGCAGATGATGTGGTCCTGATGGCTTCAACTGGCCAAGATCTTCAGCTTTCATTGGATCGGTTCGCAGTGAAGCGACTGGGATGAGAATCAGCACCTCCAAGTCCGAGTCCATGGTTCTCGCCCGGGAAAGGGTGGAGTGCCATCTCGAGGTTGGGAAAGAGATCTTGCCCCAAGTGAAGGAGTTCAAGTACCTAGGAGTCTTGTTCACGAGTGAGGATAGAGTGGATTGTGAGATCTACAGGCGGATCGGTGCGGCGTCTTCAGTAATGAGGACGCTATATCGATCCGTTGTGGTGAAGAAGGAGCTGAGCCAGAAGGAAAAGCTTTCAATTTACCGGTCGATCAACGTTCCCATCCTCACCTATGGTCATGAGCTTTGGGTTATGACCGAAAGGACAAGGTCACGGGTACAAGCGGCCGAAATGAGTTTCCTCCGCCGGGTGGTGGGTCTCTCCCTTAGAGATAGGGTGAGAAGCTCTGTCCTCTGGGAGGAACTCAGTGTAAAGCCGCTGCTCCTCCACATTGAGAGGAGCCAGATGAGGTGGTTCGGGCATCTGCTCAGGATGCCACCCGAACGCCTCCCTAGGTCCGAACGGCAGGAGGCCATGGGGAAGACCTAGGATACATTGGAAAGACTATGGCCTGGGAACGCCTCGGGATCCCCCGAGAAGAGCTGGACGAAGTGGCTGGGGAGAGGGAAGTCTGGGCTCTCTGCTTAGGCTGCTGCCCCCGCAACCCGACCTCGGATAAGCAGAAGAAAATGGATGGATTTAGTATGACAGTTATACTGTCATATTGAGTGTGACAGTATACTGTCATAAAACCCAATTTTTGTATTTGCAAACCTGATTCTAGTAAAACTCACATCTCTACAATATTACAGGCAATTTTGGACATAATGCACGTTTGGTTTTGGAGTTATGTTCATATAACTTTAATATATAGTATGACATCTATACTGTTATAATGAGTAAAAAAACTAACTTGTGTCTGTCATAAAACTCAATTTTTGTATTTGCAAACCTTACAAAAACATATGATTCTAGTAAAACTCACATGGATTCAGTATTACAGGCATTTTTAGACATTTTGCATGTTTGGTTTAGGAATCATGTTGGAATACATTTGTATTGTTTTTTTCACATTATCTCAGCATTTTAAGAACTTACTGTCATATTGAGTAAAAAAAACCTTTTGTGTTTGCAAGCCCTAAAAAAACAACCGATTCTAGTAAAACTCACATTGATACAATATTACAGGCATGTTTAGACATCTTGCATGTTTGGTTTTGGAGTTATGTTTATTTAACCTGCTTTCTGAGCCGCCACCTTTGTGGTTTGCGTGTCCCACTGATCCTAGGAGCTATGTTGTCCGGGGGCTTCTATGCCCCCTGATAGGGTCCCCCAAGACAAACAGGTCCTAGGTGAGGAATCAGACAAAGAGCAGCTCAAAGACCTTTATGAAAAGTACAAATCGAGGACCTAGATATTTTCTCGCCCGGACGCGGGTCACCGTGGCTCCCCTGTGGAGCCAGGCCCAGAGGTGGGGCACGATGGCGAGCGACTGGTGCCCATGGGGCCCAGCTCGAAGAGGCAACGTGGGTCCCCCCTGCAATAGGCTCACCACTCATGGGCTGGGTCATAGAGGTCGGGTGCAGTGTTAGCTGGGCGGAAGCCGAAGGCAGGGCACTTGGCGGTCCGATAATCGGCTACATAAGCTCGCTCTTGGGACGTGGAATGTCACCTCGCGAGGTGGAGAAGTTCCCGGCTAGATAAAGCTGGACTCACTTCGACGCACAGCAAGGGCTCTGGAACCTGTTCTCTCAAGAGGGGTTGGACTCTCTTCCACTCTGGCGTTGCAAGTAATGAGAGGCTGGGTTGGCAATTCTTGTTGCCCCCCGGCTCAAAGCCTGCACGTTGGACTTAACCCAGAAGACGAGATGGTAGCTTCCCTCCGCTTTCGGGTTGGGTGACGGGTCCTGACTGTTGTTGGTGTTTACGCACCAAACAGCAGCTCAGAGTACCCACTCTTTTTGGATTCCCTTGAGAGTGCTCCCTCGGGTGATTCCCTGGGGGTCTTCAACGCTCATGTTGGCAACGACTTTGAAACCTGGAGAGTCGTGATTGGGAAACATGGCCACCCGGATCTGAACCCAAGTGGTGCTTTGTTATTGAGCTTTTGTGCTCGTCACGGATTGTCCATAACAAACACAATGTTCAAACATAAGGGTGTCCATATGTGCACTTGGCACCAGGACACCCTCGGCCGCAGTTCCATTATTGACTTTATAGTTGTGTCATGGGATTTGCGGCCTCATGTTTTGGACACTCGGGTGAAGAGAGGGGCGAGCTTTCTACCGATCACCACCTGGTGAGCTGGCTCCGATGGTGGGGTAGGATCCCGGACAGACCTGCATTGTGAGAGTCTTTTGGGAATGCCTAGCAGAGTCTCCTGTCAGAGAGAGTTTCTTTTTCCACCTCCGGAGGAACTTTGAACATGTCACAAAGGAGGTGCTGGACATTGAGTCTGAATGGATCATGTTCCGTGCCTCTCTTGTCAAGCCAGCTGATTGGAGCTGTGGCCGCAAGGTGTTTGGTGCCTGTCGTGGCGGTGACCCTAGAACCCGCTGGTGGCCACCAGCAGTGCGGGATGCCGTCAAGCTGAAGAAAGAGCTTATCTGGTCCTTTTGGCTCATGGGACTCCAGAGGCAGCGGGCATACCGACAGGCCAAGCAGTGCCTGGGGAATCTGTGGTGGGCTCTCCTATTTCTGGGGCTGAGGTTGCCAAGGTAGTTTTAAAAGCTCCTCTGTGGCAAGGCCCCGGGGGTGGATGAGCTCCGTCCGGAGTTCCTTAAGGCTCTGGATGCTGTGGGGCTGTTTTAGTTGACAAGACTCTGCAACATCGCATGGACATCAGGGGCGGTACCTCTGGATTGGCAGACCGGGGTGGTGGTTCCTCTCTTTAAGAAGGGGAACCGGAGGGTGTGTTCCAACTATCGTAGATCACACTCCTCAGCCTTCCCGGTAAGGTCTATTCATGTGTACTGGAGAGGAGGAACCTCGGATCCAGGACGAACAGTGTGGTTTTCGTCCTGGTCGTGGAACGGTAGACCAGCTCTATACTCTCGGCAGGGTCCTTGAGTGTGCATGGGAGTTTGTCCAACCAGTCTACATGTGCTTTGTGGACTTGGAGAAGACATTCGACCGTGGCCACCCCGGGAAGTCCTGTGGGGAGTGCTCAGAGAGTATGGGGTATCGGCATGTCTGATTGTGGCGGGTCGCTCCCTGTATGATCGGTGTCAGAGCTTGGTCCGCATTGCCAGCAGTAAGTTGGCTGCCCTTTGTCACCAAATGTGTTCATAAATTTTATGGACATAATTTCTAGGCGCAGTCATGGCGTTGAGGGGATCCGGTTTGGTGGCTGCAGGATTAGGTCTCTCCTTTTTGCAGATGATGTGGTCCTTATGGCTTTAACTGGCCAGGATCTTCAGCTCTCATTGGATTGGTTCGCAGCCGAGTGTGAAGCGACTGGGATGAGAATCAGCACCTCCAAGTCCGAGGTTCTCGCCCGGGAAAGGGTGGAGTGCCATCTCGAGGTTGGGCAGGAGATTTTGCCCCAAGTGGATGAGTTCAAGTACCTGGAGTCTTGTTCATGAGTGAGGGAAGAGTGGATCTTGAGTAATGAGGACGCTATATAGATTTGTTGTGGTAAGAAGGAGCTGCGCCAGAAGGAAAAGCTCTCAATTTACCGGTCAATCTACGTTCCCATCCTCACCTATGGTCATGAGCTTTGGGTTATGACCGAAAGGACAAGATCACGGGTACAAGCGGCCGAAATGAGTTTTCTCCGCTGGGTGGCGGGTCTCTCCCTTACTGAAAGAATTTTCACCGTTTAATTACAGTAACCTACTGGCAGCTAATGGTTCCAGTATAAAACTGTTTTTCTACAGCACACATACTGTGATTTATCACTACAGTTTATTACTGTAAAAAGTATCACAGTACTGTGCTGTATCAAATATACGCTTCACAGCATAATACTGTCATCTGTTTAGCGGCATTACACTGTTATTTTAGTGTATCTACTGTAATATCCATTAACAGTTAATTACAGTAAAATAATTGTAAGCACTATAGACTGAGCTTTACAGTATAATGCCACTAGAAGTTAATGAGTTGAACTTTTAATTTTTCAAAATCAAAACCCCTGCAATCTGCTGGCATAAAAATGACTGGAGAAATGGCCTTGCAAGATTATGTTTTTATTAACCAATTATTTTAAAGTGCATCAAATAAATTCAATGTACATTTAGTGCATTCTTCTTATTTTCAGTAAAGCATTTTAACATTTATAACATGTCCACTTAATTTCTAACTGGAGACAAAACACTGAACACGAGTCCAGTGTTTAGTTGTCGGCTACATAAAGCCCCACTCAAAGTCTGTGAGATGTTTTATAAGGGTGGCTACGTGAGGATTTACAGTTGCTGCCTTTTTCTGGACCAGCTTCCCGGTCTTCTTGGACACCACCTTTCCCTAGCTAGCCTTTGTTCCCCTCTCAGGGTTAACGCCAATGAATCGCCTAAAAAAGAGAGAAAGCATATTAGATATTCTGTTGTGATTGAAGATTACTTGCAGTCGATACAGAACCCCCCTCACATTGTTATTTAGGAATATGCACTGCACAAATATTAATATCAATTTTAGGATATATTTGAGCCTATACCATAACCACAGCTGTAGATGAGTGAATGCTCTAAAACCCATTAAGACCAATTCAGAGAGGAAGACAATGCTAAAGCCTCCCCAATCCCTCTCTCTATTTATGTTTTCTCTCCATCTACGGGACCGTGTATTTACGCTGATGTTTCCTGCTTTCACCCATTTAACATATCGTTACCTGCTCATTACCTATCTTCTCTGCATCCTGGGGTCACACTGGTGCTTCTTGCCTTTACCCATTCAACATATCTTTACCTGCACATTACCTACCTTCTCTGTATCCTGGAGTCAAGCTGGTGTTTCCTGCCTTTACTCATTCAACATATCTTTACCTGCACATTACCTACCTTCCCTGCATCCTTGGGTCACACTGGTGCTTCTTTCTTTCACCATACAACATATCTTCACCTGCACATACCTACCTTGTCTGCATGGCCTCGACCACACCTGCGCTTCCTTCTTTCACCCATTCAACATACCTTCACCCGCACATTACCTACCTTCCCTGCATAGTGGGGTCACACTGGTGCTTCCTGCCTTTACCCATTCAACATATCTTCACCCGCACATTACCTACTTGCTCTGCATTCTCGGGTCAAGCTGGTGCTTCCTGCCATCATCCAGTCAACATATCTTTACCTGCAAAGTACCTACTTTTTCTGCATCCTGGGGTCAAACAGGTGCTTCCTTCTTTGACCCAGTCAACATATCTTTACCTGCACATTACCTACCTTCTCTGTATCCTAGAGTCAAACTGGTGCTTCGGTCCCTAATAAGAAGGTCCACAAAGGAACAGAAGAGTCATTGATTTAAGGCACAAAATTGGGGAAAGGACAAGTCAAATTCCTGAACAGAGGTGACAAATATAAAATAAAATATCCTAACAGTATTTTAACAGTATCAAGAGGATTTACCTTTGAACAAATTCCAATGTCCGAGGACCTTCCTCTTGGTATTCCAAGTTGAACACATAGTAGGTGGCAAGAAGGGCAGCAAGCCCTGAGATTAAGCTAGGTTGGACGCCTTTGCAGATGACATCACCTTCCATGCTGATCATCCAACGTTTTATTGTGACTTTGTCACCAGCAACTGGTACAGTCAAGAAATGCAGTTTATGTTCCTAAACAGTATCCAATATGGGTAGCATTTTAAAAGTATTTGGAATGGCCACCTCACTCGCTCTCTCTTTCCTCTGTTTACAGCTAGTCTCCTAAGGCAGTGGTTCTCAAATGGGGGTACGCGTACTCCTGGGGGTACTTGAAGGTATGCCAAGGGGTACGTGAGATTTTTTTTTAATATTCTAAAAATAGCAACAATTCAAAAATCCTTTATAAATATATTTATTGAATAATACTTCGACAAAATATGAATGTAAGTTCATAAACTGAACAACTAATCAAGTAGGCTATTCCATTCATTACCATAAAGCCAGAGTTTCCCCCATGCCATGATGGTTTGACCCTACCTGGCGGTGCCACACGGCACCAACTGTCAATCAACTATCCATGTAGAAAACAATGGAGGCTTGGTTAAAGCGTAGTGGACATGTTCCATAAATATTGATGTTAAAGATTTCTTTTTTTTTGAAGAAATGTTGAGAATGAAGTTCATGAATCCAGATGGATCTCTATTGCAATCCCCAAAGAGGGCACTTTAAGTTGATTACTTCTATGTGTAAAAATCTTTATTTATAATTGAATCACTTGTTTATTTTTCAACAAGTTTTTAGTTATTTTTATATCTTTTTTTCCAAATAGTTCAAGAAAGACCACAACAAATGAGCAATATTTTGCACTGTTATACAATTTAATAAATCAGAAACTGATGACATAGTGCTGTATTTTACTTCTTTATCTCTTTTTTTCAACCAAAAATGCTTTGCTCTGATTAGGGGGTACTTGAATTTAAAAAATGTTCACAGGGGTACATCACTGAAAAAAGGTTGAGAACCACTGTCCTAAGGCAGTGGTTCTCAACCTTTTTTCAGTGCTGTGAACATTTTTTTAATGCAAGTAGACCTCCATGTCTTTATAACAGGAATATCCTGAATTCTCAAGTTGCATATCACAATAGTCATCATCAGTGTTAATAACACAAGAGCTGCTTGGATTTGCTGTTGAGCAAGTCAAACTTCGTTCAGTGTAGCCGTAGTGCTTCCTTGACACGTGCGATGTGAAAGTAGACTTAACTGTAAATCTTTTTTCACATTGACTGAAGGGGCACGTAACTGTCGGTAATATGACTTTTCAAATGCAGGAAAAGGGCCCGTATATCATCGCACTTCGCGCTACATGAGACAATATTACAAGGTAAACCTTCTGCGCTATACATATCAGTCCTACTCTTGCCATATTTATGACGACGGCTGTGAGTTTTGAAGGCTGAGAAGTTGGAAAAAACTCTTGTGCATTTAGGGAAAGCACACTTAAACGATGCATTAGGCATACAACTATGACTTCGCATGTGTCTAACATACGCAAATACATTGCTGCAAGTCGTAGCACATATGTTGCAAGTTATCATCTTTTATGATGACTATGACAAAAAAGAAGAAAACTTAGCTAGCTAGCATGCGGCGGTACATGCGCGTGGTCAACGATAGTGTCTGTGATGCTGACTGTGACGCTATGTCATTTCGGACTTTATAAATATATATATAAAGTAATTCAAACAGAAAATGACACATCAAGGTACAAGTGACTCTTACCTTGTTATCAAAAACACACAATGCAGTAGGATGGATTTAGCAGGGTCGGCCAGGTGAAATGAAGCTCGGTTGGACGAATTGTGGGCGGACCCAAGAAACAAGTCTGAAAAATACTGAATTACACTGTAGGTTTTACAGTAACTTACTGCTGGTTGATATTTTTTGAAAAATGCAACAAAATTTACAGTACTTAACTGCATTTAAGAAGAACATGATAGGTTGATTGGCAACACTAAATTGGCCCTAGTGTGTGAATGTGAGTGTGAATGTTGTCTGTCTATCTGTGTTGGCCCTGCGATGAGGTGGCGACTTGTCCAGGGTGTACCCCGCCTTCCGCCCGATTGTAGCTGAGATAGGCTCCAGCGCCCCCCGCTACCCCGAAGGGAATAAGCGGTAGAAAATGGATGGAGTATATAACTGTAATTTTATTTTTTATTTTTACAGTAATTTTTTACAGTGAAGGTCATGGGTGTCAAACTCATGTAATTTGACTTGGCCCTTGAGGCAATATCAAATTAACACTAAAGCTGGACCGGCGATTATACATTGCGGCAGTGCCGCGGTAACACCGCATTCACCGCTACTTCTAATACTTGCCAAGACAAAAGTGACTCCAGCACTGCTCCCGAATTTTTTATTTTTTATTTTCAGCTAGTCAAACGAGTGCCGGCCCAGTTTCACGTCAGTGCAGCTTCTGCACCCACACACAATTGAATGCAACGCATACTTCATCAACAGCGATACAGGTTACACTGACGGTAGCCAAATAAAAAACTTTAACACTTTTAGAAATATACGCCACACTGTGAATCCACACCAAACAAGAATGACAAACACATTTCGGGAGAACATCCACACCGTAACACAACATAAACACAACAGAACAAATACCCGGAACTCTTTGTAGCACTAAATCTTCCGGGACGCTACAAGGTGTGTGTGTGTGTGGGGGGCGGGGGTTTGGTGGTAGCGGGGGTGTATTTTGTAGCGTCCCGAAAGAGTTAGTGCTGCAAAAGATTCTGGGTATTTGTTCTTTTGTGTTTATGTTATGTTACGGTGCAGATGTTCTCCCGAAAAGTGTTTTTTATTTTTGTTTGGTGTGGGTTCACAGTGTGGCGTATATTTCTAACAGTGTTAAAGTTTTTTATACTGGCACCCTCAGTGTAACCTGTATCGCTGTTGATGAAGTATGCGTTGCATTCATTTGTGTATGCGTGCTGAAGCTGCACATATCTTGTGACTGGGTCTGAATGATGTTAGAATTGGGTGTACGAGATATGACTGTTGAACACCTTATTCGATAATGAAAGTTGCCTCAGCTCAAAGCCTGAGCCCCGACATTAAAGAACTAGCATCTAAAAAAAGATGCCAGGTATCTGGCTTGGGCACATCAAATTAGATCAGTGTGTTGCAAACTGAGCAGTTTAAAGTCCTGAATGGTTGTTTTATTCATTGTTATTTTATTTTCAAATTTATTAGCCTGTGGAAAAAGTTAATGTTGATATTTACCTCAGAAGGCTGCAAATAGAAAAGAGGCATTCAATTTTTATTTAAATTGTATTTGATATGCAATTGATATTTTTTAATTATTATTATTATTATTTGAAACTCCATTTTGCATGTCACTATAAAGTTATATAAGCCTTGCTTGTTCAATATTCAATGCAAAACTTGTTTGGGTCCCTATTAAAAGGTTAATTTGTTCAACCTTGGCCCGCGGCTTTGTTCAGTTTTAAACTTTGGCCCACTCTGTATTTGAGTTTGACACCCCTGGTGAAGGTGAAGCTCTGTCGTCCTGGAGGCCACGGGGAAGACCCAGGACACACTGGGAACACTATGTCTCCCGGCTGGCCTGGGAACGCCTCGGGATCCCCTGAGAAAAGGTCCTAGGTGAGGGATCAGACAAAGAGCAGCTCAAAGACCTTTATGAAAAGTACAAATCGAGGACCTAGATTTTTTCTCGCCCAGGCGCAGGTCACCGTGGCTCCCCTGTGGAGCCAGGCGCAGAGGTGGGGCACGATGGCGAGCGACTGGTGGCCGGGCCTGTCTCCATGGGGCCCTGCCGGGCTCAGCTCGAAGAGGCAACGTGGGTCAACCCTCCAATGGGCTCATCACTCATGGGCCCATTGAGGTCATAGAGGTCAGATGCAGTGTGAACTGGGCTAGAGCCGAAGGCAGGGCACTTGGCGGTCCGATTATCGGCTACATAAGCTCGCTCTTGGGACGTGGAACGTCACCTCGCTGGGAGGGAAAGAGCCTGAGCTGGTGCGCAAGGTGAAGAAGTTCTGGCTAGATATAGTTGGACTCACTTCGACGCACAGCAAGGGCTCTGGAACCTGTTCTCTCAAGAGGGGCTGGACTCTCTTCCACTCTGGCGTTGCAAGCAATGAGAGGCTGGGGTGGCAATTGTTGTTGCTCAAAGCCTGCACGTTGGACTTTAACCCAGTAGACGAGATGGTAGCTTCCCTCCGCTTTCGGGTTGGGTGACGGGTCCTGACTGTTGTTTGTGTTTACGCACCAAACAGCAGCTCAGAGTACCCACTCTTTTTGGATTCCCTTGAGGGAGTACTGGAGAGTGCTCCCTCGGGTGATTCCCTTGTTCTGTTGGGGGACTTCAATGCTCATGTTGGCAAGGACAGTGAAACCTGGAGAGTCGTGATTGGGAAAAATGGCCACCCGGATCTGAACCCAAGTGGTGCTTTGTTATTGGACTTTTGTGCTCGTCACGGATTGTCCATAACAAACACAATGTTCAAACATAAGGAAGAACTTTGAACATGTCACGAGGGAGGTGCTGGACATTGAGTCTGAGTGGACCATGTTCCGTGCCTCTCTTGTCGAGCCTGCTGATTGGAGCTGTGGCCGCAAGGTATTTGGTGCCTGTCGTGGCGGTAATCCTAGAACTCGCTGGTGGCCACCAGCAGTGAGGGATGCCGTCAAGCTGAAGAAAGAGCCTATCGGGTCCTTTTGGCTCATGGGACTCCAGAGGCAGCGGGCATACCGACGGCCAAGCAGTGCCTGGGGAATCTGTGGTGGACTCTCCTATTTCTGGGGCTTAGGTTGCCTAGGTAGTTAAAAAGCTCCTCTGTGGCAAGGCCCCGGTGGTGGATGAGTTCCTTAAGGCTCTGGATACTGTGGGGCTGTCTTGGTTGACAAGACTCTGCAACATCGCGTGAACATTGGGGGCGGTACCTCTGGATTGGCAGACCGGGGTGGTGGTTCCTCTCTTTAAGAAGGGGAACCGGAGGGTGTGTTCCAACTATCGTGAAACACACTCCTCAGCCTTCCCGGTAAGGTCTATTCATGTCTACTGGAGAGGAGGAAACTCGGATCCAGGACGAACAGCGTGGTTTTCGTCCTGGTCGTGGAAGGGTAGACCAGGTCTATACTCTCGGCAGGGTCCTTGACTGTGAAGCGACTGGGATGAGAATCAGCACCTCCAAGTCCAAGTCCATGGTTCTCGCGCAGGAAAGGGTCGAGTGCCATCTCCAGGTTGGGGAGGAGATCTTGCCCCAAGTGGAGGAGTTCAAGTACCTAGGAGTCTTGTTCACGAGTGAGGATAGAGTGGATCGAGAGATCCACAGGCGGATTGGTGCGGCGTCTTCAGTATTGAGGACGCTATATCGATCCGTTGTGGTGAAGAAGGAGCTGAGCCAGAAGGAAAAGCTCTCAATTTACCGTCGATCTACGTTCCCAGCTTTGGGTTATGACCGAAAGGACAAGCGGCCGGAATGCGTTTCCTCTGCCGGGTGGTGGGTCTCTCCCTTAGAGACAGGGTGAGAAGCTCTGTCATCCGGGAGGAACTCAAAGTATAGCCGCTGCTCCTCCACATTGAGAGGAGCCATGAGGTGGTTCGGGCATCTGCTCAGGATGCCACCCGAACGCCTCTAGGGAGGTGTGGCAGGAGGCCACGGGGAAGACCTAGGACACATTGGAAAGACTATGTCCCCGGCTGGCCTGGGAACGCCTCGGAATACCCCGAGAAGAGCTGGACGAAGTGGCTGGGGAGAGGGAAGTCTGGGATTTTCTGCTCAGGCTGCTGCCCCCGCAACCCGACCTCGGATAAGCGGAAGAAAATGGATGGATTTAGAATGACAGTTATACTGTCAGATTGAGTACAAAAACTAACTAAACCTTACACAATATAATGTTTCTAGTAAAACTCAGAAAGATACATATCACCAGGCATTATTAGCCATTTTGCATGTGTGGTTTAGGAGTTATGTTTAAATAAATAACTGTCAGATTGAGTGTGACTGTAAACCGTCATAGTGAGTAAAACCCTTATTTTGTATTTGCAAACCTTACAAAAACAACTAAATCTAGTTAAACTCACACAGATACAATATTACAGACATTTTTAGACATAATGCATGTTTGGTTTTAGATTAATGTTTATATAACTTTCATATTTAGTATGACAGCTGTACTGTCATATTGAATAAAAAACAACTAACTTGTGTCTTTGCAAACCTTACAAAATACCATTTTTCTAGTAAAACTAACTAGATACATGCTCCAGGCATTATTAGCCATTTTGCATGTGTTGTTTGAGTTATGTTTAAATAACTGTCATATTGAGTGTGACAGTATACTGTCATAAAACCCAATTTTTGTATTTGCAACCCTGATTCTAGTAAAACTCACATATATACAATATTACAGGCAGTTTTGGACATAATGCATGTTTGGTTTTGGAGTTATGTTTATATAACTTTCATATATAGTATGACAGCTAAACTGTTATATTGAGTAAAATAACTAACTTGTGTTTGTCATAAAACCCAATTTTTGTATTAGCAAACCATACAACTGATTCAAATAAAACTCACATGGATTCAATATTACAGGCATTTTCAGACATTTTGCATGTTTGGTTTAGGAATTATGTTGTAATACATTTGTATTGCTTTTTTCACATTATCTCAGGATTTTTAGAACATTACTGTCATATTGAGTAAAAAAATAATTTTTGTGTTTGCAAGCCTTAAAAAAAGCATATGTTTCCAGTAAAACTCCCAAAGATGCATTATTTCAGGCATTATTAGCCATTTTTCAGGTGTGGTTTAGGAGTTATGTTTAAATAACTGTCATATTGAGTGTGGCGTTACACTGTCATATTGAGTTAAAAAAAACTAACTTGTGTCTTTGCAAACCTTACAAAAGAAAATGTTTCTAGCAACACTCACAAAGATAATTTTTTTCACGCTATTAGACATGTTTCATGTGTATTTAGGAGTTATAATTAAATAACTTTCATATTGAGTGTTAAAGTTATAATGTCATTATGTGTAAAACCTAATTTTTGTATTTGCAAACCTTACAAAAACAATTGATTCTAGTAAAACTTACATAGATTCAATATTACAGGCATTTTTAGACAATTTACATGTTTGGTTTAAAAGTTGTGTTTGAATACATTTGTATTGCTTTTCTCGCATTATCTCAGGATTCTAAGATCATTACTTTCATATTGAGTAAAAAACTACTTTTTGTTTTTGCAAACCTTACAAACTCACCATTATACATTATTACAGCCATTTTTAGATATAACACATGTTTGCTTTTGGAGTTATGTTTTGATAACTTTCATATTTAGTAGGACTGTTATACTGTCTTATTGAATAAAAACAACTAGCTTGTGTCTTTGCAAACTTTACAAAATATACATTTCCTAGTAAAACTAACAAAGATACATGTCTCCAGGCATCATTACCCATTTTGCCTGGGTTGTTTAGGAGTTATGTTTAAATACATTTTTATTGCTTTTTTCGCATTATCTCAGGATTCTAAGATCATTACTTCCATATTGAGTAAAAAACTACTTTTTGTTTTTGCAAACCTTACAAACTCACATAAATACATTATTACAGACATTTTTAGACATGACACATGTTTGGTTTTGGAGTTATGTTTATATAACTTTTATATTTAGTATGACTGTTATACTGTCATATTGAATAAAAAAAAACTAGCTTGTGTCTTTGCAAACTTTACAAAAGATCATTTTTCTAGTAAAACTAACAAAGATACATGTCTCCAGGCATTATTACCCATTTTGCATGGGTTGTTTAGGAATTATGTTTAAATACATTTTTATTGCTTTTTTCGCATTATCTCAGGATTTTAAGATCATTACTTTCATATTGAGTAAAAAACTACTTTTTGTTTTTGCAAACCTTACAAACTCACATTAATACATTATTACAGGCATTTTTAGACTAATGACACATGTTTGGTTTTGGAGTTATGTTTATATAACTTTCATATTTAGTATGACTGTTATACTGTCATATTGAATAAAAAAAAACTAGCTTGTGTCTTTGCAAACTTTACAAAAGATCATTTTTCTATTAAAACTAACAAAGATATATGTCTCCAGGCATTATTACCCATTTTGCATGGGTTGTTTAGGAATTATGTTTAAAGACATTTTTATTGCTTTTTTCGCATTATCTCAGGATTCTTATATCATTACTTTCATATTGAGTAAAAAACTACTTTTTGTTTTTGCAAACCTTACAAACTTACATAAATACATTATTAAAGGCATTTTTAGACATGACACATGTTTGGTTTTGGAGTTATGTTTATATAACTTTTATTATTAGTATGACTGTTATACTGTCATATTGAATAAAAAAAACTAGCTTGTGTCTTTGCAAACTTTACAAAAGATCATTTTTCTAGTAAAACTAACAAAGATACATGTCTCCAGGCATTATTACCCATTTTGCATGGGTTGTTTAGGAATTATGTTTAAATACATTTTTATTGCTTTTTTCGCATTATCTCAGGATTTTAAGATCATTACTTTCATATTGAGTAAAAAACTCCTTTTTGTTTTTGCAAACCTTACAAACTCACGATAATACATTATTACAGGCATTTTTAGACATAACACATGTTTGGTTTTGGAGTTATGTTTATATAACTTTCATATTTAGTTTGACTGTTATACTGTCATATTGAATAAAAAAAAACTAGCTTGTGTCTTTGCAAACTTTACAAAAGATCATTTTTCTATTAAAACTAACAAAGATATATGTCTCCAGGCATTATTACCCATTTTGCATGGGTTGTTTAGGAATTATGTTTAAAGACATTTTTATTGCTTTTTTCGCATTATCTCAGGATTCTTATATCATTACTTTCATATTGAGTAAAAAACTACTTTTTGTTTTTGCAAACCTTACAAACTTACATAAATACATTATTAAAGGCATTTTTAGACATGACACATGTTTGGTTTTGGAGTTATGTTTATATAACTTTTATTATTAGTATGACTGTTATACTGTCATATTGAATAAAAAAAACTAGCTTGTGTCTTTGCAAACTTTACAAAAGATCATTTTTCTAGTAAAACTAACAAAGATACATGTCTCCAGGCATTATTACCCATTTTGCATGGGTTGTTTAGGAATTATGTTTAAATACATTTTTATTGCTTTTTTCGCATTATCTCAGGATTTTAAGATCATTACTTTCATATTGAGTAAAAAACTCCTTTTTGTTTTTGCAAACCTTACAAACTCACGATAATACATTATTACAGGCATTTTTAGACATAACACATGTTTGGTTTTGGAGTTATGTTTATATAACTTTCATATTTAGTATGACTGTTATACTGTCATATTGAATAAAAAAAAACTAGCTTGTGTCTTTGCAAACTTTACAAAATATAATTTTTCTATTAAAACTAACAAAGATACATGTCTCCAGGCATTATTACCCATTTTGCATGGGTTGTTCAGGAATTATGTTTAAAGACATTTTTATTGCTTTTTTCGCATTATCTCAGGATTCTTAGATCATTATTTTCATATTGAGTAATAAACTACTTTTTGTTTTTGCAAACCTTACAAACTCACATAAATACTTTATTTAAGGCATTTTTAGACATGACACATGTTTGGTTTTGGAGTTATGTTTATATAACTTTTATTATTAGTATGACTGTTATACTGTCATATTGAATTAAAAAAAACTAGCTTGTGTCTTTGCAAACTTTACAAAAGATCATTTTTCTAGTAAAACTAACAAAGATACATGTCTCCAGGCATTATTACCCATTTTGCATTGGTTGTTTAGGAATTATGTTTGAATACATTTGTATTGCTTTTTTCGCATTATCTCAGGATTTTAAGATCATTACTTTCATATTGAGTAAAAAACTACTTTTTGTTTTTGCAAACCTTACAAACTCACAATAATACATTATTGCAGCCATTTTTAGATATAACACATGTTTGGTTTTGGAGTTATGTTTTGATAATTTTCATATTTAGTAGGACTGTTATACTGTCTTATTGAATTAAAAACAACTAGCTTGTGTCTTTGCAAACTTTACAAAATATACATTTCCTAGTAAAACTAACAAAGATACATGTCTCCAGGCATCATTACCCATTTTGCCTGGGTTGTTTAGGAGTTATGTTTAAATACATTTTTATTGCTTTTTTCGCATTATCTCAGGATTCTAAGATCATTACTTTCATATTGAGTAAAAAACTACTTTTTGTTTTTGCAAACCTTACAAACTCACATAAATACATTATTAAAGGCATTTTTAGAGATGACACATGTTTGGTTTTGGAGTTATGTTTATAACTTTCATATTTAGTATGAAGGTTATACTGTCATATTGAATAAAAAAAACTGGCTTGTGTCTTTGCAAACTTTACAAAAGATCATTTTTCTAGTAAAACTAACAAAGATAAATGTCACCAGGCATTATTACCCATTTTGCATGAGTTGTTTAGGAATTATGTTTAAAGACATTTTTATTGCTTTTTTTGCATTATCTCAGGATTTTAAGATCATTACTTTCATATTGAGTAAAAAACTACTTTTTGTTTTTGCAAACCTTACAAACTCACAATAATACATTATTGCAGCCATTTTTAGATATAACACATGTTTGGTTTTGGAGTTATGTTTTGATAATTTTCATATTTAGTATGACTTTTATACTGTCATATTGAATAAAAAAAAAACTAGCTTGTGTCTTTGCAAACTTTACAAAAGATCATTTTTCTATTAAAACTAACAAAGATACATGTCTCCAGGCATTATTACCCATTTTGCATGGGTTGTTCAGGAATTATGTTTAAAGACATTTTTATTGCTTTTTTCGCATTATCTCAGGATTCTTAGATCATTACTTTCATATTGAGTAAAAAACTACTTTTTGTTTTTGCAAACCTTACAAACTCACATAAATACATTATTAAAGGCATTTTTAGAGATGACACATGTTTGGTTTTGGAGTTATGTTTATATAACTTTTATTATTAGTATGACTGTTATACTGTCATATTGAATTAAAAAAAACTAGCTTGTGTCTTTGCAAACTTTACAAAAGATCATTTTTCTAGTAAAACTAACAAAGATACATGTCTCCAGGCATTATTACCCATTTTGCATGGGTTGTTTAGGAATTATGTTTAAATACATTTTTATTGCTTTTTTCGCATTATCTCAGGATTTTAAGATCATTACTTTCATATTGAGTAAAAAACTACTTTTTGTTTTTGCAAACCTTACAAACTCACAATAATACATTATTAGAGGCATTTTTAGACATGACACATGTTTGGTTTTGGAGTTATGTTTATAACTTTCATATTTAGTATGACTGTTATACTGTCATATTGAATAAAAAAAACTGGCTTGTGTCTTTGCAAACTTTACAAAAGATCATTTTTCTAGTAAAACTAACAAAGATACATGTCTCCAGGCATTATTACCCATTTTGCATGGGTTCTTTAGGAATTATGTTTAAAGACATTTTTATTGCTTTTTTCGCATTATCTCAGGATTCTTAGATCATTACTTTCATATTGAGTAAAAAACTACTTTTTGTTTTTGCAAACCTTACAAACTCACATAAATACATTATTACAGGCATTTTTAGACATGACACATGTTAGGTTTTGGAGTTATGTTTATATAACTTTTACATTTAATATGACTGTTATACTGTCATATTGAATTAAAAAAAACTAGCTTGTGTCTTTGCAAACTTTACAAAAGATCATTTTTCTAGTAAAACTAACAAAGATACATGTCACCAGGCATTATTACCCATTTTGCATGGGTTGTTTAGGAATTATGTTTAAATACATTTTTATTGCTTTTTTCGCATTATCTCAGGATTCTTAGATCATTACTTTCATATTGAGTAAAAAACTATTTTTCTTTTTTGCAAACCTTACAAACTCACATTAATACATTATTACAGGCATTTTTAGACATGACACATGTTTGGTTTTGGAGTTATGTTTATATAACTTTCATATTTAGTATGACTGTTATACTGTCATATTGAATAAAAAAAAACTAGCTTGTGTCTTTGTAAACTTTACAAAAGATCATTTTTCTATTAAAACTAACAAAGATACATGTCTCCAGGCATTATTACCCATTTTGCATGGGTTGTTCAGGAATAATGTTTAAAGACATTTTTATTGCTTTTTTCGCATTATCTCAGGATTCTTAGATCATTACTTTCATATTGAGTAAAAAACTACTTTTTGTTTTTGCAAACCTTACAAACTCACAATAATACATTATTACAGGCATTTTTAGACATGACACATGTTTGGTTTTGGAGTTATGTTTATATAACTTTCATATTTAGTATGACTGTTAAACTGTCATATTGAATAAAAAAAACTGGCTTGTGTCTTTGCAAACTTTACAAAAGATCATTTTTCTAGTAAAACTAACAAAGATACATGTCACCAGGCATTATTACCCATTTTGCATGGGTTGTTTAGGAATTATGTTTAAAGACATTTTTATTGCTTTTTTCGCATTATCTCAGGATTCTTAGATCATTACTTTCATGTTGAGTGAAAAACTACTTTTTGTTTTTGCAAACCTTACAAACTCACATAAATACATTATTACAGGCATTTTTAGACATGACACATGTTTGGTTTTGGAGTTATGTTTATATAATTTTCATATTTAGTATGACTGTTATACTGTCATAATGAATAAAAAAAAACTGGCTTGTGTCTTTGCAAACTTTATAAAAGATCATTTTTCCAGTAAAACTAAAAAAGATACATGTTTCCAGGCATTATTAGCCATTTTGCATATGTTGTTTCGGAGTAATGTTTAAATACATTTTTATTGCTTTTTTCACATTATCTCAGGATTTTAAGAACATTACAGTCATATTGAGTAAAAAAAACTACTTCTTGTGTTTGCAAGATTTAAAAAAGCATGTGTTTCGAGTAAAACGGCCAAGGATGCATTATTTCAGGCATTATTAGCCATTTTTCATGTGTGGTTTGAGTTATGGTTAAATAACTGTCATATACTGTCAGTTATGACATAGTAAGTAAAACCTAATTTATGTATTTGCAAACCTTACAAAATCATTTAAATCTAGTAAAACTCACATGGATTCAACATTACAGAATTTTTTAGACATTTTGCATGTTTGGTTTAGGAATTATGTTGGAATCATTTTTATTAATTTGTTCGTATTATCTCAGAATTTTAGAACATTACTGTCATATTGAGTAAAAAAATAATTTTTGTGTTTGCAAGCCTTAAAAAAGCATATGTTTCGAGTAAAACTTACAAGAATGCATTATTTCAGGCATTGTTAGTCATTTTTCATGTGTAGTTTAAGAGTTATGTTTAAATAACTGTCATATTGAGTGTGGCAGTTATACTGTCATATTGAGTAAAAAAAACTAACCTGTCTTTGCAAACCTTACAAAAGAAAATGTTTCTAGTAACACTCACAAAGATACATTTTTTCACGCATTATTAGACATGTTTCATGTGTGGTTAGGAGTTATAAATAAATAATTGTCATATTGAGTGTTACAGTTTTAATGTCATTATGTGTAAAACCTAATTTTTGTATTTGCAAACCTTACAAAAACAATTGATTCTAGTAAAACTTATATAGATTCAATATTACAGGCATTTTTAGACATTTTACATGTTTGGTTTAAAATTTGTGTTTGAATACATTTGTATTGCTTTTTTCGCATTATCTCAGGATTCTAAGAACATTACTTTCATATTGAGTAAAAAACTACTTTTTGTTTTTGCAAACCTTACAAACTCACATAAATACATTATTACAGGCATTTTTAGACATGACACATGTTTGGTTTTGGAGATATGTTTATATAACTTTCATATTTAGTATGACTGTTATACTGTCATATTGAATAAAAAAAACCAGCTTGTGTCTTTGATATCTTTACAAAAGATCATTTTTTTAAACTAACAACGTTACATGTCTCCCTAGGCATTATTAGCCATTTTGCATGTGTTGTTTAGGAGTTAGGTTTAAATACATTTTTATTGCTTTTTTCCCATTATCTCAGGGTTCTAAGAACTTTAAAGTCAAGTAAAAAACTACTTTTTGTGTTTGCAAAATGTAAAACTCAGTAAAACTCCCAATGATTCATTATTTCAGGCATTATTAGCCATTTTTTTGTGTGGTTTATGAGTTATGTTTAAATAACTGTCATATTGAGTGTGATTTTGTCATTGTGAGTAAAACCTAATTCTTACAAAAACAACCGATTCTAGGAAAACTCACATTGATACAATATTACAGGCATGTTTAGACATATTGCATGTTTGGTTTTGGAGTTATATTTATATAACCTGCTTTCTGAGCCGCCACCTTTGTGGTTTGCGTGTCCCACTGATCCAGGAACTATGTTGTCCGGGGGCTTCTATGGTCTCCCAAGACAAACAGGTCCTAGGTGAGGGATCAGACAAAGAGCAGCTCAAAGACCTTTATTAAAAGTACAATTGAGGACCTAGATTTTTTCTCGCCCGGAAGCAGGTCACCGTGGCTCCCCTGTGGAGGTGTGGCACGATGGCGATTGACGGGCCTGTCCCCATGGGGCCCAGCCGTGCTCAGCTCGAAGAGGCAACGTAGAGCCCCCCTCCAGGGCTCACCACTCATGGGCTGGGTCATAGAGGGTGTAGTGTGAGCTGGGCGGCAGCCGAAGGCAGGGCACTTGGTGGTCCGATTATCGGCTACATAAGCTCGCTCTTGGGACATGGAACGTCACCTCGCTGGGAGGGAAGGAGCCTGAGCTGGTGCTTAAGGTGGAGACGTTCCCGGCTAGATATAGTTGGACTCACAGCAAGGGCTCTGGAACCTGTTCTCTCAGAGGGGCTGGACTGAGCTGAACTTTCATTACTTGCAACGCCAGAGTGGAAGAGATTCCACACTGGCGTTGCAACTAATGAGAGGCTGGGGTGGTAATTCTTGTTGCCCCCCGGCTCAAAGCCTGCACGTTGGACTTTAAACCCAATAGACGAGATGGTAGCTTCCTTCAGCCTTCGGGTTGGGTGACGGGTCCTGACTGTTGTTTGTGTTTACACACCAAACAGCAGCTCAGAGTACCAACTCTTTTTGGATTCCCTTGAGGGAGTACTGGAGAGTGCTCCCTCGGGTGATTCCCTTGTTCTGCTGGTGGACTTCAACGCTATGTTGGCAACGACTGTGAAACCTGGAGAGTCGTGATTGGGAAAAATGGCCACCCGGATCTGAACCCAAGTGGTGCTTTGTTATTGGACTTTTGTGCTTGCCACGGATTGTCCATAACAAACACAATGTTCAAACATAAGGGTGTCCATATGTGCACTTGGCACAAGGACACCCTCGGCCGCATGATTGACTTTGTAGTTGTGTCATGGGATTTGCGGCCTCATATTTTGGACACTCGGTGAAGAGAGGGGCAGAGCTTTCTACCAACCACCACCTGGTGGTGAGCTGGCTCCGATGGTAGGGGGGGATGCCGGTCAGACCTGGCAGGCCCAAACGCATTGTAAGGGTCTGCTGGGAACACCTAGCAGAGTCTCCTGAAGAACTTTGAACATGTCCGGAAGAACTTTGAACATGTCACGAGGGAGGTGCTGGACATTGAGTCTGAGTGGACCATGTTCCGTTCCTCTCTTGTTGAGCCAGCTGATTGAAGCTGTGGCCGCAAGGTGTTTGGTGCCTGTCGTGGTGGTAATCCACCAGCAGTGAGGGATGCTGTCAAGCTGAAGAAAGAGCCACCGGGTCCTTTATGCTCATGGGAGTCCAGAGGCAGTGCGCATACCGACAGGCCAAGCCAGACCTCCTCAGTCCCACCAACACGTCTTCCTATGAGGAAACAGTGCCGAAGTCTGTGGTGGGCTCTCCTATTTCTGGGGCTGAGGTTGCCAAGGTAGTTAAAAAGCTCCTCGGTGGCAAGGCCCCGGGGGTGGATGAGCTCCGTCCGGAGTTCCTTAAGGCTCTGGATGCTGTGGGGCAGTCTTGGTTGACAAGACTCTGCAACATTGCATCTACATCGGGGGCGGTACCTCTGGATTGGCAGACCGGGGTGGTGGTTCCTCTCTTTAAGAAGGGGAACCGGAGGGTGTGTTCCAACTATCGTAGATCACACTCCTCAGCCTTCCCGGTAAGGTCTATTCATGTGTAATGGAGAGGAGGAACCTCGGATCCAGGACGAACAGTGTGGTTTTCGTCCTGGTCGTGGAACGGTAGACCAGCTCTATACTCTCGGCAGGGTCCTTGAGTGTGCATGGGAGTTTGCCCAACCAGTCTACATAAGTTTTGTGGACTTGGAGAAGACATTCGACCTTGGCCCCCGGTAAATCCTGTGGGGAGTGCTCAGAGAGTATGCAGTATCGGCATGTCTGATTGTGGCGGGTGTCTCCCTGTATGATCAGTGTCAGAGCTTGGTCCGCATTGCCGGCAGTATGTCGGACCCCTTTCCAGTGAGGGTTGGACTCCGCCAAGGCTGCCCTTTGTCACCGATTCTGTTCATAACTTTAATGGACAGAATATCTAGGCGCAGTCATGGCTTTGAGGATCCCCTCAACGCCATGACTGCGCCTGGTTTGGTGGCTGCAGGATTAGGTCTCTGCTTTTTGCAGATGATGTGGTCCTGATGGCTTCAACTGGCCAAGATCTTCAGCTTTCATTGGATCGGTTCGCAGTGAAGCGACTGGGATGAGAATCAGCACCTCCAAGTCCGAGTCCATGGTTCTCGCCCGGGAAAGGGTGGAGTGCCATCTCGAGGTTGGGAAAGAGATCTTGCCCCAAGTGAAGGAGTTCAAGTACCTAGGAGTCTTGTTCACGAGTGAGGATAGAGTGGATTGTGAGATCTACAGGCGGATCGGTGCGGCGTCTTCAGTAATGAGGACGCTATATCGATCCGTTGTGGTGAAGAAGGAGCTGAGCCAGAAGGAAAAGCTTTCAATTTACCGGTCGATCAACGTTCCCATCCTCACCTATGGTCATGAGCTTTGGGTTATGACCGAAAGGACAAGGTCACGGGTACAAGCGGCCGAAATGAGTTTCCTCCGCCGGGTGGTGGGTCTCTCCCTTAGAGATAGGGTGAGAAGCTCTGTCCTCTGGGAGGAACTCAGTGTAAAGCCGCTGCTCCTCCACATTGAGAGGAGCCAGATGAGGTGGTTCGGGCATCTGCTCAGGATGCCACCCGAACGCCTCCCTAGGTCCGAACGGCAGGAGGCCATGGGGAAGACCTAGGATACATTGGAAAGACTATGGCCTGGGAACGCCTCGGGATCCCCCGAGAAGAGCTGGACGAAGTGGCTGGGGAGAGGGAAGTCTGGGCTCTCTGCTTAGGCTGCTGCCCCCGCAACCCGACCTCGGATAAGCAGAAGAAAATGGATGGATTTAGTATGACAGTTATACTGTCATATTGAGTGTGACAGTATACTGTCATAAAACCCAATTTTTGTATTTGCAAACCTGATTCTAGTAAAACTCACATCTCTACAATATTACAGGCAATTTTGGACATAATGCACGTTTGGTTTTGGAGTTATGTTCATATAACTTTAATATATAGTATGACATCTATACTGTTATAATGAGTAAAAAAACTAACTTGTGTCTGTCATAAAACTCAATTTTTGTATTTGCAAACCTTACAAAAACATATGATTCTAGTAAAACTCACATGGATTCAGTATTACAGGCATTTTTAGACATTTTGCATGTTTGGTTTAGGAATCATGTTGGAATACATTTGTATTGTTTTTTTCACATTATCTCAGCATTTTAAGAACTTACTGTCATATTGAGTAAAAAAAACCTTTTGTGTTTGCAAGCCCTAAAAAAACAACCGATTCTAGTAAAACTCACATTGATACAATATTACAGGCATGTTTAGACATCTTGCATGTTTGGTTTTGGAGTTATGTTTATTTAACCTGCTTTCTGAGCCGCCACCTTTGTGGTTTGCGTGTCCCACTGATCCTAGGAGCTATGTTGTCCGGGGGCTTCTATGCCCCCTGATAGGGTCCCCCAAGACAAACAGGTCCTAGGTGAGGAATCAGACAAAGAGCAGCTCAAAGACCTTTATGAAAAGTACAAATCGAGGACCTAGATATTTTCTCGCCCGGACGCGGGTCACCGTGGCTCCCCTGTGGAGCCAGGCCCAGAGGTGGGGCACGATGGCGAGCGACTGGTGCCCATGGGGCCCAGCTCGAAGAGGCAACGTGGGTCCCCCCTGCAATAGGCTCACCACTCATGGGCTGGGTCATAGAGGTCGGGGCAGTGTTAGCTGGACGGAAGCCGAAGGCAGGGCACTTGGCGGTCCGATAATCGGCTACATAAGCTCGCTCTTGGGACGTGGAATGTCACCTCGCGAGGTGGAGAAGTTCCCGGCTAGATAAAGCTGGACTCACTTCGACGCACAGCAAGGGCTCTGGAACCTGTTCTCTCAAGAGGGGTTGGACTCTCTTCCACTCTGGCGTTGCAAGTAATGAGAGGCTGGGTTGGCAATTCTTGTTGCCCCCCGGCTCAAAGCCTGCACGTTGGACTTAACCCAGAAGACGAGATGGTAGCTTCTCTCCGCTTTCGGGTTGGGTGACGGGTCCTGACTGTTGTTGGTGTTTACGCACCAAACAGCAGCTCAGAGTACCCACTCTTTTTGGATTCCCTTGAGAGTGCTCCCTCGGGTGATTCCCTGGGGGTCTTCAACGCTCATGTTGGCAACGACTTTGAAACCTGGAGAGTCGTGATTGGGAAACATGGCCACCCGGATCTGAACCCAAGTGGTGCTTTGTTATTGAGCTTTTGTGCTCGTCACGGATTGTCCATAACAAACACAATGTTCAAACATAAGGGTGTCCATATGTGCACTTGGCACCAGGACACCCTCGGCCGCAGTTCCATTATTGACTTTATAGTTGTGTCATGGGATTTGCGGCCTCATGTTTTGGACACTCGGGTGAAGAGAGGGGCGAGCTTTCTACCGATCACCACCTGGTGAGCTGGCTCCGATGGTGGGGTAGGATCCCGGACAGACCTGCATTGTGAGAGTCTTTTGGGAATGCCTAGCAGAGTCTCCTGTCAGAGAGAGTTTCTTTTTCCACCTCCGGAGGAACTTTGAACATGTCACAAAGGAGGTGCTGGACATTGAGTCTGAATGGATCATGTTCCGTGCCTCTCTTGTCAAGCCAGCTGATTGGAGCTGTGGCCGCAAGGTGTTTGGTGCCTGTCGTGGCGGTGACCCTAGAACCCGCTGGTGGCCACCAGCAGTGTGGGATGCCGTCAAGCTGAAGAAAGAGCTTATCTGGTCCTTTTGGCTCATGGGACTCCAGAGGCAGCGGGCATACCGACAGGCCAAGCAGTGCCTGGGGAATCTGTGGTGGGCTCTCCTATTTCTGGGGCTGAGGTTGCCAAGGTAGTTTTAAAAGCTCCTCTGTGGCAAGGCCCCGGGGGTGGATGAGCTCCGTCCGGAGTTCCTTAAGGCTCTTGATGCTGTGGGGCTGTTTTAGTTGACAAGACTCTGCAACATCGCGTGGACATCAGGGGCGGTACCTCTGGATTGGCAGACCGGGGTGGTGGTTCCTCTCTTTAAGAAGGGGAACCGGAGGGTGTGTTCCAACTATCGTAGATCACACTCCTCAGCCTTCCCGGTAAGGTCTATTCATGTGTACTGGAGAGGAGGAACCTCGGATCCAGGACGAACAGTGTGGTTTTCGTCCTGGTCGTGGAACGGTAGACCAGCTCTATACTCTCGGCAGGGTCCTTGAGTGTGCATGGGAGTTTGTCCAACCAGTCTACATGTGCTTTGTGGACTTGGAGAAGACATTCGACCGTGGCCACCCCGGGAAGTCCTGTGGGGAGTGCTCAGAGAGTATGGGGTATCGGCATGTCTGATTGTGGCGGGTCGCTCCCTGTATGATCGGTGTCAGAGCTTGGTCCGCATTGCCAGCAGTAAGTTGGCTGCCCTTTGTCACCAAATGTGTTCATAAATTTTATGGACAGAATTTCTAGGCGCAGTCATGGCGTTGAGGGGATCCGGTTTGGTGGCTGCAGGATTAGGTCTCTCCTTTTTGCAGATGATGTGGTCCTTATGGCTTTAACTGGCCAGGATCTTCAGCTCTCATTGGATTGGTTCGCAGCCGAGTGTGAAGCGACTGGGATGAGAATCAGCACCTCCAAGTCCGAGGTTCTCGCCCGGGAAAGGGTGGAGTGCCATCTCGAGGTTGGGCAGGAGATTTTGCCCCAAGTGGATGAGTTCAAGTACCTGGAGTCTTGTTCATGAGTGAGGGAAGAGTGGATCTTGAGTAATGAGGACGCTATATAGATTTGTTGTGGTAAGAAGGAGCTGCGCCAGAAGGAAAAGCTCTCAATTTACCGGTCAATCTACGTTCCCATCCTCACCTATGGTCATGAGCTTTGGGTTATGACCGAAAGGACAAGATCACGGGTACAAGCGGCCGAAATGAGTTTTCTCCGCTGGGTGGCGGGTCTCTCCCTTACTGAAAGAATTTTCACCGTTTAATTACAGTAACCTACTGGCAGCTAATGGTTCCAGTATAAAACTGTTTTTCTACAGCACACATACTGTGATTTATCACTACAGTTTATTACTGTAAAAAGTATCACAGTACTGTGCTGTATCAAATATACGCTTCACAGCATAATACTGTCATCTGTTTAGCGGCATTACACTGTTATTTTAGTGTATCTACTGTAATATCCATTAACAGTTAATTACAGTAAAATAATTGTAAGCACTATAGACTGAGCTTTACAGTATAATGCCACTAGAAGTTAATGAGTTGAACTTTTAATTTTTCAAAATCAAAACCCCTGCAATCTGCTGGCATAAAAATGACTGGAGAAATGGCCTTGCAAGATTATGTTTTTATTAACCAATTATTTTAAAGTGCATCAAATACATTCAATGTACATTTAGTGCATTCTTCTTATTTTCAGTAAAGCATTTTAACATTTATAACATGTCCACTTAATTTCTAACTGGAGACAAAACACTGAACACGAGTCCAGTGTTTAGTTGTCGGCTACATAAAGCCCCACTCAAAGTCTGTGAGATGTTTTATAAGGGTGGCTACGTGAGGATTTACAGTTGCTGCCTTTTTCTGGACCAGCTTCCCGGTCTTCTTGGACACCACCTTTCCCTAGCTAGCCTTTGTTCCCCTCTCAGGGTTAACGCCAATGAATCGCCTAAAAAAGAGAGAAAGCATATTAGATATTCTGTTGTGATTGAAGATTACTTGCAGTCGATACAGAACCCCCCTCACATTGTTATTTAGGAATATGCACTGCACAAATATTAATATCAATTTTAGGATATATTTGAGCCTATACCATAACCACAGCTGTAGATGAGTGAATGCTCTAAAACCCATTAAGACCAATTCAGAGAGGAAGACAATGCTAAAGCCTCCCCAATCCCTCTCTCTATTTATGTTTTCTCTCCATCTACGGGACCGTGTATTTACGCTGATGTTTCCTGCTTTCACCCATTTAACATATCGTTACCTGCTCATTACCTATCTTCTCTGCATCCTGGGGTCACACTGGTGCTTCTTGCCTTTACCCATTCAACATATCTTTACCTGCACATTACCTACCTTCTCTGTATCCTGGAGTCAAGCTGGTGTTTCCTGCCTTTACTCATTCAACATATCTTTACCTGCACATTACCTACCTTCCCTGCATCCTTGGGTCACACTGGTGCTTCTTTCTTTCACCATACAACATATCTTCACCTGCACATACCTACCTTGTCTGCATGGCCTCGACCACACCTGCGCTTCCTTCTTTCACCCATTCAACATACCTTCACCCGCACATTACCTACCTTCCCTGCATAGTGGGGTCACACTGGTGCTTCCTGCCTTTACCCATTCAACATATCTTCACCCGCACATTACCTACTTGCTCTGCATTCTCGGGTCAAGCTGGTGCTTCCTGCCATCATCCAGTCAACATATCTTTACCTGCAAAGTACCTACTTTTTCTGCATCCTGGGGTCAAACAGGTGCTTCCTTCTTTGACCCAGTCAACATATCTTTACCTGCACATTACCTACCTTCTCTGTATCCTAGAGTCAAACTGGTGCTTCGGTCCCTAATAAGAAGGTCCACAAAGGAACAGAAGAGTCATTGATTTAAGGCACAAAATTGGGGAAAGGACAAGTCAAATTCCTGAACAGAGGTGACAAATATAAAATAAAATATCCTAACAGTATTTTAACAGTATCAAGAGGATTTACCTTTGAACAAATTCCAATGTCCGAGGACCTTCCTCTTGGTATTCCAAGTTGAACACATAGTAGGTGGCAAGAAGGGCAGCAAGCCCTGAGATTAAGCTAGGTTGGACGCCTTTGCAGATGACATCACCTTCCATGCTGATCATCCAACGTTTTATTGTGACTTTGTCACCAGCAACTGGTACAGTCAAGAAATGCAGTTTATGTTCCTAAACAGTATCCAATATGGGTAGCATTTTAAAAGTATTTGGAATGGCCACCTCACTCGCTCTCTCTTTCCTCTGTTTACAGCTAGTCTCCTAAGGCAGTGGTTCTCAAATGGGGGTACGCGTACTCCTGGGGGTACTTGAAGGTATGCCAAGGGGTACGTGAGATTTTTTTTTAATATTCTAAAAATAGCAACAATTCAAAAATCCTTTATAAATATATTTATTGAATAATACTTCGACAAAATATGAATGTAAGTTCATAAACTGAACAACTAATCAAGTAGGCTATTCCATTCATTACCATAAAGCCAGAGTTTCCCCCATGCCATGATGGTTTGACCCTACCTGGCGGTGCCACACGGCACCAACTGTCAATCTACTATCCATGTAGAAAACAATGGAGGCTTGGTTAAAGCGTAGTGGACATGTTCCATAAATATTGATGTTAAAGATTTCTTTTTTTTTGAAGAAATGTTGAGAATGAAGTTCATGAATCCAGATGGATCTCTATTGCAATCCCCAAAGAGGGCACTTTAAGTTGATTACTTCTATGTGTAAAAATCTTTATTTATAATTGAATCACTTGTTTATTTTTCAACAAGTTTTTAGTTATTTTTATATCTTTTTTTCCAAATAGTTCAAGAAAGACCACAACAAATGAGCAATATTTTGCACTGTTATACAATTTAATAAATCAGAAACTGATGACATAGTGCTGTATTTTACTTCTTTATCTCTTTTTTTCAACCAAAAATGCTTTGCTCTGATTAGGGGGTACTTGAATTTAAAAAATGTTCACAGGGGTACATCACTGAAAAAAGGTTGAGAACCACTGTCCTAAGGCAGTGGTTCTCAACCTTTTTTCAGTGCTGTGAACATTTTTTTAATGCAAGTAGACCTCCATGTCTTTATAACAGGAATATCCTGAATTCTCAAGTTGCATATCACAATAGTCATCATCAGTGTTAATAACACAAGAGCTGCTTGGATTTGCTGTTGAGCAAGTCAAACTTCGTTCAGTGTAGCCGTAGTGCTTCCTTGACACGTGCGATGTGAAAGTAGACTTAACTGTAAATCTTTTTTCACATTGACTGAAGGGGCACGTAACTGTCGGTAATATGACTTTTCAAATGCAGGAAAAGGGCCCGTATATCATCGCACTTCGCGCTACATGAGACAATATTACAAGGTAAACCTTCTGCGCTATACATATCAGTCCTACTCTTGCCATATTTATGACGACGGCTGTGAGTTTTGAAGGCTGAGAAGTTGGAAAAAACTCTTGTGCATTTAGGGAAAGCACACTTAAACGATGCATTAGGCATACAACTATGACTTCGCATGTGTCTAACATACGCAAATACATTGCTGCAAGTCGTAGCACATATGTTGCAAGTTATCATCTTTTATGATGACTATGACAAAAAAGAAGAAAACTTAGCTAGCTAGCATGCGGCGGTACATGCGCGTGGTCAACGATAGTGTCTGTGATGCTGACTGTGACGCTATGTCATTTCGGACTTTATAAATATATATATAAAGTAATTCAAACAGAAAATGACACATCAAGGTACAAGTGACTCTTACCTTGTTATCAAAAACACACGATGCAGTAGGATGGATTTAGCAGGGTCGGCCAGGTGAAATGAAGCTCGGTTGGACGAATTGTGGGCGGACCCAAGAAACAAGTCTGAAAAATACTGAATTACACTGTAGGTTTTACAGTAACTTACTGCTGGTTGATATTTTTTGAAAAATGCAACAAAATTTACAGTACTTAACTGCATTTAAGAAGAACATGATAGGTTGATTGGCAACACTAAATTGGCCCTAGTGTGTGAATGTGAGTGTGAATGTTGTCTGTCTATCTGTGTTGGCCCTGCGATGAGGTGGCGACTTGTCCAGGGTGTACCCCGCCTTCCGCCCGATTGTAGCTGAGATAGGCTCCAGCGCCCCCCGCTACCCCGAAGGGAATAAGCGGTAGAAAATGGATGGAGTATATAACTGTAATTTTATTTTTTATTTTTACAGTAATTTTTTACAGTGAAGGTCATGGGTGTCAAACTCATGTAATTTGACTTGGCCCTTGAGGCAATATCAAATTAACACTAAAGCTGGACCGGCGATTATACATTGCGGCAGTGCCGCGGTAACACCGCATTCACCGCTACTTCTAATACTTGCCAAGACAAAAGTGACTCCAGCACTGCTCCCGAATTTTTTATTTTTTATTTTCAGCTAGTCAAACGAGTGCCGGCCCAGTTTCACGTCAGTGCAGCTTCTGCACCCACACACAATTGAATGCAACGCATACTTCATCAACAGCGATACAGGTTACACTGACGGTAGCCAAATAAAAAACTTTAACACTTTTAGAAATATACGCCACACTGTGAATCCACACCAAACAAGAATGACAAACACATTTCGGGAGAACATCCACACCGTAACACAACATAAACACAACAGAACAAATACCCGGAACTCTTTGTAGCACTAAATCTTCCGGGACGCTACAAGGTGTGTGTGTGTGTGGGGGGCGGGGGTTTGGTGGTAGCGGGGGTGTATTTTGTAGCGTCCCGAAAGAGTTAGTGCTGCAAAAGATTCTGGGTATTTGTTCTTTTGTGTTTATGTTATGTTACGGTGCAGATGTTCTCCCGAAAAGTGTTTTTTATTTTTGTTTGGTGTGGGTTCACAGTGTGGCGTATATTTCTAACAGTGTTAAAGTTTTTTATACTGGCACCCTCAGTGTAACCTGTATCGCTGTTGATGAAGTATGCGTTGCATTCATTTGTGTATGCGTGCTGAAGCTGCACATATCTTGTGACTGGGTCTGAATGATGTTAGAATTGGGTGTACGAGATATGACTGTTGAACACCTTATTCGATAATGAAAGTTGCCTCAGCTCAAAGCCTGAGCCCCGACATTAAAGAACTAGCATCTAAAAAAAGATGCCAGGTATCTGGCTTGGGCACATCAAATTAGATCAGTGTGTTGCAAACTGAGCAGTTTAAAGTCCTGAATGGTTGTTTTATTCATTGTTATTTTATTTTCAAATTTATTAGCCTGTGGAAAAAGTTAATGTTGATATTTACCTCAGAAGGCTGCAAATAGAAAAGAGGCATTCAATTTTTATTTAAATTGTATTTGATATGCAATTGATATTTTTTAATTATTATTATTATTATTTGAAACTCCATTTTGCATGTCACTATAAAGTTATATAAGCCTTGCTTGTTCAATATTCAATGCAAAACTTGTTTGGGTCCCTATTAAAAGGTTAATTTGTTCAACCTTGGCCCGCGGCTTTGTTCAGTTTTAAACTTTGGCCCACTCTGTATTTGAGTTTGACACCCCTGGTGAAGGTGAAGCTCTGTCGTCCTGGAGGCCACGGGGAAGACCCAGGACACACTGGGAACACTATGTCTCCCGGCTGGCCTGGGAACGCCTCGGGATCCCCTGAGAAAAGGTCCTAGGTGAGGGATCAGACAAAGAGCAGCTCAAAGACCTTTATGAAAAGTACAAATCGAGGACCTAGATTTTTTCTCGCCCAGGCGCAGGTCACCGTGGCTCCCCTGTGGAGCCAGGCGCAGAGGTGGGGCACGATGGCGAGCGACTGGTGGCCGGGCCTGTCTCCATGGGGCCCTGCCGGGCTCAGCTCGAAGAGGCAACGTGGGTCAACCCTCCAATGGGCTCATCACTCATGGGCCCATTGAGGTCATAGAGGTCAGATGCAGTGTGAACTGGGCTAGAGCCGAAGGCAGGGCACTTGGCGGTCCGATTATCGGCTACATAAGCTCGCTCTTGGGACGTGGAACGTCACCTCGCTGGGAGGGAAAGAGCCTGAGCTGGTGCGCAAGGTGAAGAAGTTCTGGCTAGATATAGTTGGACTCACTTCGACGCACAGCAAGGGCTCTGGAACCTGTTCTCTCAAGAGGGGCTGGACTCTCTTCCACTCTGGCGTTGCAAGCAATGAGAGGCTGGGGTGGCAATTGTTGTTGCTCAAAGCCTGCACGTTGGACTTTAACCCAGTAGACGAGATGGTAGCTTCCCTCCGCTTTCGGGTTGGGTGACGGGTCCTGACTGTTGTTTGTGTTTACGCACCAAACAGCAGCTCAGAGTACCCACTCTTTTTGGATTCCCTTGAGGGAGTACTGGAGAGTGCTCCCTCGGGTGATTCCCTTGTTCTGTTGGGGGACTTCAATGCTCATGTTGGCAAGGACAGTGAAACCTGGAGAGTCGTGATTGGGAAAAATGGCCACCCGGATCTGAACCCAAGTGGTGCTTTGTTATTGGACTTTTGTGCTCGTCACGGATTGTCCATAACAAACACAATGTTCAAACATAAGGAAGAACTTTGAACATGTCACGAGGGAGGTGCTGGACATTGAGTCTGAGTGGACCATGTTCCGTGCCTCTCTTGTCGAGCCTGCTGATTGGAGCTGTGGCCGCAAGGTATTTGGTGCCTGTCGTGGCGGTAATCCTAGAACTCGCTGGTGGCCACCAGCAGTGAGGGATGCCGTCAAGCTGAAGAAAGAGCCTATCGGGTCCTTTTGGCTCATGGGACTCCAGAGGCAGCGGGCATACCGACGGCCAAGCAGTGCCTGGGGAATCTGTGGTGGACTCTCCTATTTCTGGGGCTTAGGTTGCCTAGGTAGTTAAAAAGCTCCTCTGTGGCAAGGCCCCGGTGGTGGATGAGTTCCTTAAGGCTCTGGATACTGTGGGGCTGTCTTGGTTGACAAGACTCTGCAACATCGCGTGAACATTGGGGGCGGTACCTCTGGATTGGCAGACCGGGGTGGTGGTTCCTCTCTTTAAGAAGGGGAACCGGAGGGTGTGTTCCAACTATCGTGAAACACACTCCTCAGCCTTCCCGGTAAGGTCTATTCATGTCTACTGGAGAGGAGGAAACTCGGATCCAGGACGAACAGCGTGGTTTTCGTCCTGGTCGTGGAAGGGTAGACCAGGTCTATACTCTCGGCAGGGTCCTTGACTGTGAAGCGACTGGGATGAGAATCAGCACCTCCAAGTCCAAGTCCATGGTTCTCGCGCAGGAAAGGGTCGAGTGCCATCTCCAGGTTGGGGAGGAGATCTTGCCCCAAGTGGAGGAGTTCAAGTACCTAGGAGTCTTGTTCACGAGTGAGGATAGAGTGGATCGAGAGATCCACAGGCGGATTGGTGCGGCGTCTTCAGTATTGAGGACGCTATATCGATCCGTTGTGGTGAAGAAGGAGCTGAGCCAGAAGGAAAAGCTCTCAATTTACCGTCGATCTACGTTCCCAGCTTTGGGTTATGACCGAAAGGACAAGCGGCCGGAATGCGTTTCCTCTGCCGGGTGGTGGGTCTCTCCCTTAGAGACAGGGTGAGAAGCTCTGTCATCCGGGAGGAACTCAAAGTATAGCCGCTGCTCCTCCACATTGAGAGGAGCCATGAGGTGGTTCGGGCATCTGCTCAGGATGCCACCCGAACGCCTCTAGGGAGGTGTGGCAGGAGGCCACGGAGAAGACCTAGGACACATTGGAAAGACTATGTCCCCGGCTGGCCTGGGAACGCCTCGGAATACCCCGAGAAGAGCTGGACGAAGTGGCTGGGGAGAGGGAAGTCTGGGATTTTCTGCTCAGGCTGCTGCCCCCGCAACCCGACCTCGGATAAGCGGAAGAAAATGGATGGATTTAGAATGACAGTTATACTGTCAGATTGAGTACAAAAACTAACTAAACCTTACACAATATAATGTTTCTAGTAAAACTCAGAAAGATACATATCACCAGGCATTATTAGCCATTTTGCATCTGTGGTTTAGGAGTTATGTTTAAATAAATAACTGTCAGATTGAGTGTGACTGTAAACCGTCATAGTGAGTAAAACCCTTATTTTGTATTTGCAAACCTTACAAAAACAACTAAATCTAGTTAAACTCACACAGATACAATATTACAGACATTTTTAGACATAATGCATGTTTGGTTTTAGATTAATGTTTATATAACTTTCATATTTAGTATGACAGCTGTACTGTCATATTGAATAAAAAAACAACTAACTTGTGTCTTTGCAAACCTTACAAAATACCATTTTTCTAGTAAAACTAACTAGATACATGCTCCAGGCATTATTAGCCATTTTGCATGTGTTGTTTGAGTTATGTTTAAATAACTGTCATATTGAGTGTGACAGTATACTGTCATAAAACCCAATTTTTGTATTTGCAACCCTGATTCTAGTAAAACTCACATATATACAATATTACAGGCAGTTTTGGACATAATGCATGTTTGGTTTTGGAGTTATGTTTATATAACTTTCATATATAGTATGACAGCTAAACTGTTATATTGAGTAAAATAACTAACTTGTGTTTGTCATAAAACCCAATTTTTGTATTAGCAAACCATACAACTGATTCAAATAAAACTCACATGGATTCAATATTACAGGCATTTTCAGACATTTTGCATGTTTGGTTTAGGAATTATGTTGTAATACATTTGTATTGCTTTTTTCACATTATCTCAGGATTTTTAGAACATTACTGTCATATTGAGTAAAAAAATAATTTTTGTGTTTGCAAGCCTTAAAAAAAGCATATGTTTCCAGTAAAACTCCCAAAGATGCATTATTTCAGGCATTATTAGCCAGTTTTCAGGTGTGGTTTAGGAGTTATGTTTAAATAACTGTCATATTGAGTGTGGCGTTACACTGTCATATTGAGTTAAAAAAAACTAACTTGTGTCTTTGCAAACCTTACAAAAGAAAATGTTTCTAGCAACACTCACAAAGATAATTTTTTTCACGCTATTAGACATGTTTCATGTGTATTTAGGAGTTATAATTAAATAACTTTCATATTGAGTGTTAAAGTTATAATGTCATTATGTGTAAAACCTAATTTTTGTATTTGCAAACCTTACAAAAACAATTGATTCTAGTAAAACTTACATAGATTCAATATTACAGGCATTTTTAGACAATTTACATGTTTGGTTTAAAAGTTGTGTTTGAATACATTTGTATTGCTTTTCTCGCATTATCTCAGGATTCTAAGATCATTACTTTCATATTGAGTAAAAAACTACTTTTTGTTTTTGCAAACCTTACAAACTCACCATTATACATTATTACAGCCATTTTTAGATATAACACATGTTTGCTTTTGGAGTTATGTTTTGATAATTTTCATATTTAGTAGGACTGTTATACTGTCTTATTGAATAAAAACAACTAGCTTGTGTCTTTGCAAACTTTACAAAATATACATTTCCTAGTAAAACTAACAAAGATACATGTCTCCAGGCATCATTACCCATTTTGCCTGGGTTGTTTAGGAGTTATGTTTAAATACATTTTTATTGCTTTTTTCGCATTATCTCAGGATTCTAAGATCATTACTTCCATATTGAGTAAAAAACTACTTTTTGTTTTTGCAAACCTTACAAACTCACATAAATACATTATTACAGACATTTTTAGACATGACACATGTTTGGTTTTGGAGTTATGTTTATATAACTTTTATATTTAGTATGACTGTTATACTGTCATATTGAATAAAAAAAAACTAGCTTGTGTCTTTGCAAACTTTACAAAATATAATTTTTCTATTAAAACTAACAAAGATACATGTCTCCAGGCATTATTACCCATTTTGCATGGGTTGTTCAGGAATTATGTTTAAAGACATTTTTATTGCTTTTTTCGCATTATCTCAGGATTCTTAGATCATTATTTTCATATTGAGTAATAAACTACTTTTTGTTTTTGCAAACCTTACAAACTCACATAAATACTTTATTTAAGGCATTTTTAGACATGACACATGTTTGGTTTTGGAGTTATGTTTATATAACTTTTATTATTAGTATGACTGTTATACTGTCATATTGAATTAAAAAAAACTAGCTTGTGTCTTTGCAAACTTTACAAAAGATCATTTTTCTAGTAAAACTAACAAAGATACATGTCTCCAGGCATTATTACCCATTTTGCATTGGTTGTTTAGGAATTATGTTTGAATACATTTGTATTGCTTTTTTCGCATTATCTCAGGATTTTAAGATCATTACTTTCATATTGAGTAAAAAACTACTTTTTGTTTTTGCAAACCTTACAAACTCACAATAATACATTATTGCAGCCATTTTTAGATATAACACATGTTTGGTTTTGGAGTTATGTTTTGATAATTTTCATATTTAGTAGGACTGTTATACTGTCTTATTGAATTAAAAACAACTAGCTTGTGTCTTTGCAAACTTTACAAAATATACATTTCCTAGTAAAACTAACAAAGATACATGTCTCCAGGCATCATTACCCATTTTGCCTGGGTTGTTTAGGAGTTATGTTTAAATACATTTTTATTGCTTTTTTCGCATTATCTCAGGATTCTAAGATCATTACTTTCATATTGAGTAAAAAACTACTTTTTGTTTTTGCAAACCTTACAAACTCACATAAATACATTATTAAAGGCATTTTTAGAGATGACACATGTTTGGTTTTGGAGTTATGTTTATAACTTTCATATTTAGTATGAAGGTTATACTGTCATATTGAATAAAAAAAACTGGCTTGTGTCTTTGCAAACTTTACAAAAGATCATTTTTCTAGTAAAACTAACAAAGATAAATGTCACCAGGCATTATTACCCATTTTGCATGAGTTGTTTAGGAATTATGTTTAAAGACATTTTTATTGCTTTTTTTGCATTATCTCAGGATTTTAAGATCATTACTTTCATATTGAGTAAAAAACTACTTTTTGTTTTTGCAAACCTTACAAACTCACAATAATACATTATTGCAGCCATTTTTAGATATAACACATGTTTGGTTTTGGAGTTATGTTTTGATAATTTTCATATTTAGTATGACTTTTATACTGTCATATTGAATAAAAAAAAAACTAGCTTGTGTCTTTGCAAACTTTACAAAAGATCATTTTTCTATTAAAACTAACAAAGATACATGTCTCCAGGCATTATTACCCATTTTGCATGGGTTGTTCAGGAATTATGTTTAAAGACATTTTTATTGCTTTTTTCGCATTATCTCAGGATTCTTAGATCATTACTTTCATATTGAGTAAAAAACTACTTTTTGTTTTTGCAAACCTTACAAACTCACATAAATACATTATTAAAGGCATTTTTAGAGATGACACATGTTTGGTTTTGGAGTTATGTTTATATAACTTTTATTATTAGTATGACTGTTATACTGTCATATTGAATTAAAAAAAACTAGCTTGTGTCTTTGCAAACTTTACAAAAGATCATTTTTCTAGTAAAACTAACAAAGATACATGTCTCCAGGCATTATTACCCATTTTGCATGGGTTGTTTAGGAATTATGTTTAAATACATTTTTATTGCTTTTTTCGCATTATCTCAGGATTTTAAGATCATTACTTTCATATTGAGTAAAAAACTACTTTTTGTTTTTGCAAACCTTACAAACTCACAATAATACATTATTAGAGGCATTTTTAGACATGACACATGTTTGGTTTTGGAGTTATGTTTATAACTTTCATATTTAGTATGACTGTTATACTGTCATATTGAATAAAAAAAACTGGCTTGTGTCTTTGCAAACTTTACAAAAGATCATTTTTCTAGTAAAACTAACAAAGATACATGTCTCCAGGCATTATTACCCATTTTGCATGGGTTGTTCAGGAATTATGTTTAAAGACATTTTTATTGCTTTTTTCGCATTATCTCAGGATTCTAAAATCCTTACTTTCATATTGAGGAAAAAACTACTTTTTGTTTTTGCAAACCTTACAAACTCACATAAATACATTATTATAGGTAATTTTAGACATGACACACGTTTGGTTCTGGAGTTATGTTTATATAACTTTCATATTTAGTATGACTGTTATACTGTCATATTGAATTAAAAAAAACTAGCTTGTGTCTTTGCAAACTTTACAAAAGATCATTTTTCTAGTAAAACTAACAAAGATACATGTCTCCAGGCATTATTACCCATTTTGCATGGGTTGTTTAGGAATTATGTTTAAATACATTTTTATTGCTTTTTTCGCATTATCTCAGGATTTTAAGATCATTACTTTCATATTGAGTAAAAAACTACTTTTTGTTTTTGCAAACCTTACAAACTCACAATAATACATTATTAGAGGCATTTTTAGACATGACACATGTTTGGTTTTGGAGTTATGTTTATAACTTTCATATTTAGTATGACTGTTATACTGTCATATTGAATAAAAAAAACTGGCTTGTGTCTTTGCAAACTTTACAAAAGATCATTTTTCTAGTAAAACTAACAAAGATACATGTCTCCAGGCATTATTACCCATTTTGCATGGGTTGTTTAGGAATTATGTTTAAAGACATTTTTATTGCTTTTTTCGCATTATCTCAGGATTCTTAGATCATTACTTTCATATTGAGTAAAAAACTACTTTTTGTTTTTGCAAACCTTACAAACTCACATAAATACATTATGACAGGCATTTTTAGACATGACACATGTTAGGTTTTGGAGTTATGTTTATATAACTTTTACATTTAATATGACTGTTATACTGTCATATTGAATTAAAAAAAACTAGCTTGTGTCTTTGCAAACTTTACAAAAGATCATTTTTCTAGTAAAACTAACAAAGATACATGTCACCAGGCATTATTACCCATTTTGCATGGGTTGTTTAGGAATTATGTTTAAATACATTTTTATTGCTTTTTTCGCATTATCTCAGGATTCTTAGATCATTACTTTCATATTGAGTAAAAAACTATTTTTCTTTTTTGCAAACCTTACAAACTCACATTAATACATTATTACAGGCATTTTTAGACATGACACATGTTTGGTTTTGGAGTTATGTTTATATAACTTTCATATTTAGTATGACTGTTATACTGTCATATTGAATAAAAAAAAACTAGCTTGTGTCTTTGTAAACTTTACAAAAGATCATTTTTCTATTAAAACTAACAAAGATACATGTCTCCAGGCATTATTACCCATTTTGCATGGGTTGTTCAGGAATAATGTTTAAAGACATTTTTATTGCTTTTTTCGCATTATCTCAGGATTCTTAGATCATTACTTTCATATTGAGTGAAAAACTACTTTTTGTTTTTGCAAACCTTACAAACTCACATAAATACATTATTAAAGGCATTTTTAGAGATGACACATGTTTGCTTTTGGAGTTATGTTTATATAACTTTTATTATTAGTATGACTGTTATACTGTCATATTGAATAAAAAAAAACTAGCTTGTGTCTTTGCAAACTTTACAAAAGATCATTTTTCTAGTAAAACTAACAAAGATACATGTCTCCAGGCATTATTACCCATTTTTCATGGGTTGTTTAGGAATTATGTTTAAAGACATTTTTATTGCTTTTTTCGCATTATCTCAGGATTCTAAAATCCTTACTTTCATATTGAGGAAAAAACTACTTTTTGTTTTTGCAAACCTTACAAACTCACATAAATACATTATTATAGGCAATTTTAGACATGACACACGTTTGGTTCTGGAGTTATGTTTATATAACTTTCATATTTAGTATGACTGTTATACTGTCTTATTGAATAAAAACAACTAGCTTGTGTCTTTGCAAACTTTACAAAAGATACATTTTCTAGTAAAACTAACAAAGATACATGTCTCCAGGCATTATTACCCATTTTCCCTAGGTTGTTTAGGAATTATGTTTAAATACATTTTTATTGCTTTTTTCGCATTATCAGGATTTTAAGATCATTACTTTTATATTGAGTAAAAAACTACTTTTTGTTTTTGCAAACCTTACAAACTCACATAAATACATTATTACAGGCATTTTTAGACATGACACATGTTTGGTTTTGGAGTTATGTTTATATAACTTTCATATTTAGTATGACTGTTATACTGTCATATTGAATAAAAAAAAACTGGCTTGTGTCTTTGCAAACTTTACAAAAGATCATTTTTCCAGTAAAACTAAAAAAGATACATGTTCCCAGGCATTATTAGCCATTTTGCATATGTTGTTTAGGAGTAATGTTTAAATACATTTTTATGCTTTTTTCGCATTATCTCAGGATTTTAAGAACATTACAGTCATATTGAGTAAAAAAAACTACTTTTTGTGTTTGCAAGATTTAAAAAAGCATGTGTTTCGAGTAAAACGGCCAAGGATGCATTATTTCAGGCATTATTAGCCATTTTTCATGTGTGGTTTGAGTTATGGTTAAATAACTGTCATATACTGTCAGTTATGACATAGTAAGTAAAACCTAATTTATGTATTTGCAAACCTTACAAAATCATTTAAATCTAGTAAAACTCACATGGATTCAATATTACAGACATTTTTAGACATTTTGCATGTTTGGTTTAGGAATTATGTTGGAATGATTTTCATTAATTTGTTCGTATTATCTCAGAATTTTAGAACATTACTGTCATATTGAGTAAAAAAATAATTGTTGTGTTTGCAAGCCTTAAAAAAGCATATGTTTCGAGTAAAACTTACAAGAATGCATTATTTCAGGCATTGTTAGTCATTTTTCATGTGTAGTTTAAGAGTTATGTTTAAATAACTGTCATATTGAGTGTGGCAGTTATACTGTCATATTGAGTAAAAAAAAACTAACCTGTCTTTGCAAACCTTACAAAAGAAAATGTTTCTAGTAACACTCACAAAGATAAATTTTTTCACGCATTATTAGACATGTTTCATGTGTGGTTAGGAGTTATAAATAAATAATTGTCATATTGAGTGTTACAGTTTTAATGTCATTATGTGTAAATACTAATTTTTGTATTTGCAAACCTTACAAAAACAATTGATTCTAGTAAAACTTATATAGATTCAATATTACAGGCATTTTTAGACATTTTACATGTTTGGTTTAAAATTTGTGTTTGAATACATTTGTATTGCTTTTTTCGCATTATCTCAGGATTCTAAGAACATTACTTTCATATTGAGTAAAAAAATACTTTTTGTTTTTGCAAACCTTACAAACTCACATAAATACATTATTACAGGCATTTTTAGACATGACACATGTTTGGTTTTGGAGATATGTTTATATAACTTTCATATTTAGTATGACTGTTATACTGTCATATTGAATAAAAAAAAACTAGCTTGTGTCTTTGATATCTTTACAAAAGATCATTTTTTTAAACTAACAACGTTACATGTCTCCCTAGGCATTATTAGCCATTTTGCATGTGTTGTTTAGGAGTTAGGTTTAAATACATTTGTATTGCTTTTTTCCCATTATCTCAGGGTTCTAAGAACTTTAAAGTCAAGTAAAAAACTACTCTTTGTGTTTGCAAAATGTAAAACTCAGTAAAACTCCCAATGATTCATTATTTCAGGCATTATTAGCCATTTTTTTGTGTGGTTTATGAGTTATGTTTAAATAACAGTCATATTGAGTGTGATTTTGACATTGTGAGTAAAACCTAATTTTTGTATTTGCAAACCTTACAAAAACAACCGATTCCAGGAAAACTCACATTGATACAATATTACAGGCATGTTTAGACATATTGCATGTTTGGTTTTGGAGTTATATTTATATAACCTGCTTTCTGAGCCGCCACCTTTGTGGTTTGCGTGTCCCACTGATCCAGGAACTATGTTGTCCGGGGGCTTCTATGGTCTCCCAAGACAAACAGGTCCTAGGTGAGGGATCAGACAAAGAGCAGCTCAAAGACATTTATTAAAAGTACAATTGAGGACCTAGATTTTTTCTCGCCCGGACGCAGGTCACCGTGACTCCCCTGTGGAGCCAGGCCCAGAGGTGTGGCACGATGGCGATTGACGGGCCTGTCCCCATGGGGCCCAGCCGTGCTCAGCTCGAAGAGGCAACGTGGATCCCCCCTCCAGGGCTCACCACTCATGGGCTGGGTCATAGAGGGTGCAGTGTGAGCTGGGCGGAAGCCGAAGGCAGGGCACTTGGTGGTCCGATTATCGGCTACATAAGCTCGCTCTTGGGACATGGAATGTCACCTCGCTGGGAGGGAAGGAGCCTGAACTGGTGCTTGAGGTGGAGACGTTCCCGGCTAGATATAGTTGGACTCACAGCAAGGGCTCTGGAACCTGTTCTCTCAGAGGGGCTGGACTGAGCTGAACTTTCATTACTTGCAACGCCAGAGTGGAAGAGATTCCACACTGGCGTTGCAACTAATGAGAGGCTGGGGTGGCAATTCTTGTTGCCCCCCGGCTCAAAGCCTGCACGTTGGACTTTAAACCCAATAGACGAGATGGTAGCTTCCTTCAGCCTTCGGGTTGGGTGACGGGTCCTGACTGTTGTTTGTGTTTACACACCAAACAGCGGCTCAGAGTACCAACTCTTTTTGGATTCCCTTGAGGGAGTACTGGAGAGTGCTCCCTCGGGTGATTCCCTTGTTCTGCTGGTGGACTTCAACGCTATGTTGGCAACGACAGTGAAACCTGGAGAGTCGTGATTGGGAAAAATGGCCACCCGGATCTGAACCCAAGTGGTGCTTTGTTATTGGACTTTTGTGCTTGTCACGGATTGTCCATAACAAACACAATGTTCGAACATAAGGGTGTCCATATGTGCACTTGGCACAAGGACACCCTCGGCCGCATGATTGACTTTGTAGTTGTGTCATGGGATTTGCGGCCTCATGTTTTGGACACTCGGTGAAGAGAGGGGCAGAGCTTTCTACCAACCACCACCTGGTGGTGAGCTGGCTCCGATGGTAGGGGGGGATGCCGGTCAGACCTGGCAGGCCCAAACGCATTGTAAGGGTCTGCTGGGAACACCTAGCAGAGTCTCCTGAAGAACTTTGAACATGTCCGGAAGAACTTTGAACATGTCACGAGGGAGGTGCTGGACATTGAGTCTGAGTGGACCATGTTCCGTTCCTCTCTTGTTGAGCCAGCTGATTGAAGCTGTGGCCGCAAGGTGTTTGGTGCCTGTCGTGGCGGTAATCCACCAGCAGTGAGGGATGCTGTCAAGCTGAAGAAAGAGCCACCGGGTCCTTTTGGCTCATGGGACTCCAGAGGCAGTGGGCATACCGACAGGCCAAGCGAGACCTCCTCAGTCCCACCAACACGTCTTCCTATGAGGAAACAGTGCCTGGGAAGTCTGTGGTGGGCTCTCCTATTTCTGGGGCTGAGGTTGCCAAGGTAGTTAAAAAGCTCCTCGTGGCAAGGCCCCGGGGGTATGAGCTCCGTCCGGAGTTCCTTAAGGCTCTGGATGCTGTGGGGCAGTCTTGGTTGACAAGACTCTGCAACATTGCGTCTACATCGGGGGCGGTACCTCTGTATTGGCAGACCGGGGTGGTGGTTCCTCTCTTTAAGAAGGGGAACCGGAGGGTGTGTTCCAACTATCGTAGATCACACTCCTCAGCCTTCCCGGTAAGGTCTATTCATGTGTAATGGAGAGGAGGAACCTCGGATCCAGGACGAACAGTGTGGTTTTCGTCCTGGTCGTGGAACGGTAGACCAGCTCTATACTCTCGGCAGTGTCCTTGAGTGTGCATGGGAGTTTGCCCAACCAGTCTACATAAGTTTTGTGGAGTTGGAGAAGACATTCGACCTTGGCCCCCGGTAAATCCTGTGGGGAGTGCTCAGAGAGTATGCAGTATCGGCATGTCTGATTGTGGCGGGTGTCTCCCTGTATGATCAGTGTCAGAGCTTGGTCCGCATTGCCGGCAGTATGTCGGACCCCTTTCCAGTGAGGGTTGGACTCCGCCAAGGCTGCCCTTTGTCACCGATTCTGTTCATAACTTTAATGGACAGAATATCTAGGCGCAGTCATGGCTTTGAGGATCCCCTCAACGCCATGACTGCGCCTGGTTTGGTGGCTGCAGGATTAGGTCTCTGCTTTTTGCAGATGATGTGGTCCTGATGGCTTCAACTGGCCAAGATCTTCAGCTTTCATTGGATCGGTTTGCAGTGAAGCGACTGGGATGAGAATCAGCACCTCCAAGTCCGAGTCCATGGTTCTCGCCCGGGAAAGGGTGGAGTGCCATCTCGAGGTTGGGAAAGAGATCTTGCCCCAAGTGAAGGAGTTCAAGTACCTAGGAGTCTTGTTCACGAGTGAGGATAGAGTGGATTGTGAGATCTACAGGCGGATCGGTGCGGCGTCTTCAGTAATGAGGACGCTATATCAATCCGTTGTGGTGAAGAAGGAGCTGAGCCAGAAGGAAAAGCTTTCAATTTACCGGTCGATCAACGTTCCCATCCTCACCTATGGTCATGAGCTTTGGGTTATGACCGAAAGGACAAGGTCACGGGTACAAGCGGCCGAAATGAGTTTCCTCCGCCGGGTGGTGGGTCTCTCCCTTAGAGATAGGGTGAGAAGCTCTGTCATCTGGGAGGAACTCAGTGTAAAGCTGCTGCTCCTCCACATTGAGAGGAGCCAGATGAGGTGGTTCGGGCATCTGCTCAGGATGCCACCCGAACGCCTCCCTAGGTCCGAACGGCAGGAGGCCATGGGGAAGACCTAGGATACATTGGAAAGACTATGGCCTGGGAACGCCTCGGGATCCCCCGAGAAGAGCTGGACGAAGTGGCTGGGGAGAGGGAAGTCTGGGCTCTCTGCTTAGGCTGCTGCCCCCGCAACCCGACCTCGGATAAGCGGAAGAAAATAGATGGATTTAGTATGACAGTTATACTGTCATATAGAGTGTGACAGTATACTGTCATAAAACCCAATTTTTGTATTTGCAAACCTGATTCTAGTAAAACTCACATCTATACAATATTACAGGCAATTTTGGACATAATTCACGTTTGGTTTTGGAGTTATGTTCATATAACTTTAATATATAGTATGACATCTATACTGTTATAATGAGTAAAAAAACTAACTTGTGTCTGTCATAAAACTCAATTTTTGTATTTGCAAACCTTACAAAAACAAATGATTCTAGTAAAACTCACATGGATTCAATATTACAGGCATTTTTAGACATTTTGCATGTTTGGTTTAGGAATCATGTTGGAATACATTTGTATTGTTTTTTTCACATTATCTCAGCATTTTTAAGAACTTACTGTCATATTGAGTAAAAAAAACGTTTTGTGTTTGCAAGCCTTAAAAAAACAACCGATTCTAGTAAAACTCACATTGATACAATATTACAGGCATGTTTAGACATCTTGCATGTTTGGTTTTGGAGTTATGTTTATATAACCTGCTTTCTGAGCCGCCACCTTTGTGGTTTGCGTGTCCCACTGATCCTAGGAGCTATGTTGTCCGGGGGCTTCTATGCCCCCTGGTAGGGTCCCCCAAGACAAACAGGTCCTAGGTGAGGAATCAGACAAAGAGCAGCTCAAAGACCTTTAGAAAAGTACAAATCGAGGACCTAGATATTTTCTCGCCCGGACGCGGGTCACCGTGGCTCCCCTGTGGAGCCAGGCCCAGAGGTGGGGCACGATGTAGAGCGACTGGTGCCCATCGGGCCCAGCTCGAAGAGGCAACGTGGGTCCCCCCTGCACTAGGCTCACCACTCATGGGCTGGGTCATAGAGGTCGGGTGCAGTGTTAGCTGGGCGGAAGCCGAAGGCAGGGCACTTGGCGGTCCGATTATCGGCTACATAAGCTCGCTCTTGGGACGTGGAACGTCACCTCGCGAGGTGGAGAAGTTCCCGGCTAGATAAAGCTGGACTCACTTCGACGCACAGCAAGGGCTCTGGAACCTGTTCTCTCAAGAGGGGTTGGACTCTCTTCCACTCTGGCGTTGCAAGTAATGAGAGGCTGGGTTGGCAATTCTTGTTGCCCCCCGGCTCAAAGCCTGCACGTTGGACTTAACCCAGAAGACGAGATGGTAGCTTCCCTCCGCTTTCGGGTTGGGTGACGGGTCCTGACTGTTGTTGGTGTTTACGCACCAAACAGCAGCTCAGAGTACCCACTCTTTTTGGATTCCCTTGAGAGTGCTCCCTCGGGTGATTCCCTTGTTCTGCTGGGGGTCTTCAACGCTCATGTTGGCAACGACTTTGAAACCTGGAGAGTCGTGATTGGGAAAAATGGCCACCCGGATCTGAACCCAAGTGGTGCTTTGTTATTGGACTTTTGTGCTCGTCACGGATTGTCCATAACAAACACAATGTTCAAACATAAGGGTGTCCATATGTGCACTTGGCACCAGGACACCCTCGGCCGCAGTTCCATGATTGACTTTGTAGTTGTGTCATGGGATTTGCGGCCTCGTGTTTTGGACACTCGGGTGAAGAGAGGGGCGAGCTTTCTACCGATCACCACCTGGTGAGCTGGCTCCGATGGTGGGGTAGGATCCCGGACTGACCTGGCAGGCCCAAAAGCATTGTGAGAGTCTTTTGGGAATGCCTAGCAGAGTCTCCTGTCAGAGAGAGTTTCTTTTTCCACCTCCGGAGGAACTTTGAACATGTCACAAAGGAGGTGCTGGACATTGAGTCTGAATGGATCATGTTCCGTGCCTCTCTTGTCAAGCCAGCTGATTGGAGCTGTGGCCGCAAGGTGTTTGGTGCCTGTCGTGGCGGTAATCCTAGAACCCGCTGATGGCCACCAGCAGTGCGGGATGCCGTCAAGCTGAAGAAAGAGCTTATCTGGTCCTTTTGGCTCATTGGTTTCCAGAGGCAGCGGGCATACCGACAGGCCAAGCAGTGCCTGGGGAATCTGTGGTGGGCTCTCCTATTTCTGGGACTGAGGTTGCCAAGGTAGTTAAAAAGCTCCTCGGTGGCAAGGCCCCGGGGGTGGATGAGCCTTAAGGCTCTGGATGCTGTGGGGCTGTTTTAGTTGACAAGACTCTGCAACATCGCATGGACATCAGGGGCGGTACCTCTGGATTGGCAGACCGGGGTGGTGGTTCCTCTCTTTAAGAAGGGGAACCCGAGGGTGTGTTCCAACTATCGTAGATCACACTCCTCAGCCTTCCCGGTAAGGTCTATTCATGTGTACTGGAGAGGAGGAACCTCGGATCCAGGACGAACAGTGTGGTTTTCGTCCTGGTCGTGGAACGGTAGACCAGATCTATACTCTCGGCAGGGTCCTTGAGTGTGCATGGGAGTTTGTCCAACCAGTCTACATGTGCGTTGTGGACTTGGAGAAGACATTCGACCGTGGCCACCCCGGGAAGTCCTGTGGGGAGTGCTCAGAGAGTATGGGGTATCGGCATGTCTGATTGTGGCGGGTCGCTCCCTGTATGATCAGTGTCAGAGCTTGGTCCGCATTGCCAGCAGCAAGTCGGACCCCTTTCCAGTGAGGGTTGGACCGGAGTCCAACCCTCGTGTTGGCTGCCCTTTGTCACCAAATGTGTTCATACATTTTATGGACAGAATTTCTAGGCGCAGTCATGGCGTTGAGGGGATCCGGTTTGGTGGCTGCAGGATTAGGTCTCTCCTTTTTGCAGATGATGTGGTCCTTATGGCTTTAACTGGCCAGGATCTTCAGCTCTCATTTGATTGGTTCGCAGCCGAGTGTGAAGCGACTGGGATGAGAATCAGCACCTCCAAGTCCGAGGTTCTCGCCCGGGAAAGGGTGGAGTGCCATTTCGAGGTTGGGCAGGAGATCTTGCCCCAAGTGGATGAGTTCAAGTACCTGGAGTCTTGTTCATGAGTGAGGGAAGAGTGGATCGTGAGATGCACAGGTACAAGCGGCCGAAATGAGTTTTCTCCGCTGGGTGGCGGGTCTCTCCCTTACTGTAAGAATTTTCACCGTTTAATTACAGTAACCTACTGGCAGCTAATGGTTCCAGTATAAAACTGTTTTTCTACAGCACACATACTGTGATTTATCACTAAGTTTATTACTGTAAAAAGTATCACAGTACTGTGCTGTATCAAATATACGCTTCACAGCATAATACTGTCATCTGTTTAGCGGCATTACACTGTTATTTTAGTGTATCTACTGTAATATCCATTAACAGTTAATTACAGTAAAATAATTGTAAGCACTTTAGACTGAGCTTTACAGTATAATGCCACTAGAAGTTAATGAGTTGAACTTTTAATTTTTCAAAATCAAAACCCCTGCAATCTGCTGGCATAAAAATGACTGGAGAAATGGCCTTGCAAGATTATGTTTTTATTAACCAATTATTTTAAAGTGCATCAAATACATTCAATGTACATTTAGTGCATTCTTCTTATTTTCAGTAAAGCATTTTAACATTTATAACATGTCCACTTAATTTCTAACTGGAGACAAAACACTGAACACAAGTCCAGTGTTTAGTTGTCGGCTACATAAAGCCCCACTCAAAGTCTGTGAGATGTTTTATAAGGGTGGCTACGTGAGGATTTACAGTTGCTGCCTTTTTCTGGACCAGCTTCCCGGTCTTCTTGGACACCACCTTTCCCTGGCTAGCCTTTGTTCCCCTCTCAGGGAGAACGCCAATGAATCGCCTAAAAAAGAGAGAAAGCATATTAGATATTCTGTTGTGATTGAAGATTACTTGCAGTCGATACAGAACCCCCCTCACATTGTTATTTAGGAATATGCACTGCACAAATATTAATATCAATTTTAGGATATATGTGAGCCTATACCATAACCACAGCTGTAGATGAGTGAATGCTCTAAAACCCATTAAGACAAATTCAGAGAGGAAGACAATGCTAAAGCCTCCCCAATCCCTCTCTCTATTTATGTTTTCTCTCCATCTACGGGACCGTGTATTTACGCTGATGTTTCCTGCTTTCACCCATTTAACATATCGTTACCTGCTCATTACCTATCTTCTCTGCATCCTGGGGTCACACTGGTGCTTCTTGCCTTTACCCATTCAACATATCTTTACCTGCACATTACCTACCTTCTCTGCATAGTGTGGTCACACTGGTGCTTTCTACCTTTACCCATTCAAAATATCGTTACCTGCACATTACCTACCTTCTCTGTATCCTGGAGTCAAGCTGGTGTTTCCTGCCTTTACTCATTCAACATATCTTTACCTGCACATTACCTACCTTCTCTGTATCCTGGCGTCTAGCTGGTGTTTCCTGCCTTCACCCATTCAACATATCTTTACCTGCACATTACCTACCTTCCCTGCATCCTTGGGTCACACTGGTGCTTCTTTCTTTCACCATACAACATATCTTCACCTGCACATACCTACCTTGTCTGCATGGCCTCGACCACACCTGCGCTTCCTTCTTTCACCCATTTTACCCATTCAACATATCTTCACCCGCACATTACCTACTTGCTCTGCATTCTCGGGTCAAGCTGGTGCTTCCTGCCATCATCCAGTCAACATATCTTTACCTGCAAATTACCTACTTTTTCTGCATCCTGGGGTCAAACAGGTGCTTCCTTTTTTGACCCAGTCAACATATCTTTACCTGCACATTACCTACCTTCTCTGTATCCTAGAGTCAAACTGGTGCTTCGGTCCCTAATAAGAAGGTCCACAAAGGAACAGAAGAGTCATTGATTTAAGGCACAAAATTGGGGAAAGGACAAGTCAAATTCCTGAACAGAGGTGACAAATATAAAATAAAATATCCTAACAGTATTTTAACAGTATCAAGAGGACTTACCTACGAACAAATTCCAATGTCCGAGGACCTTCCTCTTGGTATTCCAAGTTGAACACATAGTAGGTGGCAAGAAGGGCAGCAAGCCCTGAGATTAAGCTAGGTTGGACGCCTTTGCAGATGACATCACCTTCCATGCTGATCATCCAACGTTTTATTGTGACTTTGTCACCAGCAACTGGTACAGTCAAGAAATGCAGTTTATGTTCCTAAACAGTATCCAATATGGGTAGCATTTTAAAAGTATTTGGAATGGCCACCTCACTCGCTCTCTCTTTACTCTGTTTACATCTAGTCTCCGAAGGCAGTGGTTCTCAAATGGGGGTACGCGTACTCCTGGGGGTACTTGAAGGTATGCCAAGGGGTACGTGAGATTTTTTTTTAATATTTTAAAAATAGCAACAATTCAAAAATCCTTTATAAATATATTTATTGAATAATACTTCGACAAAATATGAATGTAAGTTCATAAACTGAACAACTAATCAAGTAGGCTATTCCATTCATTACCATAAAGCCAGAGTTTCCCCCATGCCATGATGGTTTGACCCTACCTGGCGGTGCCACACGGCACCAACTGTCAATCAACTATCCATGTAGAAAACAATGGAGGCTTGGTTAAAGCGTAGTGGACATGTTCCATAAATATTGATGTTAAAGATTTCTTTTTTTGTGAAGAAATGTTGAGAATGAAGTTCATGAATCCAGATGGATCTCTATTGCAATCCCCAAAGAGGGCACTTTAAGTTGATTACTTCTATGTGTAAAAATCTTTATTTATAATTGAATCACTTGTTTATTTTTCAACAAGTTTTTAGTTATTTTTATATCTTTTTTTCCAAATAGTTCAAGAAAGACCACAACAAATGAGCAATATTTTGCACTGTTATACAATTTAATAAATCAGAAACTGATGACATAGTGCTGTATTTTACTTCTTTATCTCTTTTTTTCAACCAAAAATGCTTTGCTCTGATTAGGGGGTACTTGAATTTAAAAAATGTTCACAGGGGTACATCACTGAAAAAAGGTTGAGAACCACTGTCCTAAGGCAGTGGTTCTCAACCTTTTTTCAGTGCTGTGAACATTTTTTTAATGCAAGTAGACCTCCATGTCTTTATAACAGGAATATCCTGAATTCTCAAGTTGCATATCACAATAGTCATCATCAGTGTTAATAACACAAGAGCTGCTTGGATTTGCTGTTGAGCAAGTCAAACTTCGTTCAGTGTAGCCGTAGTGCTTCCTTGACACGTGCGATGTGAAAGTAGACTTAACTGTAAATCTTTTTTCACATTGACTGAAGGGGCACGTAACTGTCGGTAATATGACTTTTCAAATGCAGGAAAAGGGCCCGTATATTATCGCACTTCGCGCTACATGAGACAATATTACAAGGTAAACCTTCTGCGCTATACATATCAGTCCTACTCTTGCCATATTTATGACGACGGCTGTGAGTTTTGAAGGCTGAGAAGTTGGAAAAAACTCTTGTGCATTTAGGGAAAGCACACTTAAACGATGCATTAGGCATACAACTATGACTTCGCATGTGTCTAACATACGCACATACATTGCTGCAAGTCGTAGCACATATGTTGCAAGTTATCATCTTTTATGATGACTATGACAAAAAAGAAGAAAACTTAGCTAGCTAGCATGCGGCGGTACATGCGCGTGGTCAACGATAGTGTCTGTGATGCTGACTGTGACGCTATGTCATTTCGGACTTTATAAATATATATATAAAGTAATTCAAACAGAAAATGACACATCAAGGTACAAGTGACTCTTACCTTGTTATCAAAAACACACGATGCAGTAGGATGGATTTAGCAGGGTCGGCCAGGTGAAATGAAGCTCGGTTGGACGAATTGTGGGCGGACCCAAGAAACAAGTCTGAAAAATACTGAATTACACTGTAGGTTTTACAGTAACTTACTGCTGGTTGATATTTTTTGAAAAATGCAACAACATTTACAGTACTTAACTGCATTTAAGAAGAACATGATAGGTTGATTGGCAACACTAAATAGGCCCTAGTGTGTGAATGTGAGTGTGAATGTTGTCTGTCTATCTGTGTTGGCCCTGCGATGAGGTGGCGACTTGTCCAGGGTGTACCCCGCCTTCCGCCCGATTGTAGCTGAGATAGGCTCCAGCGCCCCCCGCGACCCCGAAGGGAATAAGCGGTAGAAAATGGATGGATGGATGGAGTATATAACTGTAATTTTATTTTTTATTTTTACAGTAATTTTTTACAGTGAAGGTCATGGGTGTCAAACTCTGGCCCATGGGCCAAATTTGGCCCAACGTGTAATTTGACTTGGCCCTTGAGGCAATATCAAATTAACACCAAAGCTGGACCGGCGATTATACATTGCGGCAGTGCCGCGGTAACACCGCATTCACCGCTACTTCTAATACTTGCCAAGACAAAAGTGACTCCAGCACTGCTCCCGAATTTTTTATTTTTTATTTTCAGCTAGTCAAACGAGTGCCGGCCCAGTTTCACGTCAGTGCAGCTTCTGCACCCACACACAATTGAATGCAACGCATACTTCATCAACAGCGATACAGGTTACACTGACGGTAGCCAAATAAAAAACTTTAACACTTTTAGAAATATACGCCACACTGTGAATCCACACCAAACAAGAATGACAAACACATTTTGGGAGAACATCCGCACCGTAACACAACATAAACACAACACAACAAATACCCAGAACCCTTTGTAGCACTAAATCTTCCGGGACGCTACAAGGTGTGTGTGTGTGTGGGGGGGAGGTTTGGTGGTAGCGGGGGTGTATTTTGTAGCGTCCCGAAAGAGTTAGTGCTGCAAAAGATTCTGGGTATTTGTTCTTTTGTGTTTATGTTGTGTTACGGTACGGATGTTCTCCCGAAAGGTGTTTTTTATTTTTGTTTGGTGTGGGTTCACAGTGTGGCGTATATTTCTAACAGTGTTAAAGTTTTTTATACTGGCACCCTCAGTGTAACCTGTATCGCTGTTGATGAAGTATGCGTTGCATTCATTTCTGTATGCGTGCTGAAGCTGCGCATATCTTGTGACTGGGTCTGAATGATGTTAGAATTGGGTGTACGAGATATGACTGTTGAACACCTTGTTCGATAATGAAAGTTGCCTCAGCTCAAAGCCTGAGCCCCGACATTAAAGAACTAGCATCTAAAAAAAGATGCCAGGTATCTGGCTTGGGCACATCAAATTAGATCAGTGTGTTGCAAACTGAGCAGTTTAAAGTCCTGAATGGTTGTTTTATTCATTGTTATTTTATTTTCAATTTTATTAGCCTGTGGAAAAAGTTAATGTTGATATTTACCTCAGAAGGCTGCAAATAGAAAAGAGGCATTCAATTTTTATTTAAATTGTATTTGATATGCAATTGATATTTTTTAATTATTATTATTATTATTTGAAACTCCATTTTTCATGTCACTATACAGTTATATAAGCCTTGCTTGTTCAATATTCAATGCAAAACTTGTTTGGGTCCCTATTAAAAGGTTAATTTGTTCAACCTTGGCCCGCGGCTTTGTTCAGTTTTAAACTTTGGCCCACTCTGTATTTGAGTTTGACACCCCTGGTGAAGGTGAAGCTCTGTCGTCCTGGAGGCCACGGGGAAGACCCAGGACACACTGGGAACACTATGTCTCCCGGCTGGCCTGGGAATGCCTCGGGATCCCCTGAGAAAAGGTCCTAGGTGAGGGATCAGACAAAGAGCAGCTCAAAGACCTTTATGAAAAGTACAAATCGAGGACCTAGATTTTTTCTCGCCCAGGCGCAGGTCACCGTGGCTCCCCTGTGGAGCCAGGCGCAGAGGTGGGGCACGATGGCGAGCGACTGGTGGCTGGGCCTGTCTCCATGGGGCCTTGCCGGGCTCAGCTCGAAGAGGCAACGTGGGTCAACCCTCCAATGGGCTCACCACTCATGGGCCCATTGAGGTCATAGAGGTCGGATGCAGTGTGAACTGGGCGGCAGCCGAAGGCAGGGCACTTGGCGGTCCGATTATCGGCTACATAAGCTCGCTCTTGGGACGTGGAACGTCACCTCGCTGGGAGGGAAAGAGCCTGAGCTGGTGCGCGAGGTGAAGAAGTTCCGGCTAGATATAGTTGGACTCACTTCGACGCACAGCAAGGGCTCTGGAACCTGTTCTCTCAAGAGGGGCTGGACTCTCTTCCACTCTGGCGTTGCAAGCAATGAGAGGCTGGGGTGGCAATTGTTGTTGCTCAAAGCCTGCACGTTGGACTTTAACCCAGTAGACGAGATGGTAGCTTCCCTCCGCCTTCGGGTTGGGTGACGGGTCCTGACTGTTGTTTGTGTTTACGCACCAAACAGCAGCTCAGAGTACCCACTCTTTTTGGATTCCCTTGAGGGAGTACTGGAGAGTGCTCCCTCGGGTGATTCCCTTGTTCTGTTGGGGGACTTCAATGCTCATGTTGGCAAGGACAGTGAAACCTGGAGAGTCGTGATTGGGAAAAATGGCCACCCGGATCTGAACCCAAGTGGTGCTTTGTTATTGGACTTTTGTGCTCGTCACGGATTGTCCATAACAAACACAATGTTCAAACATAAGGAAGAACTTTGAACATGTCACGAGGGAGGTGCTGGACATTGAGTCTGAGTGGACCATGTTCCGTGCCTCTCTTGTCGAGTCTGCTGATTGGAGCTGTGGCCGCAAGGTGTTTGGTGCCTGTCGTGGCGGTAATCCTAGAACTCGCTGGTGGCCACCAGCAGTGAGGGATGCCGTCAAGCTGAAGAAAGAGCCTATCGGGTCCTTTTGGCTCATGGGACTCCAGAGGCAGCGGGCATACCGACAGGCCAAGCAGTGCCTGGGGAATCTGTGGTGGACTCTCCTATTTCTGGGGCTTAGGTTGCCTAGGTAGTTAAAAAGCTCCTCTGTGGCAAGGCCCCGGGGGTGGATGAGTTCCTTAAGGCTCTGGATACTGTGGGGCTGTCTTGGTTGACAAGACTCTGCAACATCGCGTGAACATTGGGGGCGGTACCTCTGGATTGGCAGACCGGGGTGGTGGTTCCTCTCTTTAAGAAGGGGAACCGTAGGGTGTGTTCCAACTATCGTGAAACACACTCCTCAGCCTTCCCGGTAAGGTCTATTCATGTGTACTGGAGAGGAGGAAACTCGGATCCAGGACGAACAGCGTGGTTTTCGTCCTGGTCGTGGAACGGTAGACCAGGTCTATACTCTCGGCAGGGTCCTTGAGTGTGAAGCGACTGGGATGAGAATCAGCACCTCCAAGTCCAAGTCCATGGTTCTCGCGCAGGAAAGGGTCGAGTGCCATCTCCAGGTTGGGGAGGAGATCTTGCCCCAAGTGGAGGAGTTCAAGTACCTAGGAGTCTTGTTCACGAGTGAGGATAGAGTGGATCGAGAGATCCACAGGCGGATTGGTGCGGCGTCTTCAGTATTGAGGACGCTATATCGATCCGTTGTGGTGAAGAAGGAGCTGAGCCAGAAGGAAAAGCTCTCAATTTACCGTCGATCTACGTTCCCAGCTTTGGGTTATGACCGAAAGGACAAGCGGCCGAAATGCGTTTCCTCTGCCGGGTGGTGGGTCTCTCCCTTAGAGACAGGGTGAGAAGCTCTGTCATCCGGGAGGAACTCAAAGTAAAGCCGCTGCTCCTCCACATTGAGAGGAGGCATGAGGTGGTTCGGGCATCTGCTCAGGATGCCACCCGAACGCCTCTAGGGAGGTGTGGCAAGAGGCCACGGGGAAGACCTAGGACACATTGGAAAGATTATGTCCCCGGCTGGCCTGGGAACGCCTCGGAATACCCCGAGAAGAGCTGGACGAAGTGGCTGGGGAGAGGGAAGTCTGGGATTTCCTGCTCAGGCTGCTGCCCCCGCAACCCGACCTCGGATAAGCGGAAGAAAATGGATGGATTTAGAATGACAGTTATACTGTCAGATTGAGTACAAAAACTAACTAAACCTTACACTATATAATGTTTCTAGTAAAACTCACAAAGATGCATATCTCCAGGCATTATTAGCCATTTTGCATGTGTGGTTTAGGAGTTATGTTTAAATAAATAACTGTCAGATTGAGTGTGACAGTAAACTGTCATAGTGAGTAAAACCCTTATTTTGTATTTGCAAACCTTACAAAAACAACTAAATCTAGTTAAACTCACACAGATACAATATTACAGGCATTTTTAGACACAATGCATGTTTGGTTTTAGAGTAATGTTTATATAACTTTCATATTTATTATTGAATAAAAAAAACAACTAACTTGTGTCTTTGCAAACCTTACAAAATACCATTTTTCTAGTAAAACTAATTAAGATACATGCTCCAGGCATTATTAGCTATTTTGCATGTGTTGTTTGAGTTATGTTTAAATAACTGTCATATTGAGTGTGACAGTATACTGTCATAAAACCCAATTTTTGTATTTTCAACCCTGGTAAAACTCACATATATACAATATTACAGACAGTTTTGGACATAATGCATGTTTGGTTTTGGTTTTGGAGTTATGTTTATATAACTTTCATATATAGTATGACAGCTAAACTGTTATATTGAGTAAAAAAACTAACTTGTGTTTGTCATAAAACCCAATTTTTGTATTAGCAAACAATACAACTGATTCAAATAAAACTCACATGGATTTAGTATTACAGGCATTTTCAGACATTTTGCATGTTTGGTTTAGGAATTATGTTGTAATACATAATACAATACAAATAATTTTTGTGTTTGCAAGCCTTAAAAAAGCATATGTTTCCAGTAAAACTCCCAAAGATGCATTATTTCAGGCATTATTGGCCATTTTTCAGGTGTGGTTTAGGAGTTATATTAAAATAACTGTCATATTGAGTGTGGCGTTATACTGTCATATTGAGTTAAAAAAAAACTAACTTGTGTCTTTGCAAACCTTACAAAAGAAAATGTTTCTAGCAACACTCACAAATATATATTTTTTCACGCTATTACACATGTTTCATGTGTATTTAGGAGTTATAATTAAATAACTTTCATATTGAGTGTTAAAGTTATAATGTCATTATGTGTAAAACCTATTTTTTGTATTTGCAAACCTTACAAAAACAATTGATTCTAGTAAAACTTACATAGATTCAATATTACAGGCATTTTTAGACAATTTACATGTTTGGTTTAAAAGTTGTGTTTGAATACATTTGTATTGCTTTTTTCGCATTATCTCAGGATTCTAAGATCATTACTTTCATATTGAGTAAAACACTACTTTTTGTTTTTGCAAACCTTACAAACTCACATGAATACATTATTATAAGCAATTTTAGACATGTCACACGTTTGGTTTTGGAGTTATGTTTATATAACTTTTATATTTAGTATGACCGTTATACTGTCATATTGAATAAAAAAAAACTAGCTTGTATCTTTGCAAACTTTACAAAATATCATTTTTCTAGTAAAACTAACAAAGATACATGTCTCCAGGCATTATTAGCCATTTTGCATGGGTTGTTTAGGAATTATGTTTAAATACATTGTTATTGCTTTTTTCGCGTTATCTCAGGATTCTTAGATCATTACTTTCATATTGAGGAAAAAACTACTTTTTGTTTTTGCAAACCTTACAAACTCACATAAATACATTATCATAGGCAATTTTAGACATGACACACGTTTGGTTCTGGTGTTATGTTTATATAACTTTCATATTTAGTAATACTGTTATACTGTCTTATTGAATAAAAACAACTAGCTTGTGTCTTTGCAAACTTTACAAAATATACATTTCCTAGTAAAACTAACAAAGATACATGTCTCCAGGCATTATTACCCATTTTGCATGGGTTGTTTAGGAATTATGTTTAAAGACATTTTTATTGCTTTTTTCGCATTATCTCAGGATTCTTAGATCATTACTTTCATATTGAGTAAAAAACTACTTTTTGTTTTTGCAAAACTTACAAACTCACATAAATACATTATTACAGACATTTTTAGACATGACACATGTTTGGTTTTGGAGTTATGTTTATATAACTTTTATATTTAGTATGACTGCTATACTGTCATATTGAATTAAAAAAACTAGCTTGTGTCTTTGCAAACTTTACAAAAGATAATTTTTCTAGTAAAACTAACAAAGATACATGTCTCCAGGCATTATTACCCATTTTGCATGGGTTGTTTAGGAATTATGTTTAAATACATTTTTATTGCTTTTTTCGCATTATCTCAGGATTCTTAGATCATTACTTTCATATTGACTAAAAAACTACTTTGTGTTCTTGCAAACCTTACAAACTCACATAAATACATTATTACATGCTTTTTTAGACATAACACATGTTTGGTTTTGGAGTTATGTTTTGATAACTTTCATATTTAGTAGGACTGTTATACTGTCATATTTAATTTTAAAAAACTAGCTTGTGTCTTTGCAAACTTTACAAAATATCATTTTCTAGTAAAACTAACAAAGATACATGTCTCCAGGCATTATTACCCATTTTGCATGGGTTGTTTAGGAATTATGTTTAGATACATTTTTATTGCTTTTTTCGCATTATCTCAGGATTCTTAGATCATTACTTTCATATTGAGTAAAAAACTACTTTTTGTTTTTGCAAACTTTACAAACTCACATAAATACATTATTACAGGCATTTTTAGACATAACACGTTTGGTTTTGGAGTTATGTTTTGATAACTTTCATATTTAGTAGGACTGTTATACTGTCATATTGAATAAAAAAAACTAGCTTGTGTCTTTGATACCTTTGAAAAAGATCATTTTCTAGTAAAACTAACAAAGATACATGTATCTAGGCATTATTACCCATTTTGCCTGGGTTGTTTAGAAGTTATGTTTAAATACATTTTTATTGCTTTTTTCGCATTATCTCAGGATTCTAAGATCATTACTTTCATATTGAGTAAAAAACTACTTTTTGTTTTTGCAAACCTTACAAACTCACATTAATACATTATTACAGGCATTTTTAGACATGACACATGTTTGGTTTTGGAGTTATGTTTACATAACTTTCATATTTAATATGACTGTTATACTGTCATATTGAATAAAAAAAACTGGCTTGTGTCTTTGCAAACTTTACAAAAGATCATTTTTCCAGTAAAACTAACAAAGATACATGTTTCCAGGCATTATTAGCCATTTTGCATATGTTGTTTAGGAGTAATGTTTAAATACATTTTTATTGCTTTTTTCGCATTATCTCAGGATTTTAAGAACATTACAGTCATATTGAGTAAAAAAAACTACTTTTTGTGTTTGCAAGATTTAAAAAAGCATGTGTTTCGAGTAAAACGGCCAAGGATGCATTATTTCAGGCATTATTAGCCATTTTTCATGTGTGGTTTGAGTTATGGTTAAATAACTGTCATATACTGTCAGTTATGACATAGTAAGTAAAACCTAATTTATGTATTGCAAACCTTACAAAATCATTTAAATCTAGTAAAACTCACATGGATTCAATATTACAGACATTTTTAGACATTTTGCATGTTTGGTCTAGGAATTATGTTGGAATCATTTTTATTAATTTGTTCGTATTTTCTCAGAATTTTAGAACATTACTGTCATATTGAGTAAAGAAATAATTTTTGTGTTTGCAAGCCTTAAAAAAGCATATGTTTCGAGTAAAACTTACAAGAATGCATTATTTCAGGCATTGGTAATCATTTTTCATGTGTAGTTTAAGAGTTATGTTTAAATAACTGTCATATTGAGTGTGGCAGTTATACTGTCATATTGAGTAAAAAAAAACTAACCTGTCTTTGCAAACCTTACAAAAGAAAATGTTTCTAGTAACACTCACAAAGATACATTTTTTCACGCATTATTAGACATGTTTCATGTGTGGTTAGGAGTTATAAATAAATAATTGTCATATTGAGTGTTACAGTTTTAATGTCATGTGTAAAACCTAATTTTTGTATTTGCAAACCTTACAAAAATAATTGATTCTAGTAAAACTTATATAGATTCAATATTACAGGCATTTTTTGACATTTTACATGTTTGGTTTAAAATTTGTGTTTGAATACATTTGTATTGCTTTTTTCGCATTATCTCAGGATTCTAAGAACATTACTTTCATATTGAGTAAAAAACTACTTTTTGTTTTTGCAAACCTTACAAACTCACATAAATACATTATTACAGGCATTTTTAGACATGACACATGTTTGGTTTTGCAGTTATGTTTATATAACTTTCATATTAAGTATGACTGTTATACTGTCATATTGAATAAAAAAAACTAGCTTGTGTCTTTGATATCTTTACAAAAGATCATTTTTTAAACTAACAACGTTACATGTCTCCCTAGGCATTATTAGCCATTTTGCATGTGTTGTTTAGGAGTTAGGTTTAAATACATTTTTATTGCTTTTTTCCCATTATCTCAGGGTTCTAAGAACTTTAAAGTCAAGTAAAAAACTACTTTTTGTGTTTGCAAAATGTAAAACTCAGTAAAACTCCCAATGATTCATTATTTCAGGCATTATTAGCCATTTTTTTGTGTGGTTTATGAGTTATGTTTAAATAACTGTCATATTGAGTGTGATTTTGTCATTGTGAGTAAAACCTAATTTTTGTATTTGCAAACCTTACAAAAACAACCGATTCTAGGAAAACTCACATTGATACAATATTACAGGCATGTTTAGACATATTGCATGTTTGGTTTTGGAGTTATATTTATATAACCTGCTTTCTGAGCCGCCACCTTTGTGGTTTGCGTGTCCCACTGATCCAGGAACTATGTTGTCCGGGGGCTTCTATGGTCTCCCAAGACAAACAGGTCCTAGGTGAGGGATCAGACAAAGAGCAGCTCAAAGACCTTTATTAAAAGTACAATTGAGGACCTAGATTTTTTCTCGCCCGGAAGCAGGTCACCGTGGCTCCCCTGTGGAGGTGTGGCACGATGGCGATTGACGGGCCTGTCCCCATGGGGCCCAGCCGTGCTCAGCTCGAAGAGGCAACGTAGAGCCCCCCTCCAGGGCTCACCACTCATGGGCTGGGTCATAGAGGGTGTAGTGTGAGCTGGGCGGCAGCCGAAGGCAGGGCACTTGGTGGTCCGATTATCGGCTACATAAGCTCGCTCTTGGGACATGGAACGTCACCTCGCTGGGAGGGAAGGAGCCTGAGCTGGTGCTTGAGGTGGAGACGTTGGAATCTCTTCCACTCTGGCGTTGCAACTAATGAGAGGCTGGGGTGGCAATTCTTGTTGCCCCCCGGCTCAAAGCCTGCACGTTGGACTTTAAACCCAATAGACGAGATGGTAGCTTCCTTCAGCCTTCGGGTTGGGTGACGGGTCCTGACTGTTGTTTGTGTTTACACACCAAACAGCAGCTCAGAGTACCAACTCTTTTTGGATTCCCTTGAGGGAGTACTGGAGAGTGCTCCCTCGGGTGATTCCCTTGTTCTGCTGGTGGACTTCAACGCTATGTTGGCAACGACTGTGAAACCTGGAGAGTCGTGATTGGGAAAAATGGCCACCCGGATCTGAACCCAAGTGGTGCTTTGTTATTGGACTTTTGTGCTTGTCACGGATTGTCCATAACAAACACAATGTTCAAACATAAGGGTGTCCATATGTGCACTTGGCACAAGGACACCCTCGGCCGCATGATTGACTTTGTAGTTGTGTCATGGGATTTGCGGCCTCATATTTTGGACACTCGGTGAAGAGAGGGGCAGAGCTTTCTACCAACCACCACCTGGTGGTGAGCTGGCTCCGATGGTAGGGGGGGATGCCGGTCAGACCTGGCAGGCCCAAACGCATTGTAAGGGTCTGCTGGGAACACCTAGCAGAGTCTCCTGAAGAACTTTGAACATGTCCGGAAGAACTTTGAACATGTCACGAGGGAGGTGCTGGACATTGAGTCTGAGTGGACCATGTTCCGTTCCTCTCTTGTTGAGCCAGCTGATTGAAGCTGTGGCCGCAAGGTGTTTGGTGCCTGTCGTGGTGGTAATCCACCAGCAGTGAGGGATGCTGTCAAGCTGAAGAAAGAGCCACCGGGTCCTTTATGCTCATGGGAGTCCAGAGGCAGTGCGCATACCGACAGGCCAAGCCAGACCTCCTCAGTCCCACCAACACGTCTTCCTATGAGGAAACAGTGCCGAAGTCTGTGGTGGGCTCTCCTATTTCTGGGGCTGAGGTTGCCAAGGTAGTTAAAAAGCTCCTCGGTGGCAAGGCCCCGGGGGTGGATGAGCTCCGTCCGGAGTTCCTTAAGGCTCTGGATGCTGTGGGGCAGTCTTGGTTGACAAGACTCTGCAACATTGCATCTACATCGGGGGCGGTACCTCTGGATTGGCAGACCGGGGTGGTGGTTCCTCTCTTTAAGAAGGGGAACCGGAGGGTGTGTTCCAACTATCGTAGATCACACTCCTCAGCCTTCCCGGTAAGGTCTATTCATGTGTAATGGAGAGGAGGAACCTCGGATCCAGGACGAACAGTGTGGTTTTCGTCCTGGTCGTGGAACGGTAGACCAGCTCTATACTCTCGGCAGGGTCCTTGAGTGTGCATGGGAGTTTGCCCAACCAGTCTACATAAGTTTTGTGGACTTGGAGAAGACATTCGACCTTGGCCCCCGGTAAATCCTGTGGGGAGTGCTCAGAGAGTATGCAGTATCAGCATGTCTGATTGTGGCGGGTGTCTCCCTGTATGATCAGTGTCAGAGCTTGGTCCGCATTGCCGGCAGTATGTCGGACCCCTTTCCAGTGAGGGTTGGACTCCGCCAAGGCTGCCCTTTGTCACCGATTCTGTTCATAACTTTAATGGACAGAATATCTAGGCGCAGTCATGGCTTTGAGGATCCCCTCAACGCCATGACTGCGCCTGGTTTGGTGGCTGCAGGATTAGGTCTCTGCTTTTTGCAGATGATGTGGTCCTGATGGCTTCAACTGGCCAAGATCTTCAGCTTTCATTGGATCGGTTCGCAGTGAAGCGACTGGGATGAGAATCAGCACCTCCAAGTCCGAGTCCATGGTTCTCGCCCGGGAAAGGGTGGAGTGCCATCTCGAGGTTGGGAAAGAGATCTTGCCCCAAGTGAAGGAGTTCAAGTACCTAGGAGTCTTGTTCACGAGTGAGGATAGAGTGGATTGTGAGATCTACAGGCGGATCGGTGCGGCGTCTTCAGTAATGAGGACGCTATATCGATCCGTTGTGGTGAAGAAGGAGCTGAGCCAGAAGGAAAAGCTTTCAATTTACCGGTCGATCAACGTTCCCATCCTCACCTATGGTCATGAGCTTTGGGTTATGACCGAAAGGACAAGGTCACGGGTACAAGCGGCCGAAATGAGTTTCCTCCGCCGGGTGGTGGGTCTCTCCCTTAGAGATAGGGTGAGAAGCTCTGTCCTCTGGGAGGAACTCAGTGTAAAGCCGCTGCTCCTCCACATTGAGAGGAGCCAGATGAGGTGGTTCGGGCATCTGCTCAGGATGCCACCCGAACGCCTCCCTAGGTCCGAACGGCAGGAGGCCATGGGGAAGACCTAGGATACATTGGAAAGACTATGGCCTGGGAACGCCTCGGGATCCCCCGAGAAGAGCTGGACGAAGTGGCTGGGGAGAGGGAAGTCTGGGCTCTCTGCTTAGGCTGCTGCCCCCGCAACCCGACCTCGGATAAGCAGAAGAAAATGGATGGATTTAGTATGACAGTTATACTGTCATATTGAGTGTGACAGTATACTGTCATAAAACCCAATTTTTGTATTTGCAAACCTGATTCTAGTAAAACTCACATCTCTACAATATTACAGGCAATTTTGGACATAATGCACGTTTGGTTTTGGAGTTATGTTCATATAACTTTAATACATAGTATGACATCTATACTGTTATAATGAGTAAAAAAACTAACTTGTGTCTGTCATAAAACTCAATTTTTGTATTTGCAAACCTTACAAAAACATATGATTCTAGTAAAACTCACATGGATTCAGTATTACAGGCATTTTTAGACATTTTGCATGTTTGGTTTAGGAATCATGTTGGAATACATTTGTATTGTTTTTTTCACATTATCTCAGCATTTTAAGAACTTACTGTCATATTGAGTAAAAAAAACCTTTTGTGTTTGCAAGCCCTAAAAAAACAACCGATTCTAGTAAAACTCACATTGATACAATATTACAGGCATGTTTAGACATCTTGCATGTTTGGTTTTGGAGTTATGTTTATTTAACCTGCTTTCTGAGCCGCCACCTTTGTGGTTTGCGTGTCCCACTGATCCTAGGAGCTATGTTGTCCGGGGGCTTCTATGCCCCCTGATAGGGTCCCCCAAGACAAACAGGTCCTAGGTGAGGAATCAGACAAAGAGCAGCTCAAAGACCTTTATGAAAAGTACAAATCGAGGACCTAGATATTTTCTCGCCCGGACGCGGGTCACCGTGGCTCCCCTGTGGAGCCAGGCCCAGAGGTGGGGCACGATGGCGAGCGACTGGTGCCCATGGGGCCCAGCTCGAAGAGGCAACGTGGGTCCCCCCTGCAATAGGCTCACCACTCATGGGCTGGGTCATAGAGGTCGGGTGCAGTGTTAGCTGGGCGGAAGCCGAAGGCAGGGCACTTGGCGGTCCGATAATCGGCTACATAAGCTCGCTCTTGGGACGTGGAATGTCACCTCGCGAGGTGGAGAAGTTCCCGGCTAGATAAAGCTGGACTCACTTCGACGCACAGCAAGGGCTCTGGAACCTGTTCTCTCAAGAGGGGTTGGACTCTCTTCCACTCTGGCGTTGCAAGTAATGAGAGGCTGGGTTGGCAATTCTTGTTGCCCCCCGGCTCAAAGCCTGCACGTTGGACTTAACCCAGAAGACGAGATGGTAGCTTCCCTCCGCTTTCGGGTTGGGTGACGGGTCCTGACTGTTGTTGGTGTTTACGCACCAAACAGCAGCTCAGAGTACCCACTCTTTTTGGATTCCCTTGAGAGTGCTCCCTCGGGTGATTCCCTGGGGGTCTTCAACGCTCATGTTGGCAACGACTTTGAAACCTGGAGAGTCGTGATTGGGAAACATGGCCACCCGGATCTGAACCCAAGTGGTGCTTTGTTATTGAGCTTTTGTGCTCGTCACGGATTGTCCATAACAAACACAATGTTCAAACATAAGGGTGTCCATATGTGCACTTGGCACCAGGACACCCTCGGCCGCAGTTCCATTATTGACTTTATAGTTGTGTCATGGGATTTGCGGCCTCATGTTTTGGACACTCGGGTGAAGAGAGGGGCGAGCTTTCTACCGATCACCACCTGGTGAGCTGGCTCCGATGGTGGGGTAGGATCCCGGACAGACCTGCATTGTGAGAGTCTTTTGGGAATGCCTAGCAGAGTCTCCTGTCAGAGAGAGTTTCTTTTTCCACCTCCGGAGGAACTTTGAACATGTCACAAAGGAGGTGCTGGACATTGAGTCTGAATGGATCATGTTCCGTGCCTCTCTTGTCAAGCCAGCTGATTGGAGCTGTGGCCGCAAGGTGTTTGGTGCCTGTCGTGGCGGTGACCCTAGAACCCGCTGGTGGCCACCAGCAGTGCGGGATGCCGTCAAGCTGAAGAAAGAGCTTATCTGGTCCTTTTGGCTCATGGGACTCCAGAGGCAGCGGGCATACCGACAGGCCAAGCAGTGCCTGGGGAATCTGTGGTGGGCTCTCCTATTTCTGGGGCTGAGGTTGCCAAGGTAGTTTTAAAAGCTCCTCTGTGGCAAGGCCCCGGGGGTGGATGAGCTCCGTCCGGAGTTCCTTAAGGCTCTGGATGCTGTGGGGCTGTTTTAGTTGACAAGACTCTGCAACATCGCGTGGACATCAGGGGCGGTACCTCTGGATTGGCAGACCGGGGTGGTGGTTCCTCTCTTTAAGAAGGGGAACCGGAGGGTGTGTTCCAACTATCGTAGATCACACTCCTCAGCCTTCCCGGTAAGGTCTATTCATGTGTACTGGAGAGGAGGAACCTCGGATCCAGGACGAACAGTGTGGTTTTCGTCCTGGTCGTGGAACGGTAGACCAGCTCTATACTCTCGGCAGGGTCCTTGAGTGTGCATGGGAGTTTGTCCAACCAGTCTACATGTGCTTTGTGGACTTGGAGAAGACATTCGACCGTGGCCACCCCGGGAAGTCCTGTGGGGAGTGCTCAGAGAGTATGGGGTATCGGCATGTCTGATTGTGGCGGGTCGCTCCCTGTATGATCGGTGTCAGAGCTTGGTCCGCATTGCCAGCAGTAAGTTGGCTGCCCTTTGTCACCAAATGTGTTCATAAATTTTATGGACATAATTTCTAGGCGCAGTCATGGCGTTGAGGGGATCCGGTTTGGTGGCTGCAGGATTAGGTCTCTCCTTTTTGCAGATGATGTGGTCCTTATGGCTTTAACTGGCCAGGATCTTCAGCTCTCATTGGATTGGTTCGCAGCCGAGTGTGAAGCGACTGGGATGAGAATCAGCACCTCCAAGTCCGAGGTTCTCGCCCGGGAAAGGGTGGAGTGCCATCTCGAGGTTGGGCAGGAGATTTTGCCCCAAGTGGATGAGTTCAAGTACCTGGAGTCTTGTTCATGAGTGAGGGAAGAGTGGATCTTGAGTAATGAGGACGCTATATAGATTTGTTGTGGTAAGAAGGAGCTGCGCCAGAAGGAAAAGCTCTCAATTTACCGGTCAATCTACGTTCCCATCCTCACCTATGGTCATGAGCTTTGGGTTATGACCGAAAGGACAAGATCACGGGTACAAGCGGCCGAAATGAGTTTTCTCCGCTGGGTGGCGGGTCTCTCCCTTACTGAAAGAATTTTCACCGTTTAATTACAGTAACCTACTGGCAGCTAATGGTTCCAGTATAAAACTGTTTTTCTACAGCACACATACTGTGATTTATCACTACAGTTTATTACTGTAAAAAGTATCACAGTACTGTGCTGTATCAAATATACGCTTCACAGCATAATACTGTCATCTGTTTAGCGGCATTACACTGTTATTTTAGTGTATCTACTGTAATATCCATTAACAGTTAATTACAGTAAAATAATTGTAAGCACTATAGACTGAGCTTTACAGTATAATGCCACTAGAAGTTAATGAGTTGAACTTTTAATTTTTCAAAATCAAAACCCCTGCAATCTGCTGGCATAAAAATGACTGGAGAAATGGCCTTGCAAGATTATGTTTTTATTAACCAATTATTTTAAAGTGCATCAAATAAATTCAATGTACATTTAGTGCATTCTTCTTATTTTCAGTAAAGCATTTTAACATTTATAACATGTCCACTTAATTTCTAACTGGAGACAAAACACTGAACACGAGTCCAGTGTTTAGTTGTCGGCTACATAAAGCCCCACTCAAAGTCTGTGAGATGTTTTATAAGGGTGGCTACGTGAGGATTTACAGTTGCTGCCTTTTTCTGGACCAGCTTCCCGGTCTTCTTGGACACCACCTTTCCCTAGCTAGCCTTTGTTCCCCTCTCAGGGTTAACGCCAATGAATCGCCTAAAAAAGAGAGAAAGCATATTAGATATTCTGTTGTGATTGAAGATTACTTGCAGTCGATACAGAACCCCCCTCACATTGTTATTTAGGAATATGCACTGCACAAATATTAATATCAATTTTAGGATATATTTGAGCCTATACCATAACCACAGCTGTAGATGAGTGAATGCTCTAAAACCCATTAAGACCAATTCAGAGAGGAAGACAATGCTAAAGCCTCCCCAATCCCTCTCTCTATTTATGTTTTCTCTCCATCTACGGGACCGTGTATTTACGCTGATGTTTCCTGCTTTCACCCATTTAACATATCGTTACCTGCTCATTACCTATCTTCTCTGCATCCTGGGGTCACACTGGTGCTTCTTGCCTTTACCCATTCAACATATCTTTACCTGCACATTACCTACCTTCTCTGTATCCTGGAGTCAAGCTGGTGTTTCCTGCCTTTACTCATTCAACATATCTTTACCTGCACATTACCTACCTTCCCTGCATCCTTGGGTCACACTGGTGCTTCTTTCTTTCACCATACAACATATCTTCACCTGCACATACCTACCTTGTCTGCATGGCCTCGACCACACCTGCGCTTCCTTCTTTCACCCATTCAACATACCTTCACCCGCACATTACCTACCTTCCCTGCATAGTGGGGTCACACTGGTGCTTCCTGCCTTTACCCATTCAACATATCTTCACCCGCACATTACCTACTTGCTCTGCATTCTCGGGTCAAGCTGGTGCTTCCTGCCATCATCCAGTCAACATATCTTTACCTGCAAAGTACCTACTTTTTCTGCATCCTGGGGTCAAACAGGTGCTTCCTTCTTTGACCCAGTCAACATATCTTTACCTGCACATTACCTACCTTCTCTGTATCCTAGAGTCAAACTGGTGCTTCGGTCCCTAATAAGAAGGTCCACAAAGGAACAGAAGAGTCATTGATTTAAGGCACAAAATTGGGGAAAGGACAAGTCAAATTCCTGAACAGAGGTGACAAATATAAAATAAAATATCCTAACAGTATTTTAACAGTATCAAGAGGATTTACCTTTGAACAAATTCCAATGTCCGAGGACCTTCCTCTTGGTATTCCAAGTTGAACACATAGTAGGTGGCAAGAAGGGCAGCAAGCCCTGAGATTAAGCTAGGTTGGACGCCTTTGCAGATGACATCACCTTCCATGCTGATCATCCAACGTTTTATTGTGACTTTGTCACCAGCAACTGGTACAGTCAAGAAATGCAGTTTATGTTCCTAAACAGTATCCAATATGGGTAGCATTTTAAAAGTATTTGGAATGGCCACCTCACTCGCTCTCTCTTTCCTCTGTTTACAGCTAGTCTCCTAAGGCAGTGGTTCTCAAATGGGGGTACGCGTACTCCTGGGGGTACTTGAAGGTATGCCAAGGGGTACGTGAGATTTTTTTTTAATATTCTAAAAATAGCAACAATTCAAAAATCCTTTATAAATATATTTATTGAATAATACTTCGACAAAATATGAATGTAAGTTCATAAACTGAACAACTAATCAAGTAGGCTATTCCATTCATTACCATAAAGCCAGAGTTTCCCCCATGCCATGATGGTTTGACCCTACCTGGCGGTGCCACACGGCACCAACTGTCAATCAACTATCCATGTAGAAAACAATGGAGGCTTGGTTAAAGCGTAGTGGACATGTTCCATAAATATTGATGTTAAAGATTTCTTTTTTTTTGGAAGAAATGTTGAGAATGAAGTTCATGAATCCAGATGGATCTCTATTGCAATCCCCAAAGAGGGCACTTTAAGTTGATTACTTCTATGTGTAAAAATCTTTATTTATAATTGAATCACTTGTTTATTTTTCAACAAGTTTTTAGTTATTTTTATATCTTTTTTTCCAAATAGTTCAAGAAAGACCACAACAAATGAGCAATATTTTGCACTGTTATACAATTTAATAAATCAGAAACTGATGACATAGTGCTGTATTTTACTTCTTTATCTCTTTTTTTCAACCAAAAATGCTTTGCTCTGATTAGGGGGTACTTGAATTTAAAAAATGTTCACAGGGGTACATCACTGAAAAAAGGTTGAGAACCACTGTCCTAAGGCAGTGGTTCTCAACCTTTTTTCAGTGCTGTGAACATTTTTTTAATGCAAGTAGACCTCCATGTCTTTATAACAGGAATATCCTGAATTCTCAAGTTGCATATCACAATAGTCATCATCAGTGTTAATAACACAAGAGCTGCTTGGATTTGCTGTTGAGCAAGTCAAACTTCGTTCAGTGTAGCCGTAGTGCTTCCTTGACACGTGCGATGTGAAAGTAGACTTAACTGTAAATCTTTTTTCACATTGACTGAAGGGGCACGTAACTGTCGGTAATATGACTTTTCAAATGCAGGAAAAGGGCCCGTATATCATCGCACTTCGCGCTACATGAGACAATATTACAAGGTAAACCTTCTGCGCTATACATATCAGTCCTACTCTTGCCATATTTATGACGACGGCTGTGAGTTTTGAAGGCTGAGAAGTTGGAAAAAACTCTTGTGCATTTAGGGAAAGCACACTTAAACGATGCATTAGGCATACAACTATGACTTCGCATGTGTCTAACATACGCAAATACATTGCTGCAAGTCGTAGCACATATGTTGCAAGTTATCATCTTTTATGATGACTATGACAAAAAAGAAGAAAACTTAGCTAGCTAGCATGCGGCGGTACATGCGCGTGGTCAACGATAGTGTCTGTGATGCTGACTGTGACGCTATGTCATTTCGGACTTTATAAATATATATATAAAGTAATTCAAACAGAAAATGACACATCAAGGTACAAGTGACTCTTACCTTGTTATCAAAAACACACAATGCAGTAGGATGGATTTAGCAGGGTCGGCCAGGTGAAATGAAGCTCGGTTGGACGAATTGTGGGCGGACCCAAGAAACAAGTCTGAAAAATACTGAATTACACTGTAGGTTTTACAGTAACTTACTGCTGGTTGATATTTTTTGAAAAATGCAACAAAATTTACAGTACTTAACTGCATTTAAGAAGAACATGATAGGTTGATTGGCAACACTAAATTGGCCCTAGTGTGTGAATGTGAGTGTGAATGTTGTCTGTCTATCTGTGTTGGCCCTGCGATGAGGTGGCGACTTGTCCAGGGTGTACCCCGCCTTCCGCCCGATTGTAGCTGAGATAGGCTCCAGCGCCCCCCGCAACCCCGAAGGGAATAAGCGGTAGAAAATGGATGGAGTATATAACTGTAATTTTATTTTTTATTTTTACAGTAATTTTTTACAGTGAAGGTCATGGGTGTCAAACTCATGTAATTTGACTTGGCCCTTGAGGCAATATCAAATTAACACTAAAGCTGGACCGGCGATTATACATTGCGGCAGTGCCGCGGTAACACCGCATTCACCGCTACTTCTAATACTTGCCAAGACAAAAGTGACTCCAGCACTGCTCCCGAATTTTTTATTTTTTATTTTCAGCTAGTCAAACGAGTGCCGGCCCAGTTTCACGTCAGTGCAGCTTCTGCACCCACACACAATTGAATGCAACGCATACTTCATCAACAGCGATACAGGTTACACTGACGGTAGCCAAATAAAAAACTTTAACACTTTTAGAAATATACGCCACACTGTGAATCCACACCAAACAAGAATGACAAACACATTTCGGGAGAACATCCACACCGTAACACAACATAAACACAACAGAACAAATACCCGGAACTCTTTGTAGCACTAAATCTTCCGGGACGCTACAAGGTGTGTGTGTGTGTGGGGGGCGGGGGTTTGGTGGTAGCGGGGGTGTATTTTGTAGCGTCCCGAAAGAGTTAGTGCTGCAAAAGATTCTGGGTATTTGTTCTTTTGTGTTTATGTTATGTTACGGTGCAGATGTTCTCCCGAAAAGTGTTTTTTATTTTTGTTTGGTGTGGGTTCACAGTGTGGCGTATATTTCTAACAGTGTTAAAGTTTTTTATACTGGCACCCTCAGTGTAACCTGTATCGCTGTTGATGAAGTATGCGTTGCATTCATTTGTGTATGCGTGCTGAAGCTGCACATATCTTGTGACTGGGTCTGAATGATGTTAGAATTGGGTGTACGAGATATGACTGTTGAACACCTTATTCGATAATGAAAGTTGCCTCAGCTCAAAGCCTGAGCCCCGACATTAAAGAACTAGCATCTAAAAAAAGATGCCAGGTATCTGGCTTGGGCACATCAAATTAGATCAGTGTGTTGCAAACTGAGCAGTTTAAAGTCCTGAATGGTTGTTTTATTCATTGTTATTTTATTTTCAAATTTATTAGCCTGTGGAAAAAGTTAATGTTGATATTTACCTCAGAAGGCTGCAAATAGAAAAGAGGCATTCAATTTTTATTTAAATTGTATTTGATATGCAATTGATATTTTTTAATTATTATTATTATTATTTGAAACTCCATTTTGCATGTCACTATAAAGTTATATAAGCCTTGCTTGTTCAATATTCAATGCAAAACTTGTTTGGGTCCCTATTAAAAGGTTAATTTGTTCAACCTTGGCCCGCGGCTTTGTTCAGTTTTAAACTTTGGCCCACTCTGTATTTGAGTTTGACACCCCTGGTGAAGGTGAAGCTCTGTCGTCCTGGAGGCCACGGGGAAGACCCAGGACACACTGGGAACACTATGTCTCCCGGCTGGCCTGGGAACGCCTCGGGATCCCCTGAGAAAAGGTCCTAGGTGAGGGATCAGACAAAGAGCAGCTCAAAGACCTTTATGAAAAGTACAAATCGAGGACCTAGATTTTTTCTCGCCCAGGCGCAGGTCACCGTGGCTCCCCTGTGGAGCCAGGCGCAGAGGTGGGGCACGATGGCGAGCGACTGGTGGCCGGGCCTGTCTCCATGGGGCCCTGCCGGGCTCAGCTCGAAGAGGCAACGTGGGTCAACCCTCCAATGGGCTCATCACTCATGGGCCCATTGAGGTCATAGAGGTCAGATGCAGTGTGAACTGGGCTAGAGCCGAAGGCAGGGCACTTGGCGGTCCGATTATCGGCTACATAAGCTCGCTCTTGGGACGTGGAACGTCACCTCGCTGGGAGGGAAAGAGCCTGAGCTGGTGCGCAAGGTGAAGAAGTTCTGGCTAGATATAGTTGGACTCACTTCGACGCACAGCAAGGGCTCTGGAACCTGTTCTCTCAAGAGGGGCTGGACTCTCTTCCACTCTGGCGTTGCAAGCAATGAGAGGCTGGGGTGGCAATTGTTGTTGCTCAAAGCCTGCACGTTGGACTTTAACCCAGTAGACGAGATGGTAGCTTCCCTCCGCTTTCGGGTTGGGTGACGGGTCCTGACTGTTGTTTGTGTTTACGCACCAAACAGCAGCTCAGAGTACCCACTCTTTTTGGATTCCCTTGAGGGAGTACTGGAGAGTGCTCCCTCGGGTGATTCCCTTGTTCTGTTGGGGGACTTCAATGCTCATGTTGGCAAGGACAGTGAAACCTGGAGAGTCGTGATTGGGAAAAATGGCCACCCGGATCTGAACCCAAGTGGTGCTTTGTTATTGGACTTTTGTGCTCGTCACGGATTGTCCATAACAAACACAATGTTCAAACATAAGGAAGAACTTTGAACATGTCACGAGGGAGGTGCTGGACATTGAGTCTGAGTGGACCATGTTCCGTGCCTCTCTTGTCGAGCCTGCTGATTGGAGCTGTGGCCGCAAGGTATTTGGTGCCTGTCGTGGCGGTAATCCTAGAACTCGCTGGTGGCCACCAGCAGTGAGGGATGCCGTCAAGCTGAAGAAAGAGCCTATCGGGTCCTTTTGGCTCATGGGACTCCAGAGGCAGCGGGCATACCGACGGCCAAGCAGTGCCTGGGGAATCTGTGGTGGACTCTCCTATTTCTGGGGCTTAGGTTGCCTAGGTAGTTAAAAAGCTCCTCTGTGGCAAGGCCCCGGTGGTGGATGAGTTCCCTAAGGCTCTGGATACTGTGGGGCTGTCTTGGTTGACAAGACTCTGCAACATCGCGTGAACATTGGGGGCGGTACCTCTGGATTGGCAGACCGGGGTGGTGGTTCCTCTCTTTAAGAAGGGGAACCGGAGGGTGTGTTCCAACTATCGTGAAACACACTCCTCAGCCTTCCCGGTAAGGTCTATTCATGTCTACTGGAGAGGAGGAAACTCGGATCCAGGACGAACAGCGTGGTTTTCGTCCTGGTCGTGGAAGGGTAGACCAGGTCTATACTCTCGGCAGGGTCCTTGACTGTGAAGCGACTGGGATGAGAATCAGCACCTCCAAGTCCAAGTCCATGGTTCTCGCGCAGGAAAGGGTCGAGTGCCATCTCCAGGTTGGGGAGGAGATCTTGCCCCAAGTGGAGGAGTTCAAGTACCTAGGAGTCTTGTTCACGAGTGAGGATAGAGTGGATCGAGAGATCCACAGGCGGATTGGTGCGGCGTCTTCAGTATTGAGGACGCTATATCGATCCGTTGTGGTGAAGAAGGAGCTGAGCCAGAAGGAAAAGCTCTCAATTTACCGTCGATCTACGTTCCCAGCTTTGGGTTATGACCGAAAGGACAAGCGGCCGGAATGCGTTTCCTCTGCCGGGTGGTGGGTCTCTCCCTTAGAGACAGGGTGAGAAGCTCTGTCATCCGGGAGGAACTCAAAGTATAGCCGCTGCTCCTCCACATTGAGAGGAGCCATGAGGTGGTTCGGGCATCTGCTCAGGATGCCACCCGAACGCCTCTAGGGAGGTGTGGCAGGAGGCCACGGGGAAGACCTAGGACACATTGGAAAGACTATGTCCCCGGCCTGCCTGGGAACGCCTCGGAATACCCCGAGAAGAGCTGGACGAAGTGGCTGGGGAGAGGGAAGTCTGGGATTTTCTGCTCAGGCTGCTGCCCCCGCAACCCGACCTCGGATAAGCGGAAGAAAATGGATGGATTTAGAATGACAGTTATACTGTCAGATTGAGTACAAAAACTAACTAAACCTTACACAATATAATGTTTCTAGTAAAACTCAGAAAGATACATATCACCAGGCATTATTAGCCATTTTGCATGTGTGGTTTAGGAGTTATGTTTAAATAAATAACTGTCAGATTGAGTGTGACTGTAAACCGTCATAGTGAGTAAAACCCTTATTTTGTATTTGCAAACCTTACAAAAACAACTAAATCTAGTTAAACTCACACAGATACAATATTACAGACATTTTTAGACATAATGCATGTTTGGTTTTAGATTAATGTTTATATAACTTTCATATTTAGTATGACAGCTGTACTGTCATATTGAATAAAAAAACAACTAACTTGTGTCTTTGCAAACCTTACAAAATACCATTTTTCTAGTAAAACTAACTAGATACATGCTCCAGGCATTATTAGCCATTTTGCATGTGTTGTTTGAGTTATGTTTAAATAACTGTCATATTGAGTGTGACAGTATACTGTCATAAAACCCAATTTTTGTATTTGCAACCCTGATTCTAGTAAAACTCACATATATACAATATTACAGGCAGTTTTGGACATAATGCATGTTTGGTTTTGGAGTTATGTTTATATAACTTTCATATATAGTATGACAGCTAAACTGTTATATTGAGTAAAATAACTAACTTGTGTTTGTCATAAAACCCAATTTTTGTATTAGCAAACCATACAACTGATTCAAATAAAACTCACATGGATTCAATATTACAGGCATTTTCAGACATTTTGCATGTTTGGTTTAGGAATTATGTTGTAATACATTTGTATTGCTTTTTTCACATTATCTCAGGATTTTTAGAACATTACTGTCATATTGAGTAAAAAAATAATTTTTGTGTTTGCAAGCCTTAAAAAAAGCATATGTTTCCAGTAAAACTCCCAAAGATGCATTATTTCAGGCATTATTAGCCAGTTTTCAGGTGTGGTTTAGGAGTTATGTTTAAATAACTGTCATATTGAGTGTGGCGTTACACTGTCATATTGAGTTAAAAAAAACTAACTTGTGTCTTTGCAAACCTTACAAAAGAAAATGTTTCTAGCAACACTCACAAAGATAATTTTTTTCACGCTATTAGACATGTTTCATGTGTATTTAGGAGTTATAATTAAATAACTTTCATATTGAGTGTTAAAGTTATAATGTCATTATGTGTAAAACCTAATTTTTGTATTTGCAAACCTTACAAAAACAATTGATTCTAGTAAAACTTACATAGATTCAATATTACAGGCATTTTTAGACAATTTACATGTTTGGTTTAAAAGTTGTGTTTGAATACATTTGTATTGCTTTTCTCGCATTATCTCAGGATTCTAAGATCATTACTTTCATATTGAGTAAAAAACTACTTTTTGTTTTTGCAAACCTTACAAACTCACCATTATACATTATTACAGCCATTTTTAGATATAACACATGTTTGCTTTTGGAGTTATGTTTTGATAATTTTCATATTTAGTAGGACTGTTATACTGTCTTATTGAATAAAAACAACTAGCTTGTGTCTTTGCAAACTTTACAAAATATACATTTCCTAGTAAAACTAACAAAGATACATGTCTCCAGGCATCATTACCCATTTTGCCTGGGTTGTTTAGGAGTTATGTTTAAATACATTTTTATTGCTTTTTTCGCATTATCTCAGGATTCTAAGATCATTACTTCCATATTGAGTAAAAAACTACTTTTTGTTTTTGCAAACCTTACAAACTCACATAAATACATTATTACAGACATTTTTAGACATGACACATGTTTGGTTTTGGAGTTATGTTTATATAACTTTTATATTTAGTATGACTGTTATACTGTCATATTGAATAAAAAAAAACTAGCTTGTGTCTTTGCAAACTTTACAAAAGATCATTTTTCTAGTAAAACTAACAAAGATACATGTCTCCAGGCATTATTACCCATTTTGCATGGGTTGTTTAGGAATTATGTTTAAATACATTTTTATTGCTTTTTTCGCATTATCTCAGGATTTTAAGATCATTACTTTCATATTGAGTAAAAAACTACTTTTTGTTTTTGCAAACCTTACAAACTCACATTAATACATTATTACAGGCATTTTTAGACTAATGACACATGTTTGGTTTTGGAGTTATGTTTATATAACTTTCATATTTAGTATGACTGTTATACTGTCATATTGAATTAAAAAAAACTAGCTTGTGTCTTTGCAAACTTTACAAAAGATCATTTTTCTAGTAAAACTAACAAAGATACATGTCTCCAGGCATTATTACCCATTTTGCATTGGTTGTTTAGGAATTATGTTTGAATACATTTGTATTGCTTTTTTCGCATTATCTCAGGATTTTAAGATCATTACTTTCATATTGAGTAAAAAACTACTTTTTGTTTTTGCAAACCTTACAAACTCACAATAATACATTATTGCAGCCATTTTTAGATATAACACATGTTTGGTTTTGGAGTTATGTTTTGATAATTTTCATATTTAGTAGGACTGTTATACTGTCTTATTGAATTAAAAACAACTAGCTTGTGTCTTTGCAAACTTTACAAAATATACATTTCCTAGTAAAACTAACAAAGATACATGTCTCCAGGCATCATTACCCATTTTGCCTGGGTTGTTTAGGAGTTATGTTTAAATACATTTTTATTGCTTTTTTCGCATTATCTCAGGATTCTAAGATCATTACTTTCATATTGAGTAAAAAACTACTTTTTGTTTTTGCAAACCTTACAAACTCACATAAATACATTATTAAAGGCATTTTTAGAGATGACACATGTTTGGTTTTGGAGTTATGTTTATAACTTTCATATTTAGTATGAAGGTTATACTGTCATATTGAATAAAAAAAACTGGCTTGTGTCTTTGCAAACTTTACAAAAGATCATTTTTCTAGTAAAACTAACAAAGATAAATGTCACCAGGCATTATTACCCATTTTGCATGAGTTGTTTAGGAATTATGTTTAAAGACATTTTTATTGCTTTTTTTGCATTATCTCAGGATTTTAAGATCATTACTTTCATATTGAGTAAAAAACTACTTTTTGTTTTTGCAAACCTTACAAACTCACAATAATACATTATTGCAGCCATTTTTAGATATAACACATGTTTGGTTTTGGAGTTATGTTTTGATAATTTTCATATTTAGTATGACTTTTATACTGTCATATTGAATAAAAAAAAAAACTAGCTTGTGTCTTTGCAAACTTTACAAAAGATCATTTTTCTATTAAAACTAACAAAGATACATGTCTCCAGGCATTATTACCCATTTTGCATGGGTTGTTCAGGAATTATGTTTAAAGACATTTTTATTGCTTTTTTCGCATTATCTCAGGATTCTTAGATCATTACTTTCATATTGAGTAAAAAACTACTTTTTGTTTTTGCAAACCTTACAAACTCACATAAATACATTATTAAAGGCATTTTTAGAGATGACACATGTTTGGTTTTGGAGTTATGTTTATATAACTTTTATTATTAGTATGACTGTTATACTGTCATATTGAATTAAAAAAAACTAGCTTGTGTCTTTGCAAACTTTACAAAAGATCATTTTTCTAGTAAAACTAACAAAGATACATGTCTCCAGGCATTATTACCCATTTTGCATGGGTTGTTTAGGAATTATGTTTAAATACATTTTTATTGCTTTTTTCGCATTATCTCAGGATTTTAAGATCATTACTTTCATATTGAGTAAAAAACTACTTTTTGTTTTTGCAAACCTTACAAACTCACAATAATACATTATTAGAGGCATTTTTAGACATGACACATGTTTGGTTTTGGAGTTATGTTTATAACTTTCATATTTAGTATGACTGTTATACTGTCATATTGAATAAAAAAAACTGGCTTGTGTCTTTGCAAACTTTACAAAAGATCATTTTTCTAGTAAAACTAACAAAGATACATGTCTCCAGGCATTATTACCCATTTTGCATGGGTTGTTCAGGAATTATGTTTAAAGACATTTTTATTGCTTTTTTCGCATTATCTCAGGATTCTAAAATCCTTACTTTCATATTGAGGAAAAAACTACTTTTTGTTTTTGCAAACCTTACAAACTCACATAAATACATTATTATAGGCAATTTTAGACATGACACACGTTTAGTTCTGGAGTTATGTTTATATAACTTTCATATTTAGTATGACTGTTATACTGTCATATTGAATTAAAAAAAACTAGCTTGTGTCTTTGCAAACTTTACAAAAGATCATTTTTCTAGTAAAACTAACAAAGATACATGTCTCCAGGCATTATTACCCATTTTGCATGGGTTGTTTAGGAATTATGTTTAAATACATTTTTATTGCTTTTTTCGCATTATCTCAGGATTTTAAGATCATTACTTTCATATTGAGTAAAAAACTACTTTTTGTTTTTGCAAACCTTACAAACTCACAATAATACATTATTAGAGGCATTTTTAGACATGACACATGTTTGGTTTTGGAGTTATGTTTATATAACTTTCATATTTAGTATGACTGTTATACTGTCATATTGAATAAAAAAAAACTAGCTTGTGTCTTTGCAAACTTTACAAAAGATCATTTTTCTAGTAAAACTAACAAAGATACATGTCTCCAGGCATTATTACCCATTTTGCATGGGTTGTTTAGGAATTATGTTTAAATACATTTTTATTGCTTTTTTCGCATTATCTCAGGATTTTAAGATCATTACTTTCATATTGAGTAAAAAACTACTTTTTGTTTTTGCAAACCTTACAAACTCACCATTATACATTATTACAGCCATTTTTAGATATAACACATGTTTGCTTTTGGAGTTATGTTTTGATAATTTTCATATTTAGTAGGACTGTTATACTGTCTTATTGAATAAAAACAACTAGCTTGTGTCTTTGCAAACTTTACAAAATATACATTTCCTAGTAAAACTAACAAAGATACATGTCTCCAGGCATCATTACCCATTTTGCCTGGGTTGTTTAGGAGTTATGTTTAAATACATTTTTATTGCTTTTTTCGCATTATCTCAGGATTCTAAGATCATTACTTTCATATTGAGTAAAAAACTACTTTTTGTTTTTGCAAACCTTACAAACTCACATAAATACATTATTACAGACATTTTTAGACATGACACATGTTTGGTTTTGGAGTTATGTTTATATAACTTTTATATTTAGTATGACTGTTATACTGTCATATTGAATAAAAAAAAACTAGCTTGTGTCTTTGCAAACTTTACAAAAGATCATTTTTCTAGTAAAACTAACAAAGATACATGTCTCCAGGCATTATTACCCATTTTGCATGGGTTGTTTAGGAATTATGTTTAAATACATTTTTATTGCTTTTTTCGCATTATCTCAGGATTTTAAGATCATTACTTTCATATTGAGTAAAAAACTACTTTTTGTTTTTGCAAACCTTACAAACTCACATTAATACATTATTACAGGCATTTTTAGACTAATGACACATGTTTGGTTTTGGAGTTATGTTTATATAACTTTCATATTTAGTATGACTGTTATACTGTAATATTGAATAAAAAAAAACTAGCTTGTGTCTTTGCAAACTTTACAAAATATCATTTTTCTATTAAAACTAACAAAGATATATGTCTCCAGGCATTATTACCCATTTTGCATGGGTTGTTTAGGAATTATGTTTAAAGACATTTTTATTGCTTTTTTCGCATTATCTCAGGATTCTTATATCATTACTTTCATATTGAGTAAAAAACTACTTTTTGTTTTTGCAAACCTTACAAACTTACATAAATACATTATTAAAGGCATTTTTAGAGATGACACATGTTTGGTTTTGGAGTTATGTGTATATAACTTTTATTATTAGTATGACTGTTATACTGTCATATTGAATAAAAAAAAACTAGCTTGTGTCTTTGCAAACTTTACAAAAGATCATTTTTCTAGTAAAACTAACAAAGATACATGTCTCCAGGCATTATTACCCATTTTGCATGGGTTGTTTAGGAATTATGTTTAAATACATTTTTATTGCTTTTTTCGCATTATCTCAGGATTTTAAGATCATTACTTTCATATTGAGTAAAAAACTACTTTTTGTTTTTGCAAACCTTACAAACTCACAATAATACATTATTACAGGCATTTTTAGACATGACACATGTTTGGTTTTGGAGTTATGTTTATAACTTTCATATTTAGTATGACTGTTATACTGTCATATTGAATAAAAAAAACTGTCTTGTGTCTTTGCAAACTTTACAAAAGATAATTTTTCTAGTAAAACTAACAAAGATACATGTCACCAGGCATTATTACCCATTTTGCATGGGTTGTTTAGGAATTATGTTTAAAGACATTTTTATTGCTTTTTTCGCATTATCTCAGGATTCTTAGATCATTACTTTCATATTGCGTAAAAAACTACTTTTTGTTTTTGCAAACCTTACAAACTCACATAAATACATTATTACAGGCATTTTTAGACATGACACATGTTTGGCTTTGGAGTTATGTTTATATAACTTTTACATTTAATATGACTGTTATACTGTCATATTGAATTAAAAAAAACTAGCTTGTGTCTTTGCAAACTTTACAAAAGATCATTTTTCTAGTAAAACTAACAAAGATACATGTCACCAGGCATTATTACCCATTTTGCATAGGTTGTTTAGGAATTATGTTTAAATACATTTTTATTGCTTTTTTCGCATTATCTCAGGATTCTTAGATCATTACTTTCATATTGAGTAAAAAACTATTTTTCTTTTTGGCAAACCTTACAAACTCACATTAATAAATTATTACAGGCATTTTTAGACATGACACATGTTTGGTTTTGGAGTTATGTTTATATAACTTTCATATTTAGTATGACTGTTATACTGTCATATTGAATAAAAAAAAAACTAGCTTGTGTCTTTGCAAACTTTACAAAAGATCATTTTTCTATTAAAACTAACAAAGATACATGTCTCCAGGCATTATTACCCATTTTGCATGGGTTGTTCAGGAATTATGTTTAAAGACATTTTTATTGCTTTTTTCGCATTATCTCAGGATTCTTAGATCATTACTTTCATATTGAGTAAAAAACTACTTTTTGTTTTTGCAAACCTTACAAACTCACATAAATACATTATTACAGGCATTTTTAGACATGACACATGTTTGGTTTTGGAGTTATGTTTATATAACTTTTATTATTAGTATGACTGTTATACTGTCATATTGAATAAAAAAAACTAGCTTGTGTCAATGCAAACTTTACAAAAGATCATTTTTCTAGTAAAACTAACAAAGATACATGTCTCCAGGCATTATTACCCATTTTGCATGGGTTGTTTAGGAATTATGTTTAAATACATTTTTATTGCTTTTTTCGCATTATCTCAGGATTTTAAGATCATTACTTTCATATTGAGTGAAAAACTACTTTTTGTTTTTGCAAACCTTACAAACTCACATTAATACATTATTACAGGCATTTTTAGACATGACACATGTTTGGTTTTGGAGTTATGTTTATATAATTTTCATATTTAGTATGACTGTTATACTGTCATAATGAATAAAAAAAAACTGGCTTGTGTCTTTGCAAACTTTACAAAAGATCATTTTTCCAGTAAAACTAAAAAAGATACATGTTTCCAGGCATTATTAGCCATTTTGCATATGTTGTTTCGGAGTAATGTTTAAATACATTTTTATTGCTTTTTTCACATTATCTCAGGATTTTAAGAACATTACAGTCATATTGAGTAAAAAAAACTACTTTTTGTGTTTGCAAGATTTAAAAAAGCATGTGTTTCGGGTAAAACGGCCAAGGATGCATTATTTCAGGCATTATTAGCCATTTTTCATGTGTGGTTTGAGTTATGGTTAAATAACTGTCATATACTGTCAGTTATGACATAGTAAGTAAAACCTAATTTATGTATTTGCAAACCTTACAAAATCATTTAAATCTAGTAAAACTCACATGGATTCAACATTACAGACATTTTTAGACATTTTGCATGTTTGGTTTAGGAATTATGTTGGAATCATTTTTATTAATTTGTTCGTATTATCTCAGAATTTTAGAACATTACTGTCATATTGAGTAAAAAAATAATTTTTGTGTTTGCAAGCCTTAAAAAAGCATATGTTTCGAGTAAAACTTACAAGAATGCATTATTTCAGGCATTGTTAGTCATTTTTCATGTGTAGTTTAAGAGTTATGTTTAAATAACTGTCATATTGAGTGTGGCAGTTATACTGTCATATTGAGTAAAAAAAACTAACCTGTCTTTGCAAACCTTACAAAAGAAAATGTTTCTAGTAACACTCACAAAGATACATTTTTTTCACGCATTATTAGACATGTTTCATGTGTGGTTAGGAGTTATAAATAAATAATTGTCATATTGAGTGTTACAGTTTTAATGTCATTATGTGTAAAACCTAATTTTTGTATTTGCAAACCTTACAAAAACAATTGATTCTAGTAAAACTTATATAGATTCAATATTACAGGCATTTTTAGACATTTTACATGTTTGGTTTAAAATTTGTGTTTGAATACATTTGTATTGCTTTTTTCGCATTATCTCAGGATTCTAAGAACATTACTTTCATATTGAGTAAAAAACTACTTTTTGTTTTTGCAAACCTTACAAACTCACATAAATACATTATTACAGGCATTTTTAGACATGACACATGTTTGGTTTTGGAGTTATGTTTATATAACTTTCATATTTAGTATGACTGTTATACTGTCATATTGAATAAAAAAAACTAGCTTGTGTCTTTGATATCTTTACAAAAGATCATTTTTTTAAACTAACAACGTTACATGTCTCCCTAGGCATTATTAGCCATTTTGCATGTGTTGTTTAGGAGTTAGGTTTAAATACATTTTTATTGCTTTTTTCCCATTATCTCAGGGTTCTAAGAACTTTAAAGTCAAGTAAAAAACTACTTTTTGTGTTTGCAAAATGTAAAACAGTAAAACTCCCAATGATTCATTATTTCAGGCATTATTAGCCATTTTTTTGTGTGGTTTATAAGTTATGTTTAAATAACTGTCATATTGAGTGTGATTTTGTCATTGTGAGTAAAACCTAATTTTTGTATTTGCAAACCTTACAAAAACAACCGATTCTAGGAAAACTCACATTGATACAATATTACAGGCATGTTTAGACATATTGCATGTTTGGTTTTGGAGTTATATTTATATAACCTGCTTTCTGAGCCGCCACCTTTGTGGTTTGCGTGTCCCACTGATCCAGGAACTATGTTGTCCGGGGGCTTCTATGGTCTCCCAAGACAAACAGGTCCTAGGTGAGGGATCAGACAAAGAGCAGCTCAAAGACCTTTATTAAAAGTACAATTGAGGACCTAGATTTTTTCTCGCCCGGAAGCAGGTCACCGTGGCTCCCCTGTGGAGGTGTGGCACGATGGCGATTGACGGGCCTGTCCCCATGGGGCCCAGCCGTGCTCAGCTCGAAGAGGCAACGTAGAGCCCCCCTCCAGGGCTCACCACTCATGGGCTGGGTCATAGAGGGTGTAGTGTGAGCTGGGCGGCAGCCGAAGGCAGGGCACTTGGTGGTCCGATTATCGGCTACATAAGCTCGCTCTTGGGACATGGAACGTCACCTCGCTGGGAGGGAAGGAGCCTGAGCTGGTGCTTGAGGTGGAGACGTTCCCGGCTAGATATAGTTGGACTCACAGCAAGGGCTCTGGAACCTGTTCTCTCAGAGGGGCTGGACTGAGCTGAACTTTCATTACTTGCAACGCCAGAGTGGAAGAGATTCCACACTGGCGTTGCAACTAATGAGAGGCTGGGGTGGCAATTCTTGTTGCCCCCCGGCTCAAAGCCTGCACGTTGGACTTTAAACCCAATAGACGAGATGGTAGCTTCCTTCAGCCTTCGGGTTGGGTGACGGGTCCTGACTGTTGTTTGTGTTTACACACCAAACAGCAGCTCAGAGTACAAACTCTTTTTGGATTCCCTTGAGGGAGTACTGGAGAGTGCTCCCTCGGGTGATTCCCTTGTTCTGCTGGTGGACTTCAACGCTATGTTGGCAACGACTGTGAAACCTGGAGAGTCGTGATTGGGAAAAATGGCCACCCGGATCTGAACCCAAGTGGTGCTTTGTTATTGGACTTTTGTGCTTGTCACGGATTGTCCATAACAAACACAATGTTCAAACATAAGGGTGTCCATATGTGCACTTGGCACAAGGACACCCTCGGCCGCATGATTGACTTTGTAGTTGTGTCATGGGATTTGCGGCCTCATATTTTGGACACTCGGTGAAGAGAGGGGCAGAGCTTTCTACCAACCACCACCTGGTGGTGAGCTGGCTCCGATGGTAGGGGGGGATGCCGGTCAGACCTGGCAGGCCCAAACGCATTGTAAGGGTCTGCTGGGAACACCTAGCAGAGTCTCCTGAAGAACTTTGAACATGTCCGGAAGAACTTTGAACATGTCACGAGGGAGGTGCTGGACATTGAGTCTGAGTGGACCATGTTCCGTTCCTCTCTTGTTGAGCCAGCTGATTGAAGCTGTGGCCGCAAGGTGTTTGGTGCCTGTCGTGGTGGTAATCCACCAGCAGTGAGGGATGCTGTCAAGCTGAAGAAAGAGCCACCGGGTCCTTTTGGCTCATGGGACTCCAGAGGCAGTGCGCATACCGACAGGCCAAGCCAGACCTCCTCAGTCCCACCAACACGTCTTCCTATGAGGAAACAGTGCCGGGGAAGTCTGTGGTGGGCTCTCCTATTTCTGGGGCTGAGGTTGCCAAGGTAGTTAAAAAGCTCCTCTGTGGCAAGGCCCCGGGGGTATGAGCTCCGTCCGGAGTTCCTTAAGGCTCTGGATGCTGTGGGGCAGTCTTGATTGACAAGACTGCAACATTGCGTCTACATCGGGGGCGGTACCTCTGGATTGGCAGACCGGGGTGGTGGTTCCTCTCTTTAAGAAGGGGAACCGGAGGGTGTGTTCCAACTATCGTAGATCACACTCCTCAGCCTTCCCGGTAAGGTCTATTCATGTGTAATGAAGAGGAGGAACCTCGGATCCAGGACGAACAGTGTGGTTTTCGTCCTGGTCGTGGAACGGTAGACCAGCTCTATACTCTCGGCAGTGTCCTTGAGTTTGCATGGGAGTTTGCCCAACCAGTCTACATAAGTTTTGTGGACTTGGAGAAGACATTCGACCTTGTCCCCCGGTAAATCCTGAGGGGAGTGCTCAGAGAGTATGCAGTATCGGCATGTCTGATTGTGGCGGGTGTCTCCCTGTATGATCAGTGTCAGAGCTTGGTCCGCATTGCCGGCAGTATGTCGGACCCCTTTCCAGTGAGGGTTGGACTCCGCCAAGGCTGCCCTTTGTCACCGATTCTGTTCATAACTTTAATGGACAGAATATCTAGGCGCAGTCATGGCTTTGAGGATCCCCTCAACGCCATGACTGCGCCTGGTTTGGTGGCTGCAGGATTAGGTCTCTGCTTTTTGCAGATGATGTGGTCCTGATGGCTTCAACTGGCCAAGATCTTCAGCTTTCATTGGATCGGTTCGCAGTGAAGCGACTGGGATGAGAATCAGCACCTCCAAGTCCGAGTCCATGGTTCTCGCCCGGGAAAGGGTGGAGTGCCATCTCGAGGTTGGGAAAGAGATCTTGCCCCAAGTGAAGGAGTTCAAGTACCTAGGAGTCTTGTTCACGAGTGAGGATAGAGTGGATTGTGAGATCTACAGGCGGATCGGTGCGGCGTCTTCAGTAATGAGGACGCTATATCGATCCGTTGTGGTGAAGAAGGAGCTGAGCCAGAAGGAAAAGCTTTCAATTTACCGGTCGATCAACGTTCCCATCCTCACCTATGGTCATGAGCTTTGGGTTATGACCGAAAGGACAAGGTCACGGGTACAAGCGGGCGAAATGAGTTTCCTCCGCCGGGTGGTGGGTCTCTCCCTTAGAGATAGGGTGAGAAGCTCTGTCCTCTGGGAGGAACTCAGTGTAAAGCCGCTGCTCCTCCACATTGAGAGGAGCCAGATGAGGTGGTTCGGGCATCTGCTCAGGATGCCACCCGAACGCCTCCCTAGGTCCGAACGGCAGGAGGCCATGGGGAAGACCTAGGATACATTGGAAAGACTATGGCCTGGGAACGCCTCGGGATCCCCCGAGAAGAGCTGGACGAAGTGGCTGGGGAGAGGGAAGTCTGGGCTCTCTGCTTAGGCTGCTGCCCCCGCAACCCGACCTCGGATAAGCAGAAGAAAATGGATGGATTTAGTATGACAGTTATACTGTCATATTGAGTGTGACAGTATACTGTCATAAAACCCAATTTTTGTATTTGCAAACCTGATTCTAGTAAAACTCACATCTCTACAATATTACAGGCAATTTTGGACATAATGCACGTTTGGTTTTGGAGTTATGTTCATATAACTTTAATACATAGTATGACATCTATACTGTTATAATGAGTAAAAAAACTAACTTGTGTCTGTCATAAAACTCAATTTTTGTATTTGCAAACCTTACAAAAACATATGATTCTAGTAAAACTCACATGGATTCAGTATTACAGGCATTTTTAGACATTTTGCATGTTTGGTTTAGGAATCATGTTGGAATACATTTGTATTGTTTTTTTCACATTATCTCAGCATTTTAAGAACTTACTGTCATATTGAGTAAAAAAAACCTTTTGTGTTTGCAAGCCCTAAAAAAACAACCGATTCTAGTAAAACTCACATTGATACAATATTACAGGCATGTTTAGACATCTTGCATGTTTGGTTTTGGAGTTATGTTTATTTAACCTGCTTTCTGAGCCGCCACCTTTGTGGTTTGCGTGTCCCACTGATCCTAGGAGCTATGTTGTCCGGGGGCTTCTATGCCCCCTGATAGGGTCCCCCAAGACAAACAGGTCCTAGGTGAGGAATCAGACAAAGAGCAGCTCAAAGACCTTTATGAAAAGTACAAATCGAGGACCTAGATATTTTCTCGCCCGGACGCGGGTCACCGTGGCTCCCCTGTGGAGCCAGGCCCAGAGGTGGGGCACGATGGCGAGCGACTGGTGCCCATGGGGCCCAGCTCGAAGAGGCAACGTGGGTCCCCCCTGCAATAGGCTCACCACTCATGGGCTGGGTCATAGAGGTCGGGTGCAGTGTTAGCTGGGCGGAAGCCGAAGGCAGGGCACTTGGCGGTCCGATAATCGGCTACATAAGCTCGCTCTTGGGACGTGGAATGTCACCTCGCGAGGTGGAGAAGTTCCCGGCTAGATAAAGCTGGACTCACTTCGACGCACAGCAAGGGCTCTGGAACCTGTTCTCTCAAGAGGGGTTGGACTCTCTTCCACTCTGGCGTTGCAAGTAATGAGAGGCTGGGTTGGCAATTCTTGTTGCCCCCCGGCTCAAAGCCTGCACGTTGGACTTAACCCAGAAGACGAGATGGTAGCTTCCCTCCGCTTTCGGGTTGGGTGACGGGTCCTGACTGTTGTTGGTGTTTACGCACCAAACAGCAGCTCAGAGTACCCACTCTTTTTGGATTCCCTTGAGAGTGCTCCCTCGGGTGATTCCCTGGGGGTCTTCAACGCTCATGTTGGCAACGACTTTGAAACCTGGAGAGTCGTGATTGGGAAACATGGCCACCCGGATCTGAACCCAAGTGGTGCTTTGTTACTGAGCTTTTGTGCTCGTCACGGATTGTCCATAACAAACACAATGTTCAAACATAAGGGTGTCCATATGTGCACTTGGCACCAGGACACCCTCGGCCGCAGTTCCATTATTGACTTTATAGTTGTGTCATGGGATTTGCGGCCTCATGTTTTGGACACTCGGGTGAAGAGAGGGGCGAGCTTTCTACCGATCACCACCTGGTGAGCTGGCTCCGATGGTGGGGTAGGATCCCGGACAGACCTGCATTGTGAGAGTCTTTTGGGAATGCCTAGCAGAGTCTCCTGTCAGAGAGAGTTTCTTTTTCCACCTCCGGAGGAACTTTGAACATGTCACAAAGGAGGTGCTGGACATTGAGTCTGAATGGATCATGTTCCGTGCCTCTCTTGTCAAGCCAGCTGATTGGAGCTGTGGCCGCAAGGTGTTTGGTGCCTGTCGTGGCGGTGACCCTAGAACCCGCTGGTGGCCACCAGCAGTGCGGGATGCCGTCAAGCTGAAGAAAGAGCTTATCTGGTCCTTTTGGCTCATGGGACTCCAGAGGCAGCGGGCATACCGACAGGCCAAGCAGTGCCTGGGGAATCTGTGGTGGGCTCTCCTATTTCTGGGGCTGAGGTTGCCAAGGTAGTTTTAAAAGCTCCTCTGTGGCAAGGCCCCGGGGGTGGATGAGCTCCGTCCGGAGTTCCTTAAGGCTCTGGATGCTGTGGGGCTGTTTTAGTTGACAAAACTCTGCAACATCGCGTGGACATCAGGGGCGGTACCTCTGGATTGGCAGACCGGGGTGGTGGTTCCTCTCTTTAAGAAGGGGAACCGGAGGGTGTGTTCCAACTATCGTAGATCACACTCCTCAGCCTTCCCGGTAAGGTCTATTCATGTGTACTGGAGAGGAGGAACCTCGGATCCAGGACGAACAGTGTGGTTTTCGTCCTGGTCGTGGAACGGTAGACCAGCTCTATACTCTCGGCAGGGTCCTTGAGTGTGCATGGGAGTTTGTCCAACCAGTCTACATGTGCTTTGTGGACTTGGAGAAGACATTCGACCGTGGCCACCCCGGGAAGTCCTGTGGGGAGTGCTCAGAGAGTATGGGGTATCGGCATGTCTGATTGTGGCGGGTCGCTCCCTGTATGATCGGTGTCAGAGCTTGGTCCGCATTGCCAGCAGTAAGTTGGCTGCCCTTTGTCACCAAATGTGTTCATAAATTTTATGGACAGAATTTCTAGGCGCAGTCATGGCGTTGAGGGGATCCGGTTTGGTGGCTGCAGGATTAGGTCTCTCCTTTTTGCAGATGATGTGGTCCTTATGGCTTTAACTGGCCAGGATCTTCAGCTCTCATTGGATTGGTTCGCAGCCGAGTGTGAAGCGACTGGGATGAGAATCAGCACCTCCAAGTCCGAGGTTCTCGCCCGGGAAAGGGTGGAGTGCCATCTCGAGGTTGGGCAGGAGATCTTGCCCCAAGTGGATGAGTTCAAGTACCTGGAGTCTTGTTCATGAGTGAGGGAAGAGTGGATCGTGAGTAATGAGGACGCTATATAGATTTGTTGTGGTAAGAAGGAGCTGCGCCAGAAGGAAAAGCTCTCAATTTACCGGTCAATCTACGTTCCCATCCTCACCTATGGTCATGAGCTTTGGGTTATGACCGAAAGGACAAGATCACGGGTACAAGCGGCCGAAATGAGTTTTCTCCGCTGGGTGGCGGGTCTCTCCCTTACTGAAATAATTTTCACCGTTTAATTACAGTAACCTACTGGCAGCTAATGGTTCCAGTATAAAACTGTTTTTCTACAGCACACATACTGTGATTTATCACTACAGTTTATTACTGTAAAAAGTATCACAGTACTGTGCTGTATCAAATATACGCTTCACAGCATAATACTGTCATCTGTTTAGCGGCATTACACTGTTATTTTAGTGTATCTACTGTAATATCCATTAACAGTTAATTACAGTAAAATAATTGTAAGCACTATAGACTGAGCTTTACAGTATAATGCCACTAGAAGTTAATGAGTTGAACTTTTAATTTTTCAAAATCAAAACCCCTGCAATCTGCTGGCATAAAAATGACTGGAGAAATGGCCTTGCAAGATTATGTTTTTATTAACCAATTATTTTAAAGTGCATCAAATAAATTCAATGTACATTTAGTGCATTCTTCTTATTTTCAGTAAAGCATTTTAACATTTATAACATGTCCACTTAATTTCTAACTGGAGACAAAACACTGAACACGAGTCCAGTGTTTAGTTGTCGGCTACATAAAGCCCCACTCAAAGTCTGTGAGATGTTTTATAAGGGTGGCTACGTGAGGATTTACAGTTGCTGCCTTTTTCTGGACCAGCTTCCCGGTCTTCTTGGACACCACCTTTCCCTAGCTAGCCTTTGTTCCCCTCTCAGGGTTAACGCCAATGAATCGCCTAAAAAAGAGAGAAAGCATATTAGATATTCTGTTGTGATTGAAGATTACTTGCAGTCGATACAGAACCCCCCTCACATTGTTATTTAGGAATATGCACTGCACAAATATTAATATCAATTTTAGGATATATTTGAGCCTATACCATAACCACAGCTGTAGATGAGTGAATGCTCTAAAACCCATTAAGACCAATTCAGAGAGGAAGACAATGCTAAAGCCTCCCCAATCCCTCTCTCTATTTATGTTTTCTCTCCATCTACGGGACCGTGTATTAACGCTGATGTTTCCTGCTTTCACCCATTTAACATATCGTTACCTGCTCATTACCTATCTTCTCTGCATCCTGGGGTCACACTGGTGCTTCTTGCCTTTACCCATTCAACATATCTTTACCTGCACATTACCTACCTTCTCTGTATCCTGGAGTCAAGCTGGTGTTTCCTGCCTTTACTCATTCAACATATCTTTACCTGCACATTACCTACCTTCCCTGCATCCTTGGGTCACACTGGTGCTTCTTTCTTTCACATATCTTCACCTGCACATACCTACCTTGTCTGCATGGCCTCGACCACACCTGCGCTTCCTTCTTTCACCCATTCAACATACCTTCACCCGCACATTACCTACCTTCCCTGCATAGTGGGGTCACACTGGTGCTTCCTGCCTTTACCCATTCAACATATCTTCACCCGCACATTACCTACTTGCTCTGCATTCTCGGGTCAAGCTGGTGCTTCCTGCCATCATCCAGTCAACATATCTTTACCTGCAAAGTACCTACTTTTTCTGCATCCTGGGGTCAAACAGGTGCTTCCTTCTTTGACCCAGTCAACATATCTTTACCTGCACATTACCTACCTTCTCTGTATCCTAGAGTCAAACTGGTGCTTCGGTCCCTAATAAGAAGGTCCACAAAGGAACAGAAGAGTCATTGATTTAAGGCACAAAATTGGGGAAAGGACAAGTCAAATTCCTGAACAGAGGTGACAAATATAAAATAAAATATCCTAACAGTATTTTAACAGTATCAAGAGGATTTACCTTTGAACAAATTCCAATGTCCGAGGACCTTCCTCTTGGTATTCCAAGTTGAACACATAGTAGGTGGCAAGAAGGGCAGCAAGCCCTGAGATTAAGCTAGGTTGGACGCCTTTGCAGATGACATCACCTTCCATGCTGATCATCCAACGTTTTATTGTGACTTTGTCACCAGCAACTGGTACAGTCAAGAAATGCAGTTTATGTTCCTAAACAGTATCCAATATGGGTAGCATTTTAAAAGTATTTGGAATGGCCACCTCACTCGCTCTCTCTTTCCTCTGTTTACAGCTAGTCTCCTAAGGCAGTGGTTCTCAAATGGGGGTACGCGTACTCCTGGGGGTACTTGAAGGTATGCCAAGGGGTATGTGAGATTTTTTTTTAATATTCTAAAAATAGCAACAATTCAAAAATCCTTTATAAATATATTTATTGAATAATACTTCGACAAAATATGAATGTAAGTTCATAAACTGAACAACTAATCAAGTAGGCTATTCCATTCATTACCATAAAGCCAGAGTTTCCCCCATGCCATGATGGTTTGACCCTACCTGGCGGTGCCACACGGCACCAACTGTCAATCAACTATCCATGTAGAAAACAATGGAGGCTTGGTTAAAGCGTAGTGGACATGTTCCATAAATATTGATGTTAAAGATTTCTTTTTTTTTGAAGAAATGTTGAGAATGAAGTTCATGAATCCAGATGGATCTCTATTGCAATCCCCAAAGAGGGCACTTTAAGTTGATTACTTCTATGTGTAAAAATCTTTATTTATAATTGAATCACTTGTTTATTTTTCAACAAGTTTTTAGTTATTTTTATATCTTTTTTTCCAAATAGTTCAAGAAAGACCACAACAAATGAGCAATATTTTGCACTGTTATACAATTTAATAAATCAGAAACTGATGACATAGTGCTGTATTTTACTTCTTTATCTCTTTTTTTCAACCAAAAATGCTTTGCTCTGATTAGGGGGTACTTGAATTTAAAAAATGTTCACAGGGGTACATCACTGAAAAAAGGTTGAGAACCACTGTCCTAAGGCAGTGGTTCTCAACCTTTTTTCAGTGCTGTGAACATTTTTTTAATGCAAGTAGACCTCCATGTCTTTATAACAGGAATATCCTGAATTCTCAAGTTGCATATCACAATAGTCATCATCAGTGTTAATAACACAAGAGCTGCTTGGATTTGCTGTTGAGCAAGTCAAACTTCGTTCAGTGTAGCCGTAGTGCTTCCTTGACACGTGCGATGTGAAAGTAGACTTAACTGTAAATCTTTTTTCACATTGACTGAAGGGGCACGTAACTGTCGGTAATATGACTTTTCAAATGCAGGAAAAGGGCCCGTATATCATCGCACTTCGCGCTACATGAGACAATATTACAAGGTAAACCTTCTGCGCTATACATATCAGTCCTACTCTTGCCATATTTATGACGACGGCTGTGAGTTTTGAAGGCTGAGAAGTTGGAAAAAACTCTTGTGCATTTAGGGAAAGCACACTTAAACGATGCATTAGGCATACAACTATGACTTCGCATGTGTCTAACATACTTAAATACATTGCTGCAAGTCGTAGCACATATGTTGCAAGTTATCATCTTTTATGATGACTATGACAAAAAAGAAGAAAACTTAGCTAGCTAGCATGCGGCGGTACATGCGCGTGGTCAACGATAGTGTCTGTGATGCTGACTGTGACGCTATGTCATTTCGGACTTTATAAATATATATATAAAGTAATTCAAACAGAAAATGACACATCAAGGTACAAGTGACTCTTACCTTGTTATCAAAAACACACAATGCAGTAGGATGGATTTAGCAGGGTCGGCCAGGTGAAATGAAGCTCGGTTGGACGAATTGTGGGCGGACCCAAGAAACAAGTCTGAAAAATACTGAATTACACTGTAGGTTTTACAGTAACTTACTGCTGGTTGATATTTTTTGAAAAATGCAACAAAATTTACAGTACTTAACTGCATTTAAGAAGAACATGATAGGTTGATTGGCAACACTAAATTGGCCCTAGTGTGTGAATGTGAGTGTGAATGTTGTCTGTCTATCTGTGTTGGCCCTGCGATGAGGTGGCGACTTGTCCAGGGTGTACCCCGCCTTCCGCCCGATTGTAGCTGAGATAGGCTCCAGCGCCCCCCGCGACCCCGAAGGGAATAAGCGGTAGAAAATGGATGGATGGATGGAGTATATAACTGTAATTTTATTTTTTATTTTTACAGTAATTTTTTACAGTGAAGGTCATGGGTGTCAAACTCATGTAATTTGACTTGGCCCTTGAGGCAATATCAAATTAACACTAAAGCTGGACCGGCGATTATACATTGCGGCAGTGCCGCGGTAACACCGCATTCACCGCTACTTCTAATACTTGCCAAGACAAAAGTGACTCCAGCACTGCTCCCGAATTTTTTATTTTTTATTTTCAGCTAGTCAAACGAGTGCCGGCCCAGTTTCACGTCAGTGCAGCTTCTGCACCCACACACAATTGAATGCAACGCATACTTCATCAACAGCGATACAGGTTACACTGACGGTAGCCAAATAAAAAACTTTAACACTTTTAGAAATATACGCCACACTGTGAATCCACACCAAACAAGAATGACAAACACATTTCGGGAGAACATCCACACCGTAACACAACATAAACACAACAGAACAAATACCCGGAACTCTTTGTAGCACTAAATCTTCCGGGACGCTACAAGGTGTGTGTGTGTGTGAGGGGCGGGGGTTTGGTGGTAGCGGGGGTGTATTTTGTAGCGTCCCAAAAGAGTTAGTGCTGCAAAAGATTCTGGGTATTTGTTCTTTTGTGTTTATGTTATGTTACGGTGCAGATGTTCTCCCGAAAAGTGTTTTTTATTTTTGTTTGGTGTGGGTTCACAGTGTGGCGTATATTTCTAACAGTGTTAAAGTTTTTTATACTGGCACCCTCAGTGTAACCTGTATCGCTGTTGATGAAGTATGCGTTGCATTCATTTGTGTATGCGTGCTGAAGCTGCACATATCTTGTGACTGGGTCTGAATGATGTTAGAATTGGGTGTACGAGATATGACTGTTGAACACCTTATTCGATAATGAAAGTTGCCTCAGCTCAAAGCCTGAGCCCCGACATTAAAGAACTAGCATCTAAAAAAAGATGCCAGGTATCTGGCTTGGGCACATCAAATTAGATCAGTGTGTTGCAAACTGAGCAGTTTAAAGTCCTGAATGGTTGTTTTATTCATTGTTATTTTATTTTCAAATTTATTAGCCTGTGGAAAAAGTTAATGTTGATATTTACCTCAGAAGGCTGCAAATAGAAAAGAGGCATTCAATTTTTATTTAAATTGTATTTGATATGCAATTGATATTTTTTAATTATTATTATTATTATTTGAAACTCCATTTTGCATGTCACTATAAAGTTATATAAGCCTTGCTTGTTCAATATTCAATGCAAAACTTGTTTGGGTCCCTATTAAAAGGTTAATTTGTTCAACCTTGGCCCGCGGCTTTGTTCAGTTTTAAACTTTGGCCCACTCTGTATTTGAGTTTGACACCCCTGGTGAAGGTGAAGCTCTGTCGTCCTGGAGGCCACGGGGAAGACCCAGGACACACTGGGAACACTATGTCTCCCGGCTGGCCTGGGAACGCCTCGGGATCCCCTGAGAAAAGGTCCTAGGTGAGGGATCAGACAAAGAGCAGCTCAAAGACCTTTATGAAAAGTACAAATCGAGGACCTAGATTTTTTCTCGCCCAGGCGCAGGTCACCGTGGCTCCCCTGTGGAGCCAGGCGCAGAGGTGGGGCACGATGGCGAGCGACTGGTGGCCGGGCCTGTCTCCATGGGGCCCTGCCGGGCTCAGCTCGAAGAGGCAACGTGGGTCAACCCTCCAATGGGCTCATCACTCATGGGCCCATTGAGGTCATAGAGGTCAGATGCAGTGTGAACTGGGCTAGAGCCGAAGGCAGGGCACTTGGCGGTCCGATTATCGGCTACATAAGCTCGCTCTTGGGACGTGGAACGTCACCTCGCTGGGAGGGAAAGAGCCTGAGCTGGTGCGCAAGGTGAAGAAGTTCCGGCTAGATATAGTTGGACTCACTTCGACGCACAGCAAGGGCTCTGGAACCTGTTCTCTCAAGAGGGGCTGGACTCTCTTCCACTCTGGCGTTGCAAGCAATGAGAGGCTGGGGTGGCAATTGTTGTTGCTCAAAGCCTGCACGTTGGACTTTAACCCAGTAGACGAGATGGTAGCTTCCCTCCGCTTTCGGGTTGGGTGACGGGTCCTGACTGTTGTTTGTGTTTACGCACCAAACAGCAGCTCAGAGTACCCACTCTTTTTGGATTCCCTTGAGGGAGTACTGGAGAGTGCTCCCTCGGGTGATTCCCTTGTTCTGTTGGGGGACTTCAATGCTCATGTTGGCAAGGACAGTGAAACCTGGAGAGTCGTGATTGGGAAAAATGGCCACCCGGATCTGAACCCAAGTGGTGCTTTGTTATTGGACTTTTGTGCTCGTCACGGATTGTCCATAACAAACACAATGTTCAAACATAAGGAAGAACTTTGAACATGTCACGAGGGAGGTGCTGGACATTGAGTCTGAGTGGACCATGTTCCGTGCCTCTCTTGTCGAGCCTGCTGATTGGAGCTGTGGCCGCAAGGTATTTGGTGCCTGTCGTGGCGGTAATCCTAGAACTCGCTGGTGGCCACCAGCAGTGAGGGATGCCGTCAAGCTGAAGAAAGAGCCTATCGGGTCCTTTTGGCTCATGGGACTCCAGAGGCAGCGGGCATACCGACAGGCCAAGCAGTGCCTGGGGAATCTGTGGTGGACTCTCCTATTTCTGGGGCTTAGGTTGCCTAGGTAGTTAAAAAGCTCCTCTGTGGCAAGGCCCCGGTGGTGGATGAGTTCCTTAAGGCTCTGGATACTGTGGGGCTGTCTTGGTTGACAAGACTCTGCAACATCGCGTGAACATTGGGGGCGGTACCTCTGGATAGGTGGTGGTTCCTCTCTTTAAGAAGGGGAACCGGAGGGTGTGTTCCAACTATCGTGAAACACACTCCTCAGCCTTCCCGGTAAGGTCTATTCATGTCTACTGGAGAGGAGGAAACTCGGATCCAGGACGAACAGCGTGGTTTTCGTCCTGGTCGTGGAACGGTAGACCAGGTCTATACTCTCGGCAGGGTCCTTGACTGTGAAGCGACTGGGATGAGAATCAGCACCTCCAAGTCCAAGTCCATGGTTCTCGCGCAGGAAAGGGTCGAGTGCCATCTCCAGGTTGGGGAGGAGATCTTGCCCCAAGTGGAGGAGTTCAAGTACCTAGGAGTCTTGTTCACGAGTGAGGATAGAGTGGATCGAGAGATCCACAGGCGGATTGGTGCGGCGTCTTCAGTATTGAGGACGCTATATCGATCCGTTGTGGTGAAGAAGGAGCTGATCCAGAAGGAAAAGCTCTCAATTTACCGTCGATCTACGTTCCCAGCTTTGGGTTATGACCGAAAGGACAAGCGGCCGGAATGCGTTTCCTCTGCCGGGTGGTGGGTCTCTCCCTTAGAGACAGGGTGAGAAGCTCTGTCATCCGGGAGGAACTCAAAGTATAGCCGCTGCTCCTCCACATTGAGAGGAGCCATGAGGTGGTTCGGGCATCTGCTCAGGATGCCACCCGAACGCCTCTAGGGAGGTGTGGCAGGAGGCCACGGGGAAGACCTAGGACACATTGGAAAGACTATGTCCCCGGCTGGCCTGGGAACGCCTCGGAATACCCCGAGAAAAGCTGGACGAAGTGGCTGGGGAGAGGGAAGTCTGGGATTTTCTGCTCAGGCTGCTGCCCCCGCAACCCGACCTCGGATAAGCGGAAGAAAATGGATGGATTTAGAATGACAGTTATACTGTCAGATTGAGTACAAAAACTAACTAAACCTTACACAATATAATGTTTCTAGTAAAACTCAGAAAGATACATATCACCAGGCATTATTAGCCATTTTGCATGTGTGGTTTAGGAGTTATGTTTAAATAAATAACTGTCAGATTGAGTGTGACTGTAAACCGTCATAGTGAGTAAAACCCTTATTTTGTATTTGCAAACCTTACAAAAACAACTAAATCTAGTTAAACTCACACAGATACAATATTACAGACATTTTTAGACATAATGCATGTTTGGTTTTAGATTAATGTTTATATAACTTTCATATTTAGTATGACAGCTGTACTGTCATATTGAATAAAAAAACAACTAACTTGTGTCTTTGCAAACCTTACAAAATACCATTTTTCTAGTAAAACTAACTAGATACATGCTCCAGGCATTATTAGCCATTTTGCATGTGTTGTTTGAGTTATGTTTAAATAACTGTCATATTGAGTGTGACAGTATACTGTCATAAAACCCAATTTTTGTATTTGCAACCCTGATTCTAGTAAAACTCACATATATACAATATTACAGGCAGTTTTGGACATAATACATGTTTGGTTTTGGTTTTGGAGTTATGTTTATATAACTTTCATATATAGTATGACAGCTAAACTGTTATATTGAGTAAAATAACTAACTTGTGTTTGTCATAAAACCCAATTTTTGTATTAGCAAACCATACAACTGATTCAAATAAAACTCACATGGATTCAATATTACAGGCATTTTCAGACATTTTGCATGTTTGGTTTAGGAATTATGTTGTAATACATTTGTATTGCTTTTTTCACATTATCTCAGGATTTTTAGAACATTACTGTCATATTGAGTAAAAAAATAATTTTTGTGTTTGCAAGCCTTAAAAAAAGCATATGTTTCCAGTAAAACTCCCAAAGATGCATTATTTCAGGCATTATTAGCCATTTTTCAGGTGTGGTTTAGGAGTTATGTTTAAATAACTGTCATATTGAGTGTGGCGTTACACTGTCATATTGAGTTAAAAAAAACTAACTTGTGTCTTTGCAAACCTTACAAAAGAAAATGTTTCTAGCAACACTCACAAAGATAATTTTTTTCACGCTATTAGACATGTTTCATGTGTATTTAGGAGTTATAATTAAATAACTTTCATATTGAGTGTTAAAGTTATAATGTCATTATGTGTAAAACCTATTTTTTGTATTTGCAAACCTTACAAAAACAATTGATTCTAGTAAAACTTACATAGATTCAATATTACAGGCATTTTTAGACAATTTACATGTTTGGTTTAAAAGTTGTGTTTGAATACATTTGTATTGCTTTTCTCGCATTATCTCAGGATTCTAAGATCATTACTTTCATATTGAGTAAAACACTACTTTTTGTTTTTGCAAACCTTACAAACTCACATGAATACATTATTATAAGCAATTTTAGACATGACACACGTTTGGTTTTGGAGTTATGTTTATATAACTTTTATATTTAGTATGACTGTTATACTGTCCTATTGGTAATAAAAAAAAACTAGCTTGTGTCTTTGCAAACTTTACAAAAGATCATTTTTCTAGTAAAACTAACAAAGATACATGTCTCCAGGCATTATTACCCATTTTGCATGGGTTGTTTAGGAATTATGTTTAAATACATTTTTATTGCTTTTTTCGCATTATCTCAGGATTCTTAGATCATTACTTTCATATTGAGTAAAAAACTACTTTTTGTTTTAGCAAACCTTACAAACTCACATAAATACATTATTACAGGCATTTTTAGACATAACACATGTTTGGTTTTGGAGTTATGTTTATATAACTTTTATATTTAATATGACTGTTATACTGTCATATTGAATTAAAAAAAACTAGCTTGTGTCTTTGCAAACTTTACAAAAGTTCATTTTTCTAGTAAAACTAACAAAGATACATGTCTCCAGGCATTATTAGCCATTTTGCATGGGTTGTTTAGGAATTATGTTTAAATACATTTTTATTGCTTTTTTCGCATTATCTCAGGATTCTAAAATCCTTACTTTCATATTGAGGAAAAAACTACTTTTTGTTTTTGCAAACCTTACAAACTCACATGAATACATTATTATAGGCAATTTTAGATATGACACACGTTTGGTTCTGGAGTTATGTTTTTATAATTTTCATATTTAGTATGTCTGTTATACTGTCTTATTGAATAAAAACAACTAGCTTGTGTCTTTGCAAACTTTACAAAAGATACATTTTCTAGTAAAACTAACAAAGATACATGTCTCTAGGCATTATTACCCATTTTGCCTGGGTTGTTTAGAAGTTATGTTTAAATACATTTTTATTGCTTTTTTCGCATTATCTCCGGATTCTAAGATCATTACTTTCATATTGAGTAAAAAACTACTTTTTGTTTTTGCAAACCTTACAAACTCACATTAATACATTATTACAGGCATTTTTAGACATGACACATGTTTGGTTTTGGAGTTATGTTTATATAACTTTCATATTTAATATGACTGTTATACTGTCATATTGAATTAAAAAAAAACTGGCTTGTGTCTTTGCAAACTTTACAAAAGATCATTTTTCCAGTAAAACTAACAAAGATACACGTTTCCAGCCATTATTAGCCATTTTGCATATGTTGTTTAGGAGTAATGTTTAAATACATTTTTATTGCTTTTTTCGCATTATCTCAGGATTTTAAGAACATTACAGTCATATTGAGTAAAAAAACTACTTTTTGTGTTTGCAAGATTTAAAAAAGCATGTGTTTCGAGTAAAACGGCCAAGGATGCATTATTTCAGGCATTATTAGCCATTTTTCATGTGTGGTTTGAGTTATGGTTAAATAACTGTCATATACTGTCAGTTATGACATAGTAAGTAAAACCTAATTTATGTATTTGCAAACCTTACAAAATCATTTAAATCTAGTAAAACTCACATGGATTCAATATTACAGACATTTTTAGACATTTTGCATGTTTGGTTTAGGAATTATGTTGGAATCATTTTTATTAATTTGTTCGTATTTTCTCAGAATTTTAGAACATTACTGTCATATTGAATAAAGAAATAATGTTTGTGTTTGCAAGCCTTAAAAAAGCATATGTTTCGAGTAAAACTTACAAGAATGCATTATTTCAGGCATTGTTAATCATTTTTCATGTGTAGTTTAAGAGTTATGTTTAAATAACTGTCATATTGAGTAAAAAAAACTAACCTGTCTTTGCTAACCTTACAAAAGAAAATGTTTCTAGTAACACTCACAAAGACACATTTTTTCACGCATTATTAGACATGTTTCATGTGTGGTTAGGAGTTATAAATAAATAATTGCGATATTGAGTGTTACAGTTTTAACGTCATTATGTGTAAAACCTAATTTTTGTATTTGCAAACCTTACAAAAACAATTGATTCTAGTAAAACTTATATAGATTCAATATTACAGGCATTTTTAGACATTTTACATGTTTGGTTTAAAATTTGTGTTTGAATACATTTGTATTGCTTTTTTCGCATTATCTCAGGATTCTAAGAACATTACTTTCATATTGAGTAAAAAACTACTTTTTGTTTTTGCAAACCTTACAAACTCATATAAATACATTATTACAGGCATTTTTAGACATGACACATGTTTGGTTTTGGAGTTATGTTTATATAACTTTCATATTTAGTATGACTGTTATACTGTCATATTGAATAAAAAAAACTAGCTTGTGTCTTTGATATCTTTACAAAAGATCATTTTTTTAAACTAACAACGTTACATGTCTCCCTAGGCATTATTAGCCATTTTGCATGTGTTGTTTAGGAGTTAGGTTTAAATACATTTTTTTTGCTTTTTTCCCATTATCTCAGGGTTCTAAGAACATTACAGTCAAGTAAAAAACTACTTTTTGTGTTTGCAAAATGTAAAACTCAGTAAAACTCCCAATGATTCATTATTTCAGGCATTATTAGCCATTTTTTTGTGTGGTTTATGAGTTATGTTTAAATAACAGTCATATTGAGTGTGATTTTGTCATTGTGAGTAAAACCTAATTTTTGTATTTGCAAACCTTACAAAAACAACCGATTCTAGGAAAACTCACATTGATACAATATTACAGGCATGTTTAGACATATTGCATGTTTGGTTTTGGAGTTATATTTATATAACCTGCTTTCTGAGCCGCCACCTTTGTGGTTTGCGTGTCCCACTGATCCAAGAAGTATGTTGTCCGGGGGCTTCTATGGTCTCCCAAGACAAACAGGTCCTAGGTGAGGGATCAGACAAAGAGCAGCTCAAAGACCTTTATTAAAAGTACAATTGAGGACCTAGATTTTTTCTCGCCCGGACGCAGGTCACCGTGTGGAGCCAGGCCCAGAGGTGTGGCACAATGGCGATTGACGGGCCTGTCCCCATGGGGCCCAGCCGTGCTCAGCTCGAAGAGGCAACGTGGATCCTCCCTCCAGGGCTCACCACTCATGGACTGGGTCATAGAGGGTGCAGTGTGAGCTGGGCGGCAGCCGAAGGCAGGGCACTTGGTGGTCCGATTATCGGCTACATAAGCTCGCTCTTGGGACATGGAATGTCACCTCGCTGGGAGGGAAGGAGCCTGAGCTGGTGCTTGAGGTGGAGACGTTCCCGGCTAGATATAGTTGGACTCACAGCAAGGGCTCTGGAACCTGTTCTTTCAGAGGGGCTGGACTGAGCTGAACTTTCATTACTTGCAACGCCAGAGTGGAAGAGATTCCACACTGGCGTTGCAACTAATGAGAGGCTGGGGTGGCAATTCTTGTTGCCCCCCGGCTCAAAGCCTGCACGTTGGACTTTAAACCCAATAGACGAGATGGTAGCTTCCTTCAGCCTTCGGGTTGGGTGACGGGTCCTGACTGTTGTTTGTGTTTACACACCAAACAGCAGCTCAGAGTACCAACTCTTTTTGGATTCCCTTGAGGGATTACTGGAGAGTGCTCCCTCGGGTGATTCCCTTGTTCTGCTGGTGGACTTCAACGCTATGTTGGCAACGACAGTGAAACCTGGAGAGTCGTGATTGGGAAAAATGGCCACCCGGATCTGAACCCAAGTGGTGCTTTGTTATTGGACTTTTGTGCTTGTCACGGATTGTCCATAACAAACACAATGTTCAAACATAAGGGTGTCCATATGTGCACTTGGCACAAGGACACCCTCGGCCGCATGATTGACTTTGTAGTTGTGTCATGGGATTTGCGGCCTCATGTTTTGGACACTCGGTGAAGAGAGGGGCAGAGCTTTCTACCAACCACCACCTGGTGGTGAGCTGGCTCCGATGGTAGGGGGGGATGCCGGTCAGACCTGGCAGGCCCAAACGCATTGTAAGGGTCTGCTGGGAACACCTAGCAGAGTCTCCTGAAGAATTTTGAACATGTCCGGAAGAACTTTGTACATGTCACGAGGGAGGTGCTGGACATTGAGTCTGAGTGGACCATGTTCCGTTCCTCTCTTGTTGAGCCAGCTGATTGAAGCTGTGGCCGCAAGGTGTTTGGTGCCTGTCGTGGCGGTAATCCACCAGCAGTGAGGGATGCTGTCAAGCTGAAGAAAGAGCCACCGGGTCCTTTTGGCTCATGGGACTCCAGAGGCAGTGGGCATACCGACAGGCCAAGCCAGACCTCCTCAGTCCCACCAACACGTCTTCCTATGAGGAAACAGTGCCTGGGAAGTCTATGGTGGGCTCTCCTATTTCTGGGGCTGAGGTTGCCAAGGTAGTTAAAAAGCTCCTCGGTGGCAAGGCCCCAGGGGTATGAGCTCCGTCCGGAGTTCCTTAAGGCTTTGGATGCTGTGGGGCAGTCTTGGTTGACAAGACTCTGCAACATTGCGTCTACATCGGGGGTGGTACCTCTGGATTGGCAGACCGGGGTGGTGGTTCCTCTCTTTAAGAAGGGGAACCGGAGGGTGTGTTCCAACTATCGTAGATCACACTCCTCAGCCTTCCCGGTAAGGTCTATTCATGTGTAATGGAGAGGAGGAACCTCGGATCCAGGACGAACAGTGTGGTTTTCGTCCTGGTCGTGGAACGGTAGACCAGCTCTATACTCTCGGCAGTGTCCTTGAGTGTGCATGGGAGTTTGCCCAACCAGTCTACATAAGTTTTGTGGACTTGGAGAAGACATTCGACCTTGGCCCCCGGTAAATCCTGTGGGGAGTGCTCAGAGAGTATGCAGTATCGGCATGTCTGATTGTGGCGGGTGTCTCCCTGTATGATCAGTGTCAGAGTTTGGTCCGCATTGCCGGCAGTATGTCGGACCCCTTTCCAGTGAGGGTTGGACTCCGCCAAGGCTGCCCTTTGTCACCGATTCTGTTCATAACTTTAATGGACAGAATATCTAGGCGCAGTCATGGCTTTGAGGATCCCCTCAACGCCATGACTGCGCCTGGTTTGGTGGCTGCAGGATTAGGTCTCTGCTTTTTGCAGATGATGTGGTCCTGATGGCTTCAACTGGCCAAGATCTTCAGCTTTCATTGGATCGGTTCGCAGTGAAGCGACTGGGATGAGAATCAGCACCTCCAAGTCCGAGTCCATGGTTCTCGCCCGGGAAAGGGTGGAGTGCCACCTCGAGGTTGGGAAAGAGATCTTGCCCCAAGTGAAGTAGTTCAAGTACCTAGGAGTCTTGTTCACGAGTGAGGATAGAGTGGATTGTGAGATCTACAGGCGGATCGGTGCGGCGTCTTCAGTAATGAGGACGCTATATCGATCCGTTGTGGTGAAGAAGGAGCTGAGCCAGAAGGAAAAGCTTTCAATTTACCGGTCGATCAACGTTCCCATCCTCACCTATGGTCATGAGCTTTGGGTTATGACCGAAAGGACAAGGTCACGGGTACAAGCGGCCGAAATGAGTTGTGGGTCTCTCCCTTAGAGATAGGGTGAGAAGCTCTGTCCTCTGGGAGGAACTCAGTGTAAAGCCGCTGCTCCTCCACATTGAGAGGAGCCAGATGAGGTGGTTCGGGCATCTGCTCAGGATGCCACCCGAACGCCTCCCTAGGTCCGAACGGCAGGAGGCCATGGGGAAGACCTAGGATACATTGGAAAGACTATGGCCTGGGAACGCCTCGGGATCCCCCGAGAAGAGCTGGACGAAGTGGCTGGGGAGAGGGAAGTCTGGGCTCTCTGCTTAGGCTGCTGCCCCCGCAACCCGACCTCGGATAAGCGGAAGAAAATAGATGGATTTAGTATGACAGTTATACTGTCATATAGAGTGTGACAGTATACTGTCATAAAACCCAATTTTTGTATTTGCAAACCTGATTCTAGTAAAACTCACATCTCTACAATATTACAGGCAATTTTGGACATAATGCACGTTTGGTTTTGGAGTTATGTTCATATAACTTTAATATATAGTATGACATCTATACTGTTATAATGAGTAAAAAAACTAACTTGTGTCTGTCATAAAACTCAATTTTTGTATTTGCAAACCTTACAAAAACAAATGATTCTAGTAAAACTCACATGGATTCAATATTACAGGCATTTTTAGACATTTTGCATGTTTGGTTTAGGAATCATGTTGGAATACATTTGTATTGTTTTTTTCACATTATCCCAGCATTTTAAGAACTTACTGTCATATTGAGTAAAAAAAACGTTTTGTGTTTGCAAGCCTTAAAAAAAACAACCGATTCTAGTAAAACTCACATTGATACAATATTACAGGCATGTTTAGACATCTTGCATGTTTGGTTTTGGAGTTATGTTTATATAACCTGCTTTCTGAGCCGCCACCTTTGTGGTTTGCGTGTCCCACTGATCCTAGGAGCTATGTTGTCCGGGGGCTTCTATGCCCCCTGATAGGGGGCCCCCAAGACAAACAGGTCCTAGGTGAGGAATCAGACAAAGAGCAGCTCAAAGACCTTTATGAAAAGTACAAATCGAGGACCTAGATATTTTCTCGCCCGGACGCGGGTCACCGTGGCTCCCCTGTGGAGCCAGGCCCAGAGGTGGGGCACGATGGCAAGCGACTGGTGCCCATGGGGCCCAGCTCGAAGAGGCAACGTGGGTCCCCCCTGCAATAGGCTCACCACTCATGGGCTGGGTCATAGAGGTCGGGGGCAGTGTTAGCTGGGCGGAAGCCGAAGGCAGGGCACTTGGCGGTCCGATTATCGGCTACATAAGCTCGCTCTTGGGACGTGGAACGTCACCTCGCGAGGTGGAGAAGTTCCCGGCTAGATAAAGCTGGACTCACTTCGACGCACAGCAAGGGCTCTGGAACCTGTTCTCTCAAGAGGGGTTGGACTCTCTTCCACTCTGGCGTTGCAAGTAATGAGAGGCTGGGTTGGCAATTCTTGTTGCCCCCCGGCTCAAAGCCTGCACGTTGGACTTAACCCAGAAGACGAGATGGTAGCTTCCCTCCGCTTTCGGGTTGGGTGACGGGTCCTGACTGTTGTTGGTGTTTACGCACCAAACAGCAGCTCAGAGTACCCACTCTTTTTGGATTCCCTTGAGAGTGCTCCCTCGGGTGATTCCCTTGTTCTGCTGGGGGTCTTCAACGCTCATGTTGGCAACGACTTTGAAACCTGGAGAGTCGTGATTGAGAAAAATGGCCACCCGGATCTGAACCCAAGTGGTGCTTTGTTATTGGACTTTTGTGCTCGTCACGGATTGTCCATAACAAACACAATGTTCAAACATAAGGGTGTCCATATGTGCACTTGGCACCAGGACACCCTCGGCCGCAGTTCCATGATTGACTTTGTAGTTGTGTCATGGGATTTGCGGCCTCGTGTTTTGGACACTCGGGTGAAGAGAGGGGCGAGCTTTCTACCGATCACCACCTGGTGAGCTGGCTCCGATGGTGGGGTAGGATCCCGGACTGACCTGGCAGGCCCAAAAGCATTGTGAGAGTCTTTTGGGAATGCCTAGCAGAGTCTCCTGTCAGAGAGAGTTTCTTTTTCCACCTCCGGAGGAACTTTGAACATGTCACAAAGGAGGTGCTGGACATTGAGTCTGAATGGATCATGTTCCGTGCCTCTCTTGTCAAGCCAGCTGATTGGAGCTGTGGCCGCAAGGTGTTTGGTGCCTGTCGTGGCGGTAATCCTAGAACCCGCTGATGGCCACCAGCAGTGCGGGATGCCGTCAAGCTGAAGAAAGAGCTTATCTGGTCCTTTTGGCTCATGGGACTCCAGAGGCAGCGGGCATACCGACAGGCCAAGCAGTGCCTGGGGAATCTGTGGTGGGCTCTCCTATTTCTGGGACTGAGGTTGCCAAGGTAGTTAAAAAGCTCCTCGGTGGCAAGGCCCCGGGGGTGGATGAGCCTTAAGGCTCTGGATGCTGTGGGGCTGTTTTAGTTGACAAGACTCTGCAACATCGCGTGGACATCAGGGGCGGTGCCTCTGGATTGGCAGACCGGGGTGGTGGTTCCTCTCTTTAAGAAGGGGAACCGGAGGGTGTGTTCCAACTATCGTAGATCACACTCCTCAGCCTTCCCGGTAAGGTCTATTCATGTGTACTGGAGAGGAGGAACCTCGGATCCAGGACGAACAGTGTGGTTTTCGTCCTGGTCGTGGAACGGTAGACCAGATCTATACTCTCGGCAGGGTCCTTGAGTGTGCATGGGAGTTTGTCCAACCAGTCTACATGTGCGTTGTGGACTTGGAGAAGACATTCGACCGTGGCCACCCCGGGAAGTCCTGTGGGGAGTGCTCAGAGAGTATGGGGTATCGGCATGTCTGATTGTGGCGGGTCGCTCCCTGTATGATCAGTGTCAGAGCTTGGTCCGCATTGCCAGCAGTAAGTCGGACCCCTTTCCAGTGAGGGTTGGACCGGAGTCCAACCCTCGTGTTGGCTGCCCTTTGTCACCAAATGTGTTCATACATTTTATGGACAGAATTTCTAGGCGCAGTCATGGCGTTGAGGGGATCCGGTTTGGTGGCTGCAGGATTAGGTCTCTCCTTTTTGCAGATGATGTGGTCCTTATGGCTTTAACTGGCCAGGATCTTCAGCTCTCATTTGATTGGTTCGCAGCCGAGTGTGAAGCGACTGGGATGAGAATCAGCACCTCCAAGTCCGAGGTTCTCGCCCGGGAAAGGGTGGAGTGCCATTTCGAGGTTGGGCAGGAGATCTTGCCCCAAGTGGATGAGTTCAAGTACCTGGAGTCTTGTTCATGAGTGAGGGAAGAGTGGATCGTGAGATGCACAGGCTGGCGGCCGAAATGAGTTTTCTCCGCTGGGTGGCGGGTCTCTCCCTTACTGTAAGAATTTTCACCGTTTAATTACAGTAACCTACTGGCAGCTAATGGTTCCAGTATAAAACTGTTTTTCTACAGCACACATACTGTGATTTATCACTACAGTTTATTACTGTAAAAAGTATCACAGTACTGTGCTGTATCAAATATACGCTTCACAGCATAATACTGTCATCTGTTTAGCGGCATTACACTGTTATTTTAGTGTATCTACTGTAATATCCATCAACAGATAATTACAGTAAAATAATTGTAAGCACTTTAGACTGAGCTTTACAGTATAATGCCACTAGAAGTTAATGAGTTGAACTTTTAATTTTTCAAAATCAAAACCCCTGCAATCTGCTGGCATAAAAATGACTGGAGAAATGGCCTTGCAAGATTATGTTTTTATTAACCAATTATTTTAAAGTGCATCAAATACATTCAATGTACATTTAGTGCATTCTTCTTATTTTCAGTAAAGCATTTTAACATTTATAACATGTCCACTTAATTTCTAACTGGAGACAAAACACTGAACACAAGTCCAGTGTTTAGTTGTCGGCTACATAAAGCCCCACTCAAAGTCTGTGAGATGTTTTATAAGGGTGGCTACGTGAGGATTTACAGTTGCTGCCTTTTTCTGGACCAGCTTCCCGGTCTTCTTGGACACCACCTTTCCCTGGCTAGCCTTTGTTCCCCTCTCAGGGAGAACGCCAATGAATCGCCTAAAAAATATTAATATCAATTTTAGGATATATGTGAGCCTATACCATAACCACAGCTGTAGATGAGTGAATGCTCTAAAACCCATTAAGACAAATTCAGAGAGGAAGACAATGCTAAAGCCTCCCCAATCCCTCTCTCTATTTATGTTTTCTCTCCATCTACGGGACCGTGTATTTACGCTGATGTTTCCTGCTTTCACCCATTTAACATATCGTTACCTGCTCATTACCTATCTTCTCTGCATCCTGGGGTCACACTGGTGCTTCTTGCCTTTACCCATTCAACATATCTTTACCTGCACATTACCTACCTTCTCTGCATAGTGTGGTCACACTGGTGCTTTCTACCTTTACCCATTCAAAATATCTTTACCTGCACATTACCTACCTTCTCTGTATCCTGTAGTCAAGCTGGTGTTTCCTGCCTTTACTCATTCAACATATCTTTACCTGCACATTACCTACCTTCTCTGTATCCTGGCGTCTAGCTGGTGTTTCCTGCCTTCACCCATTCAACATATCTTTACCTGCACATTACCTACCTTCCCTGCATCCTTGGGTCACACTGGTGCTTCTTTCTTTCACCATACAACATATCTTCACCTGCACATACCTACCTTGTCTGCATGGCCTCGACCACACCTGCGCTTCCTTCTTTCACCCATTCAACATACCTTCACCCGCACATTACCTACCTTCCCTGCATAGTGGGGTCACACTGGTGCTTCCTGCCTTTACCCATTCAACATATCTTCACCCGCACATTACCTACTTGCTCTGCATTCTCGGGTCAAGCTGGTGCTTCCTGCCATCATCCAGTCAACATATCTTTACCTGCAAATTACCTACTTTTTCTGCATCCTGGGGTCAAACAGGTGCTTCCTTCTTTGACCCAGTCAACATATCTTTACCTGCACATTACCTACCTTCTCTGTATCCTAGAGTCAAACTGGTGCGTCGGTCCCTAATAAGAAGGTCCACAAAGGAACAGAAGAGTCATTGATTTAAGGCACCAAATTGGGGAAATGACAAGTCAAATTCCTGAACAGAGGTGAGAAATATAAAATAAAATATCCTAACAGTATTTTAACAGTATCAAGAGGATTTACCTTTGAACAAATTCCAATGTCCGAGGACCTTCCTCTTGGTATTCCAAGTTGAACACATAGTAGGTGGCAAGAAGGGCAGCAAGCCCTGAGATTAAGCTAGGTTGGACGCCTTTGCAGATGACATCACCTTCCATGCTGATCATCCAACGTTTTATTGTGACTTTGTCACCAGCAACTGGTACAGTCAAGAAATGCAGTTTATGTTCCTAAACAGTATCCAATATGGGTAGCATTTTAAAAGTATTTGGAATGGCCACCTCACTCGCTCTCTCTTTCCTCTGTTTACATCTAGTCTCCTAAGGCAGTGGTTCTCAAATGGGGGTACGCGTACTCCTGGGGGTACTTGAAGGTATGCCAAGGGGTACGTGAGATTTTTTTTTAATATTCTAAAAATAGCAACAATTCAAAAATCCTTTATAAATATATTTATTGAATAATACTTCGACAAAATATGAATGTAAGTTCATAAACTGAACAACTAATCAAGTAGGCTATTCCATTCAATACCATAAAGCCAGAGTTTCCCCCATGCCATGATGGTTTGACCCTACCTGGCGGTGCCACACGGCACCAACTGTCAATCAACTATCCATGTAGAAAACAATGGAGGCTTGGTTAAAGCGTAGTGGACATGTTCCATAAATATTGATGTTAAAGATTTCTTTTTTTGTGAAGAAATGTTGAGAATGAAGTTCATGAATCCAGATGGATCTCTATTACAATCCCCAAAGAGGGCACTTTAAGTTGATTACTTCTATGTGTAAAAATCTTTATTTATAATTGAATCACTTGGTTATTTTTCAACAAGTTTTTAGTTATTTTTATATCTTTTTTTCCAAATAGTTCAAGAAAGACCACAACAAATGAGCAATATTTTGCACTGTTATACAATTTAATAAATCAGAAACTGATGACATAGTGCTGTATTTTACTTCTTTATCTCTTTTTTTCAACCAGAAATGCTTTGCTCTGATTAGGGGGTACTTGAATTTAAAAAATGTTCACAGGGGTACATCACTGAAAAAAGATTGAGAACCACTGTCCTAAGGCAGTGGTTCTCAACCTTTTTTCAGTGCTGTGAACATTTTTTTAATGCAAGTAGACCTCCATGTCTTCATAACAGGAATATCCTGAATTCTCAAGTTGCATATCACAATAGTCATCATCAGTGTTAATAACACAAGAGCTGCTTGGATTTGCTGTTGATCAAGTCAAACTTCGTTCAGTGTAGCCGTAGTGCTTCCTTGACACGTGCGATGTGAAAGTAGACTTAACTGTAAATCTTTTTTCACATTGACTGAAGGGGCACGTAACTGTCCTACCTTCGGTAATATGACTTTTCAAATGCAGGAGAAAGGCCCGTATATCATCGCACTTCGCGCTACATGAGACAATATTACAAGGTAAACCTTCTGCGCTATACATATCAGTCCTACTCTTGCCATATTTATGACGACGGCTGTGAGTTTTGAAGGCTGAGAAGTTGGAAAAAACTCTTGTGCATTTAGGGAAAGCACACTTAAACGATGCATTAGGCATACAACTATGACTTCGCATGTGTCTAACATACGCAAATACATTGCTGCAAGTCGTAGCACATATGTTGCAAGTTATCATCTTTTATGATGACTATGACAAAAAAGAAGAAAACTTAGCTAGCTAGCATGTGGCGGTACATGCGCGTGGTCAACGATAGTGTCTGTGATGCTGACTGTGACGCTATGTCATTTCGGACTTTATAAATATATATATAAAGTAATTCAAACAGAAAATGACACATCAAGGTACAAGTGACTCTTACCTTGTTATCAAAAACACACGATGCAGTAGGATGGATTTAGCAGGGTCGGCCAGGTGAAATGAAGCTCGGTGGGACGAATTGTGGGCGGACCCAAGAAACAAGTCTGAAAAATACTGAATTACACTGTAGGTTTTACAGTAACTTACTGCTGGTCGATATTTTTGGAAAAATGCAACAAAATTTACAGTACTTAACTGCATTTAAGAAGAACATGATAGGTTTATTGGCAACACTAAATTGGCCCTAGTGTGTGAATGTGAGTGTGAATGTTGTCTGTCTATCTGTGTTGGCCCTGCGATGAGGTGGCGACTTGTCCAGGGTGTACCCCGCCTTCCGCCCGATTGTAGCTGAGATAGGCTCCAGCGCCCCCCGCGACCCCGAAGGGAATAAAAGGTAGAAAATGGATGGATGGATGGAGTATATAACTGTAATTGTATTTTTTATTTTTACAGTAATTTTTTACAGTGAAGGTCATGGGTGTCAAACTCTGGCCCGTGGGCCAAATTTGGCCCAACGTGTAATTTGACTTGGCCCTTGAGGCAATATCAAATTAACACTAAAGCTGGACCGTCGATTATACATTGCGGCAGTGCCGCGGTAACACCGCATTCACCGCTACTTCTAATACTTGCCAACCCTCCCGGGAGTGAATCCAGCACTCCTCCCGAATTTTTTTTTTTTTTTTTCTTTCAGCTAGTCAAACGAGTGCCGGCCCAGTTTCATGTCAGTGCAGCTTCTGCACCCACACACAATTGAATGCAACGCATACTTCATCAACAGCGATACAGGTTACACTGACGGTAGCCAAATAAAAAACTTTAACACTTTTAGAAATATACGCCACACTGTGAATCCACACCAAACAAGAATGACAAACACATTTCGGGAGAACATCCACACCGTAACACAACATAAACACAACAGAACAAATACCCGGAACCCTTTGTAGCACTAAATCTTCCGGGACGCTACAAGGTGTGTGTGTGTGTGGGGGGCGGGGGTTTGGTGGTAGCGGGGGTGTATTTTGTAGCGTCCCGAAAGAGTTAGTGCTGCAAAAGATTCTGGGTATTTGTTCTTTTGTGTTTATGTTATGTTACGGTGAAGATGTTCTCCCGAAAAGTGTTTTTTATTTTTGTTTGGTGTGGGTTCACAGTGTGGCGTATATTTCTAACAGTGTTAAAGTTTTTTATACTGGCACCCTCAGTGTAACCTGTATCGCTGTTGATGAAGTATGCGTTGCATTCATTTGTGTATGCGTGCTGAAGCTGCACATTTCTTGTGACTGGGTGTGAATGATGTTAGAATTGGGTGTACGAGATATGACTGTTGAACACCTTTGTTCGATAATGAAAGTTACCTCAGCTCAAAGCCTGAGCCCTGACATTAAAGAACTAGCATCTAAAAAAAGATGCCAGGTATCTGGCTTGGGCACATCAAATTAGATCAGTGTGTTGCAAACTGAGCAGTTTAAAGTCCTGAATGGTTGTTTTATTCATTGTTATTTTCTTTTCAAATTTATTATCCTGTGGAAAAAGTTAATGTTGATATTTACCTCAGAAGGCTGCAAATAGAAAAGAGGCATTCAATTTTTATTTAAATTGTATTTGATATGCAATTGATATTTTTTAATTATTATTATTATTATTATTTGAAACTCCATTTTGCATGTCACTATGAAATTATATAAGCCTTGCTTGTTCAATATTCAATGCAAAACTTGTTTGGGTCCCTATTAAAAGGTTAATTTGTTCAACCTTGGCCCGCGGCTTTGTTCAGTTTTAAACTTTGGCTCACTCTGTATTTGAGTTTGACACCCCTGGTGAAGGTGAAGCTCTGTCATCCTGGAGGCCACGGGGAAGACCCAGGACACATTGGGAACACTATGTCTCCCGGCTGGCCTGGGAACGCCTCGGGATCCCCTGAGAAAAGGTCCTAGGTGAGGGATCAGACAAAGAGCAGCTCAAAGACCTTTATGAAAAGTACAAATCGAGGACCTAGATTTTTTCTCGCCCAGGCGCAGGTCACCGTGGCTCCCCTGTGGAGCCAGGCGCAGAGGTGGGGCACGATGGCGAGCGACTGGTGGCCGGGCCTGTCTCCATGGGGCCCTGCCGGACTCAGCTCGAAGAGGCAACGTGGGTCAACCCTCCAATGGGCTCACCACTCATGGGCCCATTGAGGTCATAGAGGTCGGATGCAGTGTGAACTGGGCGGCAGCCGAAGGCAGGGCACTTGGCGGTCCGATTATCGGCTACATAAGCTCGCTCTTGGGACGTGGAACGTCACCTCGCTGGGAGGGAAAGAGCCTGAGCTGGTGCGCGAGGTGAAGAAGTTCCGGCTAGATATAGTTGGACTCACTTCGACGCACAGCAAGGGCTCTGGAACCTGTTCTCTCAAGAGGGGCTGGACTCTCTTCCACTCTGGCGTTGCAAGCAATGAGAGGCTGGGGTGGCAATTGTTGTTGCTCAAAGCCTGCACGTTGGACTTTAACCCAGTAGACGAGATGGTAGCTTCCCTCCGCCTTCGGGTTGGGTGACGGGTCCTGACTGTTGTTTGTGTTTACACACCAAACAGCAGCTCAGAGTACCCACTCTTTTTGGATTCCCTTGAGGGAGTACTGCAGAGTGCTCCCTCGGGTGATTCCCTTGTTCTGTTGGGGGACTTCAATGCTCATGTTGGCAAGGACAGTGAAACCTGGAGAGTCGTGTTTGGGAAAAATGGCCACCCAGATCTGAACCCAAGTGGTGCTTTGTTATTGGACTTTTGTGCTCGTCACGGATTGTCCATAACAAACACAATGTTCAAACATAAGGAAGAACTTTGAACATGTCACGAGGGAGGTGCTGGACATTGAGTCTGAGTGGACCATGTTCCGTGCCTCTCTTGTCGAGCCTGCTGATTGGAGCTGTGGCCGCAAGGTGTTTGGTGCCTGTCGTGGCGGTAATCCTAGAACTCGCTGGTGGCCACCAGCAGTGAGGGATGCCGTCAAGCTGAAGAAAGAGCCTATCGGGTCCTTTTGGCTCATGGGACTCCAGAGGCAGCGGGCATACCGACAGGCCAAGCAGTGCCTGGGGAATCTGTGGTGGACTCTCCTATTTCTGGGGCTTAGGTTGCCTAGGTAGTTAAAAAGCTCCTCTGTGGCAAGGCCCCGGTGGTGGATGAGTTCCTTAAGGCTCTGGATACTGTGGGGCTGTCTTGGTTGACAAGACTCTGCAACATCGCGTGAACATTGGGGGCGGTACCTCTGGATTGGCAGACCGGGGTGGTGGTTCCTCTCTTTAAGAAGGGGAACCGGAGGGTGTGTTCCAACTATCGTGAAACACACTCCTCAGCCTTCTCGGTAAGGTCTATTCATGTGTACTGGAGAGGAGGAAACTCGGATCCAGGACAAACAGTGTGGTTTTCGTCCTGGTCGTGGAACGGTAGACCAGGTCTATACTCTCGGCAGGGTCCTTGAGTGTGAAGCGACTGGGATGAGAATCAGCACCTCCAAGTCCAAGTCCATGGTTCTCGCGCAGGAAAGGGTCGAGTGCCATCTCCAGGTTGGGGAGGAGATCTTGCCCCAAGTGGAGGAGTTCAAGTACCTAGGAGTCTTGTTCACGAGTGAGGATAGAGTGGATCGAGAGATCCACAGGCGGATTGGTGCGGCGTCTTCAGTATTGAGGACGCTATATCGATCCGTTGTGGTGAAGAAGGAGCTGAGCCAGAAGGAAAAGCTCTCAATTTACCGTCGATCTACGTTCCCAGCTTTGGGTTATGACCGAAAGGACAAGCGGCCGAAATGCGTTTCCTCTGCCGGGTGGTGGGTCTCTCCCTTAGAGACAGGGTGAGAAGCTCTGTCATCCGGGAGGAACTCAAAGTAAAGCCGCTGCTCCTCCACATTGAGAGGAGCCATGAGGTGGTTCGGGCATCTGCTCAGGATGCCACCCGAACGCCTCTAGGGAGGTGTGGCATGAGGCCACGGGGAAGACCTAGGACACATTGGAAAGACTATGTCCCCGGCTGGCCTGGGAACGCCTCGGAATACCCCGAGAAGAGCTGGACGAAGTGGCTGGGGAGAGGGAAGTCTGGGATTTTCTGCTCAGGCTGCTGCCCCCGCAACCCGACAGACGACGGATAAGCGGAAGAAAATGGATGGATTTAGAATGACAGTTATACTGTCAGATTGAGTACAAAAACTAACTAAACCTTACACAATATAATGTTTCTAGTAAAACTCACAAAGATACATATCTCCAGGCATTATTAGCCATTTTGCATGTGTGGTTTAGGAGTTATGTTTAAATAAATAACTGTCAGATTGAGTGTGACAGTAAACTGTCATAGTGAGTAAAACCCTTATTTTGTATTTGCAAACCTTACAAAAACAACTAAATCTAGTTAAACTCATCAGATACAATTTTACAGGCATTTTTAGACATAATGCATGTTTGGTTTTAGAGTAATGTTTATATAACTTTCATATTTAGTATGACAGCTGTACTGTCATATTGAATTAAAAAAACAACTAACTTGTGTCTTTGCAAACCTTACAAAATACCATTTTTCTAGTAAAACTAACTAGATACATGCTCCAGGCATTATTAGCTATTTTGCATGTGTTGTTTGAGTTATGTTTAAATAACTGTCATATTGAGTGTGACAGTATACTGTCATAAAACCCAATTTTTGTATTTGCAACCCTGATTCTAGCAAAACTCACATATATACAATATTACAGGCAGTTTTGGACATAATGCATGTTTGGTTTTGGAGTTATGTTTATATAACTTTCATATATAGTATGACAGCTAAACTGTTATATTGAGTAAAAAAACTAACTTGTGTTTGTCATAAAACCCCATTTTTGTATTAGCAAACCATACAACTGATTCAAATAAAACTCATATGGATTCAATATTACAGGCATTTTCAGACATTTTGCATGTTTGGTTTAGGAATTATGTTGTAATACATTTGTATTGCTTTTTTCACATTATCTCAGGATTTTTAGAACATTACTGTCATATTGAGTAAAAAAATATTTGTTGTGTTTGCAAGCCCTAAAAAAAGCATATGTTTCCAGTAAAACTCCCAAAGATGCATTATTTCAGGCATTATTAGCCATTTTTCAGGTGTGGTTTAGGAGTTATGTTTAAATAACTGTCATATATGGGTGTGGCGTTATACTGTCATATTGAGTTAAAAAAAAATAACTTGTGTCTTTGCAAACCTTACAAAATAAAATGTTTCTAGCAACACTCACAAAAATATTTTTTTTCACGCTATTAGACATGTTTCATGTGTATTTAGGAGTTATAATTAAATAACTTTCATATTGAGTGTTAAAGTTATAATGTCATTATGTGTAAAACCTAATTTTTGTATTTGCAAACCTTACAAAAACAATTGATTGTAGTAAAACTTACATAGATTCAATATTACAGGCATTTTTAGACAATTTACATATTTGGTTTAAAAGTTGTGTTTGAATACATTTGTATTGCTTTTTTCGCATTATCTCAGGATTCTAAGATCATTACTTTCATATTGAGTAAAACACTACTTTTTGTTTTTGCAAACCTTACAAACTCACATAAATACATTATTACAGACATTTTTAGACATGATACATGTTTGGTTTTGGAGTTATGTTTATATAACTTTTATATTTAGTATGACTGTTATACTGTCATATTGAATAAAAAAAAAATAGCTTGTGTCTTTGCAAACTTTACAAAATATACATTTCCTACTAAAACTAACAAAGATACATGTCTCCAGGTATTATTACCCATTTTGAATGGGTTGTTTAGGAATTATGTTTAAATACATTTTTATTGCTTTTTTCGCATTATCTCAGGATTTTAAGATCATTACTTTCATATTGAGTAAAAAAACTACTTTTTGTTTTTGCAAACCTTACAAACTCACATTAATACATTATTACAGGCATTTTTAGACAAGACACATGTTTGGTTTTGGAGTTATGTTTATATAACTTTCATATTTAGTATGACTGTTATACTGTCATATTGAATTAAAAAAAAACTAGCTTGTGTCTTTGCAAACTTTACAAAAGATCATTTTTCTAGTAAAACTAACAAAGATACATGTCTCCAGGCATTATTACCCATTGTGCATGGGTTGTTTAGGAATTATGTTTAAATACATTTTTATTGCTTTTTTCGCATTATCTCAGGATTCCTAGATCATTACTTTCATATTGAGTAAAAAACTACTTTTTGTTTTTGCAAACCTTACAAACTCACATTAATACATTATTAAAGGCATTTTTAGACATGACACATGTTTGGTTTTGGAGTTATGTTTATATAACTTTTATATTTAGTATGACTGTTATACTGTCATATTGAATAAAAACAAAACTGGCTTGTGTCTTTGCAAACTTTACAAAATATCATTTTTCTAGTAAAACTAACAAAGATACATGTCACCAGGCATTATTACCCATTTTGCATGGGTTGTTTAGGAATTATGTTTAAAGACATTTTTATTGCTTTTTTCGCATTATCTCAGGATTCTTAGATCATTACTTTCATATTGAGTAAAAAACTACTTTTTGTTTTTGCAAATCTTACAAACTCACATAAATACATTATTACAGGCATTTTTAGACATGACACATGTTTGGTTTTGGAGTTATGTTTATATAACTTTTATATTTAATATGTCTGTTATACTGTCATATTGAATTAAAAAAAACTAGCTTGTGTCTTTGCAAACTTTACAAAAGATCATTTTTCTAGTAAAACTAACAAAGATACATGTCTCCAGGCATTATTAGCCATTTTGCATGGGTTGTTTAGGAATTATGTTTAAATACATTTTTATTGCTTTTTTCGCATTATCTCAGGATTCTAAAATCCTTCCTTTCATATTGAGGAAACAACTACTTTTTGTTTTTGCAAACCTTACAAACTCACATAAATACATTATTTTAGGCAATTTTAGACATGACACACGTTTGGTTCTGGAGTTATGTTTATATAACTTTCATATTTAGTATGACTGTTATACTGTCATATTGAATAAAAAAAAACTAGCTTGTGTCTTTGCAAACTTTACAAAACATCATTTTTCTAGTAAAACTAACAAAGATACATGTCACCAGGCATTATTACCCATTTTGCATGGGTTGTTTAGGAATTATGTTTAAAGACATTTTTATTGCTTTTTTCGCATTATCTCAGGATTCTTAGATCATTACTTTCATATTGAGTAAAAAACTACTTTTTGTTTTTGCAAACCTTACAAACTCACATTAATACATTATTACAGGCATTTTTAGACATGACACATGTTTGGTTTTGGAGTTATGTTTATATAACTTTCATATTTAGTATGACTGTTATACTGTCATATTGAATAAAAAAAAAACTGGCTTGTGTCTTTGCAAACTTTACAAAAGATACATTTTCTAGTAAAACTAACAAAGATACATGTCTCCAGGCATTATAACCCATTTTCCCTGGGTTGTTTAGGAGTTATGTTTAAATACATTTTTATTGCTTTTTTCGCATTATCTCAGGATTCTAAGATCATTACTTTCATATTGAGTAAAAAACTACTTTTTGTTTTTGCAAACCTTACAAACTCACATTAATACATTATTACAGGCATTTTTAGACATGACACATGTTTGGTTTTGGAGTTATGTTTATATAACTTTCATATTTAGTATGACTGTTATACTGTCATATTGAATTAAAAAAAACTAGCTTGTGTCTTTGCAAACTTTACAAAATATCATTTTTCTAGTAAAACTAACAAAGATACATGTCTCCAGGCATTATTACCCATTTTGCATGGGCTGTTTATGAATTATGTTTAAAGACATTTTTATTGCTTTTTTCGCATTATCTCAGGATTCTTAGATCATTACTTTCATATTGAGTAAAAAACTACTTTTTGTTTTTGCAAACCTTACAAACTCACATAAATACATTATTATAGGCAATTTTAGACATGACACACGTTTGGTTCTGGAGTTATGTTTATATAACTTTCATATTTAGTATGACTGTTGTACTGTCATATTGAATAAAAAAAACTGGCTTGTGTCTTTGCAAACTTTACAAAAGATCAGTTTTCCTGTAAAACTAAAAAAGATACATGTTTCCAGGCATTATTAGCAGAGGTGGGACCAAGTCATTGCTTTGCAAGTCACAAGTAAGTCTCAAGTCTTTGCCCTCAAGTCTCGAGTCAAGTCCCGAGTCAAGACAGGCAAGTCCCGAGTCAAGTCCAAAGTCAAGACTGGAAAGTCTCAAGTCAAGTCACAAGTCCTGCATTTTGAGTTTCGAGTCCTTTCAAGTCCTTTTAACCACAGACTAATATTTTTACACAGATTGTGTATGCTTTTAAACCGCTGTATTTATTTATTAAAACAAGTGCATTTGAAATAGCAGGAAAAAAAATAGTACTGACATTGCAATTCATAATTGCACTATTAACCAGTCATTTTAATAGTTTAAACAATTTTAAACATTTAACTCATTCCTTTACAGAATAAACACATTTGCAAAAACAAGTGCAACTGTACTTATTTGTACAAAAGTGTTAACATTGTATTTCCATGGCATATTGCATTGTAACTAGTTCCACAGCAGTTTCTATTCTGTTCTTACCTTATCTCATTGATCTCATCTCATACTGTATGTGTGTTTATGTGTGCGTACACATGAAAAACATAACAAATACATGAACATAACAATGAACAGAGTTGTACTTTTTAGATGTCAGGGCCCTATGCAATATGTACACATATTCTTAATATAGTATACATTTCAACTGACCTTTATTTGACTATGTTTGTCTTTTTGTAGGTGGCTAAAATATGCGGTGCTGCTGACCGCCGTCTAACGTTATGTTACTGTGTGTGATACATTGACTAACGTGACGTTATTTGTAGGTACCTCATGCAACCCTGCTTAAAAAAATCACTAGACAAAAAGTATGAATAAGGTAGCAAACTGCAGTGGACGCAACATATTGCTGTGTTTGAAATGATGTTATAACCATAGACATCTTTTAAGTAGATGCAGTATTGGTTGCTGTGACGCGAGCAAATTGCATCTTGAAGTGGTGATGAGGAGCCGGCGAGCAGCCTAAACTGACAGTTGACAGGTAGAAAACAAAGATGCCGGGCTGATGTTCAGCGTTTTCCTGCTCAAATGAGCGGACTGTTGAAAATAGGAATCGGGGGATTACTTTTCACAAGTAAGATTTAACATTAATGTACTATTGGTTGTATTTTATGAAAATAACATTACCACAGAGTTCAGAAGGAGCAAAGATCTTCAATATTTGTATGTGAAAATCACAAAGAAATCTTCTGGGGGAGGATGACGCCCCTACAGGGGTTTGGTTCACAAACTTTCAGCCCCACCTAAAACAAAATTCACCAGCCACCACTGATTATGATGCATTCTCATTTTAGGCAAAATATAAGACAATACTTTCTTAACAGTATAATTGTAACCAGGAATAAGTCTTCAAGTAACAATATTCAAATACTAACATTGTTGGGTAAGACAGCATTTGGTTTTATTCTGAATCCAGTGAAACAGATTGGTGGTTTTAGCTGATATAAAGACTTTCAGGTGTTTATATATGTTTAAGTATTTGGCAGACGCTTTTATCCAAAGCGACATACATAAAAAATACATATATAACAATCACTGTAAACATGATCATTTAAGGGAAGAATGTAATACAAAATATCAATACAAAGTGTCAAGACAGAATAAACTCTCTGCTGCTGCAGCAACAGAGATACGGTCTATAAGATATATAGATATCTAATGTATTCATACATTGTTTATGTAGGATATACGCATGTATATATAACGTAATCATATTGTTTCTTCAATTTAAAAATAGCTGACCGTTTTTTCCCCCTTCTCTGGGCTTATATTCCCAGTTTTGATCTCGGACGTCTGGTCACTTATAGCATATAAGAATATTATATTACTGTTAAGCAAACTATGAATAATAAAACATGTGTCCGTTATCATAGCTACACGTATGACAAAAAAGCGCGTGAAAATGAGTGGTATTCAGTGAGGTAAAATTAATTAAATGCGCTGACAGTTCATTGCTCCTGCCAAATGAATTGCACTGAGTGGAGCGGATCACCACTCCAAGATGGCGGCCCCGCGTCTCGTCTGCGCCAGTAAGCAGTAGCGTTCGATGCTGCGTCTACTTATAAGATGTCTATGGTTATGACGTTAGCAGTGAGTTTACAGCCTCACTGATTTAACTACACAGCAAACAAAAGTCATGTTACTTAGCCAATAAACGTTATCTTACATTCATAACTTACCCTTCTTTGTGCAACTTCAAATGTCGAACGAAGTTGGAAGTTGTTGCGTCTCCGTCTGTAATATTCGAACTGCGTGATTTGCATACGGCAATTCGTTTTTTGTTGACCAAGTCGTAGTTTTTATACCCGAACGAAACCAACTTTGGTATAAATCTTTCTCACTGGCGCGTTGTTTGACAACTCTTGTTCATTGGTTGTCCTGCAATTTGATTGGCTGAATGCTGTGTGATGAAAACAATGTAGATCTAATTTGATTGGCTGTTGTACTGAGAGCACACACGCTGACACGCAGCACACACGCTGATAGACAGACAGACACGTACAAAATGAAAGCTACGGAGCGCTCCCAAATAACTTTTTAAACTTTAGGTTTTGGAGAAAGTAGCAAGTCATGTCAAGTCAAAAGGCTCAAGTCCAAGTGAAGTCACAAGTCATTGATGTTAAAGTCTAAGTCGAGTTGCAAGTCTCTTTACATTTTGTCAAGTCGAGTCTAAAGTCATCAAATTCATGACTCGAGTCTGACTCGAGTCCAAGTCATGTGACTCGAGTCCACACCTCTGATTATTAGCCATTTTGCATATGTTGTTTAGGAGTAATGTTTAAATACATTTTTATTGCTTTTTTCGCATTATCTCAGGATTTTAAGAACATTACAGTCATATTGAGTAAAAAAAACTACTTTTTGTGTTTGCAAGATTTAAAAAAGCATGTATTTCGAGTAAAACGGCCAAGGATGCATTATTTCAGGCATTATTAGCCATTTTTCATGTGTGGTTTGAGTTATGGTTAAATAACTGTCATATACTGTCAGTTATGACATAGTAAGTAAAACCTAATTTATGTATTTGCAAACCTTACAAAATCATTTAAATCTAGTAAAACTCACATGGATTCAATATTACAGACATTTTTAGACATTTTGCATGTTTGGTTTAGGAATTATGTTGGAATCATTTTTATTAATTTGTTCGTATTTTCTCAGAATTTTAGAACATTACTGTCATATTGACTAAAAAAATAATTTTTGTGTTTGCAAGCCTTAAAAAAGCATATGTTTCGAGTAAAACTTACAAGAATGCATTAATTCAGGCATTGTTAATCATTTTTCATTTGTAGTTTAAGAGTTATGTTTAAATAACTGTCATATTGAGTGTGGCAGTTATACTGTCATATTGAGTAAAAAAAACTAACCTGTCTTTGCAAACCTTACAAAAGAAAATGTTTCTATTAACACTCACAAAGATAATTTTTTTCACGCATTATTAGACATGTTTCATGTGTGGTTAGGAGTTATAAATAAATAATTGTCATATTGAGTGTTACAGTTTTAATGTCATTATGTGTAAAACCTAATTTTTGTATTTGCAAACCTTACAAAAACAATTGATTCTAGTAAAACTTATATAGATTCAATATTACAGGCATTTTTAGACATTTTACATGTTTGGTTTAAAATTTGTGTTTGAATACATTTGTATTGCTTTTTTCGCATTATCTCAGGATTCTAAGAACATTACTTTCATATTGAGTAAAAAACTACTTTTTGTTTTTGCAAACCTTACAAACTCACATAAATACATTATTACAGGCATTTTTAGACATGACACATGTTTGGTTTTGGAGTTATGTTTATATAACTTTCATATTTAGTATGACTGTTATACTGTCATATTGAATAAAAAAACTAGCTTGTGTCTTTGATATCTTTACAAAAGATCATTTTTTTAAACTAACAACGTTACATGTCTCCCTAGGCATTATTAGCCATTTTGCATGTGTTGTTTAGGAGTTAGGTTTAAATACATTTTTATTGCTTTTTTCCCCATTATCTCAGGGTTCTAAGAACATTACAGTCAAGTAAAAAACTACTTTTTGTGTTTGCAAAATGTAAAACTCAGTAAAACTCCCAATGATTCATTATTTCAGGCATTAGCCATTTTTTTGTGTGGTTTATGAGTTATGTTTAAATAACTGTCATATTGAGTGTGATTTTGTCATTGTGAGTAAAACCTAATTTTTGTATTTGCAAACCTTACAAAAACAACCGATTCTAGGAAAACTCACATTGATACAATATTACAGGCATGTTTAGACATATTGCATGTTTGGTTTTGGAGTTATATTTATATAACCTGCTTTCTGAGCCGCCACCTTTGTGGTTTGCGTGTCCCACTGATCCAGGAACTATGTTGTCCGGGGGCTTCTATGGTCTCCCAAGACAAACAGGTCCTAGGTGAGGGATCAGACAAAGAGCAGCTCAAAGACCTTTATTAAAAGTACAATTGAGGACCTAGATTTTTTCTCGCCCGGACGCAGGTCACCGTGTGGAGCCAGGCCCAGAGGTGTGGCACGATGGCGATTGACGGGCCTGTCCCCATGGGGCCCAGCCGTGCTCAGCTCGAAGAGGCAACGTGGATCCCCCCTCCAGGGCTCACCACTCATGGGCTGGGTCATAGAGGGTGCAGTGTGAGCTGGGCGGCAGCCGAAGGCAGGGCACTTGGTGGTCCGATTATCGGCTACATAAGCTCGCTCTTGGGACATGGAACGTCACCTCGCTGGGAGGGAAGGAGCCTGAGCTGGTGCTTGAGGTGGAGACGTTCCCGGCTAGATATAGTTGGACTCACAGCAAGGGCTCTGGAACCTGTTCTCTCAGAGGGGCTGGACTGAGCTGAACTTTCATTACTTGCAAAGCCAGAGTGGAAGAGATTCCACACTGGCGTTGCAACTAATGAGAGGCTGGGGTGGCAATTCTTGTTGCCCCCCGGCTCAAAGCCTGCACGTTGGACTTTAAACCCAATAGACGAGATGGTAGCTTCCTTCAGCCTTTGGGTTGGGTGACGGGTCCTGACTGTTGTTTGTGTTTACACACCAAACAGCAGCTCAGAGTACCAACTCTTTTTGGATTCCCTTGAGGGAGTACTGGAGAGTGCTCCCTCGGGTGATTCCCTTGTTCTGCTGGTGGACTTCAACGCTATGTTGGCAACGACAGTGAAACCTGGAGAGTCGTGATTGGGAAAAATGGCCACCCGGATCTGAACCCAAGTGGTGCTTTGTTATTGGACTTTTGTGCTTGTCACGGATTGTCCATAACAAACACAATGTTCAAACATAAGGGTGTCCATATGTGCACTTGGCACAAGGACACCCTCGGCCGCATGATTGACTTTGTAGTTGTGTCATGGGATTTGCGGCCTCATGTTTTGGACACTCGGTGAAGAGAGGGGCAGAGCTTTCTACCAACCACCACCTGGTGGTGAGCTGGCTCCGATGGTAGGGGGGGATGCCGGTCAGACCTGGCAGGCCCAAACGCATTGTAAGGGTCTGCTGGGAACACCTAGCAGAGTCTCCTGAAGAATTTTGAACATGTCCGGAAGAACTTTGAACATGTCACGAGGGAGGTGCTGGACATTGAGTCTGAGTGGACCATGTTCCGTTCCTCTCTTGTTGAGCCAGCTGATTGAAGCTGTGGCCGCAAGGTGTTTGGTGCCTGTCGTGGCGGTAATCCACCAGCAGTGAGGGATGCTGTCAAGCTGAAGAAAGAGCCACCGGGTCCTTTTGGCTCATGGGACTCCAGAGGCAGTTGGCATACCGACAGGCCAAGCCAGACCTCCTCAGTCCCACCAACACGTCTTCCTATGAGGAAACAGTGCCTGGGAAGTCTATGGTGGGCTCTCCTATTTCTGGGGCTGAGGTTGCCAAGGTAGTTAAAAAGCTCCTCGGTGGCAAGGCCCCAGGGGTATGAGCTCCGTCCGGAGTTCCTTAAGGCTCTGGATGCTGTGGGGCAGTCTTGGTTGACAAGACTCTGCAACATTGCGTCTACATCGGGGGCGGTACCTCTGGATTGGCAGACCGGGGTGGTGGTTCCTCTCTTTAAGAAGGGGAACCGGAGGGTGTGTTCCAACTATCGTAGATCACACTCCTCAGCCTTCCCGGTAAGGTCTATTCATGTGTAATGGAGAGGAGGAACCTCGGATCCAGGACGAACAGTGTGGTTTTCGTCCTGGTCGTGGAACGGTAGACCAGCTCTATACTCTCGGCAGGGTCCTTGAGTGTGCATGGGAGTTTGCCCAACCAGTCTACATAAGTTTTGTGGACTTGGAGAAAACATTCGACCTTGGCCCCCGGTAAATCCTATGGGGAGTGCTCAGAGAGTATGGAGTATCGGCATGTCTGATTGTGGCGGGTGTCTCCCTGTATGATCAGTGTCAGAGTTTGGTCCGCATTGCCGGCAGTATGTCGGACCCCTTTCCAGTGAGGGTTGGACTCCGCCAAGGCTGCCTTTTGTCACCGATTCTGTTCATAACTTTAATGGACAGAATATCTAGGCGCAGTCATGGCTTTGAGGATCCCCTCAACGCCATGACTGCGCCTGGTTTGGTGGCTGCAGGATTAGGTCTCTGCTTTTTGCAGATGATGTGGTCCTGATGGCTTCAACTGGCCAAGATCTTCAGCTTTCATTGGATCGGTTCGCAGTGAAGCGACTGGGATGAGAATCAGCACCTCCAAGTCCGAGTCCATGGTTCTCGCCCGGGAAAGGGTGGAGTGCCATCTCGAGGTTGGGAAAGAGATCTTGCCCCAAGTGAAGGAGTTCAAGTACCTAGGAGTCTTGTTCACGAGTGAGGATAGAGTGGATTGTGAGATCTACAGGCGGATCGGTGCGGCGTCTTCAGTAATGAGGACGCTATATCGATCCGTTGTGGTGAAGAAGGAGCTGAGCCAGAAGGAAAAGCTTTCAATTTACCGGTCGATCAACGTTCCCATCCTCACCTATGGTCATGACCTTTGGGTTATGACCGAAAGGACAAGGTCACGGGTACAAGCGGCCGAAATGAGTTTTCTCCGCCGGGTGGTGGGTCTCTCCCTTAGAGATAGGGTGAGAAGCTCTGTCATCTGGGAGGAACTCAGTGTAAAGCCGCTGCTCCTCCACATTGAGAGGAGCCAGATGAGGTGGTTCGGGCATCTGCTCAGGATGCCACCCGAACGCCTCCCTAGGTCCGAACGGCAGGAGGCCATGGGGAAGACCTAGGATACATTGGAAAGACTATGGCCTGGGAACGCCTCGGGATCCCCCGAGAAGAGCTGGACGAAGTGGCTGGGGAGAGGGAAGTCTGGGCTCTCTGCTTAGGCTGCTGCCCCCGCAACCCGACCTCGGATAAGCAGAAGAAAATGGATGGATTTAGTATGACAGTTATACTGTCATATTGAGTGTGACAGTATACTGTCATAAAACCCAATTTTTGTATTTGCAAACCTGATTCTAGTAAAACTCACATCTCTACAATATTACAGGCAATTTTGGACATAATGCACGTTTGGTTTTGGAGTTATGTTCATATAACTTTAATATATAGTATGACATCTATACTGTTATAATGAGTAAAAAAACTAACTTGTGTCGGTCATAAAACTCAATTTTTGTATTTGCAAACCTTACAAAAACATATGATTCTAGTAAAACTCACATGGATTCAGTATTACAGGCATTTTTAGACATTTTGCATGTTTGGTTTAGGAATCATGTTGGAATACATTTGTATTGTTTTTTTCACATTATCTCAGCATTTTAAGAACTTACTGTCATATTGAGTAAAAAAAACCTTTTGTGTTTGCAAGCCTTAAAAAAACAACCGATTCTAGTAAAACTCACATTGATACAATATTACAGGCATGTTTAGACATCTTGCATGTTTGGTTTTGGAGTTATGTTTATTTAACCTGCTTTCTGAGCCGCCACCTTTGTGGTTTGCGTGTCCCACTGATCCTAGGAGCTATGTTGTCCGGGGGCTTCTATGCCCCCTGATAGGGTCCCCCAAGACAAACAGGTCCTAGGTGAGGAATCAGACAAAGAGCAGCTCAAAGACCTTTATGAAAAGTACAAATCGAGGACCTAGATATTTTCTCGCCCGGACGCGGGTCACCGTGGCTCCCCTGTGGAGCCAGGCCCAGAGGTGGGGCACGATGGCGAGCGACTGGTGCCCATGGGGCCCAGCTCGAAGAGGCAACGTGGGTCCCCCCTGCAATAGGCTCACCACTCATGGGCTGGGTCATAGAGGTCGGGTGCAGTGTTAGCTGGGCGGAGGCCGAAGGCAGGGCACTTGGCGGTCCGATAATCGGCTACATAAGCTCGCTCTTGGGACGTGGAACGTCACCTCGCGAGGTGGAGAAGTTCCCGGCTAGATAAAGCTGGACTCACTTCGACGCACAGCAAGGGCTCTGGAACCTGTTCTCTCAAGAGGGGTTGGACTCTCTTCCACTCTGGCGTTGCAAGTAATGAGAGGCTGGGTTGGCAATTCTTGTTTCCCCCCGGCTCAAAGCCTGCACGTTGGACTTAACCCAGAAGACGAGATGGTAGCTTCCCTCCGCTTTCGGGTTGGGTGACGGGTCCTGACTGTTGTTGGTGTTTACGCACCAAACAGCAGCTCAGAGTACCCACTCTTTTTGGATTCCCTTGAGAGTGCTCCCTCCGGTGATTCCCTTGTTCTGCTGGGGGTCTTCAACGCTCATGTTGGCAACGACTTTGAAACCTGGAGAGTCGTGATTGGGAAAAATGGCCACCCGGATCTGAACCCAAGTGGTGCTTTGTTATTGAGCTTTTGTGCTCGTCACGGATTGTCCATAACAAACACAATGTTCAAACATAAGGGTGTCCATATGTGCACAGTTCCATTATTGACTTTGTAGTTGTGTCATGGGATTTGCGGCCTCATGTTTTGGACACTCGGGTGAAGAGAGGGGCGAGCTTTCTACCGATCACCACCTGGTGAGCTGGCTCCGATGGTGGGGTAGGATCCCGGACAGACCTGGCAGGCCCAAAAGCATTGTGAGAGTCTTTTGGGAATGCCTAGCAGAGTCTCCTGTCAGAGAGAGTTTCTTTTTCCACCTCCGGAGGAACTTTGAACATGTCACAAAGGAGGTGCTGGACATTGAGTCTGAATGGATCATGTTCCGTGCCTCTCTTGTCAAGCCAGCTGATTGGAGCTGTGGCCGCAAGGTGTTTGGTGCCTGTCGTGGCGGTAATCCTAGAACCCGCTGGTGGCCACCAGCAGTGCGGGATGCCGTCAAGCTGAAGAAAGAGCTTATCTGGTCCTTTTGGCTCATGGGACTCCAGAGGCAGCGGGCATACCGACAGGCCAAGCAGTGCCTGGGGAATCTGTGGTGGGCTCTCCTATTTCTGGGGCTGAGGTTGCCAAGGTAGTTTTAAAAGCTCCTCGGTGGCAAGGCCCCGGGGGTGGATGAGCTCCGTCCGGAGTTCCTTAAGGCTCTGGATGCTGTGGGGCTGTTTTAGTTGACAAGACTCTGCAACATCGCGTGGACATCAGGGGCGGTACCTCTGGATTGGCAGACCGGGGTGGTGGTTCCTCTCTTTAAGAAGGGGAACCGGAGGGTGTGTTCCAACTATCGTAGCTCACACTCCTCAGCCTTCCCGGTAAGGTCTATTCATGTGTACTGGAGAGGAGGAACCTCGGATCCAGGACGAACAGTGTGGTTTTCGTCCTGGTCATGGAACGGTAGACCAGCTCTATACTCTCGGCAGGGTCCTTGAGTGTGCATGGGAGTTTGTCCAACCAGTCTACATGTGCTTTGTGGACTTGGAGAAGACATTCGACCGTGGCCACCCCGGGAAGTCCTGTGGGGAGTGCTCAGAGAGTATGGGGTATCGGCATGTCTGATTGTGGCGGGTCGCTCCCTGTATGATCGGTGTCAGAGCTTGGTCCGCATTGCCAGCAGTAAGTTGGCTGCCCTTTGTCACCAAATGTGTTCATAAATTTTATGGACAGAATTTCTAGGCGCAGTCATGGCGTTGAGGGGATCCGGTTTGGTGGCTGCAGGATTAGGTCTCTCCTTTTTGCAGATGATGTGGTCCTTATGGCTTTAACTGGCCAGGATCTTCAGCTCTCATTGGATTGGTTCGCAGCCGAGTGTGAAGCGACTGGGGTGAGAATCAGCACCTCCAAGTCCGAGGTTCTCGCCCGGGAAAGGGTGGAGTGCCATCTCGAGGTTGGGCAGGAGATCTTTCCCCAAGTGGATGAGTTCAAGTACCTGGAGTCTTGTTCATGAGTGAGGGAAGAGTGGATCGTGAGATGCACAGGCTGATCGGTGCGGCGTCTTCAGTAATGAGGACGCTATATCGATTTGTTGTGGTAAGAAGGAGCTGCGCCAGAAGGAAAAGCTCTCAATTTACCGGTCAATCTACGTTCCCATCCTCACCTATGGTCATGAGCTTTGGGTTATGACCGAAAGGACAAGATCACGGGTACAAGCGGCCGAAATGAGTTTTCTCCGCTGGGTGGCGGGTCTCTCCCTTACTGAAAGAATTTTCACCGTTTAATTACAGTAACCTACTGGCAGCTAATGGTTCCAGTATAAAACTGTTTTTCTACAGCACACATACTGTGATTTATCACTACAGTTTATTACTGTAAAAAGTATCACAGTACTGTGCTGTATCAAATATACGCTTCACAGCATAATACTGTCATCTGTTTAGCGGCATTACACTGTTATTTTAGTGTATCTACTGTAATATCCATTAACAGTTAATTACAGTAAAATAATTGTAAGCACTATAGACTGAGCTTTACAGTATAATGCCACTAGAAGTTAATGAGTTGAACTTTTAATTTTTCAAAATCAAAACCCCTGCAATCTGCTGGCATAAAAATGACTGGAGAAATGGCCTTGCAAGATTATGTTTTTATTAACCAATTATTTTAAAGTGCATCAAATAAATTCGATGTACATTTAGTGCATTCTTCTTATTTTCAGTAAAGCATTTTAACATTTATAACATGTCCACTTAATTTCTAACTGGAGACAAAACACTGAACACGAGTCCAGTGTTTAGTTGTCGGCTACATAAAGCCCCACTCAAAGTCTGTGAGATGTTTTATAAGGGTGGCTACGTGAGGATTTACAGTTGCTGCCTTTTTCTGGACCAGCTTCCCGGTCTTCTTGGACACCACCTTTCCCTAGCTAGCCTTTGTTCCCCTCTCAGGGTTAACGCCAATGAATCGCCTAAAAAAGAGAGAAAGCATATTAGATATTCTGTTGTGATTGAAGATTACTTGCAGTCGATACAGAACCCCCCTCACATTGTTATTTAGGAATATGCACTGCACAAATATTAATATCAATTTTAGGATATATTTGAGCCTATACCATAACCACAGCTGTAGATGAGTGAATGCTCTAAAACCCATTAAGACAAATTCAGAGAGGAAGACAATGCTAAAGCCTCCCCAATCCCTCTCTCTATTTATGTTTTCTCTCCATCTACGGGACCGTGTATTTACGCTGATGTTTCCTGCTTTCACCCATTTAACATATCGTTACCTGCTCATTACCTATCTTCTCTGCATCCTGGGGTCACACTGCTGCTTCTTGCCTTTACCCATTCAACATATCTTTACCTGCACATTACCTACCTTCTCCGTATCCTGGAGTCAAGCTGGTGTTTCCTGCCTTTACTCATTCAACATATCTTTACCTGCACATTACCTACCTTCTCTGTATCCTGGCGTCTAGCTGGTGTTTCCTGCCTTCACCCATTCAACATATATTTACCTGCACATTACCTACCTTCCCTGCATCCTTGGGTCACACTGGTGCTTCTTTCTTTCACCATACAACATATCTTCACCTGCACATACCTACCTTGTCTGCATGGCCTCGACCACACCTGCGCTTCCTTCTTTCACCCATTCAACATACCTTCACCCGCACATTACCTACCTTCCCTGCATAGTGGGGTCACACTGGTGCTTCCTGCCTTTACCCATTCAACATATCTTCACCCGCACATTACCTACTTGCTCTGCATTCTCGGGTCAAGCTGGTGCTTCCTGCCATCATCCAGTCAACATATATTTACCTGCAAATTACCTACTTTTTCTGCATCCTGGGGTCAAACAGGTGCTTCCTTCTTTGACCCAGTCAACATATCTTTACCTGCACATTACCTACCTTCTCTGTATCCTAGAGTCAAACTGGTGCTTCGGTCCCTAATAAGAAGGTCCACAAAGGAACAGAAGAGTCATTGATTTAAGGCACAAAATTGGGGAAAGGACAAGTCAAATTCCTGAACAGAGGTGACAAATATAAAATAAAATATCCTAACAGTATTTTAACAGTATCAAGAGGATTTACCTTTGAACAAATTCCAATGTCCGAGGACCTTCCTCTTGGTATTCCAAGTTGAACACATAGTAGGTGGCAAGAAGGGCAGCAAGCCCTGAGATTAAGCTAGGTTGGACGCCTTTGCAGATGACATCACCTTCCATGCTGATCATCCAACGTTTTATTGTGACTTTGTCACCAGCAACTGGTACAGTCAAGAAATGCAGTTTATGTTCCTAAACAGTATCCAATATGGGTAGCATTTTAAAAGTATTTGGAATGGCCACCTCACTCGCTCTCTCTTTACTCTGTTTACATCTAGTCTCCTAAGGCAGTGGTTCTCAAATGGGGGTACGCGTACTCCTGGGGGTACTTGAAGGTATGCCAAGGGGTACGTGAGATTTTTTTTTAATATTCTAAAAATAGCAACAATTCAAAAATCCTTTATAAATATATTTATTGAATAATACTTCGACAAAATATGAATGTAAGTTCATAAACTGAACAACTAATCACGTAGGCTATTCCATTCATTACCATAAAGCCAGAGTTTCCCCCATGTCATGATGGTTTGACCCTACCTGGCGGTGCCACACGGCACCAACTGTCAATCAACTATCCATGTAGAAAACAATGGAGGCTTGGTTAAAGCGTAGTGGACATGTTCCATAAATATTGATGTTAAAGATTTCTTTTTTTTTGAAGAAATGTTGAGAATGAAGTTCATGAATCCAGATGGATCTCTATTGCATTCCCCAAAGAGGGCACTTTAAGTTGATTACTTCTATGTGTAAAAATCTTTATTTATAATTGAATCACTTGTTTATTTTTCAACAAGTTTTTAGTTATTTTTATATCTTTTTTTCCAAATAGTTCAAGAAAGACCACAACAAATGAGCAATATTTTGCACTGTTATACAATTTAATAAATCAGAAACTGATGACATAGTGCTGTATTTTACTTCTTTATCTCTTTTTTTCAACCAAAAATGCTTTGCTCTGATTAGGGGGTACTTGAATTTAAAAAATGTTCACAGGGGTACATCACTGAAAAAAGGTTGAGAACCACTGTCCTAAGGCAGTGGTTCTCAACCTTTTTTCAGTGCTGTGAACATTTTTTAATGCAAGTAGACCTCCATGTCTTTATAACAGGAATATCCTGAATTCTCAAGTTGCATATCACAATAGTCATCATCAGTGTTAATAACACAAGAGCTGCTTGGATTTGCTGTTGAGCAAGTCAAACTTCGTTCAGTGTAGCCGTAGTGCTTCCTTGACACGTGCGATGTGAAAGTAGACTTAACTGTAAATCTTTTTTCACATTGACTGAAGGGGCACGTAACTGTCCTACCTTCGGTAATATGACTTTTCAAATGCAGGAAAAGGGCCCGTATATCATCGCACTTCGCGCTACATGAGACAATATTACAAGGTAAACCTTCTGCGCTATACATATCAGTCCTACTCTTGCCATATTTATGACGACGGCTGTGAGTTTTGAAGGCTGAGAAGTTGGAAAAAACTCTTGTGCATTTAGGGAAAGCACACTTAAACGATGCATTAGGCATACAACTATGACTTCGCATGTGTCTAACATACGCAAATACATTGCTGCAAGTCGTAGCACATATGTTGCAAGTTATCATCTTTTATGATGACTATGACAAAAAAGAAGAAAACTTAGCTAGCTAGCATGCGCGTGGTCAACGATATAGTGTCTGTGATGCTGACTGTGACGCTATGTCATTTCGGACTTTATAAATATATATATAAAGTAATTCAAACAGAAAATGACACATCAAGGTACAAGTGAGTCTTACCTTGTTATCAAAAACACACAATGCAGTCGGATGGATTTAGCAGGGTCGGCCAGGTGAAATGAAGCTCGGTTGGACGAATTGTGGGCGGAACCAAGAAACAAGTCGGAAAAATACTGAATTACACTGTAGGTTTTACAGTAACTTACTGCTGGTTGATATTTTTTGAAAAATGCAACAAAATTTACAGTACTTAACTGCATTCAAGAAGAACATGATAGGTTGATTGGCAACACTAAATTGGCCCTAGTGTGTGAATGTGAGTGTGAATGTTGTCTGTCTATCTGTGTTGGCCCTGCGATGAGGTGGCGACTTGTCCAGGGTGTACCCCGCCTTCCGCCCGATTGTAGCTGAGATAGGCTCCAGCGCCCCCCGCGACCCCGAAGGGAATAAGCGGTAGAAAATGGATGGATGGATGGAGTATATAACTGTTATTTTATTTTTTATTTTTACAGTAATTTTTTACAGTGAAGGTCATGGGTGTCAAACTCTGGCCCGTGGGCCAAATTTGGCCCAACGTGTAATTTGACTTGGCCCTTGAGGCAATATCAAATTAACACTAAAGCTGGACCGGCGATTATACATTGCGGCAGTGCCGCGGTAACACCGCATTCACCGCTACTTCTAATACTTGCCAAGACAAAAGTGACTCCAGCACTGCTCCCGAATTTTTTATTTTTTATTTTCAGCTAGTCAAACGAGTGCCGGCCCAGTTTCACGTCAGCGCAGCTTCTGCACCCACACACAATTGAATGCAACGCATACTTCATCAACAGCGATACAGGTTACACTGACGGTAGCCAAATAAAAAACTTTAACACTTTTAGAAATATACGCCACACTGTGAATCCACACCAAACAAGAATGACAAACACATTTCGGGAGAACATCCGCACCGTAACACAACATAAACACAACACAACAAATACCCAGAACCCTTTGTAGCACTAAATCTTCCGGGACGCTACAAGGTGTGTGTGTGTGGGGGGGGGGGGTTTGGTGGTAGCGGGGGTGTATTTTGTAGCGTCCCGAAAGAGTTAGTGCTGCAAAAGATTCTGGGTATTTGTTCTTTTGTGTTTATGTTGTGTTACGGTACGGATGTTCTCCCGAAAAGTGTTTTTTATTTTTTTTTGGTGTGGGTTCACAGTGTGGCGTATATTTCTAACAGTGTTAAAGTTTTTTATACTTGCACCCTCAGTGTAACCTGTATCGCTGTTGATGAAGTATGCGTTGCATTCATTTGTGTATGCGTGCTGAAGCTGCACATATCTTGTGACTGGGTCTGAATGATGTTAGAATTGGGTGTACGAGATATGACTGTTGAACACCTTATTCGATAATAAAAGTTGCCTCAGCTCAAAGCCTGAGCCCTGACATTAAAGAACTAGCATCTAAAAAAAGATGCCAGGTATCTGGCTTGGGCACATCAAATTAGATCAGTGTGTTGCAAACTGAGCAGTTTAAAGTCCTGAATGGTTGTTTTATTCATTGTTATTTTATTTTCAAATTTATTAGCCTGTGGAAAAAGTTAATGTTGATATTTACCTCAGAAGGCTGCAAATAGAAAAGAGGCATTCAATTTTTATTTAAATTGTATTTGATATGCAATTGATATTTTTTAATTATTATTATTATTATTTGAAACTCCATTTTGCATGTCACTATAAAGTTATATAAGCCTTGCTTGTTCAATATTCAATGCAAAACTTGTTTGGGTCCCTATTAAAAGGTTAATTTGTTCAACCTTGGCCCGCGGCTTTGTTCAGTTTTAAACTTTGGCCCACTCTGTATTTGAGTTTGACACCCCTGGTGAAGGTGAAGCTCTGTCGTCCTGGAGGCCACGGGGAAGACCCAGGACACACTGGGAACACTATGTCTCCCGGCTGGCCTGGGAACGCCTCGGGATCCCCTGAGAAAAGGTCCTAGGTGAGGGATCAGACAAAGAGCAGCTCAAAGACCTTTATGAAAAGTACAAATCGAGGACCTAGATTTTTTCTCGCCCAGGCGCAGGTCACCGTGGCTCCCCTGTGGAGCCAGGCGCAGAGGTGGGGCACGATGGCGAGCGACTGGTGGCCGGGCCTGTCTCCATGGGGCCCTGCCGGGCTCAGCTCGAAGAGGCAACGTGGGTCAACCCTCCAATGGGCTCACCACTCATGGGCCCATTGAGGTCATAGAGGTCAGATGCAGTGTGAACTGGGCTAGAGCCGAAGGCAGGGCACTTGGCGGTCCGATTATCGGCTACATAAGCTCGCTCTTGGGACGTGGAACGTCACCTCGCTGGGAGGGAAAGAGCCTGAGCTGGTGCGCGAGGTGAAGAAGTTCCGGCTAGATATAGTTGGACTCACTTCGACGCACAGCAAGGGCTCTGGAACCTGTTCTCTCAAGAGGGGCTGGACTCTCTTCCACTCTGGCGTTGCAAGCAATGAGAGGCTGGGGTGGCAATTGTTGTTGCTCAAAGCCTGCACGTTGGACTTTAACCCAGTAGACGAGATGGTAGCTTCCCTCCGCTTTCGGGTTGGGTGACGGGTCCTGACTGTTGTTTGTGTTTACGCACCAAACAGCAGCTCAGAGTACCCACTCTTTTTGGATTCCCTTGAGGGAGTACTGGAGAGTGCTCCCTCGGGTGATTCCCTTGTTCTGTTGGGGGACTTCAATGCTCATGTTGGCAAGGACAGTGAAACCTGGAGAGTCGTGATTGGGAAAAATGGCCACCCGGATCTGAACCCAAGTGGTGCTTTGTTATTGGACTTTTGTGCTCGTCACGGATTGTCCATAACAAACACAATGTTCAAACATAAGGAAGAACTTTGAACATGTCACGAGGGAGGTGCTGGACATTGAGTCTGAGTGGACCATGTTCCGTGCCTCTCTTGTCGAGCCTGCTGATTGGAGCTGTGGCCGCAAGGTGTTTGGTGCCTGTCGTGGCGGTAATCCTAGAACTCGCTGGTGGCCACCAGCAGTGAGGGATGCCGTCAAGCTGAAGAAAGAGCCTATCGGGTCCTTTTGGCTCATGGGACTCCAGAGGCAGCGGGCATACCGACAGGCCAAGCAGTGCCTGGGGAATCTGTGGTGGACTCTCCTATTTCTGGGGCTTAGGTTGCCTAGGTAGTTAAAAAGCTCCTCTGTGGCAAGGCCCCGGTGGTGGATGAGTTCCTTAAGGCTCTGGATACTGTGGGGCTGTCTTGGTTGACAAGACTCTGCAACATCGCGTGAACATTGGGGGCGGTACCTCTGGATTGGCAGACCGGGGTGGTGGTTCCTCTCTTTAAGAAGGGGAACCGGAGGGTGTGTTCCAACTATCGTGAAACACACTCCTCAGCCTTCCCGGTAAGGTCTATTCATGTCTACTGGAGAGGAGGAAACTCGGATCCAGGACGAACAGCGTGGTTTTCGTCCTGGTCGTGGAACGGTAGACCAGGTCTATACTCTCGGCAGGGTCCTTGACTGTGAAGCGACTGGGATGAGAATCAGCACCTCCAAGTCCAAGTCCATGGTTCTCGCGCAGGAAAGGGTCGAGTGCCATCTCCAGGTTGGGGAGGAGATCTTGCCCCAAGTGGAGGAGTTCAAGTACCTAGGAGTCTTGTTCACGAGTGAGGATAGAGTGGATCGAGAGATCCACAGGCGGATTGGTGCGGCGTCTTCAGTATTGAGGACGCTATATCGATCCGTTGTGGTGAAGAAGGAGCTGAGCCAGAAGGAAAAGCTCTCAATTTACCGTCGATCTACGTTCCCAGCTTTGGGTTATGACCGAAAGGACAAGCGGCCGGAATGCGTTTCCTCTGCCGGGTGGTGGGTCTCTCCCTTAGAGACAGGGTGAGAAGCTCTGTCATCCGGGAGGAACTCAAAGTATAGCCGCTGCTCCTCCACATTGAGAGGAGCCATGAGGTGGTTCGGGCATCTGCTCAGGATGCCACCCGAACGCCTCTAGGGAGGTGTGGCAGGAGGCCACGGGGAAGACCTAGTACACATTGGAAAGACTATGTCCCCGGCTGGCCTGGGAACGCCTCGGAATACCCCGAGAAGAGCTGGACGAAGTGGCTGGGGAGAGGGAAGTCTGGTATTTTCTGCTCAGGCTGCTGCCCCCGCAACCCGACCTCGGATAAGCGGAAGAAAATGGATGGATTTAGAATGACAGTTATACTGTCAGATTGAGTACAAAAACTAACTAAACCTTACACGATATAATGTTTCTAGTAAAACTCACAAAGATACATATCACCAGGCATTATTAGCCATTTTGCATGTGTGGTTTAGGAGTTATGTTTAAATAAATAACTGTCAGATTGAGTGTGACTGTAAACCGTCATAGTGAGTAAAACCCTTATTTTGTATTTGCAAACCTTACAAAAACAAATAAATCTAGTTAAACTCACACAGATACAATATTACAGACATTTTTAGACATAATGCATGTTTGGTTTTAGATTAATGTTTATATAACTTTCATATTTAGTATGACAGCTGTACTGTCATATTGAATAAAAAAACAACTAACTTGTGTCTTTGCAAACCTTACAAAATACCATTTTTCTAGTAAAACTAACTAGATACATGCTCCAGGCATTATTAGCCATTTTGCATGTGTTGTTTGAGTTATGTTTAAATAACTGTCATATTGAGTGTGACAGTATACTGTCATAAAACCCAATTTTTGTATTTGCAACCCTGATTCTAGTAAAACTCACATATATACAATATTACAGGCAGTTTTGGACATAATGCATGTTTGGTTTTGGAGTTATGTTTATATAACTTTCATATATAGTATGACAGCTAAACTGTTATATTGAGTAAAATAACTAACTTGTGTTTGTCATAAAACCCAATTTTTGTATTAGCAAACCATACAACTGATTCAAATAAAACTCACATGGATTCAATATTACAGGCATTTTCAGACATTTTGCATGTTTGGTTTAGGAATTATGTTGTAATACATTTGTATTGCTTTTTTCACATTATCTCAGGATTTTTAGAACATTACTGTCATATTGAGTAAAAAAATATTTTTTGTGTTTGCAAGCCTTAAAAAAAGCATATGTTTCCAGTAAAACTCCCAAAGATGCATTATTTCAGGCATTATTAGCCATTTTTCAGGTGTGGTTTAGGAGTTATGTTTAAATAACTGTCATATTGAGTGTGGCGTTATACTGTCATATTGAGTTAAAAAAAACTAACTTGTGTCTTTGCAAACCTTACAAAAGAAAATGTTCCTAGCAACACTCACAAAGATAATTTTTTTCACGCTATTAGACATGTTTCATGTGTATTTAGGAGTTATAATTAAATAACTTTCATATTGAGTGTTAAAGTTATAATGTCATTATGTGTAAAACCTAATTTTTGTATTTGCAAACCTTACAAAAACAATTGATTCTAGTAAAACTTACATAGATTCAATATTACAGGCATTTTTAGACAATTTACATGTTTGGTTTAAAAGTTGTGTTTGAATACATTTGTATTGCTTTTCTCGCATTATCTCAGGATTCTAAGATCATTACTTTCATATTGAGTAAAACACTACTTTTTGTTTTTGCAAACCTTACAAACTCACATGAATACATTATTATAAGCAATTTTAGACATGACACACGTTTGGTTTTGGAGTTATGTTTATATAACTTTTATATTTAGTATGACTGTTATACTGTCATATTGGTAATAAAAAAAAACTAGCTTGTGTCTTTGCAAACTTTACAAAAGATCATTTTTCTAGTAAAACTAACAAAGATACATGTCTCCAGGCATTATTACCCATTTTGCATGGGTTGTTTAGGAATTATGTTTAAATACATTTTTATTGCTTTTTTCGCATTATCTCAGGATTCTTAGATCATTACTTTCATATTGAGTAAAAAACTACTTTTTGTTTTAGCAAACCTTACAAACTCACATAAATACATTATTACAGGCATTTTTAGACATAACACATGTTTGGTTTTGGAGTTATGTTTATATAACTTTTATATTTAATATGACTGTTATACTGTCATATTGAATTAAAAAAAACTAGCTTGTGTCTTTGCAAACTTTACAAAAGTTCATTTTTCTAGTAAAACTAACAAAGATACATGTCTCCAGGCATTATTAGCCATTTTGCATGGGTTGTTTAGGAATTATGTTTAAATACATTTTTATTGCTTTTTTCGCATTATCTCAGGATTCTAAAATCCTTACTTTCATATTGAGGAAAAAACTACTTTTGTTTTTGCAAACCTTACAAACTCACATGAATACATTATTATAGGCTTTTTTAGACATGACACACGTTTGGTTCTGGAGTTATGTTTAAATAATTTTCATATTTAGTATGACTGTTATACTGTCTTATTGAATAAAAACAACTAGCTTGTGTCTTTGCAAACTTTACAAAAGATACATTTTCTAGTAAAACTAACAAAGATACATGTCTCTAGGCATTATTACCCATTTTGCCTGGGTTGTTTAGAAGTTATGTTTAAATAAATTTTTATTGCTTTTTTCGCATTATCTCAGGATTCTAAGATCATTACTTTCATATTGAGTAAAAAACTACTTTTTGTTTTTGCAAACCTTACAAACTCACCTTAATACATTATTACAGGCATTTTTAGACATGACACATGTTTGGTTTTGGAGTTATGTTTATATAACTTTCATATTTAATATGACTGTTATACTGTCATATTGAATTAAAAAAAACTGGCTTGTGTCTTTGCAAACTTTACAAAAGATCATTTTTCCAGTAAAACTAACAAAGATACATGTTTCCAGCCATTATCAGCCATTTTGCATATGTTGTTTAGGAGTAATGTTTAAATAAATTTTTATTGCTTTTTTCGCATTATCTCAGGATTTTAAGAACATTACAGTCATATTGAGTAAAACAACTACTTTTTGTGTTCGCAAGATTTAAAAAAGCATGTGTTTCGAGTAAAACGACCAAGGATGCATTATTTCAGGCATTATTAGCCATTTTTCATGTGTGGTTTGAGTTATGGTTAAATAACTGTCATATACTGTCAGTTATGACATAGTAAGTAAAACCTAATTTATGTATTTGCAAACCTTACAAAATCATTTAAATCTAGTAAAACTCACATGGATTCAATATTACAGACATTTTTAGACATTTTGAATGTTTGGTTTAGGAATTATGTTGGAATCATTTTTATTAATTTGTTCGTATTTTCTCAGAATTTTAGAACATTACTGTCATATTGAGTAAAGAAATAATGTTTGTGTTTGCAAGCCTTAAAAAAGCATATGTTTCGAGTAAAACTTACAAGAATGCATTATTTCAGGCATTGTTAATCATTTTTCATGTGTAGTTTAAGAGTTATGTTTAAATAACTGTCATATTGAGTGTGGCAGTTATACTGTCATATTGAGTAAAAAAAACTAACCTGTCTTTGCTAACCTTACAAAAGAAAATGTTTCTAGTAACACTCACAAAGATACATTTTTTCACGCATTATTAGACATGTTTCATGTGTGGTTAGGAGTTATAAATAAATAATTGTCATATTGAGTGTTACAGTTTTAACGTCATTATGTGTAAAACCTAATTTTTGTATTTGCAGACCTTACAAAAACAATTGATTCTAGTAAAACTTATATAGATTCAATATTACAGGCATTTTTAGACATTTTACATGTTTGGTTTAAAATTTGTGTTTGAATACATTTGTATTGCTTTTTTCGCATTATCTCAGGATTCTAAGAACATTACTTTCATATTGAGTAAAAAACTACTTTTTGTTTTTGCAAACCTTACAAACTCATATAAATACATTATTACAGGTATTTTTAGACATGACACATGTTTGGTTTTGGAGTTATGTTTATATAACTTTCATATTTAGTATGACTGTTATACTGTCATATTGAATAAAAAAAACTAGCTTGTGTCTTTGATATCTTTACAAAAGATCATTTTTTTAAACTAACAACGTTACATGTCTCCCTAGGCATTATTAGCCATTTTGCATGTGTTGTTTAGGAGTTAGGTTTAAATACATTTTTTTTGCTTTTTTCCCCATTATCTCAGGGTTCTAAGAACATTACAGTCAAGTAAAAAACTACTTTTTGTGTTTGCAAAATGTAAAACTCAGTAAAACTCCCAATGATTCATTATTTCAGGCATTATTAGCCATTTTTTTGTGTGGTTTATGAGTTATGTTTAAATAACAGTCATATTGAGTGTGATTTTGTCATTGTGAGTAAAACCTAATTTTTGTATTTGCAAACCTTACAAAAACAACCGATTCTAGGAAAACTCACATTGATACAATATTACAGGCATGTTTAGACATATTGCATGTTTGGTTTTGGAGTTATATTTATATAACCTGCTTTCTGAGCCGCCACCTTTGTGGTTTGCGTGTCCCACTGATCCAGGAACTATGTTGTCCGGGGGCTTCTATGGTCTCCCAAGACAAACAGGTCCTAGGTGAGGGATCAGACAAAGAGCAGCTCAAAGACCTTTATTAAAAGTACAATTGAGGACCTAGATTTTTTCTCGCCCGGACGCAGGTCACCGTGTGGAGCCAGGCCCAGAGGTGTGGCACGATGGCGATTGACGGGCCTGTCCCCATGGGGCCCAGCCGTGCTCAGCTCGAAGAGGCAACGTGGATCCCCCCTCCAGGGCTCACCACTCATGGACTGGGTCATAGAGGGTGCAGTGTGAGCTGGGCGGCAGCCGAAGGCAGGGCACTTGGTGGTCCGATTATCGGCTACATAAGCTCGCTCTTGGGACATGGAATGTCACCTCGCTGGGAGGGAAGGAGCCTGAGCTGGTGCTTGAGGTGGAGACGTTCCCGGCTAGATATAGTTGGACTCACAGCAAGGGCTCTGGAACCTGTTCTCTCAGAGGGGCTGGACTGAGCTGAACTTTCATTACTTGCAACGCCAGAGTGGAAGAGATTCCACACTGGCGTTGCAACTAATGAGAGGCTGGGGTGGCAATTCTTGTTGCCCCCCGGCTCAAAGCCTGCACGTTGGACTTTAAACCCAATAGACGAGATGGTAGCTTCCTTCAGCCTTCGGGTTGGGTGACGGGTCCTGACTGTTGTTTGTGTTTACACACCAAACAGCAGCTCAGAGTACCAACTCTTTTTGGATTCCCTTGAGGGAGTACTGGAGAGTGCTCCCTCGGGTGATTCCCTTGTTCTGCTGGTGGACTTCAACGCTATGTTGGCAACGACAGTGAAACCTGGAGAGTCGTGATTGGGAAAAATGGCCACCCGGATCTGAACCCAAGTGGTGCTTTGTTATTGGACTTTTGTGCTTGTCACGGATTGTCCATAACAAACACAATGTTCAAACATAAGGGTGTCCATATGTGCACTTGGCACAAGGACACCCTCGGCCGCATGATTGACTTTGTAGTTGTGTCATGGGATTTGCGGCCTCATGTTTTGGACACTCGGTGAAGAGAGGGGCAGAGTTTTCTACCAACCACCACCTGGTGGTGACCTGGCAGGCCCAAACGCATTGTAAGGGTCTGCTGGGAACACCTAGCAGAGTCTCCTGAAGAACTTTGAACATGTCCGGAAGAACTTTGAACATGTCACGAGGGAGGTGCTGGACATTGAGTCTGAGTGGACCATGTTCCATTCCTCTCTTGTTGAGCCAGCTGATTGAAGCTGTGGCCGCAAGGTGTTTGGTGCCTGTCGTGGCGGTAATCCACCAGCAGTGAGGGATGCTGTCAAGCTGAAGAAAGAGCCACTGGGTCCTTTTGGCTCATGGGACTCCAGAGGCAGTGGGCATACCGACAGGCCAAGCGAGACCTCCTCAGTCCCACCAACACGTCTTCCTATGAGGAAACAGTGCCTGGGAAGTCTGTGGTGGGCTCTCCTATTTCTGGGGCTGAGGTTGCCAAGGTAGTTAAAAAGCTCCTCGGTGGCAAGGCCCCGGGGGTGGATGAGCTCCGTCCGGAGTTCCTTAAGGCTCTGGATGCTGTGGGGCAGTCTTGGTTGACAAGACTCTGCAACATTGCATCTACATCGGGGGCGGTACCTCTGGATTGGCAGACCGGGGTGGTGGTTCCTCTCTTTAAGAAGGGGAACCGGAGGGTGTGTTCCAACTATCGTAGATCACACTCCTCAGCCTTCCCGGTAAGGTCTATTCATGTGTAATGGAGAGGAGGAACCTCGGATCCAGGACGAACAGTGTGGTTTTCGTCCTGGTCGTGGAACGGTAGACCAGCTCTATACTCTCGGCAGGGTCCTTGAGTGTGCATGGGAGTTTGCCCAACCAGTCTACATAAGTTTTGTGGACTTGGAGAAGACATTCGACCTTGGCCCCCGGTAAATCCTGTGGGGAGTGCTCAGAGAGTATGCAGTATCGGCATGTCTGATTGTGGCGGGTGTCTCCCTGTATGATCAGTGTCAGAGCTTGGTCCGCATTGCCGGCAGTATGTCGGACCCCTTTCCAGTGAGGGTTGGACTCCGCCAAGGCTGCCCTTTGTCACCGATTCTGTTCATAACTTTAATGGACAGAATATCTAGGCGCAGTCATGGCTTTGAGGATCCCCTCAACGCCATGACTGCGCCTGGTTTGGTGGCTGCAGGATTAGGTCTCTGCTTTTTGCAGATGATGTGGTCCTGATGGCTTCAACTGGCCAAGATCTTCAGCTTTCATTGGATCGGTTCGCAGTGAAGCGACTGGGATGAGAATCAGCACCTCCAAGTCCGAGTCCATGGTTCTCGCCCGGGAAAGGGTGGAGTGCCATCTCGAGGTTGGGAAAGAGATCTTGCCCCAAGTGAAGGAGTTCAAGTACCTAGGAGTCTTGTTCACGAGTGAGGATAGAGTGGATTGTGAGATCTACAGGCGGATCGGTGCGGCGTCTTCAGTAATGAGGACGCTATATCGATCCGTTGTGGTGAAGAAGGAGCTGAGCCAGAAGGAAAAGCTTTCAATTTACCGGTCGATCAACGTTCCCATCCTCACCTATGGTCATGAGCTTTGGGTTATGACCGAAAGGACAAGGTCACGGGTAAAGCGGCCGAAATGAGTTTCCTCCGCCGGGTGGTGGGTCTCTCCCTTAGAGATAGGGTGAGAAGCTCTGTCCTCTGGGAGGAACTCAGTGTAAAGCCGCTGCTCCTCCACATTGAGAGGAGCCAGATGAGGTGGTTCGGGCATCTGCTCAGGATGCCACCCGAACGCCTCCCTAGGTCCGAACGGCAGGAGGCCATGGGGAAGACCTAGGATACATTGGAAAGACTATGGCCTGGGAACGCCTCGGGATCCCCCGAGAAGAGCTGGAAGAAGTGGCTGGGGAGAGGGAAGTCTGGGCTCTCTGCTTAGGCTGCTGCCCCCGCAACCCGACCTCGGATAAGCGGAAGAAAATGGATGGGTTTAGTATGACAGTTATACTGTCATATTGAGTGTGACAGTATACTGTCATAAAACCCAATTTTTGTATTTGCAAACCTGATTCTAGTAAAACTCACATCTATACAATATTACAGGCAATTTTGGACATAATGTACGTTTGGTTTTGGAGTTATGTTTATATAACTTTAATATATAGTATGACATCTATACTGTTATAATGAGTAAAAAAACTAACTTGTGTCCGTCATAAAACTCAATTTTTGTATTTGCAAACCTTACAAAAACAAATGATTCTAGTAAAACTCACATGGATTCAATATTACAGGCATTTTTAGACATTTTGCATGTTTGGTTTAGGAATTATGTTGGAATACATTTGTATTGCTTTTTTTCACATTATCTCAGCATTTTAAGAACTTACTGTCATATTGAGTAAAAACAACTTTTTGTGTTTGCAAGCCTTAAAAAAACAACCGATTCTAGTAAAACTCACATTGATACAATATTACAGGCATGTTTAGACATCTTGCATGTTTGGTTTTGGAGTTATGTTTATATAACCTGCTTTCTGAGCCGCCACCTTTGTGGTTTGCGTGTCCCACTGATCCTAGGAGCTATGTTGTCCGGGGGCTTCTATGCCCCCTGATAGGGGGCCCCCAAGACAAACAGGTCCTAGGTGAGGAATCAGACAAAGAGCAGCTCAAAGACCTTTATGAAAAGTACAAATCGAGGACCTAGATATTTTCTCGCCCGGACGCGGGTCACCGTGGCTCCCCTGTGGAGCCAGGCCCAGAGGTGGGGCACGATGGCGAGCGACTGGTGCCCATGGGGCCCAGCTCGAAGAGGCAACGTTCACTTTTGTAGCAGTACGCCTCCCAACCCGTACGACGACGCGTCTGCTGAGACTTTGCACTCTCTGTTGGGATCATACATGGCTAGCACTGGTGTAGACGTCAGTGCATCCTTTAGATCCTGGAAGGCCCTTGCCTGGTCGACGCCCCACACCCAGCTTTTCTTTTTTGACAGGAGATCTCGCAGAGGCTTGTCTCTCTCGGCCAGCTGCGGCACAAACTTCCCAAGTTGATTTATCATTCCAAGAAAACTTCTCAACTCAGTCACAGTTGTTGGCTCCTGCATCTTCCTTACAGCTTCTGTTTTGCTTGGGTCTGGGCTGATGCCACTGGTGGAGAGCACGTGGCCTAGAAAAGTCACCTCTGACTTTGACAGATCGCACTTATCGACATTCAGAGTGATGCCTGCCTTTTGGATCTTTTCTAGTGTGGCATGCAGGCGAGCATCATGCTCCTTTTGTGTTCGGCCCCACACCAGCACATCGTCCATGTGGCAAACAACGCCCTCAAGCCCTTCTGTGACCTCCGTCACCATCCGGTTCTGAAAATGTTATGGGGCGGATGCTATGCCAAACGGTAGCCGCCTGAAGTAATAGCGCCCGAAGGGTGTAATGAAAGTTGTCAGTTTCGCTGAATCTGCAGTTAAAGGAATTTGCCAAAACCCCATGTTTGCATCCAGCTTACTAAAAATTTTGGCTCCAGCCAGCATTCCCAGTGTTTCCTCTACTGATGGCAGGATGAACTTTTCCCTACACACTGACTCGTTGAGTTTGGTGAGATCGACACATATACGTACAGCACCTGTCTTTTTGGGCACCACCACTATGCCAGCGCACCAGTCTGTTGGCTCCTCAATTCGACTTATCACCCCGAGTTGTTCCATGCGGGACAGTTCCTGCTTGACTTTGTCCATTAAAGGCAATGGAATCCTCCTTGGTGTTTTTAGTGAGAATGGTTCTGCCCCTGGACTCAGCTTGATGGAATATGGCTGCCGCACTTCTCCGAGCCCGGTGCATAATTTTGGGTAGTACTCCTTTAATGTCTCCATAGTAACGCTGTCTAGGCGTGCTACAAGCCCCAGCCTACAGCTCACAGATCTTCCCAGCAGGGCAGTATGCACATGACGAGCGATGTACACATCCTCCCTCTCTGTCTTTTCCCCTCTCCTCAGCAGCAAACTGGCAACGCCCACCACGTCGAGGGGATTTCTTCCTGGTCCCAGGAGTGGCTTTGTTGCCTTTCTGAGACTAGGTAGATCATTTCTGTATGTGTTTAGGAACACTGAGTGAGGCAAGACTGTCACATCGGCACCTGTGTCTATTTTGAATGTCACACTGCTCTCATGGATGCCAATTTTGACCATCCAAGGATCCCCATCCTCCGTGACACTGCCGAGGAAGATTTCCTCCTCATCCTCTTCAACTTCATGCACTGATTTGGACTTGCACACACGCTTGTAATGTCCCCTCCTCCCACATGCATGACATTTCACATCGTTAGCAGGACAGTCACTTTTTGGATGGGATGGAGAGCTGCCACAATTTTGACACAGTGACTGTGCGCCCTTGTCCTTGCTGTACTGAGTACTGTGTGGCTTGTACTTTGGGCTATCAGCATATTGAGGTTTGTTTTTAGCAGACTTCAAGTTGCTCTTGAACACTCTATCAACAGACTTTGCATCACTTGCCTCTAATCTGGTGGTGTCCCCTCGGAGAGTAGACTGCTGCCTTTTCACCTCCTCGCTTTGTCGTGCCATTCTTATGGCTTTATCCAAGGTTAGATCCGCGTCCAACTGCATGCGTTCAGACAGCCCCTTGTCTTGCAATCCGACAACAAGTCTGTCTCTGATCAGTTCATTGTGTAGCATCCCGTAGTTACAATGCTCCGCCAGCGCATATAGTGCAGTGACAAACGAATCCACACTCTCCCCTTCTTTCTGCTTGCGCATGTTAAACTTAGCACGCTCGTAGATAACATTTTTCTTCACAACAAAGAAGCCTGGTAATCCCTCGCGCACTCCCTGGTATGTACGTCTTTGAGCGGCCGTCAGATTTAACCCACGGAGAATATCATCCGCCTCGTCCCCCATGCAATAAATCAATGTGTTCACTTGATTGTCCTCGGAGCTTGCATTTAGGTTACTTGCCAGGCGAAATCTTTCGAATCTCCGGATCCATTTGTCCCACTCTTGTGGATTTGAAAAGTCAAAGGACTCCGGTGGCTGGATGTTGAACGTAGCGCACGGTCCCACGGCAACCACCGGCGCGCTGGGTGGCCGTGCAGGCGCTGCAGCGGCTCCGTCCCCCTCGCTCATGTTGTCCTTACTTCGTTATCCACAGACGCGTACAAACTATCTTTCCACTTGGCTGCACTCCACATTAACTACAGGACTTCTGACACCATGTCGTGTTACTGAATAAATACGTGAGTCCAGCTGTACTTTATAATGTGGATACTTTTATTAGCTCAAGCTCAATCACAACAAGTGTGCTGCATCACCTGTGCACACACACTGTCTCTCTGCAGCTGCTCTCTCAGCTCCTCCAGGTAGTCAGCGCTTGCAGGTAGGTTCTCCAGTACCATGTCCGCATAGATGTTGGTTTCTTCAAACAGCTCTTTGTCCGCTGCTGTCTCCTCTCTCTTGACAGGAGCTCGTGACAGCGTATCAGCTGTCCACAGGCACTTCCCTGGCACATGAGAGATAGAATAAGAATAGCGCATCAGACGCATTCTGAAGCGTTGGATCCGTGGAGGTAGAGCATCCAGTGCTTGAGACCCAAGAAGACTCAGGAGAGGCTTGTGGTCCGTCTCCATCTGGAAATGTTTCCCGATGAGGAAGTTGCGGAACCTCTCACAGGCCCAGGTCAGCCCCAAAGCTTCCTTCTCTACTTGCGCGTATCTCTGCTCTGTTGGTGTGAGAGACCGCGACATGTAGGCCACTGGCCTCCACTCTTCTTCCCACTTTTGTAGCAGTACGCCTCCCAACCCGTACGACGACGCGTCTGCTGAGACTTTGCACTCTCTGTTGGGATCATACATGGCTAGCACTGGTGTAGACGTCAGTGCATCCTTTAGATCCTGGAAGGCCCTTGCCTGGTCGACGCCCCACACCCAGCAGTTCTTTTTTGACAGGAGATCTCGCAGAGGCTTGTCTCTCTCGGCCAGCTGCGGCACAAACTTCCCAAGTTGATTTATCATTCCAAGAAAACTTCTCAACTCAGTCACAGTTGTTGGCTCCTGCATCTTCCTTACAGCTTCTGTTTTGCTTGGGTCTGGGCTGATGCCACTGGTGGAGAGCACGTGGCCTAGAAAAGTCACCTCTGACTTTGACAGATCGCACTTATCGACATTCAGAGTGATGCCTGCCTTTTGGATCTTTTCTAGTGTGGCATGCAGGCGAGCATCATGCTCCTTTTGTGTTCGGCCCCACACCAGCACATCGTCCATGTGGCAAACAACGCCCTCAAGCCCTTCTGTGACCTCCGTCACCATCCGGTTCTGAAAATGTTATGGGGCGGATGCTATGCCAAACGGTAGCCGCCTGAAGTAATAGCGCCCGAAGGGTGTAATGATCCTAGGAGCTATGTTGTCCGGGGGCTTCTATGCCCCCTGATAGGGTCCCCCAAGACAAACAGGTCCTAGGTGAGGAATCAGACAAAGAGCAGCTCAAAGACCTTTATGAAAAGTACAAATCGAGGACCTAGATATTTTCTCGCCCGGACGCGGGTCACCGTGGCTCCCCTGTGGAGCCAGGCCCAGAGGTGGGGCACGATGGCGAGCGACTGGTGCCCATGGGGCCCAGCTCGAAGAGGCAACGTGGGTCCCCCCTGCAATAGGCTCACCACTCATGGGCTGGGTCATAGAGGTCGGGTGCAGTGTTAGCTGGGCGGAAGCCGAAGGCAGGGCACTTGGCGGTCCGATAATCGGCTACATAAGCTCGCTCTTGGGACGTGGAATGTCACCTCGCGAGGTGGAGAAGTTCCCGGCTAGATAAAGCTGGACTCACTTCGACGCACAGCAAGGGCTCTGGAACCTGTTCTCTCAAGAGGGGTTGGACTCTCTTCCACTCTGGCGTTGCAAGTAATGAGAGGCTGGGTTGGCAATTCTTGTTGCCCCCCGGCTCAAAGCCTGCACGTTGGACTTAACCCAGAAGACGAGATGGTAGCTTCCCTCCGCTTTCGGGTTGGGTGACGGGTCCTGACTGTTGTTGGTGTTTACGCACCAAACAGCAGCTCAGAGTACCCACTCTTTTTGGATTCCCTTGAGAGTGCTCCCTCGGGTGATTCCCTGGGGGTCTTCAACGCTCATGTTGGCAACGACTTTGAAACCTGGAGAGTCGTGATTGGGAAACATGGCCACCCGGATCTGAACCCAAGTGGTGCTTTGTTATTGAGCTTTTGTGCTCGTCACGGATTGTCCATAACAAACACAATGTTCAAACATAAGGGTGTCCATATGTGCACTTGGCACCAGGACACCCTCGGCCGCAGTTCCATTATTGACTTTATAGTTGTGTCATGGGATTTGCGGCCTCATGTTTTGGACACTCGGGTGAAGAGAGGGGCGAGCTTTCTACCGATCACCACCTGGTGAGCTGGCTCCGATGGTGGGGTAGGATCCCGGACAGACCTGCATTGTGAGAGTCTTTTGGGAATGCCTAGCAGAGTCTCCTGTCAGAGAGAGTTTCTTTTTCCACCTCCGGAGGAACTTTGAACATGTCACAAAGGAGGTGCTGGACATTGAGTCTGAATGGATCATGTTCCGTGCCTCTCTTGTCAAGCCAGCTGATTGGAGCTGTGGCCGCAAGGTGTTTGGTGCCTGTCGTGGCGGTGACCCTAGAACCCGCTGGTGGCCACCAGCAGTGCGGGATGCCGTCAAGCTGAAGAAAGAGCTTATCTGGTCCTTTTGGCTCATGGGACTCCAGAGGCAGCGGGCATACCGACAGGCCAAGCAGTGCCTGGGGAATCTGTGGTGGGCTCTCCTATTTCTGGGGCTGAGGTTGCCAAGGTAGTTTTAAAAGCTCCTCTGTGGCAAGGCCCCGGGGGTGGATGAGCTCCGTCCGGAGTTCCTTAAGGCTCTGGATGCTGTGGGGCTGTTTTAGTTGACAAGACTCTGCAACATCGCGTGGACATCAGGGGCGGTACCTCTGGATTGGCAGACCGGGGTGGTGGTTCCTCTCTTTAAGAAGGGGAACCGGAGGGTGTGTTCCAACTATCGTAGATCACACTCCTCAGCCTTCCCGGTAAGGTCTATTCATGTGTACTGGAGAGGAGGAACCTCGGATCCAGGACGAACAGTGTGGTTTTCGTCCTGGTCGTGGAACGGTAGACCAGCTCTATACTCTCGGCAGGGTCCTTGAGTGTGCATGGGAGTTTGTCCAACCAGTCTACATGTGCTTTGTGGACTTGGAGAAGACATTCGACCGTGGCCACCCCGGGAAGTCCTGTGGGGAGTGCTCAGAGAGTATGGGGTATCGGCATGTCTGATTGTGGCGGGTCGCTCCCTGTATGATCGGTGTCAGAGCTTGGTCCGCATTGCCAGCAGTAAGTTGGCTGCCCTTTGTCACCAAATGTGTTCATAAATTTTATGGACATAATTTCTAGGCGCAGTCATGGCGTTGAGGGGATCCGGTTTGGTGGCTGCAGGATTAGGTCTCTCCTTTTTGCAGATGATGTGGTCCTTATGGCTTTAACTGGCCAGGATCTTCAGCTCTCATTGGATTGGTTCGCAGCCGAGTGTGAAGCGACTGGGATGAGAATCAGCACCTCCAAGTCCGAGGTTCTCGCCCGGGAAAGGGTGGAGTGCCATCTCGAGGTTGGGCAGGAGATCTTGCCCCAAGTGGATGAGTTCAAGTACCTGGAGTCTTGTTCATGAGTGAGGGAAGAGTGGATCTTGAGTAATGAGGACGCTATATAGATTTGTTGTGGTAAGAAGGAGCTGCGCCAGAAGGAAAAGCTCTCAATTTACCGGTCAATCTACGTTCCCATCCTCACCTATGGTCATGAGCTTTGGGTTATGACCGAAAGGACAAGATCACGGGTACAAGCGGCCGAAATGAGTTTTCTCCGCTGGGTGGCGGGTCTCTCCCTTACTGAAAGAATTTTCACCGTTTAATTACAGTAACCTACTGGCAGCTAATGGTTCCAGTATAAAACTGTTTTTCTACAGCACACATACTGTGATTTATCACTACAGTTTATTACTGTAAAAAGTATCACAGTACTGTGCTGTATCAAATATACGCTTCACAGCATAATACTGTCATCTGTTTAGCGGCATTACACTGTTATTTTAGTGTATCTACTGTAATATCCATTAACAGTTAATTACAGTAAAATAATTGTAAGCACTATAGACTGAGCTTTACAGTATAATGCCACTAGAAGTTAATGAGTTGAACTTTTAATTTTTCAAAATCAAAACCCCTGCAATCTGCTGGCATAAAAATGACTGGAGAAATGGCCTTGCAAGATTATGTTTTTATTAACCAATTATTTTAAAGTGCATCAAATAAATTCAATGTACATTTAGTGCATTCTTCTTATTTTCAGTAAAGCATTTTAACATTTATAACATGTCCACTTAATTTCTAACTGGAGACAAAACACTGAACACGAGTCCAGTGTTTAGTTGTCGGCTACATAAAGCCCCACTCAAAGTCTGTGAGATGTTTTATAAGGGTGGCTACGTGAGGATTTACAGTTGCTGCCTTTTTCTGGACCAGCTTCCCGGTCTTCTTGGACACCACCTTTCCCTAGCTAGCCTTTGTTCCCCTCTCAGGGTTAACGCCAATGAATCGCCTAAAAAAGAGAGAAAGCATATTAGATATTCTGTTGTGATTGAAGATTACTTGCAGTCGATACAGAACCCCCCTCACATTGTTATTTAGGAATATGCACTGCACAAATATTAATATCAATTTTAGGATATATTTGAGCCTATACCATAACCACAGCTGTAGATGAGTGAATGCTCTAAAACCCATTAAGACCAATTCAGAGAGGAAGACAATGCTAAAGCCTCCCCAATCCCTCTCTCTATTTATGTTTTCTCTCCATCTACGGGACCGTGTATTTACGCTGATGTTTCCTGCTTTCACCCATTTAACATATCGTTACCTGCTCATTACCTATCTTCTCTGCATCCTGGGGTCACACTGGTGCTTCTTGCCTTTACCCATTCAACATATCTTTACCTGCACATTACCTACCTTCTCTGTATCCTGGAGTCAAGCTGGTGTTTCCTGCCTTTACTCATTCAACATATCTTTACCTGCACATTACCTACCTTCCCTGCATCCTTGGGTCACACTGGTGCTTCTTTCTTTCACCATACAACATATCTTCACCTGCACATACCTACCTTGTCTGCATGGCCTCGACCACACCTGCGCTTCCTTCTTTCACCCATTCAACATACCTTCACCCGCACATTACCTACCTTCCCTGCATAGTGGGGTCACACTGGTGCTTCCTGCCTTTACCCATTCAACATATCTTCACCCGCACATTACCTACTTGCTCTGCATTCTCGGGTCAAGCTGGTGCTTCCTGCCATCATCCAGTCAACATATCTTTACCTGCAAAGTACCTACTTTTTCTGCATCCTGGGGTCAAACAGGTGCTTCCTTCTTTGACCCAGTCAACATATCTTTACCTGCACATTACCTACCTTCTCTGTATCCTAGAGTCAAACTGGTGCTTCGGTCCCTAATAAGAAGGTCCACAAAGGAACAGAAGAGTCATTGATTTAAGGCACAAAATTGGGGAAAGGACAAGTCAAATTCCTGAACAGAGGTGACAAATATAAAATAAAATATCCTAACAGTATTTTAACAGTATCAAGAGGATTTACCTTTGAACAAATTCCAATGTCCGAGGACCTTCCTCTTGGTATTCCAAGTTGAACACATAGTAGGTGGCAAGAAGGGCAGCAAGCCCTGAGATTAAGCTAGGTTGGACGCCTTTGCAGATGACATCACCTTCCATGCTGATCATCCAACGTTTTATTGTGACTTTGTCACCAGCAACTGGTACAGTCAAGAAATGCAGTTTATGTTCCTAAACAGTATCCAATATGGGTAGCATTTTAAAAGTATTTGGAATGGCCACCTCACTCGCTCTCTCTTTCCTCTGTTTACAGCTAGTCTCCTAAGGCAGTGGTTCTCAAATGGGGGTACGCGTACTCCTGGGGGTACTTGAAGGTATGCCAAGGGGTACGTGAGATTTTTTTTTAATATTCTAAAAATAGCAACAATTCAAAAATCCTTTATAAATATATTTATTGAATAATACTTCGACAAAATATGAATGTAAGTTCATAAACTGAACAACTAATCAAGTAGGCTATTCCATTCATTACCATAAAGCCAGAGTTTCCCCCATGCCATGATGGTTTGACCCTACCTGGCGGTGCCACACGGCACCAACTGTCAATCAACTATCCATGTAGAAAACAATGGAGGCTTGGTTAAAGCGTAGTGGACATGTTCCATAAATATTGATGTTAAAGATTTCTTTTTTTTTGAAGAAATGTTGAGAATGAAGTTCATGAATCCAGATGGATCTCTATTGCAATCCCCAAAGAGGGCACTTTAAGTTGATTACTTCTATGTGTAAAAATCTTTATTTATAATTGAATCACTTGTTTATTTTTCAACAAGTTTTTAGTTATTTTTATATCTTTTTTTCCAAATAGTTCAAGAAAGACCACAACAAATGAGCAATATTTTGCACTGTTATACAATTTAATAAATCAGAAACTGATGACATAGTGCTGTATTTTACTTCTTTATCTCTTTTTTTCAACCAAAAATGCTTTGCTCTGATTAGGGGGTACTTGAATTTAAAAAATGTTCACAGGGGTACATCACTGAAAAAAGGTTGAGAACCACTGTCCTAAGGCAGTGGTTCTCAACCTTTTTTCAGTGCTGTGAACATTTTTTTAATGCAAGTAGACCTCCATGTCTTTATAACAGGAATATCCTGAATTCTCAAGTTGCATATCACAATAGTCATCATCAGTGTTAATAACACAAGAGCTGCTTGGATTTGCTGTTGAGCAAGTCAAACTTCGTTCAGTGTAGCCGTAGTGCTTCCTTGACACGTGCGATGTGAAAGTAGACTTAACTGTAAATCTTTTTTCACATTGACTGAAGGGGCACGTAACTGTCGGTAATATGACTTTTCAAATGCAGGAAAAGGGCCCGTATATCATCGCACTTCGCGCTACATGAGACAATATTACAAGGTAAACCTTCTGCGCTATACATATCAGTCCTACTCTTGCCATATTTATGACGACGGCTGTGAGTTTTGAAGGCTGAGAAGTTGGAAAAAACTCTTGTGCATTTAGGGAAAGCACACTTAAACGATGCATTAGGCATACAACTATGACTTCGCATGTGTCTAACATACGCAAATACATTGCTGCAAGTCGTAGCACATATGTTGCAAGTTATCATCTTTTATGATGACTATGACAAAAAAGAAGAAAACTTAGCTAGCTAGCATGCGGCGGTACATGCGCGTGGTCAACGATAGTGTCTGTGATGCTGACTGTGACGCTATGTCATTTCGGACTTTATAAATATATATATAAAGTAATTCAAACAGAAAATGACACATCAAGGTACAAGTGACTCTTACCTTGTTATCAAAAACACACAATGCAGTAGGATGGATTTAGCAGGGTCGGCCAGGTGAAATGAAGCTCGGTTGGACGAATTGTGGGCGGACCCAAGAAACAAGTCTGAAAAATACTGAATTACACTGTAGGTTTTACAGTAACTTACTGCTGGTTGATATTTTTTGAAAAATGCAACAAAATTTACAGTACTTAACTGCATTTAAGAAGAACATGATAGGTTGATTGGCAACACTAAATTGGCCCTAGTGTGTGAATGTGAGTGTGAATGTTGTCTGTCTATCTGTGTTGGCCCTGCGATGAGGTGGCGACTTGTCCAGGGTGTACCCCGCCTTCCGCCCGATTGTAGCTGAGATAGGCTCCAGCGCCCCCCGCTACCCCGAAGGGAATAAGCGGTAGAAAATGGATGGAGTATATAACTGTAATTTTATTTTTTATTTTTACAGTAATTTTTTACAGTGAAGGTCATGGGTGTCAAACTCATGTAATTTGACTTGGCCCTTGAGGCAATATCAAATTAACACTAAAGCTGGACCGGCGATTATACATTGCGGCAGTGCCGCGGTAACACCGCATTCACCGCTACTTCTAATACTTGCCAAGACAAAAGTGACTCCAGCACTGCTCCCGAATTTTTTATTTTTTATTTTCAGCTAGTCAAACGAGTGCCGGCCCAGTTTCACGTCAGTGCAGCTTCTGCACCCACACACAATTGAATGCAACGCATACTTCATCAACAGCGATACAGGTTACACTGACGGTAGCCAAATAAAAAACTTTAACACTTTTAGAAATATACGCCACACTGTGAATCCACACCAAACAAGAATGACAAACACATTTCGGGAGAACATCCACACCGTAACACAACATAAACACAACAGAACAAATACCCGGAACTCTTTGTAGCACTAAATCTTCCGGGACGCTACAAGGTGTGTGTGTGTGTGGGGGGCGGGGGTTTGGTGGTAGCGGGGGTGTATTTTGTAGCGTCCCGAAAGAGTTAGTGCTGCAAAAGATTCTGGGTATTTGTTCTTTTGTGTTTATGTTATGTTACGGTGCAGATGTTCTCCCGAAAAGTGTTTTTTATTTTTGTTTGGTGTGGGTTCACAGTGTGGCGTATATTTCTAACAGTGTTAAAGTTTTTTATACTGGCACCCTCAGTGTAACCTGTATCGCTGTTGATGAAGTATGCGTTGCATTCATTTGTGTATGCGTGCTGAAGCTGCACATATCTTGTGACTGGGTCTGAATGATGTTAGAATTGGGTGTACGAGATATGACTGTTGAACACCTTATTCGATAATGAAAGTTGCCTCAGCTCAAAGCCTGAGCCCCGACATTAAAGAACTAGCATCTAAAAAAAGATGCCAGGTATCTGGCTTGGGCACATCAAATTAGATCAGTGTGTTGCAAACTGAGCAGTTTAAAGTCCTGAATGGTTGTTTTATTCATTGTTATTTTATTTTCAAATTTATTAGCCTGTGGAAAAAGTTAATGTTGATATTTACCTCAGAAGGCTGCAAATAGAAAAGAGGCATTCAATTTTTATTTAAATTGTATTTGATATGCAATTGATATTTTTTAATTATTATTATTATTATTTGAAACTCCATTTTGCATGTCACTATAAAGTTAGATAAGCCTTGCTTGTTCAATATTCAATGCAAAACTTGTTTGGGTCCCTATTAAAAGGTTAATTTGTTCAACCTTGGCCCGCGGCTTTGTTCAGTTTTAAACTTTGGCCCACTCTGTATTTGAGTTTGACACCCCTGGTGAAGGTGAAGCTCTGTCGTCCTGGAGGCCACGGGGAAGACCCAGGACACACTGGGAACACTATGTCTCCCGGCTGGCCTGGGAACGCCTCGGGATCCCCTGAGAAAAGGTCCTAGGTGAGGGATCAGACAAAGAGCAGCTCAAAGACCTTTATGAAAAGTACAAATCGAGGACCTAGATTTTTTCTCGCCCAGGCGCAGGTCACCGTGGCTCCCCTGTGGAGCCAGGCGCAGAGGTGGGGCACGATGGCGAGCGACTGGTGGCCGGGCCTGTCTCCATGGGGCCCTGCCGGGCTCAGCTCGAAGAGGCAACGTGGGTCAACCCTCCAATGGGCTCATCACTCATGGGCCCATTGAGGTCATAGAGGTCAGATGCAGTGTGAACTGGGCTAGAGCCGAAGGCAGGGCACTTGGCGGTCCGATTATCGGCTACATAAGCTCGCTCTTGGGACGTGGAACGTCACCTCGCTGGGAGGGAAAGAGCCTGAGCTGGTGCGCAAGGTGAAGAAGTTCTGGCTAGATATAGTTGGACTCACTTCGACGCACAGCAAGGGCTCTGGAACCTGTTCTCTCAAGAGGGGCTGGACTCTCTTCCACTCTGGCGTTGCAAGCAATGAGAGGCTGGGGTGGCAATTGTTGTTGCTCAAAGCCTGCACGTTGGACTTTAACCCAGTAGACGAGATGGTAGCTTCCCTCCGCTTTCGGGTTGGGTGACGGGTCCTGACTGTTGTTTGTGTTTACGCACCAAACAGCAGCTCAGAGTACCCACTCTTTTTGGATTCCCTTGAGGGAGTACTGGAGAGTGCTCCCTCGGGTGATTCCCTTGTTCTGTTGGGGGACTTCAATGCTCATGTTGGCAAGGACAGTGAAACCTGGAGAGTCGTGATTGGGAAAAATGGCCACCCGGATCTGAACCCAAGTGGTGCTTTGTTATTGGACTTTTGTGCTCGTCACGGATTGTCCATAACAAACACAATGTTCAAACATAAGGAAGAACTTTGAACATGTCACGAGGGAGGTGCTGGACATTGAGTCTGAGTGGACCATGTTCCGTGCCTCTCTTGTCGAGCCTGCTGATTGGAGCTGTGGCCGCAAGGTATTTGGTGCCTGTCGTGGCGGTAATCCTAGAACTCGCTGGTGGCCACCAGCAGTGAGGGATGCCGTCAAGCTGAAGAAAGAGCCTATCGGGTCCTTTTGGCTCATGGGACTCCAGAGGCAGCGGGCATACCGACGGCCAAGCAGTGCCTGGGGAATCTGTGGTGGACTCTCCTATTTCTGGGGCTTAGGTTGCCTAGGTAGTTAAAAAGCTCCTCTGTGGCAAGGCCCCGGTGGTGGATGAGTTCCTTAAGGCTCTGGATACTGTGGGGCTGTCTTGGTTGACAAGACTCTGCAACATCGCGTGAACATTGGGGGCGGTACCTCTGGATTGGCAGACCGGGGTGGTGGTTCCTCTCTTTAAGAAGGGGAACCGGAGGGTGTGTTCCAACTATCGTGAAACACACTCCTCAGCCTTCCCGGTAAGGTCTATTCATGTCTACTGGAGAGGAGGAAACTCGGATCCAGGACGAACAGCGTGGTTTTCGTCCTGGTCGTGGAAGGGTAGACCAGGTCTATACTCTCGGCAGGGTCCTTGACTGTGAAGCGACTGGGATGAGAATCAGCACCTCCAAGTCCAAGTCCATGGTTCTCGCGCAGGAAAGGGTCGAGTGCCATCTCCAGGTTGGGGAGGAGATCTTGCCCCAAGTGGAGGAGTTCAAGTACCTAGGAGTCTTGTTCACGAGTGAGGATAGAGTGGATCGAGAGATCCACAGGCGGATTGGTGCGGCGTCTTCAGTATTGAGGACGCTATATCGATCCGTTGTGGTGAAGAAGGAGCTGAGCCAGAAGGAAAAGCTCTCAATTTACCGTCGATCTACGTTCCCAGCTTTGGGTTATGACCGAAAGGACAAGCGGCCGGAATGCGTTTCCTCTGCCGGGTGGTGGGTCTCTCCCTTAGAGACAGGGTGAGAAGCTCTGTCATCCGGGAGGAACTCAAAGTATAGCCGCTGCTCCTCCACATTGAGAGGAGCCATGAGGTGGTTCGGGCATCTGCTCAGGATGCCACCCGAACGCCTCTAGGGAGGTGTGGCAGGAGGCCACGGGGAAGACCTAGGACACATTGGAAAGACTATGTCCCCGGCTGGCCTGGGAACGCCTCGGAATACCCCGAGAAGAGCTGGACGAAGTGGCTGGGGAGAGGGAAGTCTGGGATTTTCTGCTCAGGCTGCTGCCCCCGCAACCCGACCTCGGATAAGCGGAAGAAAATGGATGGATTTAGAATGACAGTTATACTGTCAGATTGAGTACAAAAACTAACTAAACCTTACACAATATAATGTTTCTAGTAAAACTCAGAAAGATACATATCACCAGGCATTATTAGCCATTTTGCATGTGTGGTTTAGGAGTTATGTTTAAATAAATAACTGTCAGATTGAGTGTGACTGTAAACCGTCATAGTGAGTAAAACCCTTATTTTGTATTTGCAAACCTTACAAAAACAACTAAATCTAGTTAAACTCACACAGATACAATATTACAGACATTTTTAGACATAATGCATGTTTGGTTTTAGATTAATGTTTATATAACTTTCATATTTAGTATGACAGCTGTACTGTCATATTGAATAAAAAAACAACTAACTTGTGTCTTTGCAAACCTTACAAAATACCATTTTTCTAGTAAAACTAACTAGATACATGCTCCAGGCATTATTAGCCATTTTGCATGTGTTGTTTGAGTTATGTTTAAATAACTGTCATATTGAGTGTGACAGTATACTGTCATAAAACCCAATTTTTGTATTTGCAACCCTGATTCTAGTAAAACTCACATATATACAATATTACAGGCAGTTTTGGACATAATGCATGTTTGGTTTTGGAGTTATGTTTATATAACTTTCATATATAGTATGACAGCTAAACTGTTATATTGAGTAAAATAACTAACTTGTGTTTGTCATAAAACCCAATTTTTGTATTAGCAAACCAAACAACTGATTCAAATAAAACTCACATGGATTCAATATTACAGGCATTTTCAGACATTTTGCATGTTTGGTTTAGGAATTATGTTGTAATACATTTGTATTGCTTTTTTCACATTATCTCAGGATTTTTAGAACATTACTGTCATATTGAGTAAAAAAATAATTTTTGTGTTTGCAAGCCTTAAAAAAAGCATATGTTTCCAGTAAAACTCCCAAAGATGCATTATTTCAGGCATTATTAGCCAGTTTTCAGGTGTGGTTTAGGAGTTATGTTTAAATAACTGTCATATTGAGTGTGGCGTTACACTGTCATATTGAGTTAAAAAAAACTAACTTGTGTCTTTGCAAACCTTACAAAAGAAAATGTTTCTAGCAACACTCACAAAGATAATTTTTTTCACGCTATTAGACATGTTTCATGTGTATTTAGGAGTTATAATTAAATAACTTTCATATTGAGTGTTAAAGTTATAATGTCATTATGTGTAAAACCTAATTTTTGTATTTGCAAACCTTACAAAAACAATTGATTCTAGTAAAACTTACATAGATTCAATATTACAGGCATTTTTAGACAATTTACATGTTTGGTTTAAAAGTTGTGTTTGAATACATTTGTATTGCTTTTTTCGCATTATCTCAGGATTCTAAGATCATTACTTTCATATTGAGTAAAAAACTACTTTTTGTTTTTGCAAACCTTACAAACTCACCATTATACATTATTACAGCCATTTTTAGATATAACACATGTTTGCTTTTGGAGTTATGTTTTGATAATTTTCATATTTAGTAGGACTGTTATACTGTCTTATTGAATAAAAACAACTACCTTGTGTCTTTGCAAACTTTACAAAATATACATTTCCTAGTAAAACTAACAAAGATACATGTCTCCAGGCATCATTACCCATTTTGCCTGGGTTGTTTAGGAGTTATGTTTAAATACATTTTTATTGCTTTTTTCGCATTATCTCAGGATTCTAAGATCATTACTTCCATATTGAGTAAAAAACTACTTTTTGTTTTTGCAAACCTTACAAACTCACATAAATACATTATTACAGACATTTTTAGACATGACACATGTTTGGTTTTGGAGTTATGTTTATATAACTTTTATATTTAGTATGACTGTTATACTGTCATATTGAATAAAAAAAAACTAGCTTGTGTCTTTGCAAACTTTACAAAAGATCATTTTTCTAGTAAAACTAACAAAGATACATGTCTCCAGGCATTATTACCCATTTTGCATGGGTTGTTTAGGAATTATGTTTAAATACATTTTTATTGCTTTTTTCGCATTATCTCAGGATTTTAAGATCATTACTTTCATATTGAGTAAAAAACTACTTTTTGTTTTTGCAAACCTTACAAACTCACATTAATACATTATTACAGGCATTTTTAGACTAATGACACATGTTTGGTTTTGGAGTTATGTTTATATAACTTTCATATTTAGTATGACTGTTATACTGTCATATTGAATAAAAAAAAACTAGCTTGTATCTTTGCAAACTTTACAAAAGATCATTTTTCTATTAAAACTAACAAAGATATATGTCTCCAGGCATTATTACCAATTTTGCATGGGTTGTTTAGGAATTATGTTTAAAGACATTTTTATTGCTTTTTTCGCATTATCTCAGGATTCTTATATCATTACTTTCATATTGAGTAAAAAACTACTTTTTGTTTTTGCAAACCTTACAAACTTACATAAATACATTATTAAAGGCATTTTTAGACATGACACATGTTTGGTTTTGGAGTTATGTTTATATAACTTTTATTATTAGTATGACTGTTATACTGTCATATTGAATAAAAAAAACTAGCTTGTGTCTTTGCAAACTTTACAAAAGATCATTTTTCTAGTAAAACTAACAAAGATACATGTCTCCAGGCATTATTACCCATTTTGCATGGGTTGTTTAGGAATTATGTTTAAATACATTTTTATTGCTTTTTTCGCATTATCTCAGGATTTTAAGATCATTACTTTCATATTGAGTAAAAAACTCCTTTTTGTTTTTGCAAACCTTACAAACTCACGATAATACATTATTACAGGCATTTTTAGACATAACACATGTTTGGTTTTGGAGTTATGTTTATATAACTTTCATATTTAGTATGACTGTTATACTGTCATATTGAATTAAAAAAAACTAGCTTGTGTCTTTGCAAACTTTACAAAATATAATTTTTCTATTAAAACTAACAAAGATACATGTCTCCAGGCATTATTACCCATTTTGCATGGGTTGTTCAGGAATTATGTTTAAAGACATTTTTATTGCTTTTTTCGCATTATCTCAGGATTCTTAGATCATTTTTTTCATATTGAGTAATAAACTACTTTTTGTTTTTGCAAACCTTACAAACTCACATAAATACTTTATTTAAGGCATTTTTAGACATGACACATGTTTGGTTTTGGAGTTATGTTTATATAACTTTTATTATTAGTATGACTGTTATACTGTCATATTGAATTAAAAAAAAACTAGCTTGTGTCTTTGCAAACTTTACAAAAGATCATTTTTCTAGTAAAACTAACAAAGATACATGTCTCCAGGCATTATTACCCATTTTGCATTGGTTGTTTAGGAATTATGTTTGAATACATTTGTATTGCTTTTTTCGCATTATCTCAGGATTTTAAGATCATTACTTTCATATTGAGTAAAAAACTACTTTTTGTTTTTGCAAACCTTACAAACTCACAATAATACATTATTGCAGCCATTTTTAGATATAACACATGTTTGGTTTTGGAGTTATGTTTTGATAATTTTCATATTTAGTAGGACTGTTATACTGTCTTATTGAATTAAAAACAACTAGCTTGTGTCTTTGCAAACTTTACAAAATATACATTTCCTAGTAAAACTAACAAAGATACATGTCTCCAGGCATCATTACCCATTTTGCCTGGGTTGTTTAGGAGTTATGTTTAAATACATTTTTATTGCTTTTTTCGCATTATCTCAGGATTCTTAGATCATTACTTTCATATTGAGTAAAAAACTACTTTTTGTTTTTGCAAACCTTACAAACTCACATAAATACATTATTACAGGCATTTTTAGAGATGACACATGTTTGGTTTTGGAGTTATGTTTATATAACTTTTACATTTAATATGACTGTTATACTGTCATATTGAATTAAAAAAAACTAGCTTGTGTCTTTGCAAACTTTACAAAAGATCATTTTTCTAGTAAAACTAACAAAGATACATGTCACCAGGCATTATTACCCATTTTGCATGGGTTGTTTAGGAATTATGTTTAAATACATTTTTATTGCTTTTTTCGCATTATCTCAGGATTCTTAGATCATTACTTTCATATTGAGTAAAAAACTATTTTTCTTTTTTGCAAACCTTACAAACTCACATTAATACATTATTACAGGCATTTTTAGACATGACACATGTTTGGTTTTGGAGTTATGTTTATATAACTTTCATATTTAGTATGACTGTTATACTGTCATATTGAATAAAAAAAAACTAGCTTGTGTCTTTGTAAACTTTACAAAAGATCATTTTTCTATTAAAACTAACAAAGATACATGTCTCCAGGCATTATTACCCATTTTGCATGGGTTGTTCAGGAATAATGTTTAAAGACATTTTTATTGCTTTTTTCGCATTATCTCAGGATTCTTAGATCATTACTTTCATATTGAGTAAAAAACTACTTTTTGTTTTTGCAAACCTTACAAACTCACATAAATACATTATTAAAGGCATTTTTAGAGATGACACATGTTTGCTTTTGGAGTTATGTTTATATAACTTTTATTATTAGTATGACTGTTATACTGTCATATTGAATAAAAAAAAACTAGCTTGTGTCTTTGCAAACTTTACAAAAGATCATTTTTCTAGTAAAACTAACAAAGATACATGTCTCCAGGCATTATTACCCATTTTGCATGGGTTGTTTAGGAATTATGTTTAAATACATTTTTATTGCTTTTTTCGCATTATCTCAGGATTTTAAGATCATTACTTTCATATTGAGTAAAAAACTACTTTTTGTTTTTGCAAACCTTACAAACTCACATAAATACATTATTACAGGCATTTTTAGACATGACACATGTTTGGTTTTGGAGTTATGTTTATATAACTTTCATATTTAGTATGACTGTTAAACTGTCATATTGAATAAAAAAAACTGGCTTGTGTCTTTGCAAACTTTACAAAAGATCATTTTTCTAGTAAAACTAACAAAGATACATGTCACCAGGCATTATTACCCATTTTGCATGGGTTGTTTAGGAATTATGTTTAAAGACATTTTTATTGCTTTTTTCGCATTATCTCAGGATTCTTAGATCATTACTTTCATGTTGAGTAAAAAACTACTTTTTGTTTTTGCAAACCTTACAAACTCACATAAATACATTATTACAGGCATTTTTAGACATGACACATGTTTGGTTTTGGAGTTATGTTTATATAACTTTTATTATTAGTATGACTGTTATACTGTCATATTGAATAAAAAAAAACTAGCTTGTGTCAATGCAAACTTTACAAAAGATCATTTTTCTAGTAAAACTAACAAAGATACATGTCTCCAGGCATTATTACCCATTTTGCATGGGTTGTTTAGGAATTATGTTTAAATACATTTTTATTGCTTTTATCACATTATCTCAGGATTATAAGATCATTACTTTCATATTGAGTGAAAAACTACTTTTTGTTTTTGCAAACCTTACAAACTCACATTAATACATTATTACAGGCATTTTTAGACATGACACATGTTTGGTTTTGGAGTTATGTTTATATAATTTTCATATTTAGTATGACTGTTATACTGTCATAATGAATAAAAAAAAACTGGCTTGTGTCTTTGCAAACTTTATAAAAGATCATTTTTCCAGTAAAACTAAAAAAGATACATGTTTCCAGGCATTATTAGCCATTTTGCATATGTTGTTTCGGAGTAATGTTTAAATACATTTTTATTGCTTTTTTCACATTATCTCAGGATTTTAAGAACATTACAGTCATATTGAGTAAAAAAAACTACTTTTTGTGTTTGCAAGATTTAAAAAAGCATGTGTTTCGAGTAAAACGGCCAAGGATGCATTATTTCAGGCATTATTAGCCATTTTTCATGTGTGGTTTGAGTTATGGTTAAATAACTGTCATATACTGTCAGTTATGACATAGTAAGTAAAACCTAATTTATGTATTTGCAAACCTTACAAAATCATTTAAATCTAGTAAAACTCACATGGATTCAACATTACAGACATTTTTAGACATTTTGCATGTTTGGTTTAGGAATTATGTTGGAATCATTTTTATTAATTTGTTCGTATTATCTCAGAATTTTAGAACATTACTGTCATATTGAGTAAAAAAATAATTTTTGTGTTTGCAAGCCTTAAAAAAGCATATGTTTCGAGTAAAACTTACAAGAATGCATTATTTCAGGCATTGTTAGTCATTTTTCATGTGTAGTTTAAGAGTTATGTTTAAATAACTGTCATATTGAGTGTGGCAGTTATACTGTCATATTGAGTAAAAAAAACTAACCTGTCTTTGCAAACCTTACAAAAGAAAATGTTTCTAGTAACACTCACAAAGATACATTTTTTCACGCATTATTAGACATGTTTCATGTGTGGTTAGGAGTTATAAATAAATAATTGTCATATTGAGTGTTACAGTTTTAATGTCATTATGTGTAAAACCTAATTTTTGTATTTGCAAACCTTACAAAAACAATTGATTCTAGTAAAACTTATATAGATTCAATATTACAGGCATTTTTAGACATTTTACATGTTTGGTTTAAAATTTGTGTTTGAATACATTTGTATTGCTTTTTTCGCATTATCTCAGGATTCTAAGAACATTACTTTCATATTGAGTAAAAAACTACTTTTTGTTTTTGCAAACCTTACAAACTCACATAAATACATTATTACAGGCATTTTTAGACATGACACATGTTTGGTTTTGGAGATATGTTTATATAACTTTCATATTTAGTATGACTGTTATACTGTCATATTGAATAAAAAAAACTAGCTTGTGTCTTTGATATCTTTACAAAAGATCATTTTTTTAAACTAACAACGTTACATGTCTCCCTAGGCATTATTAGCCATTTTGCATGTGTTGTTTAGGAGTTAGGTTTAAATACATTTTTATTGCTTTTTTCCCATTATCTCAGGGTTCTAAGAACTTTAAAGTCAAGTAAAAAACTACTTTTTGTGTTTGCAAAATGTAAAACTCAGTAAAACTCCCAATGATTCATTATTTCAGGCATTATTAGCCATTTTTTTGTGTGGTTTATGAGTTATGTTTAAATAACTGTCATATTGAGTGTGATTTTGTCATTGTGAGTAAAACCTAATTCTTACAAAAACAACCGATTCTAGGAAAACTCACATTGATACAATATTACAGGCATGTTTAGACATATTGCATGTTTGGTTTTGGAGTTATATTTATATAACCTGCTTTCTGAGCCGCCACCTTTGTGGTTTGCGTGTCCCACTGATCCAGGAACTATGTTGTCCGGGGGCTTCTATGGTCTCCCAAGACAAACAGGTCCTAGGTGAGGGATCAGACAAAGAGCAGCTCAAAGACCTTTATTAAAAGTACAATTGAGGACCTAGATTTTTTCTCGCCCGGACGCAGGTCACCGTGTGGAGCCAGGCCCAGAGGTGTGGCACGATGGCGATTGACGGGCCTGTCCCCATGGGGCCCAGCCGTGCTCAGCTCGAAGAGGCAACGTGGATCCCCCCTCCAGGGCTCACCACTCATGGACTGGGTCATAGAGGGTGCAGTGTGAGCTGGGCGGCAGCCGAAGGCAGGGCACTTGGTGGTCCGATTATCGGCTACATAAGCTCGCTCTTGGGACATGGAATGTCACCTCGCTGGGAGGGAAGGAGCCTGAGCTGGTGCTTGAGGTGGAGACGTTCCCGGCTAGATATAGTTGGACTCACAGCAAGGGCTCTGGAACCTGTTCTCTCAGAGGGGCTGGACTGAGCTGAACTTTCATTACTTGCAACGCCAGAGTGGAAGAGATTCCACACTGGCGTTGCAACTAATGAGAGGCTGGGGTGGCAATTCTTGTTGCCCCCCGGCTCAAAGCCTGCACGTTGGACTTTAAACCCAATAGACGAGATGGTAGCTTCCTTCAGCCTTCGGGTTGGGTGACGGGTCCTGACTGTTGTTTGTGTTTACACACCAAACAGCAGCTCAGAGTACCAACTCTTTTTGGATTCCCTTGAGGGAGTACTGGAGAGTGCTCCCTCGGGTGATTCCCTTGTTCTGCTGGTGGACTTCAACGCTATGTTGGCAACGACAGTGAAACCTGGAGAGTCGTGATTGGGAAAAATGGCCACCCGGATCTGAACCCAAGTGGTGCTTTGTTATTGGACTTTTGTGCTTGTCACGGATTGTCCATAACAAACACAATGTTCAAACATAAGGGTGTCCATATGTGCACTTGGCACAAGGACAACCTCGGCCGCATGATTGACTTTGTAGTTGTGTCATGGGATTTGCGGCCTCATGTTTTGGACACTCGGTGAAGAGAGGGGCAGAGTTTTCTACCAACCACCACCTGGTGGTGACCTGGCAGGCCCAAACGCATTGTAAGGGTCTGCTGGGAACACCTAGCAGAGTCTCCTGAAGAACTTTGAACATGTCCGGAAGAACTTTGAACATGTCACGAGGGAGGTGCTGGACATTGAGTCTGAGTGGACCATGTTCCATTCCTCTCTTGTTGAGCCAGCTGATTGAAGCTGTGGCCGCAAGGTGTTTGGTGCCTGTCGTGGCGGTAATCCACCAGCAGTGAGGGATGCTGTCAAGCTGAAGAAAGAGCCACTGGGTCCTTTTGGCTCATGGGACTCCAGAGGCAGTGGGCATACCGACAGGCCAAGCGAGACCTCCTCAGTCCCACCAACACGTCTTCCTATGAGGAAACAGTGCCTGGGAAGTCTGTGGTGGGCTCTCCTATTTCTGGGGCTGAGGTTGCCAAGGTAGTTAAAAAGCTCCTCGGTGGCAAGGCCCCGGGGGTGGATGAGCTCCGTCCGGAGTTCCTTAAGGCTCTGGATGCTGTGGGGCAGTCTTGGTTGACAAGACTCTGCAACATTGCATCTACATCGGGGGCGGTACCTCTGGATTGGCAGACCGGGGTGGTGGTTCCTCTCTTTAAGAAGGGGAACCGGAGGGTGTGTTCCAACTATCGTAGATCACACTCCTCAGCCTTCCCGGTAAGGTCTATTCATGTGTAATGGAGAGGAGGAACCTCGGATCCAGGACGAACAGTGTGGTTTTCGTCCTGGTCGTGGAACGGTAGACCAGCTCTATACTCTCGGCAGGGTCCTTGAGTGTGCATGGGAGTTTGCCCAACCAGTCTACATAAGTTTTGTGGACTTGGAGAAGACATTCGACCTTGGCCCCCGGTAAATCCTGTGGGGAGTGCTCAGAGAGTATGCAGTATCGGCATGTCTGATTGTGGCGGGTGTCTCCCTGTATGATCAGTGTCAGAGCTTGGTCCGCATTGCCGGCAGTATGTCGGACCCCTTTCCAGTGAGGGTTGGACTCCGCCAAGGCTGCCCTTTGTCACCGATTCTGTTCATAACTTTAATGGACAGAATATCTAGGCGCAGTCATGGCTTTGAGGATCCCCTCAACGCCATGACTGCGCCTGGTTTGGTGGCTGCAGGATTAGGTCTCTGCTTTTTGCAGATGATGTGGTCCTGATGGCTTCAACTGGCCAAGATCTTCAGCTTTCATTGGATCGGTTCGCAGTGAAGCGACTGGGATGAGAATCAGCACCTCCAAGTCCGAGTCCATGGTTCTCGCCCGGGAAAGGGTGGAGTGCCATCTCGAGGTTGGGAAAGAGATCTTGCCCCAAGTGAAGGAGTTCAAGTACCTAGGAGTCTTGTTCACGAGTGAGGATAGAGTGGATTGTGAGATCTACAGGCGGATCGGTGCGGCGTCTTCAGTAATGAGGACGCTATATCGATCCGTTGTGGTGAAGAAGGAGCTGAGCCAGAAGGAAAAGCTTTCAATTTACCGGTCGATCAACGTTCCCATCCTCACCTATGGTCATGAGCTTTGGGTTATGACCGAAAGGACAAGGTCACGGGTACAAGCGGCCGGAATGAGTTTCCTCCGCCGGGTGGTGGGTCTCTCCCTTAGAGATAGGGTGAGAAGCTCTGTCATCTGGGAGGAACTCAGTGTAAAGCCGCTGCTCCTCCACATTGAGAGGAGCCAGATGAGGTGGTTCGGGCATCTGCTCAGGATGCCACCCGAACGCCTCCCTAGGTCCGAACGGCAGGAGGCCATGGGGAAGACCTAGGATACATTGGAAAGACTATGGCCTGGGAACGCCTCGGGATCCCCCGAGAAGAGCTGGAAGAAGTGGCTGGGGAGAGGGAAGTCTGGGCTCTCTGCTTAGGCTGCTGCCCCCGCAACCCGACCTCGGATAAGCGGAAGAAAATGGATGGGTTTAGTATGACAGTTATACTGTCATATTGAGTGTGACAGTATACTGTCATAAAACCCAATTTTTGTATTTGCAAACCTGATTCTAGTAAAACTCACATCTATACAATATTACAGGCAATTTTGGACATAATGCACGTTTGGTTTTGGAGTTATGTTTATATAACTTTAATATATAGTATGACATCTATACTGTTATAATGAGTAAAAAAACTAACTTGTGTCCGTCATAAAACTCAATTTTTGTATTTGCAAACCTTACAAAAACAAATGATTCTAGTAAAACTCACATGGATTCAATATTACAGGCATTTTTAGACATTTTGCATGTTTGGTTTAGGAATTATGTTGGAATACATTTGTATTGCTTTTTTTCACATTATCTCAGCATTTTAAGAACTTACTGTCATATTGAGTAAAAACAACTTTTTGTGTTTGCAAGCCTTAAAAAAACAACCGATTCTAGTAAAACTCACATTGATACAATATTACAGGCATGTTTAGACATCTTGCATGTTTGGTTTTGGAGTTATGTTTATATAACCTGCTTTCTGAGCCGCCACCTTTGTGGTTTGCGTGTCCCACTGATCCTAGGAGCTATGTTGTCCGGGGGCTTCTATGCCCCCTGATAGGGGGCCCCCAAGACAAACAGGTCCTAGTTGAGGAATCAGACAAAGAGCAGCTCAAAGACCTTTATGAAAAGTACAAATCGAGGACCTAGATATTTTCTCGCCCGGACGCGGGTCACCGTGGCTCCCCTGTGGAGCCAGGCCCAGAGGTGGGGCACGATGGCGAGCGACTGGTGCCCATGGGGCCCAGCTCGAAGAGGCAACGTTCACTTTTGTAGCAGTACGCCTCCCAACCCGTACGACGACGCGTCTGCTGAGACTTTGCACTCTCTGTTGGGATCATACATGGCTAGCACTGGTGTAGACGTCAGTGCATCCTTTAGATCCTGGAAGGCCCTTGCCTGGTCGACGCCCCACACCCAGCAGTTCTTTTTTGACAGGAGATCTCGCAGAGGCTTGTCTCTCTCGGCCAGCTGCGGCACAAACTTCCCAAGTTGATTTATCATTCCAAGAAAACTTCTCAACTCAGTCACAGTTGTTGGCTCCTGCATCTTCCTTACAGCTTCTGTTTTGCTTGGGTCTGGGCTGATGCCACTGGTGGAGAGCACGTGGCCTAGAAAAGTCACCTCTGACTTTGACAGATCGCACTTATCGACATTCAGAGTGATGCCTGCCTTTTGGATCTTTTCTAGTGTGGCATGCAGGCGAGCATCATGCTCCTTTTGTGTTCGGCCCCACACCAGCACATCGTCCATGTGGCAAACAACGCCCTCAAGCCCTTCTGTGACCTCCGTCACCATCCGGTTCTGAAAATGTTATGGGGCGGATGCTATGCCAAACGGTAGCCGCCTGAAGTAATAGCGCCCGAAGGGTGTAATGAAAGTTGTCAGTTTCGCTGAATCTGCAGTTAAAGGAATTTGCCAAAACCCCATGTTTGCATCCAGCTTACTAAAAATTTTGGCTCCAGCCAGCATTCCCAGTGTTTCCTCTACTGATGGCAGGATGAACTTTTCCCTACACACTGACTCGTTGAGTTTGGTGAGATCGACACATATACGTACAGCACCTGTCTTTTTGGGCACCACCACTATGCCAGCGCACCAGTCTGTTGGCTCCTCAATTCGACTTATCACCCCGAGTTGTTCCATGCGGGACAGTTCCTGCTTGACTTTGTCCATTAAAGGCAATGGAATCCTCCTTGGTGTTTTTAGTGAGAATGGTTCTGCCCCTGGACTCAGCTTGATGGAATATGGCTGCCGCACTTCTCCGAGCCCGGTGCATAATTTTGGGTAGTACTCCTTTAATGTCTCCATAGTAACGCTGTCTAGGCGTGCTACAAGCCCCAGCCTACAGCTCACAGATCTTCCCAGCAGGGCAGTATGCACATGACGAGCGATGTACACATCCTCCCTCTCTGTCTTTCCCCTCTCCTCAGCAGCAAACTGGCAACGCCCACCACGTCGAGGGGATTTCTTCCTGGTCCCAGGAGTGGCTTTGTTGCCTTTCTGAGACTAGGTAGATCATTTCTGTATGTGTTTAGGAACACTGAGTGAGGCAAGACTGTCACATCGGCACCTGTGTCTATTTTGAATGTCACACTGCTCTCATGGATGCCAATTTTGACCATCCAAGGATCCCCATCCTCCGTGACACTGCCGAGGAAGATTTCCTCCTCATCCTCTTCAACTTCATGCACTGATTTGGACTTGCACACACGCTTGTAATGTCCCCTCCTCCCACATGCATGACATTTCACATCGTTAGCAGGACAGTCACTTTTTGGATGGGATGGAGAGCTGCCACAATTTTGACACAGTGACTGTGCGCCCTTGTCCTTGCTGTACTGAGTACTGTGTGGCTTGTACTTTGGGCTATCAGCATATTGAGGTTTGTTTTTAGCAGACTTGAAGTTGCTCTTGAACACTCTATCAACAGACTTTGCATCACTTGCCTCTAATCTGGTGGTGTCCCCTCGGAGAGTAGACTGCTGCCTTTTCACCTCCTCGCTTTGTCGTGCCATTCTTATGGCTTTATCCAAGGTTAGATCCGCGTCCAACTGCATGCGTTCAGACAGCCCCTTGTCTTGCAATCCGACAACAAGTCTGTCTCTGATCAGTTCATTGTGTAGCATCCCGTAGTTACAATGCTCCGCCAGCGCATATAGTGCAGTGACAAACGAATCCACACTCTCCCCTTCTTTCTGCTTGCGCATGTTAAACTTAGCACGCTCGTAGATAACATTTTTCTTCACAACAAAGAAGCCTGGTAATCCCTCGCGCACTCCCTGGTATGTACGTCTTTGAGCGGCCGTCAGATTTAACCCACGGAGAATATCATCCGCCTCGTCCCCCATGCAATAAATCAATGTGTTCACTTGATTGTCCTCGGAGCTTGCATTTAGGTTACTTGCCAGGCGAAATCTTTCGAATCTCCGGATCCATTTGTCCCACTCTTGTGGATTTGAAAAGTCAAAGGACTCCGGTGGCTGGATGTTGAACGTAGCGCACGGTCCCACGGCAACCACCGGCGCGCTGGGTGGCCGTGCAGGCGCTGCAGCGGCTCCGTCCCCCTCGCTCATGTTGTCCTTACTTCGTTATCCACAGACGCGTACAAACTATCTTTCCACTTGGCTGCACTCCACATTAACTACAGGACTTCTGACACCATGTCGTGTTACTGAATAAATACGTGAGTCCAGCTGTACTTTATAATGTGGATACTTTTATTAGCTCAAGCTCAATCACAACAAGTGTGCTGCATCACCTGTGCACACACACTGTCTCTCTGCAGCTGCTCTCTCAGCTCCTCCAGGTAGTCAGCGCTTGCAGGTAGGTTCTCCAGTACCATGTCCGCATAGATGTTGGTTTCTTCAAACAGCTCTTTGTCCGCTGCTGTCTCCTCTCTCTTGACAGGAGCTCGTGACAGCGTATCAGCTGTCCACAGGCACTTCCCTGGCACATGAGAGATAGAATAAGAATAGCGCATCAGACGCATTCTGAAGCGTTGGATCCGTGGAGGTAGAGCATCCAGTGCTTGAGACCCAAGAAGACTCAGGAGAGGCTTGTGGTCCGTCTCCATCTGGAAATGTTTCCCGATGAGGAAGTTGCGGAACCTCTCACAGGCCCAGGTCAGCCCCAAAGCTTCCTTCTCTACTTGCGCGTATCTCTGCTCTGTTGGTGTGAGAGACCGCGACATGTAGGCCACTGGCCTCCACTCTTCTTCCCACTTTTGTAGCAGTACGCCTCCCAACCCGTACGACGACGCGTCTGCTGAGACTTTGCACTCTCTGTTGGGATCATACATGGCTAGCACTGGTGTAGACGTCAGTGCATCCTTTAGATCCTGGAAGGCCCTTGCCTGGTCGACGCCCCACACCCAGCAGTTCTTTTTTGACAGGAGATCTCGCAGAGGCTTGTCTCTCTCGGCCAGCTGCGGCACAAACTTCCCAAGTTGATTTATCATTCCAAGAAAACTTCTCAACTCAGTCACAGTTGTTGGCTCCTGCATCTTCCTTACAGCTTCTGTTTTGCTTGGGTCTGGGCTGATGCCACTGGTGGAGAGCACGTGGCCTAGAAAAGTCACCTCTGACTTTGACAGATCGCACTTATCGACATTCAGAGTGATGCCTGCCTTTTGGATCTTTTCTAGTGTGGCATGCAGGCGAGCATCATGCTCCTTTTGTGTTCGGCCCCACACCAGCACATCGTCCATGTGGCAAACAACGCCCTCAAGCCCTTCTGTGACCTCCGTCACCATCCGGTTCTGAAAATGTTATGGGGCGGATGCTATGCCAAACGGTAGCCGCCTGAAGTAATAGCGCCCGAAGGGTGTAATGATCCTAGGAGCTATGTTGTCCGGGGGCTTCTATGCCCCCTGATAGGGTCCCCCAAGACAAACAGGTCCTAGGTGAGGAATCAGACAAAGAGCAGCTCAAAGACCTTTATGAAAAGTACAAATCGAGGACCTAGATATTTTCTCGCCCGGACGCGGGTCACCGTGGCTCCCCTGTGGAGCCAGGCCCAGAGGTGGGGCACGATGGCGAGCGACTGGTGCCCATGGGGCCCAGCTCGAAGAGGCAACGTGGGTCCCCCCTGCAATAGGCTCACCACTCATGGGCTGGGTCATAGAGGTCGGGTGCAGTGTTAGCTGGGCGGAAGCCGAAGGCAGGGCACTTGGCGGTCCGATAATCGGCTACATAAGCTCGCTCTTGGGACGTGGAATGTCACCTCGCGAGGTGGAGAAGTTCCCGGCTAGATAAAGCTGGACTCACTTCGACGCACAGCAAGGGCTCTGGAACCTGTTCTCTCAAGAGGGGTTGGACTCTCTTCCACTCTGGCGTTGCAAGTAATGAGAGGCTGGGTTGGCAATTCTTGTTGCCCCCCGGCTCAAAGCCTGCACGTTGGACTTAACCCAGAAGACGAGATGGTAGCTTCCCTCCGCTTTCGGGTTGGGTGACGGGTCCTGACTGTTGTTGGTGTTTACGCACCAAACAGCAGCTCAGAGTACCCACTCTTTTTGGATTCCCTTGAGAGTGCTCCCTCGGGTGATTCCCTGGGGGTCTTCAACGCTCATGTTGGCAACGACTTTGAAACCTGGAGAGTCGTGATTGGGAAACATGGCCACCCGGATCTGAACCCAAGTGGTGCTTTGTTATTGAGCTTTTGTGCTCGTCACGGATTGTCCATAACAAACACAATGTTCAAACATAAGGGTGTCCATATGTGCACTTGGCACCAGGACACCCTCGGCCGCAGTTCCATTATTGACTTTATAGTTGTGTCATGGGATTTGCGGCCTCATGTTTTGGACACTCGGGTGAAGAGAGGGGCGAGCTTTCTACCGATCACCACCTGGTGAGCTGGCTCCGATGGTGGGGTAGGATCCCGGACAGACCTGCATTGTGAGAGTCTTTTGGGAATGCCTAGCAGAGTCTCCTGTCAGAGAGAGTTTCTTTTTCCACCTCCGGAGGAACTTTGAACATGTCACAAAGGAGGTGCTGGACATTGAGTCTGAATGGATCATGTTCCGTGCCTCTCTTGTCAAGCCAGCTGATTGGAGCTGTGGCCGCAAGGTGTTTGGTGCCTGTCGTGGCGGTGACCCTAGAACCCGCTGGTGGCCACCAGCAGTGCGGGATGCCGTCAAGCTGAAGAAAGAGCTTATCTGGTCCTTTTGGCTCATGGGACTCCAGAGGCAGCGGGCATACCGACAGGCCAAGCAGTGCCTGGGGAATCTGTGGTGGGCTCTCCTATTTCTGGGGCTGAGGTTGCCAAGGTAGTTTTAAAAGCTCCTCTGTGGCAAGGCCCCGGGGGTGGATGAGCTCCGTCCGGAGTTCCTTAAGGCTCTGGATGCTGTGGGGCTGTTTTAGTTGACAAGACTCTGCAACATCGCGTGGACATCAGGGGCGGTACCTCTGGATTGGCAGACCGGGGTGGTGGTTCCTCTCTTTAAGAAGGGGAACCGGAGGGTGTGTTCCAACTATCGTAGATCACACTCCTCAGCCTTCCCGGTAAGGTCTATTCATGTGTACTGGAGAGGAGGAACCTCGGATCCAGGACGAACAGTGTGGTTTTCGTCCTGGTCGTGGAACGGTAGACCAGCTCTATACTCTCGGCAGGGTCCTTGAGTGTGCATGGGAGTTTGTCCAACCAGTCTACATGTGCTTTGTGGACTTGGAGAAGACATTCGACCGTGGCCACCCCGGGAAGTCCTGTGGGGAGTGCTCAGAGAGTATGGGGTATCGGCATGTCTGATTGTGGCGGGTCGCTCCCTGTATGATCGGTGTCAGAGCTTGGTCCGCATTGCCAGCAGTAAGTTGGCTGCCCTTTGTCACCAAATGTGTTCATAAATTTTATGGACATAATTTCTAGGCGCAGTCATGGCGTTGAGGGGATCCGGTTTGGTGGCTGCAGGATTAGGTCTCTCCTTTTTGCAGATGATGTGGTCCTTATGGCTTTAACTGGCCAGGATCTTCAGCTCTCATTGGATTGGTTCGCAGCCGAGTGTGAAGCGACTGGGATGAGAATCAGCACCTCCAAGTCCGAGGTTCTCGCCCGGGAAAGGGTGGAGTGCCATCTCGAGGTTGGGCAGGAGATCTTGCCCCAAGTGGATGAGTTCAAGTACCTGGAGTCTTGTTCATGAGTGAGGGAAGAGTGGATCTTGAGTAATGAGGACGCTATATAGATTTGTTGTGGTAAGAAGGAGCTGCGCCAGAAGGAAAAGCTCTCAATTTACCGGTCAATCTACGTTCCCATCCTCACCTATGGTCATGAGCTTTGGGTTATGACCGAAAGGACAAGATCACGGGTACAAGCGGCCGAAATGAGTTTTCTCCGCTGGGTGGCGGGTCTCTCCCTTACTGAAAGAATTTTCACCGTTTAATTACAGTAACCTACTGGCAGCTAATGGTTCCAGTATAAAACTGTTTTTCTACAGCACACATACTGTGATTTATCACTACAGTTTATTACTGTAAAAAGTATCACAGTACTGTGCTGTATCAAATATACGCTTCACAGCATAATACTGTCATCTGTTTAGCGGCATTACACTGTTATTTTAGTGTATCTACTGTAATATCCATTAACAGTTAATTACAGTAAAATAATTGTAAGCACTATAGACTGAGCTTTACAGTATAATGCCACTAGAAGTTAATGAGTTGAACTTTTAATTTTTCAAAATCAAAACCCCTGCAATCTGCTGGCATAAAAATGACTGGAGAAATGGCCTTGCAAGATTATGTTTTTATTAACCAATTATTTTAAAGTGCATCAAATAAATTCAATGTACATTTAGTGCATTCTTCTTATTTTCAGTAAAGCATTTTAACATTTATAACATGTCCACTTAATTTCTAACTGGAGACAAAACACTGAACACGAGTCCAGTGTTTAGTTGTCGGCTACATAAAGCCCCACTCAAAGTCTGTGAGATGTTTTATAAGGGTGGCTACGTGAGGATTTACAGTTGCTGCCTTTTTCTGGACCAGCTTCCCGGTCTTCTTGGACACCACCTTTCCCTAGCTAGCCTTTGTTCCCCTCTCAGGGTTAACGCCAATGAATCGCCTAAAAAAGAGAGAAAGCATATTAGATATTCTGTTGTGATTGAAGATTACTTGCAGTCGATACAGAACCCCCCTCACATTGTTATTTAGGAATATGCACTGCACAAATATTAATATCAATTTTAGGATATATTTGAGCCTATACCATAACCACAGCTGTAGATGAGTGAATGCTCTAAAACCCATTAAGACCAATTCAGAGAGGAAGACAATGCTAAAGCCTCCCCAATCCCTCTCTCTATTTATGTTTTCTCTCCATCTACGGGACCGTGTATTTACGCTGATGTTTCCTGCTTTCACCCATTTAACATATCGTTACCTGCTCATTACCTATCTTCTCTGCATCCTGGGGTCACACTGGTGCTTCTTGCCTTTACCCATTCAACATATCTTTACCTGCACATTACCTACCTTCTCTGTATCCTGGAGTCAAGCTGGTGTTTCCTGCCTTTACTCATTCAACATATCTTTACCTGCACATTACCTACCTTCCCTGCATCCTTGGGTCACACTGGTGCTTCTTTCTTTCACCATACAACATATCTTCACCTGCACATACCTACCTTGTCTGCATGGCCTCGACCACACCTGCGCTTCCTTCTTTCACCCATTCAACATACCTTCACCCGCACATTACCTACCTTCCCTGCATAGTGGGGTCACACTGGTGCTTCCTGCCTTTACCCATTCAACATATCTTCACCCGCACATTACCTACTTGCTCTGCATTCTCGGGTCAAGCTGGTGCTTCCTGCCATCATCCAGTCAACATATCTTTACCTGCAAAGTACCTACTTTTTCTGCATCCTGGGGTCAAACAGGTGCTTCCTTCTTTGACCCAGTCAACATATCTTTACCTGCACATTACCTACCTTCTCTGTATCCTAGAGTCAAACTGGTGCTTCGGTCCCTAATAAGAAGGTCCACAAAGGAACAGAAGAGTCATTGATTTAAGGCACAAAATTGGGGAAAGGACAAGTCAAATTCCTGAACAGAGGTGACAAATATAAAATAAAATATCCTAACAGTATTTTAACAGTATCAAGAGGATTTACCTTTGAACAAATTCCAATGTCCGAGGACCTTCCTCTTGGTATTCCAAGTTGAACACATAGTAGGTGGCAAGAAGGGCAGCAAGCCCTGAGATTAAGCTAGGTTGGACGCCTTTGCAGATGACATCACCTTCCATGCTGATCATCCAACGTTTTATTGTGACTTTGTCACCAGCAACTGGTACAGTCAAGAAATGCAGTTTATGTTCCTAAACAGTATCCAATATGGGTAGCATTTTAAAAGTATTTGGAATGGCCACCTCACTCGCTCTCTCTTTCCTCTGTTTACAGCTAGTCTCCTAAGGCAGTGGTTCTCAAATGGGGGTACGCGTACTCCTGGGGGTACTTGAAGGTATGCCAAGGGGTACGTGAGATTTTTTTTTAATATTCTAAAAATAGCAACAATTCAAAAATCCTTTATAAATATATTTATTGAATAATACTTCGACAAAATATGAATGTAAGTTCATAAACTGAACAACTAATCAAGTAGGCTATTCCATTCATTACCATAAAGCCAGAGTTTCCCCCATGCCATGATGGTTTGACCCTACCTGGCGGTGCCACACGGCACCAACTGTCAATCAACTATCCATGTAGAAAACAATGGAGGCTTGGTTAAAGCGTAGTGGACATGTTCCATAAATATTGATGTTAAAGATTTCTTTTTTTTTGAAGAAATGTTGAGAATGAAGTTCATGAATCCAGATGGATCTCTATTGCAATCCCCAAAGAGGGCACTTTAAGTTGATTACTTCTATGTGTAAAAATCTTTATTTATAATTGAATCACTTGTTTATTTTTCAACAAGTTTTTAGTTATTTTTATATCTTTTTTTCCAAATAGTTCAAGAAAGACCACAACAAATGAGCAATATTTTGCACTGTTATACAATTTAATAAATCAGAAACTGATGACATAGTGCTGTATTTTACTTCTTTATCTCTTTTTTTCAACCAAAAATGCTTTGCTCTGATTAGGGGGTACTTGAATTTAAAAAATGTTCACAGGGGTACATCACTGAAAAAAGGTTGAGAACCACTGTCCTAAGGCAGTGGTTCTCAACCTTTTTTCAGTGCTGTGAACATTTTTTTAATGCAAGTAGACCTCCATGTCTTTATAACAGGAATATCCTGAATTCTCAAGTTGCATATCACAATAGTCATCATCAGTGTTAATAACACAAGAGCTGCTTGGATTTGCTGTTGAGCAAGTCAAACTTCGTTCAGTGTAGCCGTAGTGCTTCCTTGACACGTGCGATGTGAAAGTAGACTTAACTGTAAATCTTTTTTCACATTGACTGAAGGGGCACGTAACTGTCGGTAATATGACTTTTCAAATGCAGGAAAAGGGCCCGTATATCATCGCACTTCGCGCTACATGAGACAATATTACAAGGTAAACCTTCTGCGCTATACATATCAGTCCTACTCTTGCCATATTTATGACGACGGCTGTGAGTTTTGAAGGCTGAGAAGTTGGAAAAAACTCTTGTGCATTTAGGGAAAGCACACTTAAACGATGCATTAGGCATACAACTATGACTTCGCATGTGTCTAACATACGCAAATACATTGCTGCAAGTCGTAGCACATATGTTGCAAGTTATCATCTTTTATGATGACTATGACAAAAAAGAAGAAAACTTAGCTAGCTAGCATGCGGCGGTACATGCGCGTGGTCATCGATAGTGTCTGTGATGCTGACTGTGACGCTATGTCATTTCGGACTTTATAAATATATATATAAAGTAATTCAAACAGAAAATGACACATCAAGGTACAAGTGACTCTTACCTTGTTATCAAAAACACACAATGCAGTAGGATGGATTTAGCAGGGTCGGCCAGGTGAAATGAAGCTCGGTTGGACGAATTGTGGGCGGACCCAAGAAACAAGTCTGAAAAATACTGAATTACACTGTAGGTTTTACAGTAACTTACTGCTGGTTGATATTTTTTGAAAAATGCAACAAAATTTACAGTACTTAACTGCATTTAAGAAGAACATGATAGGTTGATTGGCAACACTAAATTGGCCCTAGTGTGTGAATGTGAGTGTGAATGTTGTCTGTCTATCTGTGTTGGCCCTGCGATGAGGTGGCGACTTGTCCAGGGTGTACCCCGCCTTCCGCCCGATTGTAGCTGAGATAGGCTCCAGCGCCCCCCGCTACCCCGAAGGGAATAAGCGGTAGAAAATGGATGGAGTATATAACTGTAATTTTATTTTTTATTTTTACAGTAATTTTTTACAGTGAAGGTCATGGGTGTCAAACTCATGTAATTTGACTTGGCCCTTGAGGCAATATCAAATTAACACTAAAGCTGGACCGGCGATTATACATTGCGGCAGTGCCGCGGTAACACCGCATTCACCGCTACTTCTAATACTTGCCAAGACAAAAGTGACTCCAGCACTGCTCCCGAATTTTTTATTTTTTATTTTCAGCTAGTCAAACGAGTGCCGGCCCAGTTTCACGTCAGTGCAGCTTCTGCACCCACACACAATTGAATGCAACGCATACTTCATCAACAGCGATACAGGTTACACTGACGGTAGCCAAATAAAAAACTTTAACACTTTTAGAAATATACGCCACACTGTGAATCCACACCAAACAAGAATGACAAACACATTTCGGGAGAACATCCACACCGTAACACAACATAAACACAACAGAACAAATACCCGGAACTCTTTGTAGCACTAAATCTTCCGGGACGCTACAAGGTGTGTGTGTGTGTGTGGGGGGCGGGGGTTTGGTGGTAGCGGGGGTGTATTTTGTAGCGTCCCGAAAGAGTTAGTGCTGCAAAAGATTCTGGGTATTTGTTCTTTTGTGTTTATGTTATGTTACGGTGCAGATGTTCTCCCGAAAAGTGTTTTTTATTTTTGTTTGGTGTGGGTTCACAGTGTGGCGTATATTTCTAACAGTGTTAAAGTTTTTTATACTGGCACCCTCAGTGTAACCTGTATCGCTGTTGATGAAGTATGCGTTGCATTCATTTGTGTATGCGTGCTGAAGCTGCACATATCTTGTGACTGGGTCTGAATGATGTTAGAATTGGGTGTACGAGATATGATTGTTGAACACCTTATTCGATAATGAAAGTTGCCTCAGCTCAAAGCCTGAGCCCCGACATTAAAGAACTAGCATCTAAAAAAAGATGCCAGGTATCTGGCTTGGGCACATCAAATTAGATCAGTGTGTTGCAAACTGAGCAGTTTAAAGTCCTGAATGGTTGTTTTATTCATTGTTATTTTATTTTCAAATTTATTAGCCTGTGGAAAAAGTTAATGTTGATATTTACCTCAGAAGGCTGCAAATAGAAAAGAGGCATTCAATTTTTATTTAAATTGTATTTGATATGCAATTGATATTTTTTAATTATTATTATTATTATTTGAAACTCCATTTTGCATGTCACTATAAAGTTATATAAGCCTTGCTTGTTCAATATTCAATGCAAAACTTGTTTGGGTCCCTATTAAAAGGTTAATTTGTTCAACCTTGGCCCGCGGCTTTGTTCAGTTTTAAACTTTGGCCCACTCTGTATTTGAGTTTGACACCCCTGGTGAAGGTGAAGCTCTGTCGTCCTGGAGGCCACGGGGAAGACCCAGGACACACTGGGAACACTATGTCTCCCGGCTGGCCTGGGAACGCCTCGGGATCCCCTGAGAAAAGGTCCTAGGTGAGGGATCAGACAAAGAGCAGCTCAAAGACCTTTATGAAAAGTACAAATCGAGGACCTAGATTTTTTCTCGCCCAGGCGCAGGTCACCGTGGCTCCCCTGTGGAGCCAGGCGCAGAGGTGGGGCACAATGGCGAGCGACTGGTGGCCGGGCCTGTCTCCATGGGGCCCTGCCGGGCTCAGCTCGAAGAGGCAACGTGGGTCAACCCTCCAATGGGCTCATCACTCATGGGCCCATTGAGGTCATAGAGGTCAGATGCAGTGTGAACTGGGCTAGAGCCGAAGGCAGGGCACTTGGCGGTCCGATTATCGGCTACATAAGCTCGCTCTTGGGACGTGGAACGTCACCTCGCTGGGAGGGAAAGAGCCTGAGCTGGTGCGCAAGGTGAAGAAGTTCTGGCTAGATATAGTTGGACTCACTTCGACGCACAGCAAGGGCTCTGGAACCTGTTCTCTCAAGAGGGGCTGGACTCTCTTCCACTCTGGCGTTGCAAGCAATGAGAGGCTGGGGTGGCAATTGTTGTTGCTCAAAGCCTGCACGTTGGACTTTAACCCAGTAGACGAGATGGTAGCTTCCCTCCGCTTTCGGGTTGGGTGACGGGTCCTGACTGTTGTTTGTGTTTACGCACCAAACAGCAGCTCAGAGTACCCACTCTTTTTGGATTCCCTTGAGGGAGTACTGGAGAGTGCTCCCTCGGGTGATTCCCTTGTTCTGTTGGGGGACTTCAATGCTCATGTTGGCAAGGACAGTGAAACCTGGAGAGTCGTGATTGGGAAAAATGGCCACCCGGATCTGAACCCAAGTGGTGCTTTGTTATTGGACTTTTGTGCTCGTCACGGATTGTCCATAACAAACACAATGTTCAAACATAAGGAAGAACTTTGAACATGTCACGAGGGAGGTGCTGGACATTGAGTCTGAGTGGACCATGTTCCGTGCCTCTCTTGTCGAGCCTGCTGATTGGAGCTGTGGCCGCAAGGTATTTGGTGCCTGTCGTGGCGGTAATCCTAGAACTCGCTGGTGGCCACCAGCAGTGAGGGATGCCGTCAAGCTGAAGAAAGAGCCTATCGGGTCCTTTTGGCTCATGGGACTCCAGAGGCAGCGGGCATACCGACAGGCCAAGCAGTGCCTGGGGAATCTGTGGTGGACTCTCCTATTTCTGGGGCTTAGGTTGCCTAGGTAGTTAAAAAGCTCCTCTGTGGCAAGGCCCCGGTGGTGGATGAGTTCCTTAAGGCTCTGGATACTGTGGGGCTGTCTTGGTTGACAAGACTCTGCAACATCGCGTGAACATTGGGGGCGGTACCTCTGGATTGGCAGACCGGGGTGGTGGTTCCTCTCTTTAAGAAGGGGAACCGGAGGGTGTGTTCCAACTATCGTGAAACACACTCCTCAGCCTTCCCGGTAAGGTCTATTCATGTCTACTGGAGAGGAGGAAACTCGGATCCAGGACGAACAGCGTGGTTTTCGTCCTGGTCGTGGAAGGGTAGACCAGGTCTATACTCTCGGCAGGGTCCTTGACTGTGAAGCGACTGGGATGAGAATCAGCACCTCCAAGTCCAAGTCCATGGTTCTCGCGCAGGAAAGGGTCGAGTGCCATCTCCAGGTTGGGGAGGAGATCTTGCCCCAAGTGGAGGAGTTCAAGTACCTAGGAGTCTTGTTCACGAGTGAGGATAGAGTGGATCGAGAGATCCACAGGCGGATTGGTGCGGCGTCTTCAGTATTGAGGACGCTATATCGATCCGTTGTGGTGAAGAAGGAGCTGAGCCAGAAGGAAAAGCTCTCAATTTACCGTCGATCTACGTTCCCAGCTTTGGGTTATGACCGAAAGGACAAGCGGCCGGAATGCGTTTCCTCTGCCGGGTGGTGGGTCTCTCCCTTAGAGACAGGGTGAGAAGCTCTGTCATCCGGGAGGAACTCAAAGTATAGCCGCTGCTCCTCCACATTGAGAGGAGCCATGAGGTGGTTCGGGCATCTGCTCAGGATGCCACCCGAACGCCTCTAGGGAGGTGTGGCAGGAGGCCACGGGGAAGACCTAGGACACATTGGAAAGACTATGTCCCCGGCTGGCCTGGGAACGCCTCGGAATACCCCGAGAAGAGCTGGACGAAGTGGCTGGGGAGAGGGAAGTCTGGGATTTTCTGCTCAGGCTGCTGCCCCCGCAACCCGACCTCGGATAAGCGGAAGAAAATGGATGGATTTAGAATGACAGTTATACTGTCAGATTGAGTACAAAAACTAACTAAACCTTACACAATATAATGTTTCTAGTAAAACTCAGAAAGATACATATCACCAGGCATTATTAGCCATTTTGCATGTGTGGTTTAGGAGTTATGTTTAAATAAATAACTGTCAGATTGAGTGTGACTGTAAACCGTCATAGTGAGTAAAACCCTTATTTTGTATTTGCAAACCTTACAAAAACAACTAAATCTAGTTAAACTCACACAGATACAATATTACAGACATTTTTAGACATAATGCATGTTTGGTTTTAGATTAATGTTTATATAACTTTCATATTTAGTATGACAGCTGTACTGTCATATTGAATAAAAAAACAACTAACTTGTGTCTTTGCAAACCTTACAAAATACCATTTTTCTAGTAAAACTAACTAGATACATGCTCCAGGCATTATTAGCCATTTTGCATGTGTTGTTTGAGTTATGTTTAAATAACTGTCATATTGAGTGTGACAGTATACTGTCATAAAACCCAATTTTTGTATTTGCAACCCTGATTCTAGTAAAACTCACATATATACAATATTACAGGCAGTTTTGGACATAATGCATGTTTGGTTTTGGAGTTATGTTTATATAACTTTCATATATAGTATGACAGCTAAACTGTTATATTGAGTAAAATAACTAACTTGTGTTTGTCATAAAACCCAATTTTTGTATTAGCAAACCATACAACTGATTCAAATAAAACTCACATGGATTCAATATTACAGGCATTTTCAGACATTTTGCATGTTTGGTTTAGGAATTATGTTGTAATACATTTGTATTGCTTTTTTCACATTATCTCAGGATTTTTAGAACATTACTGTCATATTGAGTAAAAAAATAATTTTTGTGTTTGCAAGCCTTAAAAAAAGCATATGTTTCCAGTAAAACTCCCAAAGATGCATTATTTCAGGCATTATTAGCCAGTTTTCAGGTGTGGTTTAGGAGTTATGTTTAAATAACTGTCATATTGAGTGTGGCGTTACACTGTCATATTGAGTTAAAAAAAACTAACTTGTGTCTTTGCAAACCTTACAAAAGAAAATGTTTCTAGCAAACTCACAAAGATAATTTTTTTCACGCTATTAGACATGTTTCATGTGTATTTAGGAGTTATAATTAAATAACTTTCATATTGAGTGTTAAAGTTATAATGTCATTATGTGTAAAACCTAATTTTTGTATTTGCAAACCTTACAAAAACAATTGATTCTAGTAAAACTTACATAGATTCAATATTACAGGCATTTTTAGACAATTTACATGTTTGGTTTAAAAGTTGTGTTTGAATACATTTGTATTGCTTTTCTCGCATTATCTCAGGATTCTAAGATCATTACTTTCATATTGAGTAAAAAACTACTTTTTGTTTTTGCAAACCTTACAAACTCACCATTATACATTATTACAGCCATTTTTAGATATAACACATGTTTGCTTTTGGAGTTATGTTTTGATAATTTTCATATTTAGTAGGACTGTTATACTGTCTTATTGAATAAAAACAACTAGCTTGTGTCTTTGCAAACTTTACAAAATATACATTTCCTAGTAAAACTAACAAAGATACATGTCTCCAGGCATCATTACCCATTTTGCCTGGGTTGTTTAGGAGTTATGTTTAAATACATTTTTATTGCTTTTTTCGCATTATCTCAGGATTCTAAGATCATTACTTCCATATTGAGTAAAAAACTACTTTTTGTTTTTGCAAACCTTACAAACTCACATAAATACATTATTACAGACATTTTTAGACATGACACATGTTTGGTTTTGGAGTTATGTTTATATAACTTTTATATTTAGTATGACTGTTATACTGTCATATTGAATAAAAAAAAACTAGCTTGTGTCTTTGCAAACTTTACAAAAGATCATTTTTCTAGTAAAACTAACAAAGATACATGTCTCCAGGCATTATTACCCATTTTGCATGGGTTGTTTAGGAATTATGTTTAAATACATTTTTATTGCTTTTTTCGCATTATCTCAGGATTTTAAGATCATTACTTTCATATTGAGTAAAAAACTACTTTTTGTTTTTGCAAACCTTACAAACTCACATTAATACATTATTACAGGCATTTTTAGACTAATGACACATGTTTGGTTTTGGAGTTATGTTTATATAACTTTCATATTTAGTATGACTGTTATACTGTCATATTGAATAAAAAAAAACTAGCTTGTGTCTTTGCAAACTTTACAAAAGATCATTTTTCTATTAAAACTAACAAAGATATATGTCTCCAGGCATTATTACCCATTTTGCATGGGTTGTTTAGGAATTATGTTTAAAGACATTTTTATTGCTTTTTTCGCATTATCTCAGGATTCTTATATCATTACTTTCATATTGAGTAAAAAACTACTTTTTGTTTTTGCAAACCTTACAAACTTACATAAATACATTATTAAAGGCATTTTTAGACATGACACATGTTTGGTTTTGGAGTTATGTTTATATAACTTTTATTATTAGTATGACTGTTATACTGTCATATTGAATAAAAAAAACTAGCTTGTGTCTTTGCAAACTTTACAAAAGATCATTTTTCTAGTAAAACTAACAAAGATACATGTCTCCAGGCATTATTACCCATTTTGCATGGGCTGTTTAGGAATTATGTTTAAATACATTTTTATTGCTTTTTTCGCATTATCTCAGGATTTTAAGATCATTACTTTCATATTGAGTAAAAAACTCCTTTTTGTTTTTGCAAACCTTACAAACTCACGATAATACATTATTACAGGCATTTTTAGACATAACACATGTTTGGTTTTGGAGTTATGTTTATATAACTTTCATATTTAGTATGACTGTTATACTGTCATATTGAATAAAAAAAAACTAGCTTGTGTCTTTGCAAACTTTACAAAAGATCATTTTTCTATTAAAACTAACAAAGATATATGTCTCCAGGCATTATTACCCATTTTGCATGGGTTGTTTAGGAATTATGTTTAAAGACATTTTTATTGCTTTTTTCGCATTATCTCAGGATTCTTATATCATTACTTTCATATTGAGTAAAAAACTACTTTTTGTTTTTGCAAACCTTACAAACTTACATAAATACATTATTAAAGGCATTTTTAGACATGACACATGTTTGGTTTTGGAGTTATGTTTATATAACTTTTATTATTAGTATGACTGTTATACTGTCATATTGAATAAAAAAAACTAGCTTGTGTCTTTGCAAACTTTACAAAAGATCATTTTTCTAGTAAAACTAACAAAGATACATGTCTCCAGGCATTATTACCCATTTTGCATGGGTTGTTTAGGAATTATGTTTAAATACATTTTTATTGCTTTTTTCGCATTATCTCAGGATTTTAAGATCATTACTTTCATATTGAGTAAAAAACTCCTTTTTGTTTTTGCAAACCTTACAAACTCACGATAATACATTATTACAGGCATTTTTAGACATAACACATGTTTGGTTTTGGAGTTATGTTTATATAACTTTCATATTTAGTATGACTGTTATACTGTCATATTGAATAAAAAAAAACTAGCTTGTGTCTTTGCAAACTTTACAAAATATAATTTTTCTATTAAAACTAACAAAGATACATGTCTCCAGGCATTATTACCCATTTTGCATGGGTTGTTCAGGAATTATGTTTAAAGACATTTTTATTGCTTTTTTCGCATTATCTCAGGATTCTTAGATCATTATTTTCATATTGAGTAATAAACTACTTTTTGTTTTTGCAAACCTTACAAACTCACATAAATACTTTATTTAAGGCATTTTTAGACATGACACATGTTTGGTTTTGGAGTTATGTTTATATAACTTTTATTATTAGTATGACTGTTATACTGTCATATTGAATTAAAAAAAACTAGCTTGTGTCTTTGCAAACTTTACAAAAGATCATTTTTCTAGTAAAACTAACAAAGATACATGTCTCCAGGCATTATTACCCATTTTGCATTGGTTGTTTAGGAATTATGTTTGAATACATTTGTATTGCTTTTTTCGCATTATCTCAGGATTTTAAGATCATTACTTTCATATTGAGTAAAAAACTACTTTTTGTTTTTGCAAACCTTACAAACTCACAATAATACATTATTGCAGCCATTTTTAGATATAACACATGTTTGGTTTTGGAGTTATGTTTTGATAATTTTCATATTTAGTATGACTGTTATACTGTCTTATTGAATTAAAAACAACTAGCTTGTGTCTTTGCAAACTTTACAAAATATACATTTCCTAGTAAAACTAACAAAGATACATGTCTCCAGGCATCATTGCCCATTTTGCCTGGGTTGTTTAGGAGTTATGTTTAAATACATTTTTATTGCTTTTTTCGCATTATCTCAGGATTCTAAGATCATTACTTTCATATTGAGTAAAAAACTACTTTTTGTTTTTGCAAACCTTACAAACTCACATAAATACATTATTAAAGGCATTTTTAGAGATGACACATGTTTGGTTTTGGAGTTATGTTTATAACTTTCATATTTAGTATGAAGGTTATACTGTCATATTGAATAAAAAAAACTGGCTTGTGTCTTTGCAAACTTTACAAAAGATCATTTTTCTAGTAAAACTAACAAAGATAAATGTCACCAGGCATTATTACCCATTTTGCATGAGTTGTTTAGGAATTATGTTTAAAGACATTTTTATTGCTTTTTTTGCATTATCTCAGGATTTTAAGATCATTACTTTCATATTGAGTAAAAAACTACTTTTTGTTTTTGCAAACCTTACAAACTCACAATAATACATTATTGCAGCCATTTTTAGATATAACACATGTTTGGTTTTGGAGTTATGTTTTGATAATTTTCATATTTAGTATGACTTTTATACTGTCATATTGAATAAAAAAAAAACTAGCTTGTGTCTTTGCAAACTTTACAAAAGATCATTTTTCTATTAAAACTAACAAAGATACATGTCTCCAGGCATTATTACCCATTTTGCATGGGTTGTTCAGGAATTATGTTTAAAGACATTTTTATTGCTTTTTTCGCATTATCTCAGGATTCTTAGATCATTACTTTCATATTGAGTAAAAAACTACTTTTTGTTTTTGCAAACCTTACAAACTCACATAAATACATTATTAAAGGCATTTTTAGAGATGACACATGTTTGGTTTTGGAGTTATGTTTATATAACTTTTATTATTAGTATGACTGTTATACTGTCATATTGAATTAAAAAAAACTAGCTTGTGTCTTTGCAAACTTTACAAAAGATCATTTTTCTAGTAAAACTAACAAAGATACATGTCTCCAGGCATTATTACCCATTTTGCATGGGTTGTTTAGGAATTATGTTTAAATACATTTTTATTGCTTTTTTCGCATTATCTCAGGATTTTAAGATCATTACTTTCATATTGAGTAAAAAACTACTTTTTGTTTTTGCAAACCTTACAAACTCACAATAATACATTATTAGAGGCATTTTTAGACATGACACATGTTTGGTTTTGGAGTTATGTTTATAACTTTCATATTTAGTATGACTGTTATACTGTCATATTGAATAAAAAAAACTGGCTTGTGTCTTTGCAAACTTTACAAAAGATCATTTTTCTAGTAAAACTAACAAAGATACATGTCTCCAGGCATTATTACCCATTTTGCATGGGTTGTTTAGGAATTATGTTTAAAGACATTTTTATTGCTGTTTTCGCATTATCTCAGGATTCTTAGATCATTACTTTCATATTGAGTAAAAAACTACTTTTTGTTTTTGCAAACCTTACAAACTCACATAAATACATTATTACAGGCATTTTTAGACATGACACATGTTAGGTTTTGGAGTTATGTTTATATAACTTTTACATTTAATATGACTGTTATACTGTCATATTGAATTAAAAAAAACTAGCTTGTGTCTTTGCAAACTTTACAAAAGATCATTTTTCTAGTAAAACTAACAAAGATACATGTCACCAGGCATTATTACCCATTTTGCATGGGTTGTTTAGGAATTATGTTTAAATACATTTTTATTGCTTTTTTCGCATTATCTCAGGATTCTTAGATCATTACTTTCATATTGAGTAAAAAACTATTTTTCTTTTTTGCAAACCTTACAAACTCACATTAATACATTATTACAGGCATTTTTAGACATGACACATGTTTGGTTTTGGAGTTATGTTTATATAACTTTCATATTTAGTATGACTGTTATACTGTCATATTGAATAAAAAAAAACTAGCTTGTGTCTTTGTAAACTTTACAAAAGATCATTTTTCTATTAAAACTAACAAAGATACATGTCTCCAGGCATTATTACCCATTTTGCATGGGTTGTTCAGGAATAATGTTTAAAGACATTTTTATTGCTTTTTTCGCATTATCTCAGGATTCTTAGATCATTACTTTCATATTGAGTAAAAAACTACTTTTTGTTTTTGCAAACCTTACAAACTCACATAAATACATTATTACAGGCATTTTTAGACATGACACATGTTTGGTTTTGGAGTTATGTTTATATAACTTTCATATTTAGTATGACTGTTAAACTGTCATATTGAATAAAAAAAACTGGCTTGTGTCTTTGCAAACTTTACAAAAGATCATTTTTCTAGTAAAACTAACAAAGATACATGTCACCAGGCATTATTACCCATTTTGCATGGGTTGTTTAGGAATTATGTTTAAAGACATTTTTATTGCTTTTTTCGCATTATCTCAGGATTCTTAGATCATTACTTTCATGTTGAGTGAAAAACTACTTTTTGTTTTTGCAAACCTTACAAACTCACATAAATACATTATTACAGGCATTTTTAGACATGACACATGTTTGGTTTTGGAGTTATGTTTATATAATTTTCATATTTAGTATGACTGTTATACTGTCATAATGAATAAAAAAAAAACTGGCTTGTGTCTTTGCAAACTTTATAAAAGATCATTTTTCCAGTAAAACTAAAAAAGATACATGTTTCCAGGCATTATTAGCCATTTTGCATATGTTGTTTCGGAGTAATGTTTAAATACATTTTTATTGCTTTTTTCACATTATCTCAGGATTTTAAGAACATTACAGTCATATTGAGTAAAAAAAACTACTTCTTGTGTTTGCAAGATTTAAAAAAGCATGTGTTTCGAGTAAAACGGCCAAGGATGCATTATTTCAGGCATTATTAGCCATTTTTCATGTGTGGTTTGAGTTATGGTTAAATAACTGTCATATACTGTCAGTTATGACATAGTAAGTAAAACCTAATTTATGTATTTGCAAACCTTACAAAATCATTTAAATCTAGTAAAACTCACATGGATTCAACATTACAGAATTTTTTAGACATTTTGCATGTTTGGTTTAGGAATTATGTTGGAATCATTTTTATTAATTTGTTCGTATTATCTCAGAATTTTAGAACATTACTGTCATATTGAGTAAAAAAATAATTTTTGTGTTTGCAAGCCTTAAAAAAGCATATGTTTCGAGTAAAACTTACAAGAATGCATTATTTCAGGCATTGTTAGTCATTTTTCATGTGTAGTTTAAGAGTTATGTTTAAATAACTGTCATATTGAGTGTGGCAGTTATACTGTCATATTGAGTAAAAAAAACTAACCTGTCTTTGCAAACCTTACAAAAGAAAATGTTTCTAGTAACACTCACAAAGATACATTTTTTCACGCATTATTAGACATGTTTCATGTGTGGTTAGGAGTTATAAATAAATAATTGTCATATTGAGTGTTACAGTTTTAATGTCATTATGTGTAAAACCTAATTTTTGTATTTGCAAACCTTACAAAAACAATTGATTCTAGTAAAACTTATATAGATTCAATATTACAGGCATTTTTAGACATTTTACATGTTTGGTTTAAAATTTGTGTTTGAATACATTTGTATTGCTTTTTTCGCATTATCTCAGGATTCTAAGAACATTACTTTCATATTGAGTAGAAAACTACTTTTTGTTTTTGCAAACCTTACAAACTCACATAAATACATTATTACAGGCATTTTTAGACATGACACATGTTTGGTTTTGGAGATATGTTTATATAACTTTCATATTTAGTATGACTGTTATACTGTCAAATTGAATAAAAAAAACTAGCTTGTGTCTTTGATATCTTTACAAAAGATCATTTTTTTAAACTAACAACGTTACATGTCTCCCTAGGCATTATTAGCCATTTTGCATGTGTTGTTTAGGAGTTAGGTTTAAATACATTTTTATTGCTTTTTTCCCATTATCTCAGGGTTCTAAGAACTTTAAAGTCAAGTAAAAAACTACTTTTTGTGTTTGCAAAATGTAAAACTCAGTAAAACTCCCAATGATTCATTATTTCAGGCATTATTAGCCATTTTTTTGTGTGGTTTATGAGTTATGTTTAAATAACTGTCATATTGAGTGTGATTTTGTCATTGTGAGTAAAACCTAATTCTTACAAAAACAACCGATTCTAGGAAAACTCACATTGATACAATATTACAGGCATGTTTAGACATATTGCATGTTTGGTTTTGGAGTTATATTTATATAACCTGCTTTCTGAGCCGCCACCTTTGTGGTTTGCGTGTCCCACTGATCCAGGAACTATGTTGTCCGGGGGCTTCTATGGTCTCCCAAGACAAACAGGTCCTAGGTGAGGGATCAGACAAAGAGCAGCTCAAAGACCTTTATTAAAAGTACAATTGAGGACCTAGATTTTTTCTCGCCCGGAAGCAGGTCACCGTGGCTCCCCTGTGGAGGTGTGGCACGATGGCGATTGACGGGCCTGTCCCCATGGGGCCCAGCCGTGCTCAGCTCGAAGAGGCAACGTAGAGCCCCCCTCCAGGGCTCACCACTCATGGGCTGGGTCATAGAGGGTGTAGTGTGAGCTGGGCGGCAGCCGAAGGCAGGGCACTTGGTGGTCCGATTATCGGCTACATAAGCTCGCTCTTGGGACATGGAACGTCACCTCGCTGGGAGGGAAGGAGCCTGAGCTGGTGCTTAAGGTGGAGACGTTCCCGGCTAGATATAGTTGGACTCACAGCAAGGGCTCTGGAACCTGTTCTCTCAGAGGGGCTGGACTGAGCTGAACTTTCATTACTTGCAACGCCAGAGTGGAAGAGATTCCACACTGGCGTTGCAACTAATGAGAGGCTGGGGTGGCAATTCTTGTTGCCCCCCGGCTCAAAGCCTGCACGTTGGACTTTAAACCCAATAGACGAGATGGTAGCTTCCTTCAGCCTTCGGGTTGGGTGACGGGTCCTGACTGTTGTTTGTGTTTACACACCAAACAGCAGCTCAGAGTACCAACTCTTTTTGGATTCCCTTGAGGGAGTACTGGAGAGTGCTCCCTCGGGTGATTCCCTTGTTCTGCTGGTGGACTTCAACGCTATGTTGGCAACGACTGTGAAACCTGGAGAGTCGTGATTGGGAAAAATGGCCACCCGGATCTGAACCCAAGTGGTGCTTTGTTATTGGACTTTTGTGCTTGCCACGGATTGTCCATAACAAACACAATGTTCAAACATAAGGGTGTCCATATGTGCACTTGGCACAAGGACACCCTCGGCCGCATGATTGACTTTGTAGTTGTGTCATGGGATTTGCGGCCTCATATTTTGGACACTCGGTGAAGAGAGGGGCAGAGCTTTCTACCAACCACCACCTGGTGGTGAGCTGGCTCCGATGGTAGGGGGGGATGCCGGTCAGACCTGGCAGGCCCAAACGCATTGTAAGGGTCTGCTGGGAACACCTAGCAGAGTCTCCTGAAGAACTTTGAACATGTCCGGAAGAACTTTGAACATGTCACGAGGGAGGTGCTGGACATTGAGTCTGAGTGGACCATGTTCCGTTCCTCTCTTGTTGAGCCAGCTGATTGAAGCTGTGGCCGCAAGGTGTTTGGTGCCTGTCGTGGTGGTAATCCACCAGCAGTGAGGGATGCTGTCAAGCTGAAGAAAGAGCCACCGGGTCCTTTTGGCTCATGGGACTCCAGAGGCAGTGCGCATACCGACAGGCCAAGCCAGACCTCCTCAGTCCCACCAACACGTCTTCCTATGAGGAAACAGTGCCGGGGAAGTCTGTGGTGGGCTCTCCTATTTCTGGGGCTGAGTTTGCCAAGGTAGTTAAAAAGCTCCTCGGTGGCAAGGCCCCGGGGGTATGAGCTCCGTCCGGAGTTCCTTAAGGCTCTGGATGCTGTGGGGCAGTCTTGATTGACAAGACTGCAACATTGCGTCTACATCGGGGGCGGTACCTCTGGATTGGCAGACCGGGGTGGTGGTTCCTCTCTTTAAGAAGGGGAACCGGAGGGTGTGTTCCAACTATCGTAGATCACACTCCCCAGCCTTCCCGGTAAGGTCTATTCATGTGTAATGAAGAGGAGGAACCTCGGATCCAGGACGAACAGTGTGGTTTTCGTCCTGGTCGTGGAACGGTAGACCAGCTCTATACTCTCGGCAGTGTCCTTGAGTGTGCATGGGAGTTTGCCCAACCAGTCTACATAAGTTTTGTGGACTTGGAGAAGACATTCGACCTTGGCCCCCGGTAAATCCTGTGGGGAGTGCTCAGAGAGTATGCAGTATCGGCATGTCTGATTGTGGCGGGTGTCTCCCTGTATGATCAGTGTCAGAGCTTGGTCCGCATTGCCGGCAGTATGTCGGACCCCTTTCCAGTGAGGGTTGGACTCCGCCAAGGCTGCCCTTTGTCACCGATTCTGTTCATAACTTTAATGGACAGAATATCTAGGCGCAGTCATGGCTTTGAGGATCCCCTCAACGCCATGACTGCGCCTGGTTTGGTGGCTGCAGGATTAGGTCTCTGCTTTTTGCAGATGATGTGGTCCTGATGGCTTCAACTGGCCAAGATCTTCAGCTTTCATTGGATCGGTTCGCAGTGAAGCGACTGGGATGAGAATCAGCACCTCCAAGTCCGAGTCCATGGTTCTCGCCCGGGAAAGGGTGGAGTGCCATCTCGAGGTTGGGAAAGAGATCTTGCCCCAAGTGAAGGAGTTCAAGTACCTAGGAGTCTTGTTCACGAGTGAGGATAGAGTGGATTGTGAGATCTACAGGCGGATCGGTGCGGCGTCTTCAGTAATGAGGACGCTATATCGATCCGTTGTGGTGAAGAAGGAGCTGAGCCAGAAGGAAAAGCTTTCAATTTACCGGTCGATCAACGTTCCCATCCTCACCTATGGTCATGAGCTTTGGATTATGACCGAAAGGACAAGGTCACGGGTACAAGCGGCCGAAATGAGTTTCCTCCGCCGGGTGGTGGGTCTCTCCCTTAGAGATAGGGTGAGAAGCTCTGTCCTCTGGGAGCAACTCAGTGTAAAGCCGCTGCTCCTCCACATTGAGAGGAGCCAGATGAGGTGGTTCGGGCATCTGCTCAGGATGCCACCCGAACGCCTCCCTAGGTCCGAACGGCAGGAGGCCATGGGGAAGACCTAGGATACATTGGAAAGACTATGGCCTGGGAACGCCTCGGGATCCCCCGAGAAGAGCTGGACGAAGTGGCTGGGGAGAGGGAAGTCTGGGCTCTCTGCTTAGGCTGCTGCCCCCGCAACCCGACCTCGGATAAGCAGAAGAAAATGGATGGATTTAGTATGACAGTTATACTGTCATATTGAGTGTGACAGTATACTGTCATAAAACCCAATTTTTGTATTTGCAAACCTGATTCTAGTAAAACTCACATCTCTACAATATTACAGGCAATTTTGGACATAATGCACGTTTGGTTTTGGAGTTATGTTCATATAACTTTAATATATAGTATGACATCTATACTGTTATAATGAGTAAAAAAACTAACTTGTGTCTGTCATAAAACTCAATTTTTGTATTTGCAAACCTTACAAAAACATATGATTCTAGTAAAACTCACATGGATTCAGTATTACAGGCATTTTTAGACATTTTGCATGTTTGGTTTAGGAATCATGTTGGAATACATTTGTATTGTTTTTTTCACATTATCTCAGCATTTTAAGAACTTACTGTCATATTGAGTAAAAAAAACCTTTTGTGTTTGCAAGCCCTAAAAAAACAACCGATTCTAGTAAAACTCACATTGATACAATATTACAGGCATGTTTAGACATCTTGCATGTTTGGTTTTGGAGTTATGTTTATTTAACCTGCTTTCTGAGCCGCCACCTTTGTGGTTTGCGTGTCCCACTGATCCTAGGAGCTATGTTGTCCGGGGGCTTCTATGCCCCCTGATAGGGTCCCCCAAGACAAACAGGTCCTAGGTGAGGAATCAGACAAAGAGCAGCTCAAAGACCTTTATGAAAAGTACAAATCGAGGACCTAGATATTTTCTCGCCCGGACGCGGGTCACCGTGGCTCCCCTGTGGAGCCAGGCCCAGAGGTGGGGCACGATGGCGAGCGACTGGTGCCCATGGGGCCCAGCTCGAAGAGGCAACGTGGGTCCCCCCTGCAATAGGCTCACCACTCATGGGCTGGGTCATAGAGGTCGGGTGCAGTGTTAGCTGGGCGGAAGCCGAAGGCAGGGCACTTGGCGGTCCGATAATCGGCTACATAAGCTCGCTCTTGGGACGTGGAATGTCACCTCGCGAGGTGGAGAAGTTCCCGGCTAGATAAAGCTGGACTCACTTCGACGCACAGCAAGGGCTCTGGAACCTGTTCTCTCAAGAGGGGTTGGACTCTCTTCCACTCTGGCGTTGCAAGTAATGAGAGGCTGGGTTGGCAATTCTTGTTGCCCCCCGGCTCAAAGCCTGCACGTTGGACTTAACCCAGAAGACGAGATGGTAGCTTCCCTCCGCTTTCGGGTTGGGTGACGGGTCCTGACTGTTGTTGGTGTTTACGCACCAAACAGCAGCTCAGAGTACCCACTCTTTTTGGATTCCCTTGAGAGTGCTCCCTCGGGTGATTCCCTGGGGGTCTTCAACGCTCATGTTGGCAACGACTTTGAAACCTGGAGAGTCGTGATTGGGAAACATGGCCACCCGGATCTGAACCCAAGTGGTGCTTTGTTATTGAGCTTTTGTGCTCGTCACGGATTGTCCATAACAAACACAATGTTCAAACATAAGGGTGTCCATATGTGCACTTGGCACCAGGACACCCTCGGCCGCAGTTCCATTATTGACTTTATAGTTGTGTCATGGGATTTGCGGCCTCATGTTTTGGACACTCGGGTGAAGAGAGGGGCGAGCTTTCTACCGATCACCACCTGGTGAGCTGGCTCCGATGGTGGGGTAGGATCCCGGACAGACCTGCATTGTGAGAGTCTTTTGGGAATGCCTAGCAGAGTCTCCTGTCAGAGAGAGTTTCTTTTTCCACCTCCGGAGGAACTTTGAACATGTCACAAAGGAGGTGCTGGACATTGAGTCTGAATGGATCATGTTCCGTGCCTCTCTTGTCAAGCCAGCTGATTGGAGCTGTGGCCGCAAGGTGTTTGGTGCCTGTCGTGGCGGTGACCCTAGAACCCGCTGGTGGCCACCAGCAGTGCGGGATGCCGTCAAGCTGAAGAAAGAGCTTATCTGGTCCTTTTGGCTCATGGGACTCCAGAGGCAGCGGGCATACCGACAGGCCAAGCAGTGCCTGGGGAATCTGTGGTGGGCTCTCCTATTTCTGGGGCTGAGGTTGCCAAGGTAGTTTTAAAAGCTCCTCTGTGGCAAGGCCCCGGGGGTGGATGAGCTCCGTCCGGAGTTCCTTAAGGCTCTGGATGCTGTGGGGCTGTTTTAGTTGACAAGACTCTGCAACATCGCGTGGACATCAGGGGCGGTACCTCTGGATTGGCAGACCGGGGTGGTGGTTCCTCTCTTTAAGAAGGGGAACCGGAGGGTGTGTTCCAACTATCGTAGATCACACTCCTCAGCCTTCCCGGTAAGGTCTATTCATGTGTACTGGAGAGGAGGAACCTCGGATCCAGGACGAACAGTGTGGTTTTCGTCCTGGTCGTGGAACGGTAGACCAGCTCTATACTCTCGGCAGGGTCCTTGAGTGTGCATGGGAGTTTGTCCAACCAGTCTACATGTGCTTTGTGGACTTGGAGAAGACATTCGACCGTGGCCACCCCGGGAAGTCCTGTGGGGAGTGCTCAGAGAGTATGGGGTATCGGCATGTCTGATTGTGGCGGGTCGCTCCCTGTATGATCGGTGTCAGAGCTTGGTCCGCATTGCCAGCAGTAAGTTGGCTGCCCTTTGTCACCAAATGTGTTCATAAATTTTATGGACAGAATTTCTAGGCGCAGTCATGGCGTTGAGGGGATCCGGTTTGGTGGCTGCAGGATTAGGTCTCTCCTTTTTGCAGATGATGTGGTCCTTATGGCTTTAACTGGCCAGGATCTTCAGCTCTCATTGGATTGGTTCGCAGCCGAGTGTGAAGCGACTGGGATGAGAATCAGCACCTCCAATTCCGAGGTTCTCGCCCGGGAAAGGGTGGAGTGCCATCTCGAGGTTGGGCAGGAGATCTTGCCCCAAGTGGATGAGTTCAAGTACCTGGAGTCTTGTTCATGAGTGAGGGAAGAGTGGATCGTGAGTAATGAGGACGCTATATAGATTTGTTGTGGTAAGAAGGAGCTGCGCCAGAAGGAAAAGCTCTCAATTTACCGGTCAATCTACGTTCCCATCCTCACCTATGGTCATGAGCTTTGGGTTATGACCGAAAGGACAAGATCACGGGTACAAGCGGCCGAAATGAGTTTTCTCCGCTGGGTGGCGGGTCTCTCCCTTACTGAAAGAATTTTCACCGTTTAATTACAGTAACCTACTGGCAGCTAATGGTTCCAGTATAAAACTGTTTTTCTACAGCACACATACTGTGATTTATCACTACAGTTTATTACTGTAAAAAGTATCACAGTACTGTGCTGTATCAAATATACGCTTCACAGCATAATACTGTCATCTGTTTAGCGGCATTACACTGTTATTTTAGTGTATCTACTGTAATATCCATTAACAGTTAATTACAGTAAAATAATTGTAAGCACTATAGACTGAGCTTTACAGTATAATGCCACCAGAAGTTAATGAGTTGAACTTTTAATTTTTCAAAATCAAAACCCCTGCAATCTGCTGGCATAAAAATGACTGGAGAAATGGCCTTGCAAGATTATGTTTTTATTAACCAATTATTTTAAAGTGCATCAAATAAATTCAATGTACATTTAGTGCATTCTTCTTATTTTCAGTAAAGCATTTTAACATTTATAACATGTCCACTTAATTTCTAACTGGAGACAAAACACTGAACACGAGTCCAGTGTTTAGTTGTCGGCTACATAAAGCCCCACTCAAAGTCTGTGAGATGTTTTATAAGGGTGGCTACGTGAGGATTTACAGTTGCTGCCTTTTTCTGGACCAGCTTCCCGGTCTTCTTGGACACCACCTTTCCCTAGCTAGCCTTTGTTCCCCTCTCAGGGTTAACGCCAATGAATCGCCTAAAAAAGAGAGAAAGCATATTAGATATTCTGTTGTGATTGAAGATTACTTGCAGTCGATACAGAACCCCCCTCACATTGTTATTTAGGAATATGCACTGCACAAATATTAATATCAATTTTAGGATATATTTGAGCCTATACCATAACCACAGCTGTAGATGAGTGAATGCTCTAAAACCCATTAAGACCAATTCAGAGAGGAAGACAATGCTAAAGCCTCCCCAATCCCTCTCTCTATTTATGTTTTCTCTCCATCTACGGGACCGTGTATTTACGCTGATGTTTCCTGCTTTCACCCATTTAACATATCGTTACCTGCTCATTACCTATCTGCTCTGCATCCTGGGGTCACACTGGTGCTTCTTGCCTTTACCCATTCAACATATCTTTACCTGCACATTACCTACCTTCTCTGTATCCTGGAGTCAAGCTGGTGTTTCCTGCCTTTACTCATTCAACATATCTTTACCTGCACATTACCTACCTTCCCTGCATCCTTGGGTCACACTGGTGCTTCTTTCTTTCACCATACAACATATCTTCACCTGCACATACCTACCTTGTCTGCATGGCCTCGACCACACCTGCGCTTCCTTCTTTCACCCATTCAACATACCTTCACCCGCACATTACCTACCTTCCCTGCATAGTGGGGTCACACTGGTGCTTCCTGCCTTTACCCATTCAACATATCTTCACCCGCACATTACCTACTTGCTCTGCATTCTCGGGTCAAGCTGGTGCTTCCTGCCATCATCCAGTCAACATATCTTTACCTGCAAAGTACCTACTTTTTCTGCATCCTGGGGTCAAACAGGTGCTTCCTTCTTTGACCCAGTCAACATATCTTTACCTGCACATTACCTACCTTCTCTGTATCCTAGAGTCAAACTGGTGCTTCGGTCCCTAATAAGAAGGTCCACAAAGGAACAGAAGAGTCATTGATTTAAGGCACAAAATTGGGGAAAGGACAAGTCAAATTCCTGAACAGAGGTGACAAATATAAAATAAAATATCCTAACAGTATTTTAACAGTATCAAGAGGATTTACCTTTGAACAAATTCCAATGTCCGAGGACCTTCCTCTTGGTATTCCAAGTTGAACACATAGTAGGTGGCAAGAAGGGCAGCAAGCCCTGAGATTAAGCTAGGTTGGACGCCTTTGCAGATGACATCACCTTCCATGCTGATCATCCAACGTTTTATTGTGACTTTGTCACCAGCAACTGGTACAGTCAAGAAATGCAGTTTATGTTCCTAAACAGTATCCAATATGGGTAGCATTTTAAAAGTATTTGGAATGGCCACCTCACTCGCTCTCTCTTTCCTCTGTTTACAGCTAGTCTCCTAAGGCAGTGGTTCTCAAATGGGGGTACGCGTACTCCTGGGGGTACTTGAAGGTATGCCAAGGGGTACGTGAGATTTTTTTTTAATATTCTAAAAATAGCAACAATTCAAAAATCCTTTATAAATATATTTATTGAATAATACTTCGACAAAATATGAATGTAAGTTCATAAACTGAACAACTAATCAAGTAGGCTATTCCATTCATTACCATAAAGCCAGAGTTTCCCCCATGCCATGATGGTTTGACCCTACCTGGCGGTGCCACACGGCACCAACTGTCAATCAACTATCCATGTAGAAAACAATGGAGGCTTGGTTAAAGCGTAGTGGACATGTTCCATAAATATTGATGTTAAAGATTTCTTTTTTTTTGAAGAAATGTTGAGAATGAAGTTCATGAATCCAGATGGATCTCTATTGCAATCCCCAAAGAGGGCACTTTAAGTTGATTACTTCTATGTGTAAAAATCTTTATTTATAATTGAATCACTTGTTTATTTTTCAACAAGTTTTTAGTTATTTTTATATCTTTTTTTCCAAATAGTTCAAGAAAGACCACAACAAATGAGCAATATTTTGCACTGTTATACAATTTAATAAATCAGAAACTGATGACATAGTGCTGTATTTTACTTCTTTATCTCTTTTTTTCAACCAAAAATGCTTTGCTCTGATTAGGGGGTACTTGAATTTAAAAAATGTTCACAGGGGTACATCACTGAAAAAAGGTTGAGAACCACTGTCCTAAGGCAGTGGTTCTCAACCTTTTTTCAGTGCTGTGAACATTTTTTTAATGCAAGTAGACCTCCATGTCTTTATAACAGGAATATCCTGAATTCTCAAGTTGCATATCACAATAGTCATCATCAGTGTTAATAACACAAGAGCTGCTTGGATTTGCTGTTGAGCAAGTCAAACTTCGTTCAGTGTAGCCGTAGTGCTTCCTTGACACGTGCGATGTGAAAGTAGACTTAACTGTAAATCTTTTTTCACATTGACTGAAGGGGCACGTAACTGTCGGTAATATGACTTTTCAAATGCAGGAAAAGGGCCCGTATATCATCGCACTTCGCGCTACATGAGACAATATTACAAGGTAAACCTTCTGCGCTATACATATCAGTCCTACTCTTGCCATATTTATGACGACGGCTGTGAGTTTTGAAGGCTGAGAAGTTGGAAAAAACTCTTGTGCATTTAGGGAAAGCACACTTAAACGATGCATTAGGCATACAACTATGACTTCGCATGTGTCTAACATACGCAAATACATTGCTGCAAGTCGTAGCACATATGTTGCAAGTTATCATCTTTTATGATGACTATGACAAAAAAGAAGAAAACTTAGCTAGCTAGCATGCGGCGGTACATGCGCGTGGTCAACGATAGTGTCTGTGATGCTGACTGTGACGCTATGTCATTTCGGACTTTATAAATATATATATAAAGTAATTCAAACAGAAAATGACACATCAAGGTACAAGTGACTCTTACCTTGTTATCAAAAACACACAATGCAGTAGGATGGATTTAGCAGGGTCGGCCAGGTGAAATGAAGCTCGGTTGGACGAATTGTGGGCGGACCCAAGAAACAAGTCTGAAAAATACTGAATTACACTGTAGGTTTTACAGTAACTTACTGCTGGTTGATATTTTTTGAAAAATGCAACAAAATTTACAGTACTTAACTGCATTTAAGAAGAACATGATAGGTTGATTGGCAACACTAAATTGGCCCTAGTGTGTGAATGTGAGTGTGAATGTTGTCTGTCTATCTGTGTTGGCCCTGCGATGAGGTGGCGACTTGTCCAGGGTGTACCCCGCCTTCCGCCCGATTGTAGCTGAGATAGGCTCCAGCGCCCCCCGCGACCCCGAAGGGAATAAGCGGTAGAAAATGGATGGATGGATGGAGTATATAACTGTAATTTTATTTTTTATTTTTACAGTAATTTTTTACAGTGAAGGTCATGGGTGTCAAACTCATGTAATTTGACTTGGCCCTTGAGGCAATATCAAATTAACACTAAAGCTGGACCGGCGATTATACATTGCGGCAGTGCCGCGGTAACACCGCATTCACCGCTACTTCTAATACTTGCCAAGACAAAAGTGACTCCAGCACTGCTCCCGAATTTTTTATTTTTTATTTTCAGCTAGTCAAACGAGTGCCGGCCCAGTTTCACGTCAGTGCAGCTTCCACACACAATTGAATGCAACGCATACTTCATCAACAGCGATACAGGTTACACTGACGGTAGCCAAATAAAAAACTTTAACACTTTTAGAAATATACGCCACACTGTGAATCCACACCAAACAAGAATGACAAACACATTTCGGGAGAACATCCACACCGTAACACAACATGAACACAACAGAACAAATACCCGGAACTCTTTGTAGCACTAAATCTTCCGGGACGCTACAAGGTGTGTGTGTGTGTGGGGGGCGGGGGTTTGGTGGTAGCGGGGGTGTATTTTGTAGCGTCCCGAAAGAGTTAGTGCTGCAAAAGATTCTGGGTATTTGTTCTTTTGTGTTTATGTTATGTTACGGTGCAGATGTTCTCCCGAAAAGTGTTTTTTATTTTTGTTTGGTGTGGGTTCACAGTGTGGCGTATATTTCTAACAGTGTTAAAGTTTTTTATACTGGCACCCTCAGTGTAACCTGTATCGCTGTTGATGAAGTATGCGTTGCATTCATTTGTGTATGCGTGCTGAAGCTGCACATATCTTGTGACTGGGTCTGAATGATGTTAGAATTGGGTGTACGAGATATGACTGTTGAACACCTTATTCGATAATGAAAGTTGCCTCAGCTCAAAGCCTGAGCCCCGACATTAAAGAACTAGCATCTAAAAAAAGATGCCAGGTATCTGGCTTGGGCACATCAAATTAGATCAGTGTGTTGCAAACTGAGCAGTTTAAAGTCCTGAATGGTTGTTTTATTCATTGTTATTTTATTTTCAAATTTATTAGCCTGTGGAAAAAGTTAATGTTGATATTTACCTCAGAAGGCTGCAAATAGAAAAGAGGCATTCAATTTTTATTTAAATTGTATTTGATATGCAATTGATATTTTTTAATTATTATTATTATTATTTGAAACTCCATTTTGCATGTCACTATAAAGTTATATAAGCCTTGCTTGTTCAATATTCAATGCAAAACTTGTTTGGGTCCCTATTAAAAGGTTAATTTGTTCAACCTTGGCCCGCGGCTTTGTTCAGTTTTAAACTTTGGCCCACTCTGTATTTGAGTTGTACACCCCTGGTGAAGGTGAAGCTCTGTCGTCCTGGAGGCCACGGGGAAGACCCAGGACACACTGGGAACACTATGTCTCCCGGCTGGCCTGGGAACGCCTCGGGATCCCCTGAGAAAAGGTCCTAGGTGAGGGATCAGACAAAGAGCAGCTCAAAGACCTTTATGAAAAGTACAAATCGAGGACCTAGATTTTTTCTCGCCCAGGCGCAGGTCACCGTGGCTCCCCTGTGGAGCCAGGCGCAGAGGTGGGGCACGATGGCGAGCGACTGGTGGCCGGGCCTGTCTCCATGGGGCCCTGCCGGGCTCAGCTCGAAGAGGCAACGTGGGTCAACCCTCCAATGGGCTCATCACTCATGGGCCCATTGAGGTCATAGAGGTCAGATGCAGTGTGAACTGGGCTAGAGCCGAAGGCAGGGCACTTGGCGGTCCGATTATCGGCTACATAAGCTCGCTCTTGGGACGTGGAACGTCACCTCGCTGGGAGGGAAAGAGCCTGAGCTGGTGCGCAAGGTGAAGAAGTTCCGGCTAGATATAGTTGGACTCACTTCGACGCACAGCAAGGGCTCTGGAACCTGTTCTCTCAAGAGGGGCTGGACTCTCTTCCACTCTGGCGTTGCAAGCAATGAGAGGCTGGGGTGGCAATTGTTGTTGCTCAAAGCCTGCACGTTGGACTTTAACCCAGTAGACGAGATGGTAGCTTCCCTCCGCTTTCGGGTTGGGTGACGGGTCCTGACTGTTGTTTGTGTTTACGCACCAAACAGCAGCTCAGAGTACCCACTCTTTTTGGATTCCCTTGAGGGAGTACTGGAGAGTGCTCCCTCGGGTGATTCCCTTGTTCTGTTGGGGGACTTCAATGCTCATGTTGGCAAGGACAGTGAAACCTGGAGAGTCGTGATTGGGAAAAATGGCCACCCGGATCTGAACCCAAGTGGTGCTTTGTTATTGGACTTTTGTGCTCGTCACGGATTGTCCATAACAAACACAATGTTCAAACATAAGGAAGAACTTTGAACATGTCACGAGGGAGGTGCTGGACATTGAGTCTGAGTGGACCATGTTCCGTGCCTCTCTTGTCGAGCCTGCTGATTGGAGCTGTGGCCGCAAGGTATTTGGTGCCTGTCGTGGCGGTAATCCTAGAACTCGCTGGTGGCCACCAGCAGTGAGGGATGCCGTCAAGCTGAAGAAAGAGCCTATCGGGTCCTTTTGGCTCATGGGACTCCAGAGGCAGCGGGCATACCGACGGCCAAGCAGTGCCTGGGGAATCTGTGGTGGACTCTCCTATTTCTGGGGCTTAGGTTGCCTAGGTAGTTAAAAAGCTCCTCTGTGGCAAGGCCCCGGTGGTGGATGAGTTCCTTAAGGCTCTGGATACTGTGGGGCTGTCTTGGTTGACAAGACTCTGCAACATCGCGTGAACATTGGGGGCGGTACCTCTGGATTGGCAGACCGGGGTGGTGGTTCCTCTCTTTAAGAAGGGGAACCGGAGGGTGTGTTCCAACTATCGTGAAACACACTCCTCAGCCTTCCCGGTAAGGTCTATTCATGTCTACTGGAGAGGAGGAAACTCGGATCCAGGACGAACAGCGTGGTTTTCGTCCTGGTCGTGGAACGGTAGACCAGGTCTATACTCTCGGCAGGGTCCTTGACTGTGAAGCGACTGGGATGAGAATCAGCACCTCCAAGTCCAAGTCCATGGTTCTCGCGCAGGAAAGGGTCGAGTGCCATCTCCAGGTTGGGGAGGAGATCTTGCCCCAAGTGGAGGAGTTCAAGTACCTAGGAGTCTTGTTCACGAGTGAGGATAGAGTGGATCGAGAGATCCACAGGCGGATTGGTGCGGCGTCTTCAGTATTGAGGACGCTATATCGATCCGTTGTGGTGAAGAAGGAGCTGAGCCAGAAGGAAAAGCTCTCAATTTACCGTCGATCTACGTTCCCAGCTTTGGGTTATGACCGAAAGGACAAGCGGCTGGAATGCGTTTCCTCTGCCGGGTGGTGGGTCTCTCCCTTAGAGACAGGGTGAGAAGCTCTGTCATCCGGGAGGAACTCAAAGTATAGCCGCTGCTCCTCCACATTGAGAGGAGCCATGAGGTGGTTCGGGCATCTGCTCAGGATGCCACCCGAACGCCTCTAGGGAGGTGTGGCAGGAGGCCACGGGGAAGACCTAGGACACATTGGAAAGACTATGTCCCCGGCTGGCCTGGGAACGCCTCGGAATACCCCGAGAAGAGCTGGACGAAGTGGCTGGGGAGAGGGAAGTCTGGGATTTTCTGCTCAGGCTGCTGCCCCCGCAACCCGACCTCGGATAAGCGGAAGAAAATGGATGGATTTAGAATGACAGTTATACTGTCAGATTGAGTACAAAAACTAACTAAACCTTACACAATATAATGTTTCTAGTAAAACTCAGAAAGATCCATATCACCAGGCATTATTAGCCATTTTGCATGTGTGGTTTAGGAGTTATGTTTAAATAAATAACTGTCAGATTGAGTGTGACAGTATACTGTCATAAAACCCAATTTTTGTATTTGCAACCCTGATTCTAGTAAAACTCACATATATACAATATTACAGGCAGTTTTGGACATAATGCATGTTTGGTTTTGGAGTTATGTTTATATAACTTTCATATATAGTATGACAGCTAAACTGTTATATTGAGTAAAATAACTAACTTGTGTTTGTCATAAAACCCAATTTTTGTATTAGCAAACCATACAACTGATTCAAATAAAACTCACATGGATTCAATATTACAGGCATTTTCAGACATTTTGCATGTTTGGTTTAGGAATTATGTTGTAATACATTTGTATTGCTTTTTTCACATTATCTCAGGATTTTTAGAACATTACTGTCATATTGAGTAAAAAAATAATTTTTGTGTTTGCAAGCCTTAAAAAAAGCATATGTTTCCAGTAAAACTCCCAAAGATGCATTATTTCAGGCATTATTAGCCATTTTTCAGGTGTGGTTTAGGAGTTATGTTTAAATAACTGTCATATTGAGTGTGGCGTTACACTGTCATATTGAGTTAAAAAAAACTAACTTGTGTCTTTGCAAACCTTACAAAAGAAAATGTTTCTAGCAACACTCACAAAGATAATTTTTTTCACGCTATTAGACATGTTTCATGTGTATTTAGGAGTTATAATTAAATAACTTTCATATTGAGTGTTAAAGTTATAATGTCATTATGTGTAAAACCTAATTTTTGTATTTGCAAACCTTACAAAAACAATTGATTCTAGTAAAACTTACATAGATTCAATATTACAGGCATTTTTAGACAATTTACATGTTTGGTTTAAAAGTTGTGTTTGAATACATTTGTATTGCTTTTCTCGCATTATCTCAGGATTCTAAGATCATTACTTTCATATTGAGTAAAACACTACTTTTTGTTTTTGCAAACCTTACAAACTCACATGAATACATTATTATAAGCAATTTTAGACATGACACACGTTTGGTTTTGGAGTTATGTTTATATAACTTTTATATTTAGTATGACTGTTATACTGTCCTATTGGTAATAAAAAAAAACTAGCTTGTGTCTTTGCAAACTTTAAAAAATTTCATTTTTCTAGTAAAACTAACAAAGATACATGTCTCCAGGCATTATTACCCATTTTGCATGGGTTGTTTAGGAATTATGTTTAAAGACATTTTTATTGCTTTTTTCGCATTATCTCAGGATTCTTAGATCATTACTTTCATATTGAGTAAAAAACTACTTTTTGTTTTTGCAAACCTTACAAACTCACATAAATACATTATTAAAAGCATTTTTAGACATGACACATGTTTGGTTTTGGAGTTATGTTTATATAACTTTTATTATTAGTATGACTGTTATACTGTCATATTGAATAAAAAAAAACTAGCTTGTGTCTTTGCAAACTTTACAAAAGATCATTTTTCTAGTAAAACTAACAAAGATACATGTCTCCAGGCATTATTACCCATTTTGCATGGGTTGTTTAGCAATTATGTTTAAATACATTTTTATTGCTTTTTTCGCATTATCTCAGGATTTTAAGATCATTACTTTCATATTGAGTAAAAAACTACTTTTTGTTTTTGCAAACCTTACAAACTCACCATTATACATTATTACAGCCATTTTTAGATATAACACATGTTTGCTTTTGGAGTTATGTTTTGATAATTTTCATATTTAGTAGGACTGTTATACTGTCATATTGAATAAAAACAACTAGCTTGTGTCTTTGCAAACTTTACAAAATATACATTTCCTAGTAAAACTAACAAAGATACATGTCTCCAGGCATCATTACCCATTTTGCCTGGGTTGTTTAGGAGTTATGTTTAAATACATTTTTATTGCTTTTTTCGCATTATCTCAGGATTCTAAGATCATTACTTTCATATTGAGTAAAAAACTACTTTTTGTTTTTGCAAACCTTACAAACTCACATAAATACATTATTACAGACATTTTTAGACATGACACATGTTTGGTTTTGGAGTTATGTTTATATAACTTTTATATTTACTATGACTGTTATACTGTCATATTGAATAAAAAAAAACTAGCTTGTGTCTTTGCAAACTTTACAAAAGATCATTTTTCTAGTAAAACTAACAAAGATACATGTCTCCAGGCATTATTACCCATTTTGCATGGGTTGTTTAGGAATTATGTTTAAATACATTTTTATTGCTTTTTTCGCATTATCTCAGGATTTTAAGATCATTACTTTCATATTGAGTAAAAAACTACTTTTTGTTTTTGCAAACCTTACAAACTCACATTAATACATTATTACAGGCATTTTTAGACTAATGACACATGTTTGGTTTTGGAGTTATGTTTATATAACTTTCATATTTAGTATGACTGTTATACTGTCATATTGAATAAAAAAAAACTAGCTTGTGTCTTTGCAAACTTTACAAAAGATCATTTTTCTATTAAAACTAACAAAGATATATGTCTCCAGGCATTATTACCCATTTTGCATGGGTTGTTTAGGAATTATGTTTAAAGACATTTTTATTGCTTTTTTCGCATTATCTCAGGATTCTTAGATCATTACTTTCATATTGAGTAAAAAACTACTTTTTGTTTTTGCAAACCTTACAAACTTACATAAATACATTATTAAAGGCATTTTTAGACATGACACATGTTTGGTTTTGGAGTTATGTTTATATAACTTTTATTATTAGTATGACTGTTATACTGTCATATTGAATAAAAAAAACTAGCTTGTGTCTTTGCAAACTTTACAAAAGATCATTTTTCTAGTAAAACTAACAAAGATACATGTCTCCAGGCATTATTACCCATTTTGCATGGGTTGTTTAGGAATTATGTTTAAATACATTTTTATTGCTTTTTTCGCATTATCTCAGGATTTTAAGATCATTACTTTCATATTGAGTAAAAAACTCCTTTTTGTTTTTGCAAACCTTACAAACTCACATAAATACATTATTACAGGCATTTTTAGACATAACACATGTTTGGTTTTGGAGTTATGTTTATATAACTTTCATATTTAGTATGACTGTTATACTGTCATATTGAATAAAAAAAAACTAGCTTGTGTCTTTGCAAACTTTACAAAAGATCATTTTTCTATTAAAACTAACAAAGATATATGTCTCCAGGCATTATTACCCATTTTGCATGGGTTGTTTAGGAATTATGTTTAAAGACATTGTTATTGCTTTTTTCGCATTATCTCAGGATTCTTAGATCATTACTTTCATATTGAGTAAAAAACTACTTTTTGTTTTTGCAAACCTTACAAACTTACATAAATACATTATTAAAGGCATTTTTAGACATGACACATGTTTGGTTTTGGAGTTATGTTTATATAACTTTTATTATTAGTATGACTGTTATACTGTCATATTGAATAAAAAAAACTAGCTTGTGTCTTTGCAAACTTTACAAAAGATCATTTTTCTAGTAAAACTAACAAAGATACATGTCTCCAGGCATTATTACCCATTTTGCATGGGTTGTTTAGGAATTATGTTTAAATACATTTTTATTGCTTTTTTCGCATTATCTCAGGATTTTAAGATCATTACTTTCATATTGAGTAAAAAACTCCTTTTTGTTTTTGCAAACCTTACAAACTCACGATAATACATTATTACAGGCATTTTTAGACATAACACATGTTTGGTTTTGGAGTTATGTTTATATAACTTTCATATTTAGTATGACTGTTATACTGTCATATTGAATAAAAAAAAACTAGCTTGTGTCTTTGCAAACTTTACAAAATATAATTTTTCTATTAAAACTAACAAAGATACATGTCTCCAGGCATTATTACCCATTTTGCATGGGTTGTTCAGGAATTATGTTTAAAGACATTTTTATTGCTTTTTTCGCATTATCTCAGGATTCTTAGATCATTATTTTCATATTGAGTAATAAACTACTTTTTGTTTTTGCAAACCTTACAAACTCACATAAATACTTTATTTAAGGCATTTTTAGACATGACACATGTTTGGTTTTGGAGTTATGTTTATATAACTTTTATTATTAGTATGACTGTTATACTGTCATATTGAATTAAAAAAAACTAGCTTGTGTCTTTGCAAACTTTACAAAAGATCATTTTTCTAGTAAAACTAACAAAGATACATGTCTCCAGGCATTATTACCCATTTTGCATTGGTTGTTTAGGAATTATGTTTGAATACATTTGTATTGCTTTTTTCGCATTATCTCAGGATTTTAAGATCATTACTTTCATATTGAGTAAAAAACTACTTTTTGTTTTTGCAAACCTTACAAACTCACAATAATACATTATTGCAGCCATTTTTAGATATAACACATGTTTGGTTTTGGAGTTATGTTTTGATAATTTTCATATTTAGTAGGACTGTTATACTGTCTTATTGAATTAAAAACAACTAGCTTGTGTCTTTGCAAACTTTACAAAATATACATTTCCTAGTAAAACTAACAAAGATACATGTCTCCAGGCATCATTACCCATTTTGCCTGGGTTGTTTAGGAGTTATGTTTAAATACATTTTTATTGCTTTTTTCGCATTATCTCAGGATTCTAAGATCATTACTTTCATATTGAGTAAAAAACTACTTTTTGTTTTTGCAAACCTTACAAACTCACATAAATACATTATTAAAGGCATTTTTAGAGATGACACATGTTTGGTTTTGGAGTTATGTTTATAACTTTCATATTTAGTATGAAGGTTATACTGTCATATTGAATAAAAAAAACTGGCTTGTGTCTTTGCAAACTTTACAAAAGATCATTTTTCTAGTAAAACTAACAAAGATAAATGTCACCAGGCATTATTACCCATTTTGCATGAGTTGTTTAGGAATTATGTTTAAAGACATTTTTATTGCTTTTTTTGCATTATCTCAGGATTTTAAGATCATTACTTTCATATTGAGTAAAAAACTACTTTTTGTTTTTGCAAACCTTACAAACTCACAATAATACATTATTGCAGCCATTTTTAGATATAACACATGTTTGGTTTTGGAGTTATGTTTTGATAATTTTCATATTTAGTATGACTTTTATACTGTCATATTGAATAAAAAAAAAACTAGCTTGTGTCTTTGCAAACTTTACAAAAGATCATTTTTCTATTAAAACTAACAAAGATACATGTCTCCAGGCATTATTACCCATTTTGCATGGGTTGTTCAGGAATTATGTTTAAAGACATTTTTATTGCTTTTTTCGCATTATCTCAGGATTCTTAGATCATTACTTTCATATTGAGTAAAAAACTACTTTTTGTTTTTGCAAACCTTACAAACTCACATAAATACATTATTAAAGGCATTTTTAGAGATGACACATGTTTGGTTTTGGAGTTATGTTTATATAACTTTTATTATTAGTATGACTGTTATACTGTCATATTGAATTAAAAAAAACTAGCTTGTGTCTTTGCAAACTTTACAAAAGATCATTTTTCTAGTAAAACTAACAAAGATACATGTCTCCAGGCATTATTACCCATTTTGCATGGGTTGTTTAGGAATTATGTTTAAATACATTTTTATTGCTTTTTTCGCATTATCTCAGGATTTTAAGATCATTACTTTCATATTGAGTAAAAAACTACTTTTTGTTTTTGCAAACCTTACAAACTCACAATAATACATTATTAGAGGCATTTTTAGACATGACACATGTTTGGTTTTGGAGTTATGTTTATAACTTTCATATTTAGTATGACTGTTATACTGTCATATTGAATAAAAAAAACTGGCTTGTGTCTTTGCAAACTTTACAAAAGATCATTTTTCTAGTAAAACTAACAAAGATACATGTCTCCAGGCATTATTACCCATTTTGCATGGGTTGTTTAGGAATTATGTTTAAAGACATTTTTATTGCTGTTTTCGCATTATCTCAGGATTCTTAGATCATTACTTTCATATTGAGTAAAAAACTACTTTTTGTTTTTGCAAACCTTACAAACTCACATAAATACATTATTACAGGCATTTTTAGACATGACACATGTTAGGTTTTGGAGTTATGTTAATATAACTTTTACATTTAATATGACTGTTATACTGTCATATTGAATAAAAAAAAACTAGCTTGTGTCTTTGTAAACTTTACAAAAGATCATTTTTCTATTAAAACTAACAAAGATACATGTCTCCAGGCATTATTACCCATTTTGCATGGGTTGTTCAGGAATAATGTTTAAAGACATTTTTATTGCTTTTTTCGCATTATCTCAGGATTCTTAGATCATTACTTTCATATTGAGTAAAAAACTACTTTTTGTTTTTACAAACCTTACAAACTCACATAAATACATTATTACAGGCATTTTTAGACATGACACATGTTTGGTTTTGGAGTTATGTTTATATAACTTTCATATTTAGTATGACTGTTAAACTGTCATATTGAATAAAAAAAACTGGCTTGTGTCTTTGCAAACTTTACAAAAGATCATTTTTCTAGTAAAACTAACAAAGATACATGTCACCAGGCATTATTACCCATTTTGCATGGGTTGTTTAGGAATTATGTTTAAAGACATTTTTATTGCTTTTTTCGCATTATCTCAGGATTCTTAGATCATTACTTTCATGTTGAGTGAAAAACTACTTTTTGTTTTTGCAAACCTTACAAACTCACATAAATACATTATTACAGGCATTTTTAGACATGACACATGTTTGGTTTTGGAGTTATGTTTATATAATTTTCATATTTAGTATGACTGTTATACTGTCATAATGAATAAAAAAAAACTGGCTTGTGTCTTTGCAAACTTTATAAAAGATCATTTTTCCAGTAAAACTAAAAAAGATAGATGTTTCCAGGCATTATTAGCCATTTTGCATATGTTGTTTCGGAGTAATGTTTAAATACATTTTTATTGCTTTTTTCACATTATCTCAGGATTTGAAGAACATTACAGTCATATTGAGTAAAAAAAACTACTTCTTGTGTTTGCAAGATTTAAAAAAGCATGTGTTTCGAGTAAAACGGCCAAGGATGCATTATTTCAGGCATTATTAGCCATTTTTCATGTGTGGTTTGAGTTATGGTTAAATAACTGTCATATACTGTCAGTTATGACATAGTAAGTAAAACCTAATTTATGTATTTGCAAACCTTACAAAATCATTTAAATCTAGTAAAACTCACATGGATTCAATATTACAGACATTTTTAGACATTTTGCATGTTTGGTTTAGGAATTATGTTGGAATGATTTTCATTAATTTGTTCGTATTATCTCAGAATTTTAGAACATTACTGTCATATTGAGTAAAAAAATAATTGTTGTGTTTGCAAGCCTTAAAAAAGCATATGTTTCGAGTAAAACTTACAAGAATGCATTATTTCAGGCATTGTTAGTCATTTTTCATGTGTAGTTTAAGAGTTATGTTTAAATAACTGTCATATTGAGTGTGGCAGTTATACTGTCATATTGAGTAAAAAAAAACTAACCTGTCTTTGCAAACCTTACAAAAGAAAATGTTTCTAGTAACACTCACAAAGATAAATTTTTTCACGCATTATTAGACATGTTTCATGTGTGGTTAGGAGTTATAAATAAATAATTGTCATATTGAGTGTTACAGTTTTAATGTCATTATGTGTAAAACCTAATTTTTGTATTTGCAAACCTTACAAAAACAATTGATTCTAGTAAAACTTATATAGATTCAATATTACAGGCATTTTTAGACATTTTACATGTTTGGTTTAAAATTTGTGTTTGAATACATTTGTATTGCTTTTTTCGCATTATCTCAGGATTCTAAGAACATTACTTTCATATTGAGTAAAAAACTACTTTTTGTTTTTGCAAACCTTACAAACTCACATAAATACATTATTACAGGCATTTTTAGACATGACACATGTTTGGTTTTGGAGATATGTTTATATAACTTTCATATTTAGTATGACTGTTATACTGTCATATTGAATAAAAAAAAACTAGCTTGTGTCTTTGATATCTTTACAAAAGATCATTTTTTTAAACTAACAACGTTACATGTCTCCCTAGGCATTATTAGCCATTTTGCATGTGTTGTTTAGGAGTTAGGTTTAAATACATTTGTATTGCTTTTTTCCCATTATCTCAGGGTTCTAAGAACTTTAAAGTCAAGTAAAAAACTACTCTTTGTGTTTGCAAAATGTAAAACTCAGTAAAACTCCCAATGATTCATTATTTCAGGCATTATTAGCCATTTTTTTGTGTGGTTTATGAGTTATGTTTAAATAACAGTCATATTGAGTGTGATTTTGACATTGTGAGTAAAACCTAATTTTTGTATTTGCAAACCTTACAAAAACAACCGATTCCAGGAAAACTCACATTGATACAATATTACAGGCATGTTTAGACATATTGCATGTTTGGTTTTGGAGTTATATTTATATAACCTGCTTTCTGAGCCGCCACCTTTGTGGTTTGCGTGTCCCACTGATCCAGGAACTATGTTGTCCGGGGGCTTCTATGGTCTCCCAAGACAAACAGGTCCTAGGTGAGGGATCAGACAAAGAGCAGCTCAAAGACATTTATTAAAAGTACAATTGAGGACCTAGATTTTTTCTCGCCCGGACGCAGGTCACCGTGACTCCCCTGTGGAGCCAGGCCCAGAGGTGTGGCACGATGGCGATTGACGGGCCTGTCCCCATGGGGCCCAGCCGTGCTCAGCTCGAAGAGGCAACGTGGATCCCCCCTCCAGGGCTCACCACTCATGGGCTGGGTCATAGAGGGTGCAGTGTGAGCTGGGCGGAAGCCGAAGGCAGGGCACTTGGTGGTCCGATTATCGGCTACATAAGCTCGCTCTTGGGACATGGAATGTCACCTCGCTGGGAGGGAAGGAGCCTGAACTGGTGCTTGAGGTGGAGACGTTCCCGGCTAGATATAGTTGGACTCACAGCAAGGGCTCTGGAACCTGTTCTCTCAGAGGGGCTGGACTGAGCTGAACTTTCATTACTTGCAACGCCAGAGTGGAAGAGATTCCACACTGGCGTTGCAACTAATGAGAGGCTGGGGTGGCAATTCTTGTTGCCCCCCGGCTCAAAGCCTGCACGTTGGACTTTAAACCCAATAGACGAGATGGTAGCTTCCTTCAGCCTTCGGGTTGGGTGACGGGTCCTGACTGTTGTTTGTGTTTACACACCAAACAGCAGCTCAGAGTACCAACTCTTTTTGGATTCCCTTGAGGGAGTACTGGAGAGTGCTCCCTCGGGTGATTCCCTTGTTCTGCTGGTGGACTTCAACGCTATGTTGGCAACGACAGTGAAACCTGGAGAGTCGTGATTGGGAAAAATGGCCACCCGGATCTGAACCCAAGTGGTGCTTTGTTATTGGACTTTTGTGCTTGTCACGGATTGTCCATAACAAACACAATGTTCGAACATAAGGGTGTCCATATGTGCACTTGGCACAAGGACACCCTCGGCCGCATGATTGACTTTGTAGTTGTGTCATGGGATTTGCGGCCTCATGTTTTGGACACTCGGTGAAGAGAGGGGCAGAGCTTTCTACCAACCACCACCTGGTGGTGAGCTGGCTCCGATGGTAGGGGGGGATGCCGGTCAGACCTGGCAGGCCCAAACGCATTGTAAGGGTCTGCTGGGAACACCTAGCAGAGTCTCCTGAACAACTTTGAACATGTCCGGAAGAACTTTGAACATGTCACGAGGGAGGTGCTGGACATTGAGTCTGAGTGGACCATGTTCCGTTCCTCTCTTGTTGAGCCAGCTGATTGAAGCTGTGGCCGCAAGGTGTTTGGTGCCTGTCGTGGCGGTAATCCACCAGCAGTGAGGGATGCTGTCAAGCTGAAGAAAGAGCCACCGGGTCCTTTTGGCTCATGGGACTCCAGAGGCAGTGGGCATACCGACAGGCCAAGCGAGACCTCCTCAGTCCCACCAACACGTCTTCCTATGAGGAAACAGTGCCTGGGAAGTCTGTGGTGGGCTCTCCTATTTCTGGGGCTGAGGTTGCCAAGGTAGTTAAAAAGCTCCTCGTGGCAAGGCCCCGGGGGTATGAGCTCCGTCCGGAGTTCCTTAAGGCTCTGGATGCTGTGGGGCAGTCTTGGTTGACAAGACTCTGCAACATTGCGTCTACATCGGGGGCGGTACCTCTGTATTGGCAGACCGGGGTGGTGGTTCCTCTCTTTAAGAAGGGGAACCGGAGGGTGTGTTCCAACTATCGTAGATCACACTCCTCAGCCTTCCCGGTAAGGTCTATTCATGTGTAATGGAGAGGAGGAACCTCGGATCCAGGACGAACAGTGTGGTTTTCGTCCTGGTCGTGGAACGGTAGACCAGCTCTATACTCTCGGCAGTGTCCTTGAGTGTGCATGGGAGTTTGCCCAACCAGTCTACATAAGTTTTGTGGAGTTGGAGAAGACATTCGACCTTGGCCCCCGGTAAATCCTGTGGGGAGTGCTCAGAGAGTATGCAGTATCGGCATGTCTGATTGTGGCGGGTGTCTCCCTGTATGATCAGTGTCAGAGCTTGGTCCGCATTGCCGGCAGTATGTCGGACCCCTTTCCAGTGAGGGTTGGACTCCGCCAAGGCTGCCCTTTGTCACCGATTCTGTTCATAACTTTAATGGACAGAATATCTAGGCGCAGTCATGGCTTTGAGGATCCCCTCAACGCCATGACTGCGCCTGGTTTGGTGGCTGCAGGATTAGGTCTCTGCTTTTTGCAGATGATGTGGTCCTGATGGCTTCAACTGGCCAAGATCTTCAGCTTTCATTGGATCGGTTTGCAGTGAAGCGACTGGGATGAGAATCAGCACCTCCAAGTCCGAGTCCATGGTTCTCGCCCGGGAAAGGGTGGAGTGCCATCTCGAGGTTGGGAAAGAGATCTTGCCCCAAGTGAAGGAGTTCAAGTACCTAGGAGTCTTGTTCACGAGTGAGGATAGAGTGGATTGTGAGATCTACAGGCGGATCGGTGCGGCGTCTTCAGTAATGAGGACGCTATATCAATCCGTTGTGGTGAAGAAGGAGCTGAGCCAGAAGGAAAAGCTTTCAATTTACCGGTCGATCAACGTTCCCATCCTCACCTATGGTCATGAGCTTTGGGTTATGACCGAAAGGACAAGGTCACGGGTACAAGCGGCCGAAATGAGTTTCCTCCGCCGGGTGGTGGGTCTCTCCCTTAGAGATAGGGTGAGAAGCTCTGTCATCTGGGAGGAACTCAGTGTAAAGCTGCTGCTCCTCCACATTGAGAGGAGCCAGATGAGGTGGTTCGGGCATCTGCTCAGGATGCCACCCGAACGCCTCCCTAGGTCCGAACGGCAGGAGGCCATGGGGAAGACCTAGGATACATTGGAAAGACTATGGCCTGGGAACGCCTCGGGATCCCCCGAGAAGAGCTGGACGAAGTGGCTGGGGAGAGGGAAGTCTGGGCTCTCTGCTTAGGCTGCTGCCCCCGCAACCCGACCTCGGATAAGCGGAAGAAAATAGATGGATTTAGTATGACAGTTATACTGTCATATAGAGTGTGACAGTATACTGTCATAAAACCCAATTTTTGTATTTGCAAACCTGATTCTAGTAAAACTCACATCTATACAATATTACAGGCAATTTTGGACATAATTCACGTTTGGTTTTGGAGTTATGTTCATATAACTTTAATATATAGTATGACATCTATACTGTTATAATGAGTAAAAAAACTAACTTGTGTCTGTCATAAAACTCAATTTTTGTATTTGCAAACCTTACAAAAACAAATGATTCTAGTAAAACTCACATGGATTCAATATTACAGGCATTTTTAGACATTTTGCATGTTTGGTTTAGGAATCATGTTGGAATACATTTGTATTGTTTTTTTCACATTATCTCAGCATTTTTAAGAACTTACTGTCATATTGAGTAAAAAAAACGTTTTGTGTTTGCAAGCCTTAAAAAAACAACCGATTCTAGTAAAACTCACATTGATACAATATTACAGGCATGTTTAGACATCTTGCATGTTTGGTTTTGGAGTTATGTTTATATAACCTGCTTTCTGAGCCGCCACCTTTGTGGTTTGCGTGTCCCACTGATCCTAGGAGCTATGTTGTCCGGGGGCTTCTATGCCCCCTGGTAGGGTCCCCCAAGACAAACAGGTCCTAGGTGAGGAATCAGACAAAGAGCAGCTCAAAGACCTTTAGAAAAGTACAAATCGAGGACCTAGATATTTTCTCGCCCGGACGCGGGTCACCGTGGCTCCCCTGTGGAGCCAGGCCCAGAGGTGGGGCACGATGTAGAGCGACTGGTGCCCATCGGGCCCAGCTCGAAGAGGCAACGTGGGTCCCCCCTGCACTAGGCTCACCACTCATGGGCTGGGTCATAGAGGTCGGGTGCAGTGTTAGCTGGGCGGAAGCCGAAGGCAGGGCACTTGGCGGTCCGATTATCGGCTACATAAGCTCGCTCTTGGGACGTGGAACGTCACCTCGCGAGGTGGAGAAGTTCCCGGCTAGATAAAGCTGGACTCACTTCGACGCACAGCAAGGGCTCTGGAACCTGTTCTCTCAAGAGGGGTTGGACTCTCTTCCACTCTGGCGTTGCAAGTAATGAGAGGCTGGGTTGGCAATTCTTGTTGCCCCCCGGCTCAAAGCCTGCACGTTGGACTTAACCCAGAAGACGAGATGGTAGCTTCCCTCCGCTTTCGGGTTGGGTGACGGGTCCTGACTGTTGTTGGTGTTTACGCACCAAACAGCAGCTCAGAGTACCCACTCTTTTTGGATTCCCTTGAGAGTGCTCCCTCGGGTGATTCCCTTGTTCTGCTGGGGGTCTTCAACGCTCATGTTGGCAACGACTTTGAAACCTGGAGAGTCGTGATTGGGAAAAATGGCCACCCGGATCTGAACCCAAGTGGTGCTTTGTTATTGGACTTTTGTGCTCGTCACGGATTGTCCATAACAAACACAATGTTCAAACATAAGGGTGTCCATATGTGCACTTGGCACCAGGACACCCTCGGCCGCAGTTCCATGATTGACTTTGTAGTTGTGTCATGGGATTTGCGGCCTCGTGTTTTGGACACTCGGGTGAAGAGAGGGGCGAGCTTTCTACCGATCACCACCTGGTGAGCTGGCTCCGATGGTGGGGTAGGATCCCGGACTGACCTGGCAGGCCCAAAAGCATTGTGAGAGTCTTTTGGGAATGCCTAGCAGAGTCTCCTGTCAGAGAGAGTTTCTTTTTCCACCTCCGGAGGAACTTTGAACATGTCACAAAGGAGGTGCTGGACATTGAGTCTGAATGGATCATGTTCCGTGCCTCTCTTGTCAAGCCAGCTGATTGGAGCTGTGGCCGCAAGGTGTTTGGTGCCTGTCGTGGCGGTAATCCTAGAACCCGCTGATGGCCACCAGCAGTGCGGGATGCCGTCAAGCTGAAGAAAGAGCTTATCTGGTCCTTTTGGCTCATGGGACTCCAGAGGCAGCGGGCATACCGACAGGCCAAGCAGTGCCTGGGGAATCTGTGGTGGGCTCTCCTATTTCTGGGACTGAGGTTGCCAAGGTAGTTAAAAAGCTCCTCGGTGGCAAGGCCCCGGGGGTGGATGAGCCTTAAGGCTCTGGATGCTGTGGGGCTGTTTTAGTTGACAAGACTCTGCAACATCGCATGGACATCAGGGGCGGTACCTCTGGATTGGCAGACCGGGGTGGTGGTTCCTCTCTTTAAGAAGGGGAACCGGAGGGTGTGTTCCAACTATCGTAGATCACACTCCTCAGCCTTCCCGGTAAGGTCTATTCATGTGTACTGGAGAGGAGGAACCTCGGATCCAGGACGAACAGTGTGGTTTTCGTCCTGGTCGTGGAACGGTAGACCAGATCTATACTCTCGGCAGGGTCCTTGAGTGTGCATGGGAGTTTGTCCAACCAGTCTACATGTGCGTTGTGGACTTGGAGAAGACATTCGACCGTGGCCACCCCGGGAAGTCCTGTGGGGAGTGCTCAGAGAGTATGGGGTATCGGCATGTCTGATTGTGGCGGGTCGCTCCCTGTATGATCAGTGTCAGAGCTTGGTCCGCATTGCCAGCAGCAAGTCGGACCCCTTTCCAGTGAGGGTTGGACCGGAGTCCAACCCTCGTGTTGGCTGCCCTTTGTCACCAAATGTGTTCATACATTTTATGGACAGAATTTCTAGGCGCAGTCATGGCGTTGAGGGGATCCGGTTTGGTGGCTGCAGGATTAGGTCTCTCCTTTTTGCAGACTATGTGGTCCTTATGGCTTTAACTGGCCAGGATCTTCAGCTCTCATTTGATTGGTTCGCAGCCGAGTGTGAAGCGACTGGGATGAGAATCAGCACCTCCAAGTCCGAGGTTCTCGCCCGGGAAAGGGTGGAGTGCCATTTCGAGGTTGGGCAGGAGATCTTGCCCCAAGTGGATGAGTTCAAGTACCTGGAGTCTTGTTCATGAGTGAGGGAAGAGTGGATCGTGAGATGCACAGGTACAAGCGGCCGAAATGAGTTTTCTCCGCTGGGTGGCGGGTCTCTCCCTTACTGTAAGAATTTTCACCGTTTAATTACAGTAACCTACTGGCAGCTAATGGTTCCAGTATAAAACTGTTTTTCTACAGCACACATACTGTGATTTATCACTAAGTTTATTACTGTAAAAAGTATCACAGTACTGTGCTGTATCAAATATACGCTTCACAGCATAATACTGTCATCTGTTTAGCGGCATTACACTGTTATTTTAGTGTATCTACTGTAATATCCATTAACAGTTAATTACAGTAAAATAATTGTAAGCACTTTAGACTGAGCTTTACAGTATAATGCCACTAGAAGTTAATGAGTTGAACTTTTAATTTTTCAAAATCAAAACCCCTGCAATCTGCTGGCATAAAAATGACTGGAGAAATGGCCTTGCAAGATTATGTTTTTATTAACCAATTATTTTAAAGTGCATCAAATACATTCAATGTACATTTAGTGCATTCTTCTTATTTTCAGTAAAGCATTTTAACATTTATAACATGTCCACTTAATTTCTAACTGGAGACAAAACACTGAACACAAGTCCAGTGTTTAGTTGTCGGCTACATAAAGCCCCACTCAAAGTCTGTGAGATGTTTTATAAGGGTGGCTACGTGAGGATTTACAGTTGCTGCCTTTTTCTGGACCAGCTTCCCGGTCTTCTTGGACACCACCTTTCCCTGGCTAGCCTTTGTTCCCCTCTCAGGGAGAACGCCAATGAATCGCCTAAAAAAGAGAGAAAGCATATTAGATATTCTGTTGTGATTGAAGATTACTTGCAGTCGATACAGAACCCCCCTCACATTGTTATTTAGGAATATGCACTGCACAAATATTAATATCAATTTTAGGATATATGTGAGCCTATACCATAACCACAGCTGTAGATGAGTGAATGCTCTAAAACCCATTAAGACAAATTCAGAGAGGAAGACAATGCTAAAGCCTCCCCAATCCCTCTCTCTATTTATGTTTTCTCTCCATCTACGGGACCGTGTATTTACGCTGATGTTTCCTGCTTTCACCCATTTAACATATCGTTACCTGCTCATTACCTATCTTCTCTGCATCCTGGGGTCACACTGGTGCTTCTTGCCTTTACCCATTCAACATATCTTTACCTGCACATTACCTACCTTCTCTGCATAGTGTGGTCACACTGGTGCTTTCTACCTTTACCCATTCAAAATATCGTTACCTGCACATTACCTACCTTCTCTGTATCCTGGAGTCAAGCTGGTGTTTCCTGCCTTTACTCATTCAACATATCTTTACCTGCACATTACCTACCTTCTCTGTATCCTGGCGTCTAGCTGGTGTTTCCTGCCTTCACCCATTCAACATATCTTTACCTGCACATTACCTACCTTCCCTGCATCCTTGGGTCACACTGGTGCTTCTTTCTTTCACCATACAACATATCTTCACCTGCACATACCTACCTTGTCTGCATGGCCTCGACCACACCTGCGCTTCCTTCTTTCACCCATTTTACCCATTCAACATATCTTCACCCGCACATTACCTACTTGCTCTGCATTCTCGGGTCAAGCTGGTGCTTCCTGCCATCATCCAGTCAACATATCTTTACCTGCAAATTACCTACTTTTTCTGCATCCTGGGGTCAAACAGGTGCTTCCTTTTTTGACCCAGTCAACATATCTTTACCTGCACATTACCTACCTTCTCTGTATCCTAGAGTCAAACTGGTGCTTCGGTCCCTAATAAGAAGGTCCACAAAGGAACAGAAGAGTCATTGATTTAAGGCACAAAATTGGGGAAAGGACAAGTCAAATTCCTGAACAGAGGTGACAAATATAAAATAAAATATCCTAACAGTATTTTAACAGTATCAAGAGGACTTACCTACGAACAAATTCCAATGTCCGAGGACCTTCCTCTTGGTATTCCAAGTTGAACACATAGTAGGTGGCAAGAAGGGCAGCAAGCCCTGAGATTAAGCTAGGTTGGACGCCTTTGCAGATGACATCACCTTCCATGCTGATCATCCAACGTTTTATTGTGACTTTGTCACCAGCAACTGGTACAGTCAAGAAATGCAGTTTATGTTCCTAAACAGTATCCAATATGGGTAGCATTTTAAAAGTATTTGGAATGGCCACCTCACTCGCTCTCTCTTTACTCTGTTTACATCTAGTCTCCGAAGGCAGTGGTTCTCAAATGGGGGTACGCGTACTCCTGGGGGTACTTGAAGGTATGCCAAGGGGTACGTGAGATTTTTTTTTAATATTTTAAAAATAGCAACAATTCAAAAATCCTTTATAAATATATTTATTGAATAATACTTCGACAAAATATGAATGTAAGTTCATAAACTGAACAACTAATCAAGTAGGCTATTCCATTCATTACCATAAAGCCAGAGTTTCCCCCATGCCATGATGGTTTGACCCTACCTGGCGGTGCCACACGGCACCAACTGTCAATCAACTATCCATGTAGAAAACAATGGAGGCTTGGTTAAAGCGTAGTGGACATGTTCCATAAATATTGATGTTAAAGATTTCTTTTTTTGTGAAGAAATGTTGAGAATAAAGTTCATGAATCCAGATGGATCTCTATTGCAATCCCCAAAGAGGGCACTTTAAGTTGATTACTTCTATGTGTAAAAATCTTTATTTATAATTGAATCACTTGTTTATTTTTCAACAAGTTTTTAGTTATTTTTATATCTTTTTTTCCAAATAGTTCAAGAAAGACCACAACAAATGAGCAATATTTTGCACTGTTATACAATTTAATAAATCAGAAACTGATGACATAGTGCTGTATTTTACTTCTTTATCTCTTTTTTTCAACCAAAAATGCTTTGCTCTGATTAGGGGGTACTTGAATTTAAAAAATGTTCACAGGGGTACATCACTGAAAAAAGGTTGAGAACCACTGTCCTAAGGCAGTGGTTCTCAACCTTTTTTCAGTGCTGTGAACATTTTTTTAATGCAAGTAGACCTCCATGTCTTTATAACAGGAATATCCTGAATTCTCAAGTTGCATATCACAATAGTCATCATCAGTGTTAATAACACAAGAGCTGCTTGGATTTGCTGTTGAGCAAGTCAAACTTCGTTCAGTGTAGCCGTAGTGCTTCCTTGACACGTGCGATGTGAAAGTAGACTTAACTGTAAATCTTTTTTCACATTGACTGAAGGGGCACGTAACTGTCGGTAATATGACTTTTCAAATGCAGGAAAAGGGCCCGTATATTATCGCACTTCGCGCTACATGAGACAATATTACAAGGTAAACCTTCTGCGCTATACATATCAGTCCTACTCTTGCCATATTTATGACGACGGCTGTGAGTTTTGAAGGCTGAGAAGTTGGAAAAAACTCTTGTGCATTTAGGGAAAGCACACTTAAACGATGCATTAGGCATACAACTATGACTTCGCATGTGTCTAACATACGCACATACATTGCTGCAAGTCGTAGCACATATGTTGCAAGTTATCATCTTTTATGATGACTATGACAAAAAAGAAGAAAACTTAGCTAGCTAGCATGCGGCGGTACATGCGCGTGGTCAACGATAGTGTCTGTGATGCTGACTGTGACGCTATGTCATTTCGGACTTTATAAATATATATATAAAGTAATTCAAACAGAAAATGACACATCAAGGTACAAGTGACTCTTACCTTGTTATCAAAAACACACGATGCAGTAGGATGGATTTAGCAGGGTCGGCCAGGTGAAATGAAGCTCGGTTGGACGAATTGTGGGCGGACCCAAGAAACAAGTCTGAAAAATACTGAATTACACTGTAGGTTTTACAGTAACTTACTGCTGGTTGATATTTTTTGAAAAATGCAACAACATTTACAGTACTTAACTGCATTTAAGAAGAACATGATAGGTTGATTGGCAACACTAAATAGGCCCTAGTGTGTGAATGTGAGTGTGAATGTTGTCTGTCTATCTGTGTTGGCCCTGCGATGAGGTGGCGACTTGTCCAGGGTGTACCCCGCCTTCCGCCCGATTGTAGCTGAGATAGGCTCCAGCGCCCCCCGCGACCCCGAAGGGAATAAGCGGTAGAAAATGGATGGATGGATGGAGTATATAACTGTAATTTTATTTTTTATTTTTACAGTAATTTTTTACAGTGAAGGTCATGGGTGTCAAACTCTGGCCCATGGGCCAAATTTGGCCCAACGTGTAATTTGACTTGGCCCTTGAGGCAATATCCAATTAACACCAAAGCTGGACCGGCGATTATACATTGCGGCAGTGCCGCGGTAACACCGCATTCACCGCTACTTCTAATACTTGCCAAGACAAAAGTGACTCCAGCACTGCTCCCGAATTTTTTATTTTTTATTTTCAGCTAGTCAAACGAGTGCCGGCCCAGTTTCACGTCAGTGCAGCTTCTGCACCCACACACAATTGAATGCAACGCATACTTCATCAACAGCGATACAGGTTACACTGACGGTAGCCAAATAAAAAACTTTAACACTTTTAGAAATATACGCCACACTGTGAATCCACACCAAACAAGAATGACAAACACATTTTGGGAGAACATCCGCACCGTAACACAACATAAACACAACACAACAAATACCCAGAACCCTTTGTAGCACTAAATCTTCCGGGACGCTACAAGGTGTGTGTGTGTGTGGGGGGGAGGTTTGGTGGTAGCGGGGGTGTATTTTGTAGCGTCCCGAAAGAGTTAGTGCTGCAAAAGATTCTGGGTATTTGTTCTTTTGTGTTTATGTTGTGTTACGGTACGGATGTTCTCCCGAAAGGTGTTTTTTATTTTTGTTTGGTGTGGGTTCACAGTGTGGCGTATATTTCTAACAGTGTTAAAGTTTTTTATACTGGCACCCTCAGTGTAACCTGTATCGCTGTTGATGAAGTATGCGTTGCATTCATTTCTGTATGCGTGCTGAAGCTGCGCATATCTTGTGACTGGGTCTGAATGATGTTAGAATTGGGTGTACGAGATATGACTGTTGAACACCTTGTTCGATAATGAAAGTTGCCTCAGCTCAAAGCCTGAGCCCCGACATTAAAGAACTAGCATCTAAAAAAAGATGCCAGGTATCTGGCTTGGGCACATCAAATTAGATCAGTGTGTTGCAAACTGAGCAGTTTAAAGTCCTGAATGGTTGTTTTATTCATTGTTATTTTATTTTCAATTTTATTAGCCTGTGGAAAAAGTTAATGTTGATATTTACCTCAGAAGGCTGCAAATAGAAAAGAGGCATTCAATTTTTATTTAAATTGTATTTGATATGCAATTGATATTTTTTAATTATTATTATTATTATTTGAAACTCCATTTTTCATGTCACTATAAAGTTATATAAGCCTTGCTTGTTCAATATTCAATGCAAAACTTGTTTGGGTCCCTATTAAAAGGTTAATTTGTTCAACCTTGGCCCGCGGCTTTGTTCAGTTTTAAACTTTGGCCCACTCTGTATTTGAGTTTGACACCCCTGGTGAAGGTGAAGCTCTGTCGTCCTGGAGGCCACGGGGAAGACCCAGGACACACTGGGAACACTATGTCTCCCGGCTGGCCTGGGAACGCCTCGGGATCCCCTGAGAAAAGGTCCTAGGTGAGGGATCAGACAAAGAGCAGCTCAAAGACCTTTATGAAAAGTACAAATCGAGGACCTAGATTTTTTCTCGCCCAGGCGCAGGTCACCGTGGCTCCCCTGTGGAGCCAGGCGCAGAGGTGGGGCACGATGGCGAGCGACTGGTGGCTGGGCCTGTCTCCATGGGGCCTTGCCGGGCTCAGCTCGAAGAGGCAACGTGGGTCAACCCTCCAATGGGCTCACCACTCATGGGCCCATTGAGGTCATAGAGGTCGGATGCAGTGTGAACTGGGCGGCAGCCGAAGGCAGGGCACTTGGCGGTCCGATTATCGGCTACATAAGCTCGCTCTTGGGACGTGGAACGTCACCTCGCTGGGAGGGAAAGAGCCTGAGCTGGTGCGCGAGGTGAAGAAGTTCCGGCTAGATATAGTTGGACTCACTTCGACGCACAGCAAGGGCTCTGGAACCTGTTCTCTCAAGAGGGGCTGGACTCTCTTCCACTCTGGCGTTGCAAGCAATGAGAGGCTGGGGTGGCAATTGTTGTTGCTCAAAGCCTGCACGTTGGACTTTAACCCAGTAGACGAGATGGTAGCTTCCCTCCGCCTTCGGGTTGGGTGACGGGTCCTGACTGTTGTTTGTGTTTACGCACCAAACAGCAGCTCAGAGTACCCACTCTTTTTGGATTCCCTTGAGGGAGTACTGGAGAGTGCTCCCTCGGGTGATTCCCTTGTTCTGTTGGGGGACTTCAATGCTCATGTTGGCAAGGACAGTGAAACCTGGAGAGTCGTGATTGGGAAAAATGGCCACCCGGATCTGAACCCAAGTGGTGCTTTGTTATTGGACTTTTGTGCTCGTCACGGATTGTCCATAACAAACACAATGTTCAAACATAAGGAAGAACTTTGAACATGTCACGAGGGAGGTGCTGGACATTGAGTCTGAGTGGACCATGTTCCGTGCCTCTCTTGTCGAGTCTGCTGATTGGAGCTGTGGCCGCAAGGTGTTTGGTGCCTGTCGTGGCGGTAATCCTAGAACTCGCTGGTGGCCACCAGCAGTGAGGGATGCCGTCAAGCTGAAGAAAGAGCCTATCGGGTCCTTTTGGCTCATGGGACTCCAGAGGCAGCGGGCATACCGACAGGCCAAGCAGTGCCTGGGGAATCTGTGGTGGACTCTCCTATTTCTGGGGCTTAGGTTGCCTAGGTAGTTAAAAAGCTCCTCTGTGGCAAGGCCCCGGTGGTGGATGAGTTCCTTAAGGCTCTGGATACTGTGGGGCTGTCTTGGTTGACAAGACTCTGCAACATCGCGTGAACATTGGGGGCGGTACCTCTGGATTGGCAGACCGGGGTGGTGGTTCCTCTCTTTAAGAAGGGGAACCGTAGGGTGTGTTCCAACTATCGTGAAACACACTCCTCAGCCTTCCCGGTAAGGTCTATTCATGTGTACTGGAGAGGAGGAAACTCGGATCCAGGACGAACAGCGTGGTTTTCGTCCTGGTCGTGGAACGGTAGACCAGGTCTATACTCTCGGCAGGGTCCTTGAGTGTGAAGCGACTGGGATGAGAATCAGCACCTCCAAGTCCAAGTCCATGGTTCTCGCGCAGGAAAGGGTCGAGTGCCATCTCCAGGTTGGGGAGGAGATCTTGCCCCAAGTGGAGGAGTTCAAGTACCTAGGAGTCTTGTTCACGAGTGAGGATAGAGTGGATCGAGAGATCCACAGGCGGATTGGTGCGGCGTCTTCAGTATTGAGGACGCTATATCGATCCGTTGTGGTGAAGAAGGAGCTGAGCCAGAAGGAAAAGCTCTCAATTTACCGTCGATCTACGTTCCCAGCTTTGGGTTATGACCGAAAGGACAAGCGGCCGAAATGCGTTTCCTCTGCCGGGTGGTGGGTCTCTCCCTTAGAGACAGGGTGAGAAGCTCTGTCATCCGGGAGGAACTCAAAGTAAAGCCGCTGCTCCTCCACATTGAGAGGAGGCATGAGGTGGTTCGGGCATCTGCTCAGGATGCCACCCGAACGCCTCTAGGGAGGTGTGGCAAGAGGCCACGGGGAAGACCTAGGACACATTGGAAAGATTATGTCCCCGGCTGGCCTGGGAACGCCTCGGAATACCCCGAGAAGAGCTGGACGAAGTGGCTGGGGAGAGGGAAGTCTGGGATTTCCTGCTCAGGCTGCTGCCCCCGCAACCCGACCTCGGATAAGCGGAAGAAAATGGATGGATTTAGAATGACAGTTATACTGTCAGATTGAGTACAAAAACTAACTAAACCTTACACTATATAATGTTTCTAGTAAAACTCACAAAGATGCATATCTCCAGGCATTATTAGCCATTTTGCATGTGTGGTTTAGGAGTTATGTTTAAATAAATAACTGTCAGATTGAGTGTGACAGTAAACTGTCATAGTGAGTAAAACCCTTATTTTGTATTTGCAAACCTTACAAAAACAACTAAATCTAGTTAAACTCACACAGATACAATATTACAGGCATTTTTAGACACAATGCATGTTTGGTTTTAGAGTAATGTTTATATAACTTTCATATTTATTATTGAATAAAAAAAACAACTAACTTGTGTCTTTGCAAACCTTACAAAATACCATTTTTCTAGTAAAACTAATTAAGATACATGCTCCAGGCATTATTAGCTATTTTGCATGTGTTGTTTGAGTTATGTTTAAATAACTGTCATATTGAGTGTGACAGTATACTGTCATAAAACCCAATTTTTGTATTTTCAACCCTGGTAAAACTCACATATATACAATATTACAGACAGTTTTGGACATAATGCATGTTTGGTTTTGGTTTTGGAGTTATGTTTATATAACTTTCATATATAGTATGACAGCTAAACTGTTATATTGAGTAAAAAAACTAACTTGTGTTTGTCATAAAACCCAATTTTTGTATTAGCAAACAATACAACTGATTCAAATAAAACTCACATGGATTTAGTATTACAGGCATTTTCAGACATTTTGCATGTTTGGTTTAGGAATTATGTTGTAATACATAATACAATACAAATAATTTTTGTGTTTGCAAGCCTTAAAAAAGCATATGTTTCCAGTAAAACTCCCAAAGATGCATTATTTCAGGCATTATTGGCCATTTTTCAGGTGTGGTTTAGGAGTTATGTTAAAATAACTGTCATATTGAGTGTGGCGTTATACTGTCATATTGAGTTAAAAAAAAACTAACTTGTGTCTTTGCAAACCTTACAAAAGAAAATGTTTCTAGCAACACTCACAAATATATTTTTTTTCACGCTATTACACATGTTTCATGTGTATTTAGGAGTTATAATTAAATAACTTTCATATTGAGTGTTAAAGTTATAATGTCATTATGTGTAAAACCTATTTTTTGTATTTGCAAACCTTACAAAAACAATTGATTCTAGTAAAACTTACATAGATTCAATATTACAGGCATTTTTAGACAATTTACATGTTTGGTTTAAAAGTTGTGTTTGAATACATTTGTATTACTTTTTTCGCATTATCTCAGGATTCTAAGATCATTACTTTCATATTGAGTAAAACACTACTTTTTGTTTTTGCAAACCTTACAAACTCACATGAATACATTATTATAAGCAATTTTAGACATGTCACACGTTTGGTTTTGGAGTTATGTTTATATAACTTTTATATTTAGTATGACCGTTATACTGTCATATTGAATAAAAAAAAAACTAGCTTGTATCTTTGCAAACTTTACAAAATATAATTTTTCTAGTAAAACTAACAAAGATACATGTCTCTAGGCATTATTAGCCATTTTGCATGGGTTGTTTAGGAATTATGTTTAAATACATTGTTATTGCTTTTTTCGCGTTATCTCAGGATTCTTAGATCATTACTTTCATATTGAGGAAAAAACTACTTTTTGTTTTTGCAAACCTTACAAACTCACATAAATACATTATCATAGGCAATTTTAGACATGACACACGTTTGGTTCTGGTGTTATGTTTATATAACTTTCATATTTAGTAATACTGTTATACTGTCTTATTGAATAAAAACAACTAGCTTGTGTCTTTGCAAACTTTACAAAATATACATTTCCTAGTAAAACTAACAAAGATACATGTCTCCAGGCATTATTACCCATTTTGCATGGGTTGTTTAGGAATTATGTTTAAAGACATTTTTATTGCTTTTTTCGCATTATCTCAGGATTCTTAGATCATTACTTTCATATTGAGTAAAAAACTACTTTTTGTTTTTGCAAAACTTACAAACTCACATAAATACATTATTACAGACATTTTTAGACATGACACATGTTTGGTTTTGGAGTTATGTTTATATAACTTTTATATTTAGTATGACTGCTATACTGTCATATTGAATAAAAAAAACTAGCTTGTGTCTTTGCAAACTTTACAAAAGATAATTTTTCTAGTAAAACTAACAAAGATACATGTCTCCAGGCATTATTACCCATTTTGCATGGGTTGTTTAGGAATTATGTTTAAATACATTTTTATTGCTTTTTTCGCATTATCTCAGGATTCTTAGATCATTACTTTCATATTGACTAAAAAACTACTTTGTGTTCTTGCAAACCTTACAAACTCACATAAATACATTATTACATGCTTTTTTAGACATAACACATGTTTGGTTTTGGAGTTATGTTTTGATAACTTTCATATTTAGTAGGACTGTTATACTGTCATATTTAATTTTAAAAAACTAGCTTGTGTCTTTGCAAACTTTACAAAATATCATTTTCTAGTAAAACTAACAAAGATACATGTCTCCAGGCATTATTACCCATTTTGCATGGGTTGTTTAGGAATTATGTTTAAATACATTTTTATTGCTTTTTTCGCATTATCTCAGGATTCTTAGATCATTACTTTCATATTGAGTAAAAAACTACTTTTTGTTTTTGCAAACTTTACAAACTCACATAAATACATTATTACAGGCATTTTTAGACATAACACGTTTGGTTTTGGAGTTATGTTTTGATAACTTTCATATTTAGTAGGACTGTTATACTGTCATATTGAATAAAAAAAACTAGCTTGTGTCTTTGATACCTTTGAAAAAGATAATTTTCTAGTAAAACTAACAAAGATACATGTCTCTAGGCATTATTACCCATTTTGCCTGGGTTGTTTAGAAGTTATGTTTAAATACATTTTTATTGCTTTTTTCGCATTATCTCAGGATTCTAAGATCATTACTTTCATATTGAGTAAAAAACTACTTTTTGTTTTTGCAAACCTTACAAACTCACATTAATACATTATTACAGGCATTTTTAGACATGACACATGTTTGGTTTTGGAGTTATGTTTACATAACTTTCATATTTAATATGACTGTTATACTGTCATATTGAATAAAAAAAACTGGCTTGTGTCTTTGCAAACTTTACAAAAGATCATTTTTCCAGTAAAACTAACAAAGATACATGTTTCCAGGCATTATTAGCCATTTTGCATATGTTGTTTAGGAGTAATGTTTAAATACATTTTTATTGCTTTTTTCGCATTATCTCAGGATTTTAAGAACATTACAGTCATATTGAGTAAAAAAAACTACTTTTTGTGTTTGCAAGATTTAAAAAAGCATGTGTTTCGAGTAAAACGGCCAAGGATGCATTATTTCAGGCATTATTAGCCATTTTTCATGTGTGGTTTGAGTTATGGTTAAATAACTGTCATATACTGTCAGTTATGACATAGTAAGTAAAACCTAATTTATGTATTTGCAAACCTTACAAAATCATTTAAATCTAGTAAAACTCACATGGATTCAATATTACAGACATTTTTAGACATTTTGCATGTTTGGTTTAGGAATTATGTTGGAATGATTTTCATTAATTTGTTCGTATTATCTCAGAATTTTAGAACATTACTGTCATATTGAGTAAAAAAATAATTGTTGTGTTTGCAAGCCTTAAAAAAGCATATGTTTCGAGTAAAACTTACAAGAATGCATTATTTCAGGCATTGTTAGTCATTTTTCATGTGTAGTTTAAGAGTTATGTTTAAATAACTGTCATATTGAGTGTGGCAGTTATACTGTCATATTGAGTAAAAAAAACTAACCTGTCTTTGCAAACCTTACAAAAGAAAATGTTTCTAGTAACACTCACAAAGATAAATTTTTTCACGCATTATTAGACATGTTTCATGTGTGGTTAGGAGTTATAAATAAATAATTGTCATATTGAGTGTTACAGTTTTAATGTCATTATGTGTAAAACCTAATTTTTGTATTTGCAAACCTTACAAAAACAATTGATTCTAGTAAAACTTATATAGATTCAATATTACAGGCATTTTTAGACATTTTACATGTTTGGTTTAAAATTTGTGTTTGAATACATTTGTATTGCTTTTTTCGCATTATCTCAGGATTCTAAGAACATTACTTTCATATTGAGTAAAAAACTACTTTTTGTTTTTGCAAACCTTACAAACTCACATAAATACATTTTTACAGGCATTTTTAGACATGACACATGTTTGGTTTTGGAGATATGTTTATATAACTTTCATATTTAGTATGACTGTTATACTGTCATATTGAATAAAAAAAAACTAGCTTGTGTCTTTGATATCTTTACAAAAGATCATTTTTTTAAACTAACAACGTTACATGTCTCCCTAGGCATTATTAGCCATTTTGCATGTGTTGTTTAGGAGTTAGGTTTAAATACATTTGTATTGCTTTTTTCCCATTATCTCAGGGTTCTAAGAACTTTAAAGTCAAGTAAAAAACTACTCTTTGTGTTTGCAAAATGTAAAACTCAGTAAAACTCCCAATGATTCATTATTTCAGGCATTATTAGCCATTTTTTTGTGTGGTTTATGAGTTATGTTTAAATAACAGTCATATTGAGTGTGATTTTGACATTGTGAGTAAAACCTAATTTTTGTATTTGCAAACCTTACAAAAACAACCGATTCCAGGAAAACTCACATTGATACAATATTACAGGCATGTTTAGACATATTGCATGTTTGGTTTTGGAGTTATATTTATATAACCTGCTTTCTGAGCCGCCACCTTTGTGGTTTGCGTGTCCCACTGATCCAGGAACTATGTTGTCCGGGGGCTTCTATGGTCTCCCAAGACAAACAGGTCCTAGGTGAGGGATCAGACAAAGAGCAGCTCAAAGACATTTATTAAAAGTACAATTGAGGACCTAGATTTTTTCTCGCCCGGACGCAGGTCACCGTGACTCCCCTGTGGAGCCAGGCCCAGAGGTGTGGCACGATGGCGATTGACGGGCCTGTCCCCATGGGGCCCAGCCGTGCTCAGCTCGAAGAGGCAACGTGGATCCCCCCTCCAGGGCTCACCACTCATGGGCTGGGTCATAGAGGGTGCAGTGTGAGCTGGGCGGAAGCCGAAGGCAGGGCACTTGGTGGTCCGATTATCGGCTACATAAGCTCGCTCTTGGGACATGGAATGTCACCTCGCTGGGAGGGAAGGAGCCTGAACTGGTGCTTGAGGTGGAGACGTTCCCGGCTAGATATAGTTGGACTCACAGCAAGGGCTCTGGAACCTGTTCTCTCAGAGGGGCTGGACTGAGCTGAACTTTCATTACTTGCAACGCCAGAGTGGAAGAGATTCCACACTGGCGTTGCAACTAATGAGAGGCTGGGGTGGCAATTCTTGTTGCCCCCCGGCTCAAAGCCTGCACGTTGGACTTTAAACCCAATAGACGAGATGGTAGCTTCCTTCAGCCTTCGGGTTGGGTGACGGGTCCTGACTGTTGTTTGTGTTTACACACCAAACAGCAGCTCAGAGTACCAACTCTTTTTGGATTCCCTTGAGGGAGTACTGGAGAGTGCTCCCTCGGGTGATTCCCTTGTTCTGCTGGTGGACTTCAACGCTATGTTGGCAACGACAGTGAAACCTGGAGAGTCGTGATTGGGAAAAATGGCCACCCGGATCTGAACCCAAGTGGTGCTTTGTTATTGGACTTTTGTGCTTGTCACGGATTGTCCATAACAAACACAATGTTCGAACATAAGGGTGTCCATATGTGCACTTGGCACAAGGACACCCTCGGCCGCATGATTGACTTTGTAGTTGTGTCATGGGATTTGCGGCCTCATGTTTTGGACACTCGGTGAAGAGAGGGGCAGAGCTTTCTACCAACCACCACCTGGTGGTGAGCTGGCTCCGATGGTAGGGGGGGATGCCGGTCAGACCTGGCAGGCCCAAACGCATTGTAAGGGTCTGCTGGGAACACCTAGCAGAGTCTCCTGAAGAACTTTGAACATGTCCGGAAGAACTTTGAACATGTCACGAGGGAGGTGCTGGACATTGAGTCTGAGTGGACCATGTTCCGTTCCTCTCTTGTTGAGCCAGCTGATTGAAGCTGTGGCCGCAAGGTGTTTGGTGCCTGTCGTGGCGGTAATCCACCAGCAGTGAGGGATGCTGTCAAGCTGAAGAAAGAGCCACCGGGTCCTTTTGGCTCATGGGACTCCAGAGGCAGTGGGCATACCGACAGGCCAAGCGAGACCTCCTCAGTCCCACCAACACGTCTTCCTATGAGGAAACAGTGCCTGGGAAGTCTGTGGTGGGCTCTCCTATTTCTGGGGCTGAGGTTGCCAAGGTAGTTAAAAAGCTCCTCGTGGCAAGGCCCCGGGGGTATGAGCTCCGTCCGGAGTTCCTTAAGGCTCTGGATGCTGTGGGGCAGTCTTGGTTGACAAGACTCTGCAACATTGCGTCTACATCGGGGGCGGTACCTCTGTATTGGCAGACCGGGGTGGTGGTTCCTCTCTTTAAGAAGGGGAACCGGAGGGTGTGTTCCAACTATCGTAGATCACACTCCTCAGCCTTCCCGGTAAGGTCTATTCATGTGTAATGGAGAGGAGGAACCTCGGATCCAGGACGAACAGTGTGGTTTTCGTCCTGGTCGTGGAACGGTAGACCAGCTCTATACTCTCGGCAGTGTCCTTGAGTGTGCATGGGAGTTTGCCCAACCAGTCTACATAAGTTTTGTGGAGTTGGAGAAGACATTCGACCTTGGCCCCCGGTAAATCCTGTGGGGAGTGCTCAGAGAGTATGCAGTATCGGCATGTCTGATTGTGGCGGGTGTCTCCCTGTATGATCAGTGTCAGAGCTTGGTCCGCATTGCCGGCAGTATGTCGGACCCCTTTCCAGTGAGGGTTGGACTCCGCCAAGGCTGCCCTTTGTCACCGATTCTGTTCATAACTTTAATGGACAGAATATCTAGGCGCAGTCATGGCTTTGAGGATCCCCTCAACGCCATGACTGCGCCTGGTTTGGTGGCTGCAGGATTAGGTCTCTGCTTTTTGCAGATGATGTGGTCCTGATGGCTTCAACTGGCCAAGATCTTCAGCTTTCATTGGATCGGTTCGCAGTGAAGCGACTGGGATGAGAATCAGCACCTCCAAGTCCGAGTCCATGGTTCTCGCCCGGGAAAGGGTGGAGTGCCATCTCGAGGTTGGGAAAGAGATCTTGCCCCAAGTGAAGGAGTTCAAGTACCTAGGAGTCTTGTTCACGAGTGAGGATAGAGTGGATTGTGAGATCTACAGGCGGATCGGTGCGGCGTCTTCAGTAATGAGGACGCTATATCGATCCGTTGTGGTGAAGAAGGAGCTGAGCCAGAAGGAAAAGCTTTCAATTTACCGGTCGATCAACGTTCCCATCCTCACCTATGGTCATGAGCTTTGGGTTATGACCGAAAGGACAAGGTCACGGGTACAAGCGGCCGAAATGAGTTTCCTCCGCCGGGTGGTGGGTCTCTCCCTTAGAGATAGGGTGAGAAGCTCTGTCCTCTGGGAGGAACTCAGTGTAAAGCCGCTGCTCCTCCACATTGAGAGGAGCCAGATGAGGTGGTTCGGGCATCTGCTCAGGATGCCACCCGAACGCCTCCCTAGGTCCGAACGGCAGGAGGCCATGGGGAAGACCTAGGATACATTGGAAAGACTATGGCCTGGGAACGCCTCGGGATCCCCCGAGAAGAGCTGGACGAAGTGGCTGGGGAGAGGGAAGTCTGGGCTCTCTGCTTAGGCTGCTGCCCCCGCAACCCGACCTCGGATAAGCAGAAGAAAATGGATGGATTTAGTATGACAGTTATACTGTCATATTGAGTGTGACAGTATACTGTCATAAAACCCAATTTTTGTATTTGCAAACCTGATTCTAGTAAAACTCACATCTCTACAATATTACAGGCAATTTTGGACATAATGCACGTTTGGTTTTGGAGTTATGTTCATATAACTTTAATATATAGTATGACATCTATACTGTTATAATGAGTAAAAAAACTAACTTGTGTCTGTCATAAAACTCAATTTTTGTATTTGCAAACCTTACAAAAACATATGATTCTAGTAAAACTCACATGGATTCAGTATTACAGGCATTTTTAGACATTTTGCATGTTTGGTTTAGGAATCATGTTGGAATACATTTGTATTGTTTTTTTCACATTATCTCAGCATTTTAAGAACTTACTGTCATATTGAGTAAAAAAAACCTTTTGTGTTTGCAAGCCCTAAAAAAACAACCGATTCTAGTAAAACTCACATTGATACAATATTACAGGCATGTTTAGACATCTTGCATGTTTGGTTTTGGAGTTATGTTTATTTAACCTGCTTTCTGAGCCGCCACCTTTGTGGTTTGCGTGTCCCACTGATCCTAGGAGCTATGTTGTCCGGGGGCTTCTATGCCCCCTGATAGGGTCCCCCAAGACAAACAGGTCCTAGGTGAGGAATCAGACAAAGAGCAGCTCAAAGACCTTTATGAAAAGTACAAATCGAGGACCTAGATATTTTCTCGCCCGGACGCGGGTCACCGTGGCTCCCCTGTGGAGCCAGGCCCAGAGGTGGGGCACGATGGCGAGCGACTGGTGCCCATGGGGCCCAGCTCGAAGAGGCAACGTGGGTCCCCCCTGCAATAGGCTCACCACTCATGGGCTGGGTCATAGAGGTCGGGTGCAGTGTTAGCTGGGCGGAAGCCGAAGGCAGGGCACTTGGCGGTCCGATAATCGGCTACATAAGCTCGCTCTTGGGACGTGGAATGTCACCTCGCGAGGTGGAGAAGTTCCCGGCTAGATAAAGCTGGACTCACTTCGACGCACAGCAAGGGCTCTGGAACCTGTTCTCTCAAGAGGGGTTGGACTCTCTTCCACTCTGGCGTTGCAAGTAATGAGAGGCTGGGTTGGCAATTCTTGTTGCCCCCCGGCTCAAAGCCTGCACGTTGGACTTAACCCAGAAGACGAGATGGTAGCTTCCCTCCGCTTTCGGGTTGGGTGACGGGTCCTGACTGTTGTTGGTGTTTACGCACCAAACAGCAGCTCAGAGTACCCACTCTTTTTGGATTCCCTTGAGAGTGCTCCCTCGGGTGATATCCTGGGGGTCTTCAACGCTCATGTTGGCAACGACTTTGAAACCTGGAGAGTCGTGATTGGGAAACATGGCCACCCGGATCTGAACCCAAGTGGTGCTTTGTTATTGAGCTTTTGTGCTCGTCACGGATTGTCCATAACAAACACAATGTTCAAACATAAGGGTGTCCATATGTGCACTTGGCACCAGGACACCCTCGGCCGCAGTTCCATTATTGACTTTATAGTTGTGTCATGGGATTTGCGGCCTCATGTTTTGGACACTCGGGTGAAGAGAGGGGCGAGCTTTCTACCGATCACCACCTGGTGAGCTGGCTCCGATGGTGGGGTAGGATCCCGGACAGACCTGCATTGTGAGAGTCTTTTGGGAATGCCTAGCAGAGTCTCCTGTCAGAGAGAGTTTCTTTTTCCACCTCCGGAGGAACTTTGAACATGTCACAAAGGAGGTGCTGGACATTGAGTCTGAATGGATCATGTTCCGTGCCTCTCTTGTCAAGCCAGCTGATTGGAGCTGTGGCCGCAAGGTGTTTGGTGCCTGTCGTGGCGGTGACCCTAGAACCCGCTGGTGGCCACCAGCAGTGCGGGATGCCGTCAAGCTGAAGAAAGAGCTTATCTGGTCCTTTTGGCTCATGGGACTCCAGAGGCAGCGGGCATACCGACAGGCCAAGCAGTGCCTGGGGAATCTGTGGTGGGCTCTCCTATTTCTGGGGCTGAGGTTGCCAAGGTAGTTTTAAAAGCTCCTCTGTGGCAAGGCCCCGGGGGTGGATGAGCTCCGTCCGGAGTTCCTTAAGGCTCTGGATGCTGTGGGGCTGTTTTAGTTGACAAGACTCTGCAACATCGCGTGGACATCAGGGGCGGTACCTCTGGATTGGCAGACCGGGGTGGTGGTTCCTCTCTTTAAGAAGGGGAACCGGAGGGTGTGTTCCAACTATCGTAGATCACACTCCTCAGCCTTCCCGGTAAGGTCTATTCATGTGTACTGGAGAGGAGGAACCTCGGATCCAGGACGAACAGTGTGGTTTTCGTCCTGGTCGTGGAACGGTAGACCAGCTCTATACTCTCGGCAGGGTCCTTGAGTGTGCATGGGAGTTTGTCCAACCAGTCTACATGTGCTTTGTGGACTTGGAGAAGACATTCGACCGTGGCCACCCCGGGAAGTCCTGTGGGGAGTGCTCAGAGAGTATGGGGTATCGGCATGTCTGATTGTGGCGGGTCGCTCCCTGTATGATCGGTGTCAGAGCTTGGTCCGCATTGCCAGCAGTAAGTTGGCTGCCCTTTGTCACCAAATGTGTTCATAAATTTTATGGACATAATTTCTAGGCGCAGTCATGGCGTTGAGGGGATCCGGTTTGGTGGCTGCAGGATTAGGTCTCTCCTTTTTGCAGATGATGTGGTCCTTATGGCTTTAACTGGCCAGGATCTTCAGCTCTCATTGGATTGGTTCGCAGCCGAGTGTGAAGCGACTGGGATGAGAATCAGCACCTCCAAGTCCGAGGTTCTCGCCCGGGAAAGGGTGGAGTGCCATCTCGAGGTTGGGCAGGAGATTTTGCCCCAAGTGGATGAGTTCAAGTACCTGGAGTCTTGTTCATGAGTGAGGGAAGAGTGGATCTTGAGTAATGAGGACGCTATATAGATTTGTTGTGGTAAGAAGGAGCTGCGCCAGAAGGAAAAGCTCTCAATTTACCGGTCAATCTACGTTCCCATCCTCACCTATGGTCATGAGCTTTGGGTTATGACCGAAAGGACAAGATCACGGGTACAAGCGGCCGAAATGAGTTTTCTCCGCTGGGTGGCGGGTCTCTCCCTTACTGAAAGAATTTTCACCGTTTAATTACAGTAACCTACTGGCAGCTAATGGTTCCAGTATAAAACTGTTTTTCTACAGCACACATACTGTGATTTATCACTACAGTTTATTACTGTAAAAAGTATCACAGTACTGTGCTGTATCAAATATACGCTTCACAGCATAATACTGTCATCTGTTTAGCGGCATTACACTGTTATTTTAGTGTATCTACTGTAATATCCATTAACAGTTAATTACAGTAAAATAATTGTAAGCACTATAGACTGAGCTTTACAGTATAATGCCACTAGAAGTTAATGAGTTGAACTTTTAATTTTTCAAAATCAAAACCCCTGCAATCTGCTGGCATAAAAATGACTGGAGAAATGGCCTTGCAAGATTATGTTTTTATTAACCAATTATTTTAAAGTGCATCAAATAAATTCAATGTACATTTAGTGCATTCTTCTTATTTTCAGTAAAGCATTTTAACATTTATAACATGTCCACTTAATTTCTAACTGGAGACAAAACACTGAACACGAGTCCAGTGTTTAGTTGTCGGCTACATAAAGCCCCACTCAAAGTCTGTGAGATGTTTTATAAGGGTGGCTACGTGAGGATTTACAGTTGCTGCCTTTTTCTGGACCAGCTTCCCGGTCTTCTTGGACACCACCTTTCCCTAGCTAGCCTTTGTTCCCCTCTCAGGGTTAACGCCAATGAATCGCCTAAAAAAGAGAGAAAGCATATTAGATATTCTGTTGTGATTGAAGATTACTTGCAGTCGATACAGAACCCCCCTCACATTGTTATTTAGGAATATGCACTGCACAAATATTAATATCAATTTTAGGATATATTTGAGCCTATACCATAACCACAGCTGTAGATGAGTGAATGCTCTAAAACCCATTAAGACCAATTCAGAGAGGAAGACAATGCTAAAGCCTCCCCAATCCCTCTCTCTATTTATGTTTTCTCTCCATCTACGGGACCGTGTATTTACGCTGATGTTTCCTGCTTTCACCCATTTAACATATCGTTACCTGCTCATTACCTATCTTCTCTGCATCCTGGGGTCACACTGGTGCTTCTTGCCTTTACCCATTCAACATATCTTTACCTGCACATTACCTACCTTCTCTGTATCCTGGAGTCAAGCTGGTGTTTCCTGCCTTTACTCATTCAACATATCTTTACCTGCACATTACCTACCTTCCCTGCATCCTTGGGTCACACTGGTGCTTCTTTCTTTCACCATACAACATATCTTCACCTGCACATACCTACCTTGTCTGCATGGCCTCGACCACACCTGCGCTTCCTTCTTTCACCCATTCAACATACCTTCACCCGCACATTACCTACCTTCCCTGCATAGTGGGGTCACACTGGTGCTTCCTGCCTTTACCCATTCAACATATCTTCACCCGCACATTACCTACTTGCTCTGCATTCTCGGGTCAAGCTGGTGCTTCCTGCCATCATCCAGTCAACATATCTTTACCTGCAAAGTACCTACTTTTTCTGCATCCTGGGGTCAAACAGGTGCTTCCTTCTTTGACCCAGTCAACATATCTTTACCTGCACATTACCTACCTTCTCTGTATCCTAGAGTCAAACTGGTGCTTCGGTCCCTAATAAGAAGGTCCACAAAGGAACAGAAGAGTCATTGATTTAAGGCACAAAATTGGGGAAAGGACAAGTCAAATTCCTGAACAGAGGTGACAAATATAAAATAAAATATCCTAACAGTATTTTAACAGTATCAAGAGGATTTACCTTTGAACAAATTCCAATGTCCGAGGACCTTCCTCTTGGTATTCCAAGTTGAACACATAGTAGGTGGCAAGAAGGGCAGCAAGCCCTGAGATTAAGCTAGGTTGGACGCCTTTGCAGATGACATCACCTTCCATGCTGATCATCCAACGTTTTATTGTGACTTTGTCACCAGCAACTGGTACAGTCAAGAAATGCAGTTTATGTTCCTAAACAGTATCCAATATGGGTAGCATTTTAAAAGTATTTGGAATGGCCACCTCACTCGCTCTCTCTTTCCTCTGTTTACAGCTAGTCTCCTAAGGCAGTGGTTCTCAAATGGGGGTACGCGTACTCCTGGGGGTACTTGAAGGTATGCCAAGGGGTACGTGAGATTTTTTTTTAATATTCTAAAAATAGCAACAATTCAAAAATCCTTTATAAATATATTTATTGAATAATACTTCGACAAAATATGAATGTAAGTTCATAAACTGAACAACTAATCAAGTAGGCTATTCCATTCATTACCATAAAGCCAGAGTTTCCCCCATGCCATGATGGTTTGACCCTACCTGGCGGTGCCACACGGCACCAACTGTCAATCAACTATCCATGTAGAAAACAATGGAGGCTTGGTTAAAGCGTAGTGGACATGTTCCATAAATATTGATGTTAAAGATTTCTTTTTTTTTGAAGAAATGTTGAGAATGAAGTTCATGAATCCAGATGGATCTCTATTGCAATCCCCAAAGAGGGCACTTTAAGTTGATTACTTCTATGTGTAAAAATCTTTATTTATAATTGAATCACTTGTTTATTTTTCAACAAGTTTTTAGTTATTTTTATATCTTTTTTTCCAAATAGTTCAAGAAAGACCACAACAAATGAGCAATATTTTGCACTGTTATACAATTTAATAAATCAGAAACTGATGACATAGTGCTGTATTTTACTTCTTTATCTCTTTTTTTCAACCAAAAATGCTTTGCTCTGATTAGGGGGTACTTGAATTTAAAAAATGTTCACAGGGGTACATCACTGAAAAAAGGTTGAGAACCACTGTCCTAAGGCAGTGGTTCTCAACCTTTTTTCAGTGCTGTGAACATTTTTTTAATGCAAGTAGACCTCCATGTCTTTATAACAGGAATATCCTGAATTCTCAAGTTGCATATCACAATAGTCATCATCAGTGTTAATAACACAAGAGCTGCTTGGATTTGCTGTTGAGCAAGTCAAACTTCGTTCAGTGTAGCCGTAGTGCTTCCTTGACACGTGCGATGTGAAAGTAGACTTAACTGTAAATCTTTTTTCACATTGACTGAAGGGGCACGTAACTGTCGGTAATATGACTTTTCAAATGCAGGAAAAGGGCCCGTATATCATCGCACTTCGCGCTACATGAGACAATATTACAAGGTAAACCTTCTGCGCTATACATATCAGTCCTACTCTTGCCATATTTATGACGACGGCTGTGAGTTTTGAAGGCTGAGAAGTTGGAAAAAACTCTTGTGCATTTAGGGAAAGCACACTTAAACGATGCATTAGGCATACAACTATGACTTCGCATGTGTCTAACATACGCAAATACATTGCTGCAAGTCGTAGCACATATGTTGCAAGTTATCATCTTTTATGATGACTATGACAAAAAAGAAGAAAACTTAGCTAGCTAGCATGCGGCGGTACATGCGCGTGGTCAACGATAGTGTCTGTGATGCTGACTGTGACGCTATGTCATTTCGGACTTTATAAATATATATATAAAGTAATTCAAACAGAAAATGACACATCAAGGTACAAGTGACTCTTACCTTGTTATCAAAAACACACAATGCAGTAGGATGGATTTAGCAGGGTCGGCCAGGTGAAATGAAGCTCGGTTGGACGAATTGTGGGCGGACCCAAGAAACAAGTCTGAAAAATACTGAATTACACTGTAGGTTTTACAGTAACTTACTGCTGGTTGATATTTTTTGAAAAATGCAACAACATTTACAGTACTTAACTGCATTTAAGAAGAACATGATAGGTTGATTGGCAACACTAAATTGGCCCTAGTGTGTGAATGTGAGTGTGAATGTTGTCTGTCTATCTGTGTTGGCCCTGCGATGAGGTGGCGACTTGTCCAGGGTGTACCCCGCCTTCCGCCCGATTGTAGCTGAGATAGGCTCCAGCGCCCCCCGCTACCCCGAAGGGAATAAGCGGTAGAAAATGGATGGAGTATATAACTGTAATTTTATTTTTTATTTTTACAGTAATTTTTTACAGTGAAGGTCATGGGTGTCAAACTCATGTAATTTGACTTGGCCCTTGAGGCAATATCAAATTAACACTAAAGCTGGACCGGCGATTATACATTGCGGCAGTGCCGCGGTAACACCGCATTCACCGCTACTTCTAATACTTGCCAAGACAAAAGTGACTCCAGCACTGCTCCCGAATTTTTTATTTTTTATTTTCAGCTAGTCAAACGAGTGCCGGCCCAGTTTCACGTCAGTGCAGCTTCTGCACCCACACACAATTGAATGCAACGCATACTTCATCAACAGCGATACAGGTTACACTGACGGTAGCCAAATAAAAAACTTTAACACTTTTAGAAATATACGCCACACTGTGAATCCACACCAAACAAGAATGACAAACACATTTCGGGAGAACATCCACACCGTAACACAACATAAACACAACAGAACAAATACCCGGAACTCTTTGTAGCACTAAATCTTCCGGGACGCTACAAGGTGTGTGTGTGTGTGGGGGGCGGGGGTTTGGTGGTAGCGGGGGTGTATTTTGTAGCGTCCCGAAAGAGTTAGTGCTGCAAAAGATTCTGGGTATTTGTTCTTTTGTGTTTATGTTATGTTACGGTGCAGATGTTCTCCCGAAAAGTGTTTTTTATTTTTGTTTGGTGTGGGTTCACAGTGTGGCGTATATTTCTAACAGTGTTAAAGTTTTTTATACTGGCACCCTCAGTGTAACCTGTATCGCTGTTGATGAAGTATGCGTTGCATTCATTTGTGTATGCGTGCTGAAGCTGCACATATCTTGTGACTGGGTCTGAATGATGTTAGAATTGGGTGTACGAGATATGACTGTTGAACACCTTATTCGATAATGAAAGTTGCCTCAGCTCAAAGCCTGAGCCCCGACATTAAAGAACTAGCATCTAAAAAAAGATGCCAGGTATCTGGCTTGGGCACATCAAATTAGATCAGTGTGTTGCAAACTGAGCAGTTTAAAGTCCTGAATGGTTGTTTTATTCATTGTTATTTTATTTTCAAATTTATTAGCCTGTGGAAAAAGTTAATGTTGATATTTACCTCAGAAGGCTGCAAATAGAAAAGAGGCATTCAATTTTTATTTAAATTGTATTTGATATGCAATTGATATTTTTTAATTATTATTATTATTATTTGAAACTCCATTTTGCATGTCACTATAAAGTTATATAAGCCTTGCTTGTTCAATATTCAATGCAAAACTTGTTTGGGTCCCTATTAAAAGGTTAATTTGTTCAACCTTGGCCCGCGGCTTTGTTCAGTTTTAAACTTTGGCCCACTCTGTATTTGAGTTTGACACCCCTGGTGAAGGTGAAGCTCTGTCGTCCTGGAGGCCACGGGGAAGACCCAGGACACACTGGGAACACTATGTCTCCCGGCTGGCCTGGGAACGCCTCGGGATCCCCTGAGAAAAGGTCCTAGGTGAGGGATCAGACAAAGAGCAGCTCAAAGACCTTTATGAAAAGTACAAATCGAGGACCTAGATTTTTTCTCGCCCAGGCGCAGGTCACCGTGGCTCCCCTGTGGAGCCAGGCGCAGAGGTGGGGCACGATGGCGAGCGACTGGTGGCCGGGCCTGTCTCCATGGGGCCCTGCCGGGCTCAGCTCGAAGAGGCAACGTGGGTCAACCCTCCAATGGGCTCATCACTCATGGGCCCATTGAGGTCATAGAGGTCAGATGCAGTGTGAACTGGGCTAGAGCCGAAGGCAGGGCACTTGGCGGTCCGATTATCGGCTACATAAGCTCGCTCTTGGGACGTGGAACGTCACCTCGCTGGGAGGGAAAGAGCCTGAGCTGGTGCGCAAGGTGAAGAAGTTCTGGCTAGATATAGTTGGACTCACTTCGACGCACAGCAAGGGCTCTGGAACCTGTTCTCTTAAGAGGGGCTGGACTCTCTTCCACTCTGGCGTTGCAAGCAATGAGAGGCTGGGGTGGCAATTGTTGTTGCTCAAAGCCTGCACGTTGGACTTTAACCCAGTAGACGAGATGGTAGCTTCCCTCCGCTTTCGGGTTGGGTGACGGGTCCTGACTGTTGTTTGTGTTTACGCACCAAACAGCAGCTCAGAGTACCCACTCTTTTTGGATTCCCTTGAGGGAGTACTGGAGAGTGCTCCCTCGGGTGATTCCCTTGTTCTGTTGGGGGACTTCAATGCTCATGTTGGCAAGGACAGTGAAACCTGGAGAGTCGTGATTGGGAAAAATGGCCACCCGGATCTGAACCCAAGTGGTGCTTTGTTATTGGACTTTTGTGCTCGTCACGGATTGTCCATAACAAACACAATGTTCAAACATAAGGAAGAACTTTGAACATGTCACGAGGGAGGTGCTGGACATTGAGTCTGAGTGGACCATGTTCCGTGCCTCTCTTGTCGAGCCTGCTGATTGGAGCTGTGGCCGCAAGGTATTTGGTGCCTGTCGTGGCGGTAATCCTAGAACTCGCTGGTGGCCACCAGCAGTGAGGGATGCCGTCAAGCTGAAGAAAGAGCCTATCGGGTCCTTTTGGCTCATGGGACTCCAGAGGCAGCGGGCATACCGACGGCCAAGCAGTGCCTGGGGAATCTGTGGTGGACTCTCCTATTTCTGGGGCTTAGGTTGCCTAGGTAGTTAAAAAGCTCCTCTGTGGCAAGGCCCCGGTGGTGGATGAGTTCCTTAAGGCTCTGGATACTGTGGGGCTGTCTTGGTTGACAAGACTCTGCAACATCGCGTGAACATTGGGGGCGGTACCTCTGGATTGGCAGACCGGGGTGGTGGTTCCTCTCTTTAAGAAGGGGAACCGGAGGGTGTGTTCCAACTATCGTGAAACACACTCCTCAGCCTTCCCGGTAAGGTCTATTCATGTCTACTGGAGAGGAGGAAACTCGGATCCAGGACGAACAGCGTGGTTTTCGTCCTGGTCGTGGAAGGGTAGACCAGGTCTATACTCTCGGCAGGGTCCTTGACTGTGAAGCGACTGGGATGAGAATCAGCACCTCCAAGTCCAAGTCCATGGTTCTCGCGCAGGAAAGGGTCGAGTGCCATCTCCAGGTTGGGGAGGAGATCTTGCCCCAAGTGGAGGAGTTCAAGTACCTAGGAGTCTTGTTCACGAGTGAGGATAGAGTGGATCGAGAGATCCACAGGCGGATTGGTGCGGCGTCTTCAGTATTGAGGACGCTATATCGATCCGTTGTGGTGAAGAAGGAGCTGAGCCAGAAGGAAAAGCTCTCAATTTACCGTCGATCTACGTTCCCAGCTTTGGGTTATGACCGAAAGGACAAGCGGCCGGAATGCGTTTCCTCTGCCGGGTGGTGGGTCTCTCCCTTAGAGACAGGGTGAGAAGCTCTGTCATCCGGGAGGAACTCAAAGTATAGCCGCTGCTCCTCCACATTGAGAGGAGCCATGAGGTGGTTCGGGCATCTGCTCAGGATGCCACCCGAACGCCTCTAGGGAGGTGTGGCAGGAGGCCACGGAGAAGACCTAGGACACATTGGAAAGACTATGTCCCCGGCTGGCCTGGGAACGCCTCGGAATACCCCGAGAAGAGCTGGACGAAGTGGCTGGGGAGAGGGAAGTCTGGGATTTTCTGCTCAGGCTGCTGCCCCCGCAACCCGACCTCGGATAAGCGGAAGAAAATGGATGGATTTAGAATGACAGTTATACTGTCAGATTGAGTACAAAAACTAACTAAACCTTACACAATATAATGTTTCTAGTAAAACTCAGAAAGATACATATCACCAGGCATTATTAGCCATTTTGCATCTGTGGTTTAGGAGTTATGTTTAAATAAATAACTGTCAGATTGAGTGTGACTGTAAACCGTCATAGTGAGTAAAACCCTTATTTTGTATTTGCAAACCTTACAAAAACAACTAAATCTAGTTAAACTCACACAGATACAATATTACAGACATTTTTAGACATAATGCATGTTTGGTTTTAGATTAATGTTTATATAACTTTCATATTTAGTATGACAGCTGTACTGTCATATTGAATAAAAAAACAACTAACTTGTGTCTTTGCAAACCTTACAAAATACCATTTTTCTAGTAAAACTAACTAGATACATGCTCCAGGCATTATTAGCCATTTTGCATGTGTTGTTTGAGTTATGTTTAAATAACTGTCATATTGAGTGTGACAGTATACTGTCATAAAACCCAATTTTTGTATTTGCAACCCTGATTCTAGTAAAACTCACATATATACAATATTACAGGCAGTTTTGGACATAATGCATGTTTGGTTTTGGAGTTATGTTTATATAACTTTCATATATAGTATGACAGCTAAACTGTTATATTGAGTAAAATAACTAACTTGTGTTTGTCATAAAACCCAATTTTTGTATTAGCAAACCATACAACTGATTCAAATAAAACTCACATGGATTCAATATTACAGGCATTTTCAGACATTTTGCATGTTTGGTTTAGGAATTATGTTGTAATACATTTGTATTGCTTTTTTCACATTATCTCAGGATTTTTAGAACATTACTGTCATATTGAGTAAAAAAATAATTTTTGTGTTTGCAAGCCTTAAAAAAAGCATATGTTTCCAGTAAAACTCCCAAAGATGCATTATTTCAGGCATTATTAGCCAGTTTTCAGGTGTGGTTTAGGAGTTATGTTTAAATAACTGTCATATTGAGTGTGGCGTTACACTGTCATATTGAGTTAAAAAAAACTAACTTGTGTCTTTGCAAACCTTACAAAAGAAAATGTTTCTAGCAACACTCACAAAGATAATTTTTTTCACGCTATTAGACATGTTTCATGTGTATTTAGGAGTTATAATTAAATAACTTTCATATTGAGTGTTAAAGTTATAATGTCATTATGTGTAAAACCTAATTTTTGTATTTGCAAACCTTACAAAAACAATTGATTCTAGTAAAACTTACATAGATTCAATATTACAGGCATTTTTAGACAATTTACATGTTTGGTTTAAAAGTTGTGTTTGAATACATTTGTATTGCTTTTCTCGCATTATCTCAGGATTCTAAGATCATTACTTTCATATTGAGTAAAAAACTACTTTTTGTTTTTGCAAACCTTACAAACTCACCATTATACATTATTACAGCCATTTTTAGATATAACACATGTTTGCTTTTGGAGTTATGTTTTGATAATTTTCATATTTAGTAGGACTGTTATACTGTCTTATTGAATAAAAACAACTAGCTTGTGTCTTTGCAAACTTTACAAAATATACATTTCCTAGTAAAACTAACAAAGATACATGTCTCCAGGCATCATTACCCATTTTGCCTGGGTTGTTTAGGAGTTATGTTTAAATACATTTTTATTGCTTTTTTCGCATTATCTCAGGATTCTAAGATCATTACTTCCATATTGAGTAAAAAACTACTTTTTGTTTTTGCAAACCTTACAAACTCACATAAATACATTATTACAGACATTTTTAGACATGACACATGTTTGGTTTTGGAGTTATGTTTATATAACTTTTATATTTAGTATGACTGTTATACTGTCATATTGAATAAAAAAAAACTAGCTTGTGTCTTTGCAAACTTTACAAAATATAATTTTTCTATTAAAACTAACAAAGATACATGTCTCCAGGCATTATTACCCATTTTGCATGGGTTGTTCAGGAATTATGTTTAAAGACATTTTTATTGCTTTTTTCGCATTATCTCAGGATTCTTAGATCATTATTTTCATATTGAGTAATAAACTACTTTTTGTTTTTGCAAACCTTACAAACTCACATAAATACTTTATTTAAGGCATTTTTAGACATGACACATGTTTGGTTTTGGAGTTATGTTTATATAACTTTTATTATTAGTATGACTGTTATACTGTCATATTGAATTAAAAAAAACTAGCTTGTGTCTTTGCAAACTTTACAAAAGATCATTTTTCTAGTAAAACTAACAAAGATACATGTCTCCAGGCATTATTACCCATTTTGCATTGGTTGTTTAGGAATTATGTTTGAATACATTTGTATTGCTTTTTTCGCATTATCTCAGGATTTTAAGATCATTACTTTCATATTGAGTAAAAAACTACTTTTTGTTTTTGCAAACCTTACAAACTCACAATAATACATTATTGCAGCCATTTTTAGATATAACACATGTTTGGTTTTGGAGTTATGTTTTGATAATTTTCATATTTAGTAGGACTGTTATACTGTCTTATTGAATTAAAAACAACTAGCTTGTGTCTTTGCAAACTTTACAAAATATACATTTCCTAGTAAAACTAACAAAGATACATGTCTCCAGGCATCATTACCCATTTTGCCTGGGTTGTTTAGGAGTTATGTTTAAATACATTTTTATTGCTTTTTTCGCATTATCTCAGGATTCTAAGATCATTACTTTCATATTGAGTAAAAAACTACTTTTTGTTTTTGCAAACCTTACAAACTCACATAAATACATTATTAAAGGCATTTTTAGAGATGACACATGTTTGGTTTTGGAGTTATGTTTATAACTTTCATATTTAGTATGAAGGTTATACTGTCATATTGAATAAAAAAACTGGCTTGTGTCTTTGCAAACTTTACAAAAGATCATTTTTCTAGTAAAACTAACAAAGATAAATGTCACCAGGCATTATTACCCATTTTGCATGAGTTGTTTAGGAATTATGTTTAAAGACATTTTTATTGCTTTTTTTGCATTATCTCAGGATTTTAAGATCATTACTTTCATATTGAGTAAAAAACTACTTTTTGTTTTTGCAAACCTTACAAACTCACAATAATACATTATTGCAGCCATTTTTAGATATAACACATGTTTGGTTTTGGAGTTATGTTTTGATAATTTTCATATTTAGTATGACTTTTATACTGTCATATTGAATAAAAAAAAACTAGCTTGTGTCTTTGCAAACTTTACAAAAGATCATTTTTCTATTAAAACTAACAAAGATACATGTCTCCAGGCATTATTACCCATTTTGCATGGGTTGTTCAGGAATTATGTTTAAAGACATTTTTATTGCTTTTTTTGCATTATCTCAGGATTCTTAGATCATTACTTTCATATTGAGTAAAAAACTACTTTTTGTTTTTGCAAACCTTACAAACTCACATAAATACATTATTAAAGGCATTTTTAGAGATGACACATGTTTGGTTTTGGAGTTATGTTTATATAACTTTTATTATTAGTATGACTGTTATACTGTCATATTGAATTAAAAAAAACTAGCTTGTGTCTTTTCAAACTTTACAAAAGATCATTTTTCTAGTAAAACTAACAAAGATACATGTCTCCAGGCATTATTACCCATTTTGCATGGGTTGTTTAGGAATTATGTTTAAATACATTTTTATTGCTTTTTTCGCATTATCTCAGGATTTTAAGATCATTACTTTCATATTGAGTAAAAAACTACTTTTTGTTTTTGCAAACCTTACAAACTCACAATAATACATTATTAGAGGCATTTTTAGACATGACACATGTTTGGTTTTGGAGTTATGTTTATAACTTTCATATTTAGTATGACTGTTATACTGTCATATTGAATAAAAAAAACTGGCTTGTGTCTTTGCAAACTTTACAAAAGATCATTTTTCTAGTAAAACTAACAAAGATACATGTCTCCAGGCATTATTACCCATTTTGCATGGGTTGTTCAGGAATTATGTTTAAAGACATTTTTATTGCTTTTTTCGCATTATCTCAGGATTCTAAAATCCTTACTTTCATATTGAGGAAAAAACTACTTTTTGTTTTTGCAAACCTTACAAACTCACATAAATACATTATTATAGGCAATTTTAGACATGACACACGTTTGGTTCTGGAGTTATGTTTATATAACTTTCATATTTAGTATGACTGTTATACTGTCATATTGAATTAAAAAAAACTAGCTTGTGTCTTTGCAAACTTTACAAAAGATCATTTTTCTAGTAAAACTAACAAAGATACATGTCTCCAGGCATTATTACCCATTTTGCATGGGTTGTTTAGGAATTATGTTTAAATACATTTTTATTGCTTTTTTCGCATTATCTCAGGATTTTAAGATCATTACTTTCATATTGAGTAAAAAACTACTTTTTGTTTTTGCAAACCTTACAAACTCACAATAATACATTATTAGAGGCATTTTTAGACATGACACATGTTTGGTTTTGGAGTTATGTTTATAACTTTCATATTTAGTATGACTGTTATACTGTCATATTGAATAAAAAAAACTGGCTTGTGTCTTTGCAAACTTTACAAAAGATCATTTTTCTAGTAAAACTAACAAAGATACATGTCTCCAGGCATTATTACCCATTTTGCATGTGTTGTTTAGGAATTATGTTTAAAGACATTTTTATTGCTTTTTTCGCATTATCTCAGGATTCTTAGATCATTACTTTCATATTGAGTAAAAAACTACTTTTTGTTTTTGCAAACCTTACAAACTCACATAAATACATTATGACAGGCATTTTTAGACATGACACATGTTAGGTTTTGGAGTTATGTTTATATAACTTTTACATTTAATATGACTGTTATACTGTCATATTGAATTAAAAAAAACTAGCTTGTGTCTTTGCAAACTTTACAAAAGATCATTTTTCTAGTAAAACTAACAAAGATACATGTCACCAGGCATTATTACCCATTTTGCATGGGTTGTTTAGGAATTATGTTTAAATACATTTTTATTGCTTTTTTCGCATTATCTCAGGATTCTTAGATCATTACTTTCATATTGAGTAAAAAACTACTTTTTGTTTTTGCAAACCTTACAAACTCACATAAATACATTATGACAGGCATTTTTAGACATGACACATGTTTGGTTTTGGAGTTATGTTTATATAACTTTCATATTTAGTATGACTGTTATACTGTCATATTGAATAAAAAAAAACTAGCTTGTGTCTTTGTAAACTTTACAAAAGATCATTTTTCTATTAAAACTAACAAAGATACATGTCTCCAGGCATTATTACCCATTTTGCATGGGTTGTTCAGGAATAATGTTTAAAGACATTTTTATTGCTTTTTTCGCATTATCTCAGGATTCTTAGATCATTACTTTCATATTGAGTAAAAAACTACTTTTTGTTTTTGCAAACCTTACAAACTCACATAAATACATTATTAAAGGCATTTTTAGAGATGACACATGTTTGCTTTTGGAGTTATGTTTATATAACTTTTATTATTAGTATGACTGTTATACTGTCATATTGAATAAAAAAAAACTAGCTTGTGTCTTTGCAAACTTTACAAAAGATCATTTTTCTAGTAAAACTAACAAAGATACATGTCTCCAGGCATTATTACCCATTTTTCATGGGTTGTTTAGGAATTATGTTTAAAGACATTTTTATTGCTTTTTTCGCATTATCTCAGGATTCTAAAATCCTTACTTTCATATTGAGGAAAAAACTACTTTTTGTTTTTGCAAACCTTACAAACTCACATAAATACATTATTATAGGCAATTTTAGACATGACACACGTTTGGTTCTGGAGTTATGTTTATATAACTTTCATATTTAGTATGACTGTTATACTGTCTTATTGAATAAAAACAACTAGCTTGTGTCTTTGCAAACTTTACAAAAGATACATTTTCTAGTAAAACTAACAAAGATACATGTCTCCAGGCATTATTACCCATTTTCCCTAGGTTGTTTAGGAATTATGTTTAAATACATTTTTATTGCTTTTTTCGCATTATCAGGATTTTAAGATCATTACTTTTATATTGAGTAAAAAACTACTTTTTGTTTTTGCAAACCTTACAAACTCACATAAATACATTATTACAGGCATTTTTAGACATGACACATGTTTGGTTTTGGAGTTATGTTTATATAACTTTCATATTTAGTATGACTGTTATACTGTCATATTGAATAAAAAAAAACTGGCTTGTGTCTTTGCAAACTTTACAAAAGATCATTTTTCCAGTAAAACTAAAAAAGATACATGTTCCCAGGCATTATTAGCCATTTTGCATATGTTGTTTAGGAGTAATGTTTAAATGCATTTTTATGCTTTTTTCGCATTATCTCAGGATTTTAAGAACATTACAGTCATATTGAGTAAAAAAAACTACTTTTTGTGTTTGCAAGATTTAAAAAAGCATGTGTTTCGAGTAAAACGGCCAAGGATGCATTATTTCAGGCATTATTAGCCATTTTTCATGTGTGGTTTGAGTTATGGTTAAATAACTGTCATATACTGTCAGTTATGACATAGTAAGTAAAACCTAATTTATGTATTTGCAAACCTTACAAAATCATTTAAATCTAGTAAAACTCACATGGATTCAATATTACAGACATTTTTAGACATTTTGCATGTTTGGTTTAGGAATTATGTTGGAATGATTTTCATTAATTTGTTCGTATTATCTCAGAATTTTAGAACATTACTGTCATATTGAGTAAAAAAATAATTGTTGTGTTTGCAAGCCTTAAAAAAGCATATGTTTCGAGTAAAACTTACAAGAATGCATTATTTCAGGCATTGTTAGTCATTTTTCATGTGTAGTTTAAGAGTTATGTTTAAATAACTGTCATATTGAGTGTGGCAGTTATACTGTCATATTGAGTAAAAAAAAACTAACCTGTCTTTGCAAACCTTACAAAAGAAAATGTTTCTAGTAACACTCACAAAGATAAATTTTTTCACGCATTATTAGACATGTTTCATGTGTGGTTAGGAGTTATAAATAAATAATTGTCATATTGAGTGTTACAGTTTTAATGTCATTATGTGTAAAACCTAATTTTTGTATTTGCAAACCTTACAAAAACAATTGATTCTAGTAAAACTTATATAGATTCAATATTACAGGCATTTTTAGACATTTTACATGTTTGGTTTAAAATTTGTGTTTGAATACATTTGTATTGCTTTTTTCGCATTATCTCAGGATTCTAAGAACATTACTTTCATATTGAGTAAAAAACTACTTTTTGTTTTTGCAAACCTTACAAACTCACATAAATACATTATTACAGGCATTTTTAGACATGACACATGTTTGGTTTTGGAGATATGTTTATATAACTTTCATATTTAGTATGACTGTTATACTGTCATATTGAATAAAAAAAAACTAGCTTGTGTCTTTGATATCTTTACAAAAGATCATTTTTTTAAACTAACAACGTTACATGTCTCCCTAGGCATTATTAGCCATTTTGCATGTGTTGTTTAGGAGTTAAGTTTAAATACATTTGTATTGCTTTTTTCCCATTATCTCAGGGTTCTAAGAACTTTAAAGTCAAGTAAAAAACTACTCTTTGTGTTTGCAAAATGTAAAACTCAGTAAAACTCCCAATGATTCATTATTTCAGGCATTATTAGCCATTTTTTTGTGTGGTTTATGAGTTATGTTTAAATAACAGTCATATTGAGTGTGATTTTGACATTGTGAGTAAAACCTAATTTTTGTATTTGCAAACCTTACAAAAACAACCGATTCCAGGAAAACTCACATTGATACAATATTACAGGCATGTTTAGACATATTGCATGTTTGGTTTTGGAGTTATATTTATATAACCTGCTTTCTGAGCCGCCACTTTTGTGGTTTGCGTGTCCCACTGATCCAGGAACTATGTTGTCCGGGGGCTTCTATGGTCTCCCAAGACAAACAGGTCCTAGGTGAGGGATCAGACAAAGAGCAGCTCAAAGACATTTATTAAAAGTACAATTGAGGACCTAGATTTTTTCTCGCCCGGACGCAGGTCACCGTGACTCCCCTGTGGAGCCAGGCCCAGAGGTGTGGCACGATGGCGATTGACGGGCCTGTCCCCATGGGGCCCAGCCGTGCTCAGCTCGAAGAGGCAACGTGGATCCCCCCTCCAGGGCTCACCACTCATGGGCTGGGTCATAGAGGGTGCAGTGTGAGCTGGGCGGAAGCCGAAGGCAGGGCACTTGGTGGTCCGATTATCGGCTACATAAGCTCGCTCTTGGGACATGGAATGTCACCTCGCTGGGAGGGAAGGAGCCTGAACTGGTGCTTGAGGTGGAGACGTTCCCGGCTAGATATAGTTGGACTCACAGCAAGGGCTCTGGAACCTGTTCTCTCAGAGGGGCTGGACTGAGCTGAACTTTCATTACTTGCAACGCCAGAGTGGAAGAGATTCCACACTGGCGTTGCAACTAATGAGAGGCTGGGGTGGCAATTCTTGTTGCCCCCCGGCTCAAAGCCTGCACGTTGGACTTTAAACCCAATAGACGAGATGGTAGCTTCCTTCAGCCTTCGGGTTGGGTGACGGGTCCTGACTGTTGTTTGTGTTTACACACCAAACAGCAGCTCAGAGTACCAACTCTTTTTGGATTCCCTTGAGGGAGTACTGGAGAGTGCTCCCTCGGGTGATTCCCTTGTTCTGCTGGTGGACTTCAACGCTATGTTGGCAACGACAGTGAAACCTGGAGAGTCGTGATTGGGAAAAATGGCCACCCGGATCTGAACCCAAGTGGTGCTTTGTTATTGGACTTTTGTGCTTGTCACGGATTGTCCATAACAAACACAATGTTCGAACATAAGGGTGTCCATATGTGCACTTGGCACAAGGACACCCTCGGCCGCATGATTGACTTTGTAGTTGTGTCATGGGATTTGCGGCCTCATGTTTTGGACACTCGGTGAAGAGAGGGGCAGAGCTTTCTACCAACCACCACCTGGTGGTGAGCTGGCTCCGATGGTAGGGGGGGATGCCGGTCAGACCTGGCAGGCCCAAACGCATTGTAAGGGTCTGCTGGGAACACCTAGCAGAGTCTCCTGAAGAACTTTGAACATGTCCGGAAGAACTTTGAACATGTCACGAGGGAGGTGCTGGACATTGAGTCTGAGTGGACCATGTTCCGTTCCTCTCTTGTTGAGCCAGCTGATTGAAGCTGTGGCCGCAAGGTGTTTGGTGCCTGTCGTGGCGGTAATCCACCAGCAGTGAGGGATGCTGTCAAGCTGAAGAAAGAGCCACCGGGTCCTTTTGGCTCATGGGACTCCAGAGGCAGTGGGCATACCGACAGGCCAAGCGAGACCTCCTCAGTCCCACCAACACGTCTTCCTATGAGGAAACAGTGCCTGGGAAGTCTGTGGTGGGCTCTCCTATTTCTGGGGCTGAGGTTGCCAAGGTAGTTAAAAAGCTCCTCGTGGCAAGGCCCCGGGGGTATGAGCTCCGTCCGGAGTTCCTTAAGGCTCTGGATGCTGTGGGGCAGTCTTGGTTGACAAGACTCTGCAACATTGCGTCTACATCGGGGGCGGTACCTCTGTATTGGCAGACCGGGGTGGTGGTTCCTCTCTTTAAGAAGGGGAACCGGAGGGTGTGTTCCAACTATCGTAGATCACACTCCTCAGCCTTCCCGGTAAGGTCTATTCATGTGTAATGGAGAGGAGGAACCTCGGATCCAGGACGAACAGTGTGGTTTTCGTCCTGGTCGTGGAACGGTAGACCAGCTCTATACTCTCGGCAGTGTCCTTGAGTGTGCATGGGAGTTTGCCCAACCAGTCTACATAAGTTTTGTGGAGTTGGAGAAGACATTCGACCTTGGCCCCCGGTAAATCCTGTGGGGAGTGCTCAGAGAGTATGCAGTATCGGCATGTCTGATTGTGGCGGGTGTCTCCCTGTATGATCAGTGTCAGAGCTTGGTCCGCATTGCCGGCAGTATGTCGGACCCCTTTCCAGTGAGGGTTGGACTCCGCCAAGGCTGCCCTTTGTCACCGATTCTGTTCATAACTTTAATGGACAGAATATCTAGGCGCAGTCATGGCTTTGAGGATCCCCTCAACGCCATGACTGCGCCTGGTTTGGTGGCTGCAGGATTAGGTCTCTGCTTTTTGCAGATGATGTGGTCCTGATGGCTTCAACTGGCCAAGATCTTCAGCTTTCATTGGATCGGTTTGCAGTGAAGCGACTGGGATGAGAATCAGCACCTCCAAGTCCGAGTCCATGGTTCTCGCCCGGGAAAGGCTGGAGTGCCATCTCGAGGTTGGGAAAGAGATCTTGCCCCAAGTGAAGGAGTTCAAGTACCTAGGAGTCTTGTTCACGAGTGAGGATAGAGTGGATTGTGAGATCTACAGGCGGATCGGTGCGGCGTCTTCAGTAATGAGGACGCTATATCAATCCGTTGTGGTGAAGAAGGAGCTGAGCCAGAAGGAAAAGCTTTCAATTTACCGGTCGATCAACGTTCCCATCCTCACCTATGGTCATGAGCTTTGGGTTATGACCGAAAGGACAAGGTCACGGGTACAAGCGGCCGAAATGAGTTTCCTCCGCCGGGTGGTGGGTCTCTCCCTTAGAGATAGGGTGAGAAGCTCTGTCATCTGGGAGGAACTCAGTGTAAAGCTGCTGCTCCTCCACATTGAGAGGAGCCAGATGAGGTGGTTCGGGCATCTGCTCAGGATGCCACCCGAACGCCTCCCTAGGTCCGAACGGCAGGAGGCCATGGGGAAGACCTAGGATACATTGGAAAGACTATGGCCTGGGAACGCCTCGGGATCCCCCGAGAAGAGCTGGACGAAGTGGCTGGGGAGAGGGAAGTCTGGGCTCTCTGCTTAGGCTGCTGCCCCCGCAACCCGACCTCGGATAAGCGGAAGAAAATAGATGGATTTAGTATGACAGTTATACTGTCATATAGAGTGTGACAGTATACTGTCATAAAACCCAATTTTTGTATTTGCAAACCTGATTCTAGTAAAACTCACATCTATACAATATTACAGGCAATTTTGGACATAATTCACGTTTGGTTTTGGAGTTATGTTCATATAACTTTAATATATAGTATGACATCTATACTGTTATAATGAGTAAAAAAACTAACTTGTGTCTGTCATAAAACTCAATTTTTGTATTTGCAAACCTTACAAAAACAAATGATTCTAGTAAAACTCACATGGATTCAATATTACAGGCATTTTTAGACATTTTGCATGTTTGGTTTAGGAATCATGTTGGAATACATTTGTATTGTTTTTTTCACATTATCTCAGCATTTTTAAGAACTTACTGTCATATTGAGTAAAAAAAACGTTTTGTGTTTGCAAGCCTTAAAAAAACAACCGATTCTAGTAAAACTCACATTGATACAATATTACAGGCATGTTTAGACATCTTGCATGTTTGGTTTTGGAGTTATGTTTATATAACCTGCTTTCTGAGCCGCCACCTTTGTGGTTTGCGTGTCCCACTGATCCTAGGAGCTATGTTGTCCGGGGGCTTCTATGCCCCCTGGTAGGGTCCCCCAAGACAAACAGGTCCTAGGTGAGGAATCAGACAAAGAGCAGCTCAAAGACCTTTAGAAAAGTACAAATCGAGGACCTAGATATTTTCTCGCCCGGACGCGGGTCACCGTGGCTCCCCTGTGGAGCCAGGCCCAGAGGTGGGGCACGATGTAGAGCGACTGGTGCCCATCGGGCCCAGCTCGAAGAGGCAACGTGGGTCCCCCCTGCACTAGGCTCACCACTCATGGGCTGGGTCATAGAGGTCGGGTGCAGTGTTAGCTGGGCGGAAGCCGAAGGCAGGGCACTTGGCGGTCCGATTATCGGCTACATAAGCTCGCTCTTGGGACGTGGAACGTCACCTCGCGAGGTGGAGAAGTTCCCGGCTAGATAAAGCTGGACTCACTTCGACGCACAGCAAGGGCTCTGGAACCTGTTCTCTCAAGAGGGGTTGGACTCTCTTCCACTCTGGCGTTGCAAGTAATGAGAGGCTGGGTTGGCAATTCTTGTTGCCCCCCGGCTCAAAGCCTGCACGTTGGACTTAACCCAGAAGACGAGATGGTAGCTTCCCTCCGCTTTCGGGTTGGGTGACGGGTCCTGACTGCTGTTGGTGTTTACGCACCAAACAGCAGCTCAGAGTACCCACTCTTTTTGGATTCCCTTGAGAGTGCTCCCTCGGGTGATTCCCTTGTTCTGCTGGGGGTCTTCAACGCTCATGTTGGCAACGACTTTGAAACCTGGAGAGTCGTGATTGGGAAAAATGGCCACCCGGATCTGAACCCAAGTGGTGCTTTGTTATTGGACTTTTGTGCTCGTCACGGATTGTCCATAACAAACACAATGTTCAAACATAAGGGTGTCCATATGTGCACTTGGCACCAGGACACCCTCGGCCGCAGTTCCATGATTGACTTTGTAGTTGTGTCATGGGATTTGCGGCCTCGTGTTTTGGACACTCGGGTGAAGAGAGGGGCGAGCTTTCTACCGATCACCACCTGGTGAGCTGGCTCCGATGGTGGGGTAGGATCCCGGACTGACCTGGCAGGCCCAAAAGCATTGTGAGAGTCTTTTGGGAATGCCTAGCAGAGTCTCCTGTCAGAGAGAGTTTCTTTTTCCACCTCCGGAGGAACTTTGAACATGTCACAAAGGAGGTGCTGGACATTGAGTCTGAATGGATCATGTTCCGTGCCTCTCTTGTCAAGCCAGCTGATTGGAGCTGTGGCCGCAAGGTGTTTGGTGCCTGTCGTGGCGGTAATCCTAGAACCCGCTGATGGCCACCAGCAGTGCGGGATGCCGTCAAGCTGAAGAAAGAGCTTATCTGGTCCTTTTGGCTCATGGGACTCCAGAGGCAGCGGGCATACCGACAGGCCAAGCAGTGCCTGGGGAATCTGTGGTGGGCTCTCCTATTTCTGGGACTGAGGTTGCCAAGGTAGTTAAAAAGCTCCTCGGTGGCAAGGCCCCGGGGGTGGATGAGCCTTAAGGCTCTGGATGCTGTGGGGCTGTTTTAGTTGACAAGACTCTGCAACATCGCATGGACATCAGGGGCGGTACCTCTGGATTGGCAGACCGGGGTGGTGGTTCCTCTCTTTAAGAAGGGGAACCGGAGGGTGTGTTCCAACTATCGTAGATCACACTCCTCAGCCTTCCCGGTAAGGTCTATTCATGTGTACTGGAGAGGAGGAACCTCGGATCCAGGACGAACAGTGTGGTTTTCGTCCTGGTCGTGGAACGGTAGACCAGATCTATACTCTCGGCAGGGTCCTTGAGTGTGCATGGGAGTTTGTCCAACCAGTCTACATGTGCGTTGTGGACTTGGAGAAGACATTCGACCGTGGCCACCCCGGGAAGTCCTGTGGGGAGTGCTCAGAGAGTATGGGGTATCGGCATGTCTGATTGTGGCGGGTCGCTCCCTGTATGATCAGTGTCAGAGCTTGGTCCGCATTGCCAGCAGCAAGTCGGACCCCTTTCCAGTGAGGGTTGGACCGGAGTCCAACCCTCGTGTTGGCTGCCCTTTGTCACCAAATGTGTTCATACATTTTATGGACAGAATTTCTAGGCGCAGTCATGGCGTTGAGGGGATCCGGTTTGGTGGCTGCAGGATTAGGTCTCTCCTTTTTGCAGATGATGTGGTCCTTATGGCTTTAACTGGCCAGGATCTTCAGCTCTCATTTGATTGGTTCGCAGCCGAGTGTGAAGCGACTGGGATGAGAATCAGCACCTCCAAGTCCGAGGTTCTCGCCCGGGAAAGGGTGGAGTGCCATTTCGAGGTTGGGCAGGAGATCTTGCCCCAAGTGGATGAGTTCAAGTACCTGGAGTCTTGTTCATGAGTGAGGGAAGAGTGGATCGTGAGATGCACAGGTACAAGCGGCCGAAATGAGTTTTCTCCGCTGGGTGGCGGGTCTCTCCCTTACTGTAAGAATTTTCACCGTTTAATTACAGTAACCTACTGGCAGCTAATGGTTCCAGTATAAAACTGTTTTTCTACAGCACACATACTGTGATTTATCACTAAGTTTATTACTGTAAAAAGTATCACAGTACTGTGCTGTATCAAATATACGCTTCACAGCATAATACTGTCATCTGTTTAGCGGCATTACACTGTTATTTTAGTGTATCTACTGTAATATCCATTAACAGTTAATTGCAGTAAAATAATTGTAAGCACTTTAGACTGAGCTTTACAGTATAATGCCACTAGAAGTTAATGAGTTGAACTTTTAATTTTTCAAAATCAAAACCCCTGCAATCTGCTGGCATAAAAATGACTGGAGAAATGGCCTTGCAAGATTATGTTTTTATTAACCAATTATTTTAAAGTGCATCAAATACATTCAATGTACATTTAGTGCATTCTTCTTATTTTCAGTAAAGCATTTTAACATTTATAACATGTCCACTTAATTTCTAACTGGAGACAAAACACTGAACACAAGTCCAGTGTTTAGTTGTCGGCTACATAAAGCCCCACTCAAAGTCTGTGAGATGTTTTATAAGGGTGGCTACGTGAGGATTTACAGTTGCTGCCTTTTTCTGGACCAGCTTCCCGGTCTTCTTGGACACCACCTTTCCCTGGCTAGCCTTTGTTCCCCTCTCAGGGAGAACGCCAATGAATCGCCTAAAAAAGAGAGAAAGCATATTAGATATTCTGTTGTGATTGAAGATTACTTGCAGTCGATACAGAACCCCCCTCACATTGTTATTTAGGAATATGCACTGCACAAATATTAATATCAATTTTAGGATATATGTGAGCCTATACCATAACCACAGCTGTAGATGAGTGAATGCTCTAAAACCCATTAAGACAAATTCAGAGAGGAAGACAATGCTAAAGCCTCCCCAATCCCTCTCTCTATTTATGTTTTCTCTCCATCTACGGGACCGTGTATTTACGCTGATGTTTCCTGCTTTCACCCATTTAACATATCGTTACCTGCTCATTACCTATCTTCTCTGCATCCTGGGGTCACACTGGTGCTTCTTGCCTTTACCCATTCAACATATCTTTACCTGCACATTACCTACCTTCTCTGCATAGTGTGGTCACACTGGTGCTTTCTACCTTTACCCATTCAAAATATCGTTACCTGCACATTACCTACCTTCTCTGTATCCTGGAGTCAAGCTGGTGTTTCCTGCCTTTACTCATTCAACATATCTTTACCTGCACATTACCTACCTTCTCTGTATCCTGGCGTCTAGCTGGTGTTTCCTGCCTTCACCCATTCAACATATCTTTACCTGCACATTACCTACCTTCCCTGCATCCTTGGGTCACACTGGTGCTTCTTTCTTTCACCATACAACATATCTTCACCTGCACATACCTACCTTGTCTGCATGGCCTCGACCACACCTGCGCTTCCTTCTTTCACCCATTTTACCCATTCAACATATCTTCACCCGCACATTACCTACTTGCTCTGCATTCTCGGGTCAAGCTGGTGCTTCCTGCCATCATCCAGTCAACATATCTTTACCTGCAAATTACCTACTTTTTCTGCATCCTGGGGTCAAACAGGTGCTTCCTTTTTTGACCCAGTCAACATATCTTTACCTGCACATTACCTACCTTCTCTGTATCCTAGAGTCAAACTGGTGCTTCGGTCCCTAATAAGAAGGTCCACAAAGGAACAGAAGAGTCATTGATTTAAGGCACAAAATTGGGGAAAGGACAAGTCAAATTCCTGAACAGAGGTGACAAATATAAAATAAAATATCCTAACAGTATTTTAACAGTATCAAGAGGACTTACCTACGAACAAATTCCAATGTCCGAGGACCTTCCTCTTGGTATTCCAAGTTGAACACATAGTAGGTGGCAAGAAGGGCAGCAAGCCCTGAGATTAAGCTAGGTTGGACGCCTTTGCAGATGACATCACCTTCCATGCTGATCATCCAACGTTTTATTGTGACTTTGTCACCAGCAACTGGTACAGTCAAGAAATGCAGTTTATGTTCCTAAACAGTATCCAATATGGGTAGCATTTTAAAAGTATTTGGAATGGCCACCTCACTCGCTCTCTCTTTACTCTGTTTACATCTAGTCTCCGAAGGCAGTGGTTCTCAAATGGGGGTACGCGTACTCCTGGGGGTACTTGAAGGTATGCCAAGGGGTACGTGAGATTTTTTTTTAATATTTTAAAAATAGCAACAATTCAAAAATCCTTTATAAATATATTTATTGAATAATACTTCGACAAAATATGAATGTAAGTTCATAAACTGAACAACTAATCAAGTAGGCTATTCCATTCATTACCATAAAGCCAGAGTTTCCCCCATGCCATGATGGTTTGACCCTACCTGGCGGTGCCACACGGCACCAACTGTCAATCAACTATCCATGTAGAAAACAATGGAGGCTTGGTTAAAGCGTAGTGGACATGTTCCATAAATATTGATGTTAAAGATTTCTTTTTTTGTGAAGAAATGTTGAGAATGAAGTTCATGAATCCAGATGGATCTCTATTGCAATCCCCAAAGAGGGCACTTTAAGTTGATTACTTCTATGTGTAAAAATCTTTATTTATAATTGAATCACTTGTTTATTTTTCAACAAGTTTTTAGTTATTTTTATATCTTTTTTTCCAAATAGTTCAAGAAAGACCACAACAAATGAGCAATATTTTGCACTGTTATACAATTTAATAAATCAGAAACTGATGACATAGTGCTGTATTTTACTTCTTTATCTCTTTTTTTCAACCAAAAATGCTTTGCTCTGATTAGGGGGTACTTGAATTTAAAAAATGTTCACAGGGGTACATCACTGAAAAAAGGTTGAGAACCACTGTCCTAAGGCAGTGGTTCTCAACCTTTTTTCAGTGCTGTGAACATTTTTTTAATGCAAGTAGACCTCCATGTCTTTATAACAGGAATATCCTGAATTCTCAAGTTGCATATCACAATAGTCATCATCAGTGTTAATAACACAAGAGCTGCTTGGATTTGCTGTTGAGCAAGTCAAACTTCGTTCAGTGTAGCCGTAGTGCTTCCTTGACACGTGCGATGTGAAAGTAGACTTAACTGTAAATCTTTTTTCACATTGACTGAAGGGGCACGTAACTGTCGGTAATATGACTTTTCAAATGCAGGAAAAGGGCCCGTATATTATCGCACTTCGCGCTACATGAGACAATATTACAAGGTAAACCTTCTGCGCTATACATATCAGTCCTACTCTTGCCATATTTATGACGACGGCTGTGAGTTTTGAAGGCTGAGAAGTTGGAAAAAACTCTTGTGCATTTAGGGAAAGCACACTTAAACGATGCATTAGGCATACAACTATGACTTCGCATGTGTCTAACATACGCACATACATTGCTGCAAGTCGTAGCACATATGTTGCAAGTTATCATCTTTTATGATGACTATGACAAAAAAGAAGAAAACTTAGCTAGCTAGCATGCGGCGGTACATGCGCGTGGTCAACGATAGTGTCTGTGATGCTGACTGTGACGCTATGTCATTTCGGACTTTATAAATATATATATAAAGTAATTCAAACAGAAAATGACACATCAAGGTACAAGTGACTCTTACCTTGTTATCAAAAACACACGATGCAGTAGGATGGATTTAGCAGGGTCGGCCAGGTGAAATGAAGCTCGGTTGGACGAATTGTGGGCGGACCCAAGAAACAAGTCTGAAAAATACTGAATTACACTGTAGGTTTTACAGTAACTTACTGCTGGTTGATATTTTTTGAAAAATGCAACAACATTTACAGTACTTAACTGCATTTAAGAAGAACATGATAGGTTGATTGGCAACACTAAATAGGCCCTAGTGTGTGAATGTGAGTGTGAATGTTGTCTGTCTATCTGTGTTGGCCCTGCGATGAGGTGGCGACTTGTCCAGGGTGTACCCCGCCTTCCGCCCGATTGTAGCTGAGATAGGCTCCAGCGCCCCCCGCGACCCCGAAGGGAATAAGCGGTAGAAAATGGATGGATGGATGGAGTATATAACTGTAATTTTATTTTTTATTTTTACAGTAATTTTTTACAGTGAAGGTCATGGGTGTCAAACTCTGGCCCATGGGCCAAATTTGGCCCAACGTGTAATTTGACTTGGCCCTTGAGGCAATATCCAATTAACACCAAAGCTGGACCGGCGATTATACATTGCGGCAGTGCCGCGGTAACACCGCATTCACCGCTACTTCTAATACTTGCCAAGACAAAAGTGACTCCAGCACTGCTCCCGAATTTTTTATTTTTTATTTTCAGCTAGTCAAACGAGTGCCGGCCCAGTTTCACGTCAGTGCAGCTTCTGCACCCACACACAATTGAATGCAACGCATACTTCATCAACAGCGATACAGGTTACACTGACGGTAGCCAAATAAAAAACTTTAACACTTTTAGAAATATACGCCACACTGTGAATCCACACCAAACAAGAATGACAAACACATTTTGGGAGAACATCCGCACCGTAACACAACATAAACACAACACAACAAATACCCAGAACCCTTTGTAGCACTAAATCTTCCGGGACGCTACAAGGTGTGTGTGTGTGTGGGGGGGAGGTTTGGTGGTAGCGGGGGTGTATTTTGTAGCGTCCCGAAAGAGTTAGTGCTGCAAAAGATTCTGGGTATTTGTTCTTTTGTGTTTATGTTGTGTTACGGTACGGATGTTCTCCCGAAAGGTGTTTTTTATTTTTGTTTGGTGTGGGTTCACAGTGTGGCGTATATTTCTAACAGTGTTAAAGTTTTTTATACTGGCACCCTCAGTGTAACCTGTATCGCTGTTGATGAAGTATGCGTTGCATTCATTTCTGTATGCGTGCTGAAGCTGCGCATATCTTGTGACTGGGTCTGAATGATGTTAGAATTGGGTGTACGAGATATGACTGTTGAACACCTTGTTCGATAATGAAAGTTGCCTCAGCTCAAAGCCTGAGCCCCGACATTAAAGAACTAGCATCTAAAAAAAGATGCCAGGTATCTGGCTTGGGCACATCAAATTAGATCAGTGTGTTGCAAACTGAGCAGTTTAAAGTCCTGAATGGTTGTTTTATTCATTGTTATTTTATTTTCAATTTTATTAGCCTGTGGAAAAAGTTAATGTTGATATTTACCTCAGAAGGCTGCAAATAGAAAAGAGGCATTCAATTTTTATTTAAATTGTATTTGATATGCAATTGATATTTTTTAATTATTATTATTATTATTTGAAACTCCATTTTTCATGTCACTATAAAGTTATATAAGCCTTGCTTGTTCAATATTCAATGCAAAACTTGTTTGGGTCCCTATTAAAAGGTTAATTTGTTCAACCTTGGCCCGCGGCTTTGTTCAGTTTTAAACTTTGGCCCACTCTGTATTTGAGTTTGACACCCCTGGTGAAGGTGAAGCTCTGTCGTCCTGGAGGCCACGGGGAAGACCCAGGACACACTGGGAACACTATGTCTCCCGGCTGGCCTGGGAACGCCTCGGGATCCCCTGAGAAAAGGTCCTAGGTGAGGGATCAGACAAAGAGCAGCTCAAAGACCTTTATGAAAAGTACAAATCGAGGACCTAGATTTTTTCTCGCCCAGGCGCAGGTCACCGTGGCTCCCCTGTGGAGCCAGGCGCAGAGGTGGGGCACGATGGCGAGCGACTGGTGGCTGGGCCTGTCTCCATGGGGCCTTGCCGGGCTCAGCTCGAAGAGGCAACGTGGGTCAACCCTCCAATGGGCTCACCACTCATGGGCCCATTGAGGTCATAGAGGTCGGATGCAGTGTGAACTGGGCGGCAGCCGAAGGCAGGGCACTTGGCGGTCCGATTATCGGCTACATAAGCTCGCTCTTGGGACGTGGAACGTCACCTCGCTGGGAGGGAAAGAGCCTGAGCTGGTGCGCGAGGTGAAGAAGTTCCGGCTAGATATAGTTGGACTCACTTCGACGCACAGCAAGGGCTCTGGAACCTGTTCTCTCAAGAGGGGCTGGACTCTCTTCCACTCTGGCGTTGCAAGCAATGAGAGGCTGGGGTGGCAATTGTTGTTGCTCAAAGCCTGCACGTTGGACTTTAACCCAGTAGACGAGATGGTAGCTTCCCTCCGCCTTCGGGTTGGGTGACGGGTCCTGACTGTTGTTTGTGTTTACGCACCAAACAGCAGCTCAGAGTACCCACTCTTTTTGGATTCCCTTGAGGGAGTACTGGAGAGTGCTCCCTCGGGTGATTCCCTTGTTCTGTTGGGGGACTTCAATGCTCATGTTGGCAAGGACAGTGAAACCTGGAGAGTCGTGATTGGGAAAAATGGCCACCCGGATCTGAACCCAAGTGGTGCTTTGTTATTGGACTTTTGTGCTCGTCACGGATTGTCCATAACAAACACAATGTTCAAACATAAGGAAGAACTTTGAACATGTCACGAGGGAGGTGCTGGACATTGAGTCTGAGTGGACCATGTTCCGTGCCTCTCTTGTCGAGTCTGCTGATTGGAGCTGTGGCCGCAAGGTGTTTGGTGCCTGTCGTGGCGGTAATCCTAGAACTCGCTGGTGGCCACCAGCAGTGAGGGATGCCGTCAAGCTGAAGAAAGAGCCTATCGGGTCCTTTTGGCTCATGGGACTCCAGAGGCAGCGGGCATACCGACAGGCCAAGCAGTGCCTGGGGAATCTGTGGTGGACTCTCCTATTTCTGGGGCTTAGGTTGCCTAGGTAGTTAAAAAGCTCCTCTGTGGCAAGGCCCCGGGGGTGGATGAGTTCCTTAAGGCTCTGGATACTGTGGGGCTGTCTTGGTTGACAAGACTCTGCAACATCGCGTGAACATTGGGGGCGGTACCTCTGGATTGGCAGACCGGGGTGGTGGTTCCTCTCTTTAAGAAGGGGAACCGTAGGGTGTGTTCCAACTATCGTGAAACACACTCCTCAGCCTTCCCGGTAAGGTCTATTCATGTGTACTGGAGAGGAGGAAACTCGGATCCAGGACGAACAGCGTGGTTTTCGTCCTGGTCGTGGAACGGTAGACCAGGTCTATACTCTCGGCAGGGTCCTTGAGTGTGAAGCGACTGGGATGAGAATCAGCACCTCCAAGTCCAAGTCCATGGTTCTCGCGCAGGAAAGGGTCGAGTGCCATCTCCAGGTTGGGGAGGAGATCTTGCCCCAAGTGGAGGAGTTCAAGTACCTAGGAGTCTTGTTCACGAGTGAGGATAGAGTGGATCGAGAGATCCACAGGCGGATTGGTGCGGCGTCTTCAGTATTGAGGACGCTATATCGATCCGTTGTGGTGAAGAAGGAGCTGAGCCAGAAGGAAAAGCTCTCAATTTACCGTCGATCTACGTTCCCAGCTTTGGGTTATGACCGAAAGGACAAGCGGCCGAAATGCGTTTCCTCTGCCGGGTGGTGGGTCTCTCCCTTAGAGACAGGGTGAGAAGCTCTGTCATCCGGGAGGAACTCAAAGTAAAGCCGCTGCTCCTCCACATTGAGAGGAGGCATGAGGTGGTTCGGGCATCTGCTCAGGATGCCACCCGAACGCCTCTAGGGAGGTGTGGCAAGAGGCCACGGGGAAGACCTAGGACACATTGGAAAGATTATGTCCCCGGCTGGCCTGGGAACGCCTCGGAATACCCCGAGAAGAGCTGGACGAAGTGGCTGGGGAGAGGGAAGTCTGGGATTTCCTGCTCAGGCTGCTGCCCCCGCAACCCGACCTCGGATAAGCGGAAGAAAATGGATGGATTTAGAATGACAGTTATACTGTCAGATTGAGTACAAAAACTAACTAAACCTTACACTATATAATGTTTCTAGTAAAACTCACAAAGATGCATATCTCCAGGCATTATTAGCCATTTTGCATGTGTGGTTTAGGAGTTATGTTTAAATAAATAACTGTCAGATTGAGTGTGACAGTAAACTGTCATAGTGAGTAAAACCCTTATTTTGTATTTGCAAACCTTACAAAAACAACTAAATCTAGTTAAACTCACACAGATACAATATTACAGGCATTTTTAGACACAATGCATGTTTGGTTTTAGAGTAATGTTTATATAACTTTCATATTTATTATTGAATAAAAAAAAACAACTAACTTGTGTCTTTGCAAACCTTACAAAATACCATTTTTCTAGTAAAACTAATTAAGATACATGCTCCAGGCATTATTAGCTATTTTGCATGTGTTGTTTGAGTTATGTTTAAATAACTGTCATATTGAGTGTGACAGTATACTGTCATAAAACCCAATTTTTGTATTTTCAACCCTGGTAAAACTCACATATATACAATATTACAGACAGTTTTGGACATAATGCATGTTTGGTTTTGGTTTTGGAGTTATGTTTATATAACTTTCATATATAGTATGACAGCTAAACTGTTATATTGAGTAAAAAAACTAACTTGTGTTTGTCATAAAACCCAATTTTTGTATTAGCAAACAATACAACTGATTCAAATAAAACTCACATGGATTTAGTATTACAGGCATTTTCAGACATTTTGCATGTTTGGTTTAGGAATTATGTTGTAATACATAATACAATACAAATAATTTTTGTGTTTGCAAGCCTTAAAAAAGCATATGTTTCCAGTAAAACTCCCAAAGATGCATTATTTCAGGCATTATTGGCCATTTTTCAGGTGTGGTTTAGGAGTTATATTAAAATAACTGTCATATTGAGTGTGGCGTTATACTGTCATATTGAGTTAAAAAAAAACTAACTTGTGTCTTTGCAAACCTTACAAAAGAAAATGTTTCTAGCAACACTCACAAATATATTTTTTTTCACGCTATTACACATGTTTCATGTGTATTTAGGAGTTATAATTAAATAACTTTCATATTGAGTGTTAAAGTTATAATGTCATTATGTGTAAAACCTATTTTTTGTATTTGCAAACCTTACAAAAACAATTGATTCTAGTAAAACTTACATAGATTCAATATTACAGGCATTTTTAGACAATTTACATGTTTGGTTTAAAAGTTGTGTTTGAATACATTTGTATTGCTTTTTTCGCATTATCTCAGGATTCTAAGATCATTACTTTCATATTGAGTAAAACACTACTTTTTGTTTTTGCAAACCTTACAAACTCACATGAATACGTTATTATAAGCAATTTTAGACATGTCACACGTTTGGTTTTGGAGTTATGTTTATATAACTTTTATATTTAGTATGACCGTTATACTGTCATATTGAATAAAAAAAAACTAGCTTGTATCTTTGCAAACTTTACAAAATATCATTTTTCTAGTAAAACTAACAAAGATACATGTCTCCAGGCATTATTAGCCATTTTGCATGGGTTGTTTAGGAATTATGTTTAAATACATTGTTATTGCTTTTTTCGCGTTATCTCAGGATTCTTAGATCATTACTTTCATATTGAGGAAAAAACTACTTTTTGTTTTTGCAAACCTTACAAACTCACATAAATACATTATCATAGGCAATTTTAGACATGACACACGTTTGGTTCTGGTGTTATGTTTATATAACTTTCATATTTAGTAATACTGTTATACTGTCTTATTGAATAAAAACAACTAGCTTGTGTCTTTGCAAACTTTACAAAATATACATTTCCTAGTAAAACTAACAAAGATACATGTCTCCAGGCATTATTACCCATTTTGCATGGGTTGTTTAGGAATTATGTTTAAAGACATTTTTATTGCTTTTTTCGCATTATCTCAGGATTCTTAGATCATTACTTTCATATTGAGTAAAAAACTACTTTTTGTTTTTGCAAAACTTACAAACTCACATAAATACATTATTACAGACAATTTTAGACATGACACATGTTTGGTTTTGGAGTTATGTTTATATAACTTTTATATTTAGTATGACTGCTATACTGTCATATTGAATAAAAAAAACTAGCTTGTGTCTTTGCAAACTTTACAAAAGATAATTTTTCTAGTAAAACTAACAAAGATACATGTCTCCAGGCATTATTACCCATTTTGCATGGGTTGTTTAGGAATTATGTTTAAATACATTTTTATTGCTTTTTTCGCATTATCTCAGGATTCTTAGATCATTACTTTCATATTGACTAAAAAACTACTTTGTGTTCTTGCAAACCTTACAAACTCACATAAATACATTATTACATGCTTTTTTAGACATAACACATGTTTGGTTTTGGAGTTATGTTTTGATAACTTTCATATTTAGTAGGACTGTTATACTGTCATATTTAATTTTAAAAAACTAGCTTGTGTCTTTGCAAACTTTACAAAATATCATTTTCTAGTAAAACTAACAAAGATACATGTCTCCAGGCATTATTACCCATTTTGCATGGGTTGTTTAGGAATTATGTTTAAATACATTTTTATTGCTTTTTTCGCATTATCTCAGGATTCTTAGATCATTACTTTCATATTGAGTAAAAAACTACTTTTTGTTTTTGCAAACTTTACAAACTCACATAAATACATTATTACAGGCATTTTTAGACATAACACGTTTGGTTTTGGAGTTATGTTTTGATAACTTTCATATTTAGTAGGACTGTTATACTGTCATATTGAATAAAAAAAACTAGCTTGTGTCTTTGATACCTTTGAAAAAGATCATTTTCTAGTAAAACTAACAAAGATACATGTATCTAGGCATTATTACCCATTTTGCCTGGGTTGTTTAGAAGTTATGTTTAAATACATTTTTATTGCTTTTTTCGCATTATCTCAGGATTCTAAGATCATTACTTTCATATTGAGTAAAAAACTACTTTTTGTTTTTGCAAACCTTACAAACTCACATTAATACATTATTACAGGCATTTTTAGACATGACACATGTTTGGTTTTGGAGTTATGTTTACATAACTTTCATATTTAATATGACTGTTATACTGTCATATTGAATAAAAAAAACTGGCTTGTGTCTTTGCAAACTTTACAAAAGATCATTTTTCCAGTAAAACTAACAAAGATACATGTTTCCAGGCATTATTAGCCATTTTGCATATGTTGTTTAGGAGTAATGTTTAAATACATTTTTATTGCTTTTTTCGCATTATCTCAGGATTTTAAGAACATTACAGTCATATTGAGTAAAAAAAACTACTTTTTGTGTTTGCAAGATTTAAAAAAGCATGTGTTTCGAGTAAAACGGCCAAGGATGCATTATTTCAGGCATTATTAGCCATTTTTCATGTGTGGTTTGAGTTATGGTTAAATAACTGTCATATACTGTCAGTTATGACATAGTAAGTAAAACCTAATTTATGTATTGCAAACCTTACAAAATCATTTAAATCTAGTAAAACTCACATGGATTCAATATTACAGACATTTTTAGACATTTTGCATGTTTGGTCTAGGAATTATGTTGGAATCATTTTTATTAATTTGTTCGTATTTTCTCAGAATTTTAGAACATTACTGTCATATTGAGTAAAGAAATAATTTTTGTGTTTGCAAGCCTTAAAAAAGCATATGTTTCGAGTAAAACTTACAAGAATGCATTATTTCAGGCATTGGTAATCATTTTTCATGTGTAGTTTAAGAGTTATGTTTAAATAACTGTCATATTGAGTGTGGCAGTTATACTGTCATATTGAGTAAAAAAAAACTAACCTGTCTTTGCAAACCTTACAAAAGAAAATGTTTCTAGTAACACTCACAAAGATACATTTTTTCACGCATTATTAGACATGTTTCATGTGTGGTTAGGAGTTATAAATAAATAATTGTCATATTGAGTGTTACAGTTTTAATGTCATGTGTAAAACCTAATTTTTGTATTTGCAAACCTTACAAAAATAATTGATTCTAGTAAAACTTATATAGATTCAATATTACAGGCATTTTTTGACATTTTACATGTTTGGTTTAAAATTTGTGTTTGAATACATTTGTATTGCTTTTTTCGCATTATCTCAGGATTCTAAGAACATTACTTTCATATTGAGTAAAAAACTACTTTTTGTTTTTGCAAACCTTACAAACTCACATAAATACATTATTACAGGCATTTTTAGACATGACACATGTTTGGTTTTGCAGTTATGTTTATATAACTTTCATATTAAGTATGACTGTTATACTGTCATATTGAATAAAAAAAACTAGCTTGTGTCTTTGATATCTTTACAAAAGATCATTTTTTAAACTAACAACGTTACATGTCTCCCTAGGCATTATTAGCCATTTTGCATGTGTTGTTTAGGAGTTAGGTTTAAATACATTTTTATTGCTTTTTTCCCATTATCTCAGGGTTCTAAGAACTTTAAAGTCAAGTAAAAAACTACTTTTTGTGTTTGCAAAATGTAAAACTCAGTAAAACTCCCAATGATTCATTATTTCAGGCATTATTAGCCATTTTTTTGTGTGGTTTATGAGTTATGTTTAAATAACTGTCATATTGAGTGTGATTTTGTCATTGTGAGTAAAACCTAATTTTTGTATTTGCAAACCTTACAAAAACAACCGATTCTAGGAAAACTCACATTGATACAATATTACAGGCATGTTTAGACATATTGCATGTTTGGTTTTGGAGATATATTTATATAACCTGCTTTCTGAGCCGCCACCTTTGTGGTTTGCGTGTCCCACTGATCCAGGAACTATGTTGTCCGGGGGCTTCTATGGTCTCCCAAGACAAACAGGTCCTAGGTGAGGGATCAGACAAAGAGCAGCTCAAAGACCTTTATTAAAAGTACAATTGAGGACCTAGATTTTTTCTCGCCCGGAAGCAGGTCACCGTGGCTCCCCTGTGGAGGTGTGGCACGATGGCGATTGACGGGCCTGTCCCCATGGGGCCCAGCCGTGCTCAGCTCGAAGAGGCAACGTAGAGCCCCCCTCCAGGGCTCACCACTCATGGGCTGGGTCATAGAGGGTGTAGTGTGAGCTGGGCGGCAGCCGAAGGCAGGGCACTTGGTGGTCCGATTATCGGCTACATAAGCTCGCTCTTGGGACATGGAACGTCACCTCGCTGGGAGGGAAGGAGCCTGAGCTGGTGCTTGAGGTGGAGACGTTGGAATCTCTTCCACTCTGGCGTTGCAACTAATGAGAGGCTGGGGTGGCAATTCTTGTTGCCCCCCGGCTCAAAGCCTGCACGTTGGACTTTAAACCCAATAGACGAGATGGTAGCTTCCTTCAGCCTTCGGGTTGGGTGACGGGTCCTGACTGTTGTTTGTGTTTACACACCAAACAGCAGCTCAGAGTACCAACTCTTTTTGGATTCCCTTGAGGGAGTACTGGAGAGTGCTCCCTCGGGTGATTCCCTTGTTCTGCTGGTGGACTTCAACGCTATGTTGGCAACGACTGTGAAACCTGGAGAGTCGTGATTGGGAAAAATGGCCACCCGGATCTGAACCCAAGTGGTGCTTTGTTATTGGACTTTTGTGCTTGTCACGGATTGTCCATAACAAACACAATGTTCAAACATAAGGGTGTCCATATGTGCACTTGGCACAAGGACACCCTCGGCCGCATGATTGACTTTGTAGTTGTGTCATGGGATTTGCGGCCTCATATTTTGGACACTCGGTGAAGAGAGGGGCAGAGCTTTCTACCAACCACCACCTGGTGGTGAGCTGGCTCCGATGGTAGGGGGGGATGCCGGTCAGACCTGGCAGGCCCAAACGCATTGTAAGGGTCTGCTGGGAACACCTAGCAGAGTCTCCTGAAGAACTTTGAACATGTCCGGAAGAACTTTGAACATGTCACGAGGGAGGTGCTGGACATTGAGTCTGAGTGGACCATGTTCCGTTCCTCTCTTGTTGAGCCAGCTGATTGAAGCTGTGGCCGCAAGGTGTTTGGTGCCTGTCGTGGTGGTAATCCACCAGCAGTGAGGGATGCTGTCAAGCTGAAGAAAGAGCCACCGGGTCCTTTATGCTCATGGGAGTCCAGAGGCAGTGCGCATACCGACAGGCCAAGCCAGACCTCCTCAGTCCCACCAACACGTCTTCCTATGAGGAAACAGTGCCGAAGTCTGTGGTGGGCTCTCCTATTTCTGGGGCTGAGGTTGCCAAGGTAGTTAAAAAGCTCCTCGGTGGCAAGGCCCCGGGGGTGGATGAGCTCCGTCCGGAGTTCCTTAAGGCTCTGGATGCTGTGGGGCAGTCTTGGTTGACAAGACTCTGCAACATTGCATCTACATCGGGGGCGGTACCTCTGGATTGGCAGACCGGGGTGGTGGTTCCTCTCTTTAAGAAGGGGAACCGGAGGGTGTGTTCCAACTATCGTAGATCACACTCCTCAGCCTTCCCGGTAAGGTCTATTCATGTGTAATGGAGAGGAGGAACCTCGGATCCAGGACGAACAGTGTGGTTTTCGTCCTGGTCGTGGAACGGTAGACCAGCTCTATACTCTCGGCAGGGTCCTTGAGTGTGCATGGGAGTTTGCCCAACCAGTCTACATAAGTTTTGTGGACTTGGAGAAGACATTCGACCTTGGCCCCCGGTAAATCCTGTGGGGAGTGCTCAGAGAGTATGCAGTATCGGCATGTCTGATTGTGGCGGGTGTCTCCCTGTATGATCAGTGTCAGAGCTTGGTCCGCATTGCCGGCAGTATGTCGGACCCCTTTCCAGTGAGGGTTGGACTCCGCCAAGGCTGCCCTTTGTCACCGATTCTGTTCATAACTTTAATGGACAGAATATCTAGGCGCAGTCATGGCTTTGAGGATCCCCTCAACGCCATGACTGCGCCTGGTTTGGTGGCTGCAGGATTAGGTCTCTGCTTTTTGCAGATGATGTGGTCCTGATGGCTTCAACTGGCCAAGATCTTCAGCTTTCATTGGATCGGTTCGCAGTGAAGCGACTGGGATGAGAATCAGCACCTCCAAGTCCGAGTCCATGGTTCTCGCCCGGGAAAGGGTGGAGTGCCATCTCGAGGTTGGGAAAGAGATCTTGCCCCAAGTGAAGGAGTTCAAGTACCTAGGAGTCTTGTTCACGAGTGAGGATAGAGTGGATTGTGAGATCTACAGGCGGATCGGTGCGGCGTCTTCAGTAATGAGGACGCTATATCGATCCGTTGTGGTGAAGAAGGAGCTGAGCCAGAAGGAAAAGCTTTCAATTTACCGGTCGATCAACGTTCCCATCCTCACCTATGGTCATGAGCTTTGGGTTATGACCGAAAGGACAAGGTCACGGGTACAAGCGGCCGAAATGAGTTTCCTCCGCCGGGTGGTGGGTCTCTCCCTTAGAGATAGGGTGAGAAGCTCTGTCCTCTGGGAGGAACTCAGTGTAAAGCCGCTGCTCCTCCACATTGAGAGGAGCCAGATGAGGTGGTTCGGGCATCTGCTCAGGATGCCACCCGAACGCCTCCCTAGGTCCGAACGGCAGGAGGCCATGGGGAAGACCTAGGATACATTGGAAAGACTATGGCCTGGGAACGCCTCGGGATCCCCCGAGAAGAGCTGGACGAAGTGGCTGGGGAGAGGGAAGTCTGGGCTCTCTGCTTAGGCTGCTGCCCCCGCAACCCGACCTCGGATAAGCAGAAGAAAATGGATGGATTTAGTATGACAGTTATACTGTCATATTGAGTGTGACAGTATACTGTCATAAAACCCAATTTTTGTATTTGCAAACCTGATTCTAGTAAAACTCACATCTCTACAATATTACAGGCAATTTTGGACATAATGCACGTTTGGTTTTGGAGTTATGTTCATATAACTTTAATATATAGTATGACATCTATACTGTTATAATGAGTAAAAAAACTAACTTGTGTCTGTCATAAAACTCAATTTTTGTATTTGCAAACCTTACAAAAACATATGATTCTAGTAAAACTCACATGGATTCAGTATTACAGGCATTTTTAGACATTTTGCATGTTTGGTTTAGGAATCATGTTGGAATACATTTGTATTGTTTTTTTCACATTATCTCAGCATTTTAAGAACTTACTGTCATATTGAGTAAAAAAAACCTTTTGTGTTTGCAAGCCCTAAAAAAACAACCGATTCTAGTAAAACTCACATTGATACAATATTACAGGCATGTTTAGACATCTTGCATGTTTGGTTTTGGAGTTATGTTTATTTAACCTGCTTTCTGAGCCGCCACCTTTGTGGTTTGCGTGTCCCACTGATCCTAGGAGCTATGTTGTCCGGGGGCTTCTATGCCCCCTGATAGGGTCCCCCAAGACAAACAGGTCCTAGGTGAGGAATCAGACAAAGAGCAGCTCAAAGACCTTTATGAAAAGTACAAATCGAGGACCTAGATATTTTCTCGCCCGGACGCGGGTCACCGTGGCTCCCCTGTGGAGCCAGGCCCAGAGGTGGGGCACGATGGCGAGCGACTGGTGCCCATGGGGCCCAGCTCGAAGAGGCAACGTGGGTCCCCCCTGCAATAGGCTCACCACTCATGGGCTGGGTCATAGAGGTCGGGTGCAGTGTTAGCTGGGCGGAAGCCGAAGGCAGGGCACTTGGCGGTCCGATAATCGGCTACATAAGCTCGCTCTTGGGACGTGGAATGTCACCTCGCGAGGTGGAGAAGTTCCCGGCTAGATAAAGCTGGACTCACTTCGACGCACAGCAAGGGCTCTGGAACCTGTTCTCTCAAGAGGGGTTGGACTCTCTTCCACTCTGGCGTTGCAAGTAATGAGAGGCTGGGTTGGCAATTCTTGTTGCCCCCCGGCTCAAAGCCTGCACGTTGGACTTAACCCAGAAGACGAGATGGTAGCTTCCCTCCGCTTTCGGGTTGGGTGACGGGTCCTGACTGTTGTTGGTGTTTACGCACCAAACAGCAGCTCAGAGTACCCACTCTTTTTGGATTCCCTTGAGAGTGCTCCCTCGGGTGATTCCCTGGGGGTCTTCAACGCTCATGTTGGCAACGACTTTGAAACCTGGAGAGTCGTGATTGGGAAACATGGCCACCCGGATCTGAACCCAAGTGGTGCTTTGTTATTGAGCTTTTGTGCTCGTCACGGATTGTCCATAACAAACACAATGTTCAAACATAAGGGTGTCCATATGTGCACTTGGCACCAGGACACCCTCGGCCGCAGTTCCATTATTGACTTTATAGTTGTGTCATGGGATTTGCGGCCTCATGTTTTGGACACTCGGGTGAAGAGAGGGGCGAGCTTTCTACCGATCACCACCTGGTGAGCTGGCTCCGATGGTGGGGTAGGATCCCGGACAGACCTGCATTGTGAGAGTCTTTTGGGAATGCCTAGCAGAGTCTCCTGTCAGAGAGAGTTTCTTTTTCCACCTCCGGAGGAACTTTGAACATGTCACAAAGGAGGTGCTGGACATTGAGTCTGAATGGATCATGTTCCGTGCCTCTCTTGTCAAGCCAGCTGATTGGAGCTGTGGCCGCAAGGTGTTTGGTGCCTGTCGTGGCGGTGACCCTAGAACCCGCTGGTGGCCACCAGCAGTGCGGGATGCCGTCAAGCTGAAGAAAGAGCTTATCTGGTCCTTTTGGCTCATGGGACTCCAGAGGCAGCGGGCATACCGACAGGCCAAGCAGTGCCTGGGGAATCTGTGGTGGGCTCTCCTATTTCTGGGGCTGAGGTTGCCAAGGTAGTTTTAAAAGCTCCTCTGTGGCAAGGCCCCGGGGGTGGATGAGCTCCGTCCGGAGTTCCTTAAGGCTCTGGATGCTGTGGGGCTGTTTTAGTTGACAAGACTCTGCAACATCGCGTGGACATCAGGGGCGGTACCTCTGGATTGGCAGACCGGGGTGGTGGTTCCTCTCTTTAAGAAGGGGAACCGGAGGGTGTGTTCCAACTATCGTAGATCACACTCCTCAGCCTTCCCGGTAAGGTCTATTCATGTGTACTGGAGAGGAGGAACCTCGGATCCAGGACGAACAGTGTGGTTTTCGTCCTGGTCGTGGAACGGTAGACCAGCTCTATACTCTCGGCAGGGTCCTTGAGTGTGCATGGGAGTTTGTCCAACCAGTCTACATGTGCTTTGTGGACTTGGAGAAGACATTCGACCGTGGCCACCCCGGGAAGTCCTGTGGGGAGTGCTCAGAGAGTATGGGGTATCGGCATGTCTGATTGTGGCGGGTCGCTCCCTGTATGATCGGTGTCAGAGCTTGGTCCGCATTGCCAGCAGTAAGTTGGCTGCCCTTTGTCACCAAATGTGTTCATAAATTTTATGGACATAATTTCTAGGCGCAGTCATGGCGTTGAGGGGATCCGGTTTGGTGGCTGCAGGATTAGGTCTCTCCTTTTTGCAGATGATGTGGTCCTTATGGCTTTAACTGGCCAGGATCTTCAGCTCTCATTGGATTGGTTCGCAGCCGAGTGTGAAGCGACTGGGATGAGAATCAGCACCTCCAAGTCCGAGGTTCTCGCCCGGGAAAGGGTGGAGTGCCATCTCGAGGTTGGGCAGGAGATTTTGCCCCAAGTGGATGAGTTCAAGTACCTGGAGTCTTGTTCATGAGTGAGGGAAGAGTGGATCTTGAGTAATGAGGACGCTATATAGATTTGTTGTGGTAAGAAGGAGCTGCGCCAGAAGGAAAAGCTCTCAATTTACCGGTCAATCTACGTTCCCATCCTCACCTATGGTCATGAGCTTTGGGTTATGACCGAAAGGACAAGATCACGGGTACAAGCGGCCGAAATGAGTTTTCTCCGCTGGGTGGCGGGTCTCTCCCTTACTGAAAGAATTTTCACCGTTTAATTACAGTAACCTACTGGCAGCTAATGGTTCCAGTATAAAACTGTTTTTCTACAGCACACATACTGTGATTTATCACTACAGTTTATTACTGTAAAAAGTATCACAGTACTGTGCTGTATCAAATATACGCTTCACAGCATAATACTGTCATCTGTTTAGCGGCATTACACTGTTATTTTAGTGTATCTACTGTAATATCCATTAACAGTTAATTACAGTAAAATAATTGTAAGCACTATAGACTGAGCTTTACAGTATAATGCCACTAGAAGTTAATGAGTTGAACTTTTAATTTTTCAAAATCAAAACCCCTGCAATCTGCTGGCATAAAAATGACTGGAGAAATGGCCTTGCAAGATTATGTTTTTATTAACCAATTATTTTAAAGTGCATCAAATAAATTCAATGTACATTTAGTGCATTCTTCTTATTTTCAGTAAAGCATTTTAACATTTATAACATGTCCACTTAATTTCTAACTGGAGACAAAACACTGAACACGAGTCCAGTGTTTAGTTGTCGGCTACATAAAGCCCCACTCAAAGTCTGTGAGATGTTTTATAAGGGTGGCTACGTGAGGATTTACAGTTGCTGCCTTTTTCTGGACCAGCTTCCCGGTCTTCTTGGACACCACCTTTCCCTAGCTAGCCTTTGTTCCCCTCTCAGGGTTAACGCCAATGAATCGCCTAAAAAAGAGAGAAAGCATATTAGATATTCTGTTGTGATTGAAGATTACTTGCAGTCGATACAGAACCCCCCTCACATTGTTATTTAGGAATATGCACTGCACAAATATTAATATCAATTTTAGGATATATTTGAGCCTATACCATAACCACAGCTGTAGATGAGTGAATGCTCTAAAACCCATTAAGACCAATTCAGAGAGGAAGACAATGCTAAAGCCTCCCCAATCCCTCTCTCTATTTATGTTTTCTCTCCATCTACGGGACCGTGTATTTACGCTGATGTTTCCTGCTTTCACCCATTTAACATATCGTTACCTGCTCATTACCTATCTTCTCTGCATCCTGGGGTCACACTGGTGCTTCTTGCCTTTACCCATTCAACATATCTTTACCTGCACATTACCTACCTTCTCTGTATCCTGGAGTCAAGCTGGTGTTTCCTGCCTTTACTCATTCAACATATCTTTACCTGCACATTACCTACCTTCCCTGCATCCTTGGGTCACACTGGTGCTTCTTTCTTTCACCATACAACATATCTTCACCTGCACATACCTACCTTGTCTGCATGGCCTCGACCACACCTGCGCTTCCTTCTTTCACCCATTCAACATACCTTCACCCGCACATTACCTACCTTCCCTGCATAGTGGGGTCACACTGGTGCTTCCTGCCTTTACCCATTCAACATATCTTCACCCGCACATTACCTACTTGCTCTGCATTCTCGGGTCAAGCTGGTGCTTCCTGCCATCATCCAGTCAACATATCTTTACCTGCAAAGTACCTACTTTTTCTGCATCCTGGGGTCAAACAGGTGCTTCCTTCTTTGACCCAGTCAACATATCTTTACCTGCACATTACCTACCTTCTCTGTATCCTAGAGTCAAACTGGTGCTTCGGTCCCTAATAAGAAGGTCCACAAAGGAACAGAAGAGTCATTGATTTAAGGCACAAAATTGGGGAAAGGACAAGTCAAATTCCTGAACAGAGGTGACAAATATAAAATAAAATATCCTAACAGTATTTTAACAGTATCAAGAGGATTTACCTTTGAACAAATTCCAATGTCCGAGGACCTTCCTCTTGGTATTCCAAGTTGAACACATAGTAGGTGGCAAGAAGGGCAGCAAGCCCTGAGATTAAGCTAGGTTGGACGCCTTTGCAGATGACATCACCTTCCATGCTGATCATCCAACGTTTTATTGTGACTTTGTCACCAGCAACTGGTACAGTCAAGAAATGCAGTTTATGTTCCTAAACAGTATCCAATATGGGTAGCATTTTAAAAGTATTTGGAATGGCCACCTCACTCGCTCTCTCTTTCCTCTGTTTACAGCTAGTCTCCTAAGGCAGTGGTTCTCAAATGGGGGTACGCGTACTCCTGGGGGTACTTGAAGGTATGCCAAGGGGTACGTGAGATTTTTTTTTAATATTCTAAAAATAGCAACAATTCAAAAATCCTTTATAAATATATTTATTGAATAATACTTCGACAAAATATGAATGTAAGTTCATAAACTGAACAACTAATCAAGTAGGCTATTCCATTCATTACCATAAAGCCAGAGTTTCCCCCATGCCATGATGGTTTGACCCTACCTGGCGGTGCCACACGGCACCAACTGTCAATCAACTATCCATGTAGAAAACAATGGAGGCTTGGTTAAAGCGTAGTGGACATGTTCCATAAATATTGATGTTAAAGATTTCTTTTTTTTTGAAGAAATGTTGAGAATGAAGTTCATGAATCCAGATGGATCTCTATTGCAATCCCCAAAGAGGGCACTTTAAGTTGATTACTTCTATGTGTAAAAATCTTTATTTATAATTGAATCACTTGTTTATTTTTCAACAAGTTTTTAGTTATTTTTATATCTTTTTTTCCAAATAGTTCAAGAAAGACCACAACAAATGAGCAATATTTTGCACTGTTATACAATTTAATAAATCAGAAACTGATGACATAGTGCTGTATTTTACTTCTTTATCTCTTTTTTTCAACCAAAAATGCTTTGCTCTGATTAGGGGGTACTTGAATTTAAAAAATGTTCACAGGGGTACATCACTGAAAAAAGGTTGAGAACCACTGTCCTAAGGCAGTGGTTCTCAACCTTTTTTCAGTGCTGTGAACATTTTTTTAATGCAAGTAGACCTCCATGTCTTTATAACAGGAATATCCTGAATTCTCAAGTTGCATATCACAATAGTCATCATCAGTGTTAATAACACAAGAGCTGCTTGGATTTGCTGTTGAGCAAGTCAAACTTCGTTCAGTGTAGCCGTAGTGCTTCCTTGACACGTGCGATGTGAAAGTAGACTTAACTGTAAATCTTTTTTCACATTGACTGAAGGGGCACGTAACTGTCGGTAATATGACTTTTCAAATGCAGGAAAAGGGCCCGTATATCATCGCACTTCGCGCTACATGAGACAATATTACAAGGTAAACCTTCTGCGCTATACATATCAGTCCTACTCTTGCCATATTTATGACGACGGCTGTGAGTTTTGAAGGCTGAGAAGTTGGAAAAAACTCTTGTGCATTTAGGGAAAGCACACTTAAACGATGCATTAGGCATACAACTATGACTTCGCATGTGTCTAACATACGCAAATACATTGCTGCAAGTCGTAGCACATATGTTGCAAGTTATCATCTTTTATGATGACTATGACAAAAAAGAAGAAAACTTAGCTAGCTAGCATGCGGCGGTACATGCGCGTGGTCAACGATAGTGTCTGTGATGCTGACTGTGACGCTATGTCATTTCGGACTTTATAAATATATATATAAAGTAATTCAAACAGAAAATGACACATCAAGGTACAAGTGACTCTTACCTTGTTATCAAAAACACACGATGCAGTAGGATGGATTTAGCAGGGTCGGCCAGGTGAAATGAAGCTCGGTTGGACGAATTGTGGGCGGACCCAAGAAACAAGTCTGAAAAATACTGAATTACACTGTAGGTTTTACAGTAACTTACTGCTGGTTGATATTTTTTGAAAAATGCAACAACATTTACAGTACTTAACTGCATTTAAGAAGAACATGATAGGTTGATTGGCAACACTAAATAGGCCCTAGTGTGTGAATGTGAGTGTGAATGTTGTCTGTCTATCTGTGTTGGCCCTGCGATGAGGTGGCGACTTGTCCAGGGTGTACCCCGCCTTCCGCCCGATTGTAGCTGAGATAGGCTCCAGCGCCCCCCGCGACCCCGAAGGGAATAAGCGGTAGAAAATGGATGGATGGATGGAGTATATAACTGTAATTTTATTTTTTATTTTTACAGTAATTTTTTACAGTGAAGGTCATGGGTGTCAAACTCTGGCCCATGGGCCAAATTTGGCCCAACGTGTAATTTGACTTGGCCCTTGAGGCAATATCAAATTAACACCAAAGCTGGACCGGCGATTATACATTGCGGCAGTGCCGCGGTAACACCGCATTCACCGCTACTTCTAATACTTGCCAAGACAAAAGTGACTCCAGCACTGCTCCCGAATTTTTTATTTTTTATTTTCAGCTAGTCAAACGAGTGCCGGCCCAGTTTCACGTCAGTGCAGCTTCTGCACCCACACACAATTGAATGCAACGCATACTTCATCAACAGCGATACAGGTTACACTGACGGTAGCCAAATAAAAAACTTTAACACTTTTAGAAATATACGCCACACTGTGAATCCACACCAAACAAGAATGACAAACACATTTCGGGAGAACATCCACACCGTAACACAACATAAACACAACAGAACAAATACCCGGAACTCTTTGTAGCACTAAATCTTCCGGGACGCTACAAGGTGTGTGTGTGTGTGGGGGGCGGGGGTTTGGTGGTAGCGGGGGTGTATTTTGTAGCGTCCCGAAAGAGTTAGTGCTGCAAAAGATTCTGGGTATTTGTTCTTTTGTGTTTATGTTATGTTACGGTGCAGATGTTCTCCCGAAAAGTGTTTTTTATTTTTGTTTGGTGTGGGTTCACAGTGTGGCGTATATTTCTAACAGTGTTAAAGTTTTTTATACTGGCACCCTCAGTGTAACCTGTATCGCTGTTGATGAAGTATGCGTTGCATTCATTTGTGTATGCGTGCTGAAGCTGCACATATCTTGTGACTGGGTCTGAATGATGTTAGAATTGGGTGTACGAGATATGACTGTTGAACACCTTATTCGATAATGAAAGTTGCCTCAGCTCAAAGCCTGAGCCCCGACATTAAAGAACTAGCATCTAAAAAAAGATGCCAGGTATCTGGCTTGGGCACATCAAATTAGATCAGTGTGTTGCAAACTGAGCAGTTTAAAGTCCTGAATGGTTGTTTTATTCATTGTTATTTTATTTTCAAATTTATTAGCCTGTGGAAAAAGTTAATGTTGATATTTACCTCAGAAGGCTGCAAATAGAAAAGAGGCATTCAATTTTTATTTAAATTGTATTTGATATGCAATTGATATTTTTTAATTATTATTATTATTATTTGAAACTCCATTTTGCATGTCACTATAAAGTTATATAAGCCTTGCTTGTTCAATATTCAATGCAAAACTTGTTTGGGTCCCTATTAAAAGGTTAATTTGTTCAACCTTGGCCCGCGGCTTTGTTCAGTTTTAAACTTTGGCCCACTCTGTATTTGAGTTTGACACCCCTGGTGAAGGTGAAGCTCTGTCGTCCTGGAGGCCACGGGGAAGACCCAGGACACACTGGGAACACTATGTCTCCCGGCTGGCCTGGGAACGCCTCGGGATCCCCTGAGAAAAGGTCCTAGGTGAGGGATCAGACAAAGAGCAGCTCAAAGACCTTTATGAAAAGTACAAATCGAGGACCTAGATTTTTTCTCGCCTAGGCGCAGGTCACCGTGGCTCCCCTGTGGAGCCAGGCGCAGAGGTGGGGCACGATGGCGAGCGACTGGTGGCCGGGCCTGTCTCCATGGGGCCCTGCCGGGCTCAGCTCGAAGAGGCAACGTGGGTCAAACCTCCAATGGGCTCATCACTCATGGGCCCATTGAGGTCATAGAGGTCAGATGCAGTGTGAACTGGGCTAGAGCCGAAGGCAGGGCACTTGGCGGTCCGATTATCGGCTACATAAGCTCGCTCTTGGGACGTGGAACGTCACCTCGCTGGGAGGGAAAGAGCCTGAGCTGGTGCGCAAGGTGAAGAAGTTCTGGCTAGATATAGTTGGACTCACTTCGACGCACAGCAAGGGCTCTGGAACCTGTTCTCTCAAGAGGGGCTGGACTCTCTTCCACTCTGGCGTTGCAAGCAATGAGAGGCTGGAGGTGGCAATTGTTGTTGCTCAAAGCCTGCACGTTGGACTTTAACCCAGTAGACGAGATGGTAGCTTCCCTCCGCTTTCGGGTTGGGTGACGGGTCCTGACTGTTGTTTGTGTTTACGCACCAAACAGCAGCTCAGAGTACCCACTCTTTTTGGATTCCCTTGAGGGAGTACTGGAGAGTGCTCCCTCGGGTGATTCCCTTGTTCTGTTGGGGGACTTCAATGCTCATGTTGGCAAGGACAGTGAAACCTGGAGAGTCGTGATTGGGAAAAATGGCCACCCGGATCTGAACCCAAGTGGTGCTTTGTTATTGGACTTTTGTGCTCGTCACGGATTGTCCATAACAAACACAATGTTCAAACATAAGGAAGAACTTTGAACATGTCACGAGGGAGGTGCTGGACATTGAGTCTGAGTGGACCATGTTCCGTGCCTCTCTTGTCGAGCCTGCTGATTGGAGCTGTGGCCGCAAGGTATTTGGTGCCTGTCGTGGCGGTAATCCTAGAACTCGCTGGTGGCCACCAGCAGTGAGGGATGCCGTCAAGCTGAAGAAAGAGCCTATCGGGTCCTTTTGGCTCATGGGACTCCAGAGGCAGCGGGCATACCGACGGCCAAGCAGTGCCTGGGGAATCTGTGGTGGACTCTCCTATTTCTGGGGCTTAGGTTGCCTAGGTAGTTAAAAAGCTCCTCTGTGGCAAGGCCCCGGTGGTGGATGAGTTCCTTAAGGCTCTGGATACTGTGGGGCTGTCTTGGTTGACAAGACTCTGCAACATCGCGTGAACATTGGGGGCGGTACCTCTGGATTGGCAGACCGGGGTGGTGGTTCCTCTCTTTAAGAAGGGGAACCGGAGGGTGTGTTCCAACTATCGTGAAACACACTCCTCAGCCTTCCCGGTAAGGTCTATTCATGTCTACTGGAGAGGAGGAAACTCGGATCCAGGACGAACAGCGTGGTTTTCGTCCTGGTCGTGGAAGGGTAGACCAGGTCTATACTCTCGGCAGGGTCCTTGACTGTGAAGCGACTGGGATGAGAATCAGCACCTCCAAGTCCAAGTCCATGGTTCTCGCGCAGGAAAGGGTCGAGTGCCATCTCCAGGTTGGGGAGGAGATCTTGCCCCAAGTGGAGGAGTTCAAGTACCTAGGAGTCTTGTTCACGAGTGAGGATAGAGTGGATCGAGAGATCCACAGGCGGATTGGTGCGGCGTCTTCAGTATTGAGGACGCTATATCGATCCGTTGTGGTGAAGAAGGAGCTGAGCCAGAAGGAAAAGCTCTCAATTTACCGTCGATCTACGTTCCCAGCTTTGGGTTATGACCGAAAGGACAAGCGGCCGGAATGCGTTTCCTCTGCCGGGTGGTGGGTCTCTCCCTTAGAGACAGGGTGAGAAGCTCTGTCATCCGGGAGGAACTCAAAGTATAGCCGCTGCTCCTCCACATTGAGAGGAGCCATGAGGTGGTTCGGGCATCTGCTCAGGATGCCACCCGAACGCCTCTAGGGAGGTGTGGCAGGAGGCCACGGGGAAGACCTAGGACACATTGGAAAGACTATGTCCCCGGCCTGCCTGGGAACGCCTCGGAATACCCCGAGAAGAGCTGGACGAAGTGGCTGGGGAGAGGGAAGTCTGGGATTTTCTGCTCAGGCTGCTGCCCCCGCAACCCGACCTCGGATAAGCGGAAGAAAATGGATGGATTTAGAATGACAGTTATACTGTCAGATTGAGTACAAAAACTAACTAAACCTTACACAATATAATGTTTCTAGTAAAACTCAGAAAGATACATATCACCAGGCATTATTAGCCATTTTGCATGTGTGGTTTAGGAGTTATGTTTAAATAAATAACTGTCAGATTGAGTGTGACTGTAAACCGTCATAGTGAGTAAAACCCTTATTTTGTATTTGCAAACCTTACAAAAACAAATAAATCTAGTTAAACTCACACAGATACAATATTACAGACATTTTTAGACATAATGCATGTTTGGTTTTAGATTAATGTTTATATAACTTTCATATTTAGTATGACAGCTGTACTGTCATATTGAATAAAAAAACAACTAACTTGTGTCTTTGCAAACCTTACAAAATACCATTTTTCTAGTAAAACTAACTAGATACATGCTCCAGGCATTATTAGCCATTTTGCATGTGTTGTTTGAGTTATGTTTAAATAACTGTCATATTGAGTGTGACAGTATACTGTCATAAAACCCAATTTTTGTATTTGCAACCCTGATTCTAGTAAAACTCACATATATACAATATTACAGGCAGTTTTGGACATAATGCATGTTTGGTTTTGGAGTTATGTTTATATAACTTTCATATATAGTATGACAGCTAAACTGTTATATTGAGTAAAATAACTAACTTGTGTTTGTCATAAAACCCAATTTTTGTATTAGCAAACCATACAACTGATTCAAATAAAACTCACATGGATTCAATATTACAGGCATTTTCAGACATTTTGCATGTTTGGTTTAGGAATTATGTTGTAATACATTTGTATTGCTTTTTTCACATTATCTCAGGATTTTTAGAACATTACTGTCATATTGAGTAAAAAAATAATTTTTGTGTTTGCAAGCCTTAAAAAAAGCATATGTTTCCAGTAAAACTCCCAAAGATGCATTATTTCAGGCATTATTAGCCAGTTTTCAGGTGTGGTTTAGGAGTTATGTTTAAATAACTGTCATATTGAGTGTGGCGTTACACTGTCATATTGAGTTAAAAAAAACTAACTTGTGTCTTTGCAAACCTTACAAAAGAAAATGTTTCTAGCAACACTCACAAAGATAATTTTTTTCACGCTATTAGACATGTTTCATGTGTATTTAGGAGTTATAATTAAATAACTTTCATATTGAGTGTTAAAGTTATAATGTCATTATGTGTAAAACCTAATTTTTGTATTTGCAAACCTTACAAAAACAATTGATTCTAGTAAAACTTACATAGATTCAATATTACAGGCATTTTTAGACAATTTACATGTTTGGTTTAAAAGTTGTGTTTGAATACATTTGTATTGCTTTTCTCGCATTATCTCAGGATTCTAAGATCATTACTTTCATATTGAGTAAAAAACTACTTTTTGTTTTTGCAAACCTTACAAACTCACCATTATACATTATTACAGCCATTTTTAGATATTACACATGTTTGCTTTTGGAGTTATGTTTTGATAATTTTCATATTTAGTAGGACTGTTATACTGTCTTATTGAATAAAAACAACTAGCTTGTGTCTTTGCAAACTTTACAAAATATACATTTCCTAGTAAAACTAACAAAGATACATGTCTCCAGGCATCATTACCCATTTTGCCTGGGTTGTTTAGGAGTTATGTTTAAATACATTTTTATTGCTTTTTTCGCATTATCTCAGGATTCTAAGATCATTACTTCCATATTGAGTAAAAAACTACTTTTTGTTTTTGCAAACCTTACAAACTCACATAAATACATTATTACAGACATTTTTAGACATGACACATGTTTGGTTTTGGAGTTATGTTTATATAACTTTTATATTTAGTATGACTGTTATACTGTCATATTGAATAAAAAAAAACTAGCTTGTGTCTTTGCAAACTTTACAAAAGATCATTTTTCTAGTAAAACTAACAAAGATACATGTCTCCAGGCATTATTACCCATTTTGCATGGGTTGTTTAGGAATTATGTTTAAATACATTTTTATTGCTTTTTTCGCATTATCTCAGGATTTTAAGATCATTACTTTCATATTGAGTAAAAAACTACTTTTTGTTTTTGAAAACCTTACAAACTCACATTAATACATTATTACAGGCATTTTTAGACTAATGACACATGTTTGGTTTTGGAGTTATGTTTATATAACTTTCATATTTAGTATGACTGTTATACTGTCATATTGAATTAAAAAAAACTAGCTTGTGTCTTTGCAAACTTTACAAAAGATCATTTTTCTAGTAAAACTAACAAAGATACATGTCTCCAGGCATTATTACCCATTTTGCATTGGTTGTTTAGGAATTATGTTTGAATACATTTGTATTGCTTTTTTCGCATTATCTCAGGATTTTAAGATCATTACTTTCATATTGAGTAAAAAACTACTTTTTGTTTTTGCAAACCTTACAAACTCACAATAATACATTATTGCAGCCATTTTTAGATATAACACATGTTTGGTTTTGGAGTTATGTTTTGATAATTTTCATATTTAGTAGGACTGTTATACTGTCTTATTGAATTAAAAACAACTAGCTTGTGTCTTTGCAAACTTTACAAAATATACATTTCCTAGTAAAACTAACAAAGATACATGTCCCCAGGCATCATTACCCATTTTGCCTGGGTTGTTTAGGAGTTATGTTTAAATACATTTTTATTGCTTTTTTCGCATTATCTCAGGATTCTAAGATCATTACTTTCATATTGAGTAAAAAACTACTTTTTGTTTTTGCAAACCTTACAAACTCACATAAATACATTATTAAAGGCATTTTTAGAGATGACACATGTTTGGTTTTGGAGTTATGTTTATAACTTTCATATTTAGTATGAAGGTTATACTGTCATATTGAATAAAAAAAACTGGCTTGTGTCTTTGCAAACTTTACAAAAGATCATTTTTCTAGTAAAACTAACAAAGATAAATGTCACCAGGCATTATTACCCATTTTGCATGAGTTGTTTAGGAATTATGTTTAAAGACATTTTTATTGCTTTTTTTGCATTATCTCAGGATTTTAAGATCATTACTTTCATATTGAGTAAAAAACTACTTTTTGTTTTTGCAAACCTTACAAACTCACAATAATACATTATTGCAGCCATTTTTAGATATAACACATGTTTGGTTTTGGAGTTATGTTTTGATAATTTTCATATTTAGTATGACTTTTATACTGTCATATTGAATAAAAAAAAAACTAGCTTGTGTCTTTGCAAACTTTACAAAAGATCATTTTTCTATTAAAACTAACAAAGATACATGTCTCCAGGCATTATTACCCATTTTGCATGGGTTGTTCAGGAATTATGTTTAAAGACATTTTTATTGCTTTTTTCGCATTATCTCAGGATTCTTAGATCATTACTTTCATATTGAGTAAAAAACTACTTTTTGTTTTTGCAAACCTTACAAACTCACATAAATACATTATTAAAGGCATTTTTAGAGATGACACATGTTTGGTTTTGGAGTTATGTTTATATAACTTTTATTATTAGTATGACTGTTATACTGTCATATTGAATTAAAAAAAACTAGCTTGTGTCTTTGCAAACTTTACAAAAGATCATTTTTCTAGTAAAACTAACAAAGATACATGTCTCCAGGCATTATTACCCATTTTGCATGGGTTGTTTAGGAATTATGTTTAAATACATTTTTATTGCTTTTTTCGCATTATCTCAGGATTTTAAGATCATTACTTTCATATTGAGTAAAAAACTACTTTTTGTTTTTGCAAACCTTACAAACTCACAATAATACATTATTAGAGGCATTTTTAGACATGACACATGTTTGGTTTTGGAGTTATGTTTATAACTTTCATATTTAGTATGACTGTTATACTGTCATATTGAATAAAAAAAACTGGCTTGTGTCTTTGCAAACTTTACAAAAGATCATTTTTCTAGTAAAACTAACAAAGATACATGTCTCCAGGCATTATTACCCATTTTGCATGGGTTGTTCAGGAATTATGTTTAAAGACATTTTTATTGCTTTTTTCGCATTATCTCAGGATTCTAAAATCCTTACTTTCATATTGAGGAAAAAACTACTTTTTGTTTTTGCAAACCTTACAAACTCACATAAATACATTATTATAGGCAATTTTAGACATGACACACGTTTGGTTCTGGAGTTATGTTTATATAACTTTCATATTTAGTATGACTGTTATACTGTCATATTGAATTAAAAAAAACTAGCTTGTGTCTTTGCAAACTTTACAAAAGATCATTTTTCTAGTAAAACTAACAAAGATACATGTCTCCAGGCATTATTACCCATTTTGCATGGGTTGTTTAGGAATTATGTTTAAATACATTTTTATTGCTTTTTTCGCATTATCTCAGGATTTTAAGATCATTACTTTCATATTGAGTAAAAAACTACTTTTTGTTTTTGCAAACCTTACAAACTCACAATAATACATTATTAGAGGCATTTTTAGACATGACACATGTTTGGTTTTGGAGTTATGTTTATATAACTTTCATATTTAGTATGACTGTTATACTGTCATATTGAATAAAAAAAAACTAGCTTGTGTCTTTGTAAACTTTACAAAAGATCATTTTTCTATTAAAACTAACAAAGATACATGTCTCCAGGCATTATTACCCATTTTGCATGGGTTGTTCAGGAATAATGTTTAAAGACATTTTTATTGCTTTTTTCGCATTATCTCAGGATTCTTAGATCATTACTTTCATATTGAGTAAAAAACTACTTTTTGTTTTTGCAAACCTTACAAACTCACATAAATACATTATTAAAGGCATTTTTAGAGATGACACATGTTTGCTTTTGGAGTTATGTTTATATAACTTTTATTATTAGTATGACTGTTATACTGTCATATTGAATAAAAAAAAACTAGCTTGTGTCTTTGCAAACTTTACAAAAGATCATTTTTCTAGTAAAACTAACAAAGATACATGTCTCCAGGCATTATTACCCATTTTGCATGGGTTGTTTAGGAATTATGTTTAAATACATTTTTATTGCTTTTTTCGCATTATCTCAGGATTTTAAGATCATTACTTTCATATTGAGTAAAAAACTACTTTTTGTTTTTGCAAACCTTACAAACTCACATAAATACATTATTACAGGCATTTTTAGACATGACACATGTTTGGTTTTGGAGTTATGTTTATATAACTTTCATATTTAGTATGACTGTTAAACTGTCATATTGAATAAAAAAAACTGGCTTGTGTCTTTGCAAACTTTACAAAAGATCATTTTTCTAGTAAAACTAACAAAGATACATGTCACCAGGCATTATTACCCATTTTGCATGGGTTGTTTAGGAATTATGTTTAAAGACATTTTTATTGCTTTTTTCGCATTATCTCAGGATTCTTAGATCATTACTTTCATGTTGAGTAAAAAACTACTTTTTGTTTTTGCAAACCTTACAAACTCACATAAATACATTATTACAGGCATTTTTAGACATGACACATGTTTGGTTTTGGAGTTATGTTTATATAACTTTTATTATTAGTATGACTGTTATACTGTCATATTGAATAAAAAAAAACTAGCTTGTGTCAATGCAAACTTTACAAAAGATCATTTTTCTAGTAAAACTAACAAAGATACATGTCTCCAGGCATTATTACCCATTTTGCATGGGTTGTTTAGGAATTATGTTTAAATACATTTTTATTGCTTTTATCACATTATCTCAGGATTATAAGATCATTACTTTCATATTGAGTGAAAAACTACTTTTTGTTTTTGCAAACCTTACAAACTCACATTAATACATTATTACAGGCATTTTTAGACATGACACATGTTTGGTTTTGGAGTTATGTTTATATAATTTTCATATTTAGTATGACTGTTATACTGTCATAATGAATAAAAAAAAACTGGCTTGTGTCTTTGCAAACTTTATAAAAGATCATTTTTCCAGTAAAACTAAAAAAGATACATGTTTCCAGGCATTATTAACCATTTTGCATATGTTGTTTCGGAGTAATGTTTAAATACATTTTTATTGCTTTTTTCACATTATCTCAGGATTTTAAGAACATTACAGTCATATTGAGTAAAAAAAACTACTTTTTGTGTTTGCAAGATTTAAAAAAGCATGTGTTTCGAGTAAAACGGCCAAGGATGCATTATTTCAGGCATTATTAGCCATTTTTCATGTGTGGTTTGAGTTATGGTTAAATAACTGTCATATACTGTCAGTTATGACATAGTAAGTAAAACCTAATTTATGTATTTGCAAACCTTACAAAATCATTTAAATCTAGTAAAACTCACATGGATTCAACATTACAGACATTTTTAGACATTTTGCATGTTTGGTTTAGGAATTATGTTGGAATCATTTTTATTAATTTGTTCGTATTATCTCAGAATTTTAGAACATTACTGTCATATTGAGTAAAAAAATAATTTTTGTGTTTGCAAGCCTTAAAAAAGCATATGTTTCGAGTAAAACTTACAAGAATGCATTATTTCAGGCATTGTTAGTCATTTTTCATGTGTAGTTTAAGAGTTATGTTTAAATAACTGTCATATTGAGTGTGGCAGTTATACTGTCATATTGAGTAAAAAAAACTAACCTGTCTTTGCAAACCTTACAAAAGAAAATGTTTCTAGTAACACTCACAAAGATACATTTTTTCACGCATTATTAGACATGTTTCATGTGTGGTTAGGAGTTATAAATAAATAATTGTCATATTGAGTGTTACAGTTTTAATGTCATTATGTGTAAAACCTAATTTTTGTATTTGCAAACCTTACAAAAACAATTGATTCTAGTAAAACTTATATAGATTCAATATTACAGGCATTTTTAGACATTTTACATGTTTGGTTTAAAATTTGTGTTTGAATACATTTGTATTGCTTTTTTCGCATTATCTCAGGATTCTAAGAACATTACTTTCATATTGAGTAAAAAACTACTTTTTGTTTTTGCAAACCTTACAAACTCACATAAATACATTATTACAGGCATTTTTAGACATGACACATGTTTGGTTTTGGAGATATGTTTATATAACTTTCATATTTAGTATGACTGTTATACTGTCATATTGAATAAAAAAAACTAGCTTGTGTCTTTGATATCTTTACAAAAGATCATTTTTTTAAACTAACAACGTTACATGTCTCCCTAGGCATTATTAGCCATTTTGCATGTGTTGTTTAGGAGTTAGGTTTAAATACATTTTTATTGCTTTTTTCCCATTATCTCAGGGTTCTAAGAACTTTAAAGTCAAGTAAAAAACTACTTTTTGTGTTTGCAAAATGTAAAACTCAGTAAAACTCCCAATGATTCATTATTTCAGGCATTATTAGCCATTTTTTTGTGTGGTTTATGAGTTATGTTTAAATAACTGTCATATTGAGTGTGATTTTGTCATTGTGAGTAAAACCTAATTCTTACAAAAACAACCGATTCTAGGAAAACTCACATTGATACAATATTACAGGCATGTTTAGACATATTGCATGTTTGGTTTTGGAGTTATATTTATATAACCTGCTTTCTGAGCCGCCACCTTTGTGGTTTGCGTGTCCCACTGATCCAGGAACTATGTTGTCCGGGGGCTTCTATGGTCTCCCAAGACAAACAGGTCCTAGGTGAGGGATCAGACAAAGAGCAGCTCAAAGACCTTTATTAAAAGTACAATTGAGGACCTAGATTTTTTCTCGCCCGGAAGCAGGTCTTCGTGGCTCCCCTGTGGAGGTGTGGCACGATGGCGATTGACGGGCCTGTCCCCATGGGGCCCAGCCGTGCTCAGCTCGAAGAGGCAACGTAGAGCCCCCCTCCAGGGCTCACCACTCATGGGCTGGGTCATAGAGGGTGTAGTGTGAGCTGGGCGGCAGCCGAAGGCAGGGCACTTGGTGGTCCGATTATCGGCTACATAAGCTCGCTCTTGGGACATGGAACGTCACCTCGCTGGGAGGGAAGGAGCCTGAGCTGGTGCTTAAGGTGGAGACGTTCCCGGCTAGATATAGTTGGACTCACAGCAAGGGCTCTGGAACCTGTTCTCTCAGAGGGGCTGGACTGAGCTGAACTTTCATTACTTGCAACGCCAGAGTGGAAGAGATTCCACACTGGCGTTGCAACTAATGAGAGGCTGGGGTGGCAATTCTTGTTGCCCCCCGGCTCAAAGCCTGCACGTTGGACTTTAAACCCAATAGACGAGATGGTAGCTTCCTTCAGCCTTCGGGTTGGGTGACGGGTCCTGACTGTTGTTTGTGTTTACACACCAAACAGCAGCTCAGAGTACCAACTCTTTTTGGATTCCCTTGAGGGAGTACTGGAGAGTGCTCCCTCGGGTGATTCCCTTGTTCTGCTGGTGGACTTCAACGCTATGTTGGCAACGACTGTGAAACCTGGAGAGTTGTGATTGGGAAAAATGGCCACCCGGATCTGAACCCAAGTGGTGCTTTGTTATTGGACTTTTGTGCTTGTCACGGATTGTCCATAACAAACACAATGTTCAAACATAAGGGTGTCCATATGTGCACTTGGCACAAGGACACCCTCGGCCGCATGATTGACTTTGTAGTTGTGTCATGGGATTTGCGGCCTCATATTTTGGACACTCGGTGAAGAGAGGGGCAGAGCTTTCTACCAACCACCACCTGGTGGTGAGCTGGCTCCGATGGTAGGGGGGGATGCCGGTCAGACCTGGCAGGCCCAAACGCATTGTAAGGGTCTGCTGGGAACACCTAGCAGAGTCTCCTGAAGAACTTTGAACATGTCCGGAAGAACTTTGAACATGTCACGAGGGAGGTGCTGGACATTGAGTCTGAGTGGACCATGTTCCGTTCCTCTCTTGTTGAGCCAGCTGATTGAAGCTGTGGCCGCAAGGTGTTTGGTGCCTGTCGTGGTGGTAATCCACCAGCAGTGAGGGATGCTGTCAAGCTGAAGAAAGAGCCACCGGGTCCTTTTGGCTCATGGGACTCCAGAGGCAGTGCGCATACCGACAGGCCAAGCCAGACCTCCTCAGTCCCACCAACACGTCTTCCTATGAGGAAACAGTGCCGGGGAAGTCTGTGGTGGGCTCTCCTATTTCTGGGGCTGAGGTTGCCAAGGTAGTTAAAAAGCTCCTCGGTGGCAAGGCCCCGGGGGTATGAGCTCCGTCCGGAGTTCCTTAAGGCTCTGGATGCTGTGGGGCAGTCTTGATTGACAAGACTGCAACATTGCGTCTACATCGGGGGCGGTACCTCTGGATTGGCAGACCGGGGTGGTCTCTTTAAGAAGGGGAACCGGAGGGTGTGTTCCAACTATCGTAGATCACACTCCCCAGCCTTCCCGGTAAGGTCTATTCATGTGTAATGAAGAGGAGGAACCTCGGATCCAGGACGAACAGTGTGGTTTTCGTCCTGGTCGTGGAACGGTAGACCAGCTCTATACTCTCGGCAGTGTCCTTGAGTGTGCATGGGAGTTTGCCCAACCAGTCTACATAAGTTTTGTGGACTTGGAGAAGACATTCGACCTTGGCCCCCGGTAAATCCTGTGGGGAGTGCTCAGAGAGTATGCAGTATCGGCATGTCTGATTGTGGCGGGTGTCTCCCTGTATGATCAGTGTCAGAGCTTGGTCCGCATTGCCGGCAGTATGTCGGACCCCTTTCCAGTGAGGGTTGGACTCCGCCAAGGCTGCCCTTTGTCACCGATTCTGTTCATAACTTTAATGGACAGAATATCTAGGCGCAGTCATGGCTTTGAGGATCCCCTCAACGCCATGACTGCGCCTGGTTTGGTGGCTGCAGGATTAGGTCTCTGCTTTTTGCAGATGATGTGGTCCTGATGGCTTCAACTGGCCAAGATCTTCAGCTTTCATTGGATCGGTTCGCAGTGAAGCGACTGGGATGAGAATCAGCACCTCCAAGTCCGAGTCCATGGTTCTCGCCCGGGAAAGGGTGGAGTGCCATCTCGAGGTTGGGAAAGAGATCTTGCCCCAAGTGAAGGAGTTCAAGTACCTAGGAGTCTTGTTCACGAGTGAGGATAGAGTGGATTGTGAGATCTACAGGCGGATCGGTGCGGCGTCTTCAGTAATGAGGACGCTATATCGATCCGTTGTGGTGAAGAAGGAGCTGAGCCAGAAGGAAAAGCTTTCAATTTACCGGTCGATCAACGTTCCCATCCTCACCTATGGTCATGAGCTTTGGATTATGACCGAAAGGACAAGGTCACGGGTACAAGCGGCCGAAATGAGTTTCCTCCGCCGGGTGGTGGGTCTCTCCCTTAGAGATAGGGTGAGAAGCTCTGTCCTCTGGGAGGAACTCAGTGTAAAGCCGCTGCTCCTCCACATTGAGAGGAGCCAGATGAGGTGGTTCGGGCATCTGCTCAGGATGCCACCCGAACGCCTCCCTAGGTCCGAACGGCAGGAGGCCATGGGGAAGACCTAGGATACATTGGAAAGACTATGGCCTGGGAACGCCTCGGGATCCCCCGAGAAGAGCTGGACGAAGTGGCTGGGGAGAGGGAAGTCTGGGCTCTCTGCTTAGGCTGCTGCCCCCGCAACCCGACCTCGGATAAGCAGAAGAAAATGGATGGATTTAGTATGACAGTTATACTGTCATATTGAGTGTGACAGTATACTGTCATAAAACCCAATTTTTGTATTTGCAAACCTGATTCTAGTAAAACTCACATCTCTACAATATTACAGGCAATTTTGGACATAATGCACGTTTGGTTTTGGAGTTATGTTCATATAACTTTAATATATAGTATGACATCTATACTGTTATAATGAGTAAAAAAACTAACTTGTGTCTGTCATAAAACTCAATTTTTGTATTTGCAAACCTTACAAAAACATATGATTCTAGTAAAACTCACATGGATTCAGTATTACAGGCATTTTTAGACATTTTGCATGTTTGGTTTAGGAATCATGTTGGAATACATTTGTATTGTTTTTTTCACATTATCTCAGCATTTTAAGAACTTACTGTCATATTGAGTAAAAAAAACCTTTTGTGTTTGCAAGCCCTAAAAAAACAACCGATTCTAGTAAAACTCACATTGATACAATATTACAGGCATGTTTAGACATCTTGCATGTTTGGTTTTGGAGTTATGTTTATTTAACCTGCTTTCTGAGCCGCCACCTTTGTGGTTTGCGTGTCCCACTGATCCTAGGAGCTATGTTGTCCGGGGGCTTCTATGCCCCCTGATAGGGTCCCCCAAGACAAACAGGTCCTAGGTGAGGAATCAGACAAAGAGCAGCTCAAAGACCTTTATGAAAAGTACAAATCGAGGACCTAGATATTTTCTCGCCCGGACGCGGGTCACCGTGGCTCCCCTGTGGAGCCAGGCCCAGAGGTGGGGCACGATGGCGAGCGACTGGTGCCCATGGGGCCCAGCTCGAAGAGGCAACGTGGGTCCCCCCTGCAATAGGCTCACCACTCATGGGCTGGGTCATAGAGGTCGGGTGCAGTGTTAGCTGGGCGGAAGCCGAAGGCAGGGCACTTGGCGGTCCGATAATCGGCTACATAAGCTCGCTCTTGGGACGTGGAATGTCACCTCGCGAGGTGGAGAAGTTCCCGGCTAGATAAAGCTGGACTCACTTCGACGCACAGCAAGGGCTCTGGAACCTGTTCTCTCAAGAGGGGTTGGACTCTCTTCCACTCTGGCGTTGCAAGTAATGAGAGGCTGGGTTGGCAATTCTTGTTGCCCCCCGGCTCAAAGCCTGCACGTTGGACTTAACCCAGAAGACGAGATGGTAGCTTCCCTCCGCTTTCGGGTTGGGTGACGGGTCCTGACTGTTGTTGGTGTTTACGCACCAAACAGCAGCTCAGAGTACCCACTCTTTTTGGATTCCCTTGAGAGTGCTCCCTCGGGTGATTCCCTGGGGGTCTTCAACGCTCATGTTGGCAACGACTTTGAAACCTGGAGAGTCGTGATTGGGAAACATGGCCACCCGGATCTGAACCCAAGTGGTGCTTTGTTATTGAGCTTTTGTGCTCGTCACGGATTGTCCATAACAAACACAATGTTCAAACATAAGGGTGTCCATATGTGCACTTGGCACCAGGACACCCTCGGCCGCAGTTCCATTATTGACTTTATAGTTGTGTCATGGGATTTGCGGCCTCATGTTTTGGACACTCGGGTGAAGAGAGGGGCGAGCTTTCTACCGATCACCACCTGGTGAGCTGGCTCCGATGGTGGGGTAGGATCCCGGACAGACCTGCATTGTGAGAGTCTTTTGGGAATGCCTAGCAGAGTCTCCTGTCAGAGAGAGTTTCTTTTTCCACCTCCGGAGGAACTTTGAACATGTCACAAAGGAGGTGCTGGACATTGAGTCTGAATGGATCATGTTCCGTGCCTCTCTTGTCAAGCCAGCTGATTGGAGCTGTGGCCGCAAGGTGTTTGGTGCCTGTCGTGGCGGTGACCCTAGAACCCGCTGGTGGCCACCAGCAGTGCGGGATGCCGTCAAGCTGAAGAAAGAGCTTATCTGGTCCTTTTGGCTCATGGGACTCCAGAGGCAGCGGGCATACCGACAGGCCAAGCAGTGCCTGGGGAATCTGTGGTGGGCTCTCCTATTTCTGGGGCTGAGGTTGCCAAGGTAGTTTTAAAAGCTCCTCTGTGGCAAGGCCCCGGGGGTGGATGAGCTCCGTCCGGAGTTCCTTAAGGCTCTGGATGCTGTGGGGCTGTTTTAGTTGACAAGACTCTGCAACATCGCGTGGACATCAGGGGCGGTACCTCTGGATTGGCAGACCGGGGTGGTGGTTCCTCTCTTTAAGAAGGGGAACCGGAGGGTGTGTTCCAACTATCGTAGATCACACTCCTCAGCCTTCCCGGTAAGGTCTATTCATGTGTACTGGAGAGGAGGAACCTCGGATCCAGGACGAACAGTGTGGTTTTCGTCCTGGTCGTGGAACGGTAGACCAGCTCTATACTCTCGGCAGGGTCCTTGAGTGTGCATGGGAGTTTGTCCAACCAGTCTACATGTGCTTTGTGGACTTGGAGAAGACATTCGACCGTGGCCACCCCGGGAAGTCCTGTGGGGAGTGCTCAGAGAGTATGGGGTATCGGCATGTCTGATTGTGGCGGGTCGCTCCCTGTATGATCGGTGTCAGAGCTTGGTCCGCATTGCCAGCAGTAAGTTGGCTGCCCTTTGTCACCAAATGTGTTCATAAATTTTATGGACAGAATTTCTAGGCGCAGTCATGGCGTTGAGGGGATCCGGTTTGGTGGCTGCAGGATTAGGTCTCTCCTTTTTGCAGATGATGTGGTCCTTATGGCTTTAACTGGCCAGGATCTTCAGCTCTCATTGGATTGGTTCGCAGCCGAGTGTGAAGCGACTGGGATGAGAATCAGCACCTCCAAGTCCGAGGTTCTCGCCCGGGAAAGGGTGGAGTGCCATCTCGAGGTTGGGCAGGAGATCTTGCCCCAAGTGGATGAGTTCAAGTACCTGGAGTCTTGTTCATGAGTGAGGGAAGAGTGGATCGTGAGTAATGAGGACGCTATATAGATTTGTTGTGGTAAGAAGGAGCTGCGCCAGAAGGAAAAGCTCTCAATTTACCGGTCAATCTACGTTCCCATCCTCACCTATGGTCATGAGCTTTGGGTTATGACCGAAAGGACAAGATCACGGGTACAAGCGGCCGAAATGAGTTTTCTCCGCTGGGTGGCGGGTCTCTCCCTTACTGAAAGAATTTTCACCGTTTAATTACAGTAACCTACTGGCAGCTAATGGTTCCAGTATAAAACTGTTTTTCTACAGCACACATACTGTGATTTATCACTACAGTTTATTACTGTAAAAAGTATCACAGTACTGTGCTGTATCAAATATACGCTTCACAGCATAATACTGTCATCTGTTTAGCGGCATTACACTGTTATTTTAGTGTATCTACTGTAATATCCATTAACAGTTAATTACAGTAAAATAATTGTAAGCACTATAGACTGAGCTTTACAGTATAATGCCACCAGAAGTTAATGAGTTGAACTTTTAATTTTTCAAAATCAAAACCCCTGCAATCTGCTGGCATAAAAATGACTGGAGAAATGGCCTTGCAAGATTATGTTTTTATTAACCAATTATTTTAAAGTGCATCAAATAAATTCAATGTACAATTAGTGCATTCTTCTTATTTTCAGTAAAGCATTTTAACATTTATAACATGTCCACTTAATTTCTAACTGGAGACAAAACACTGAACACGAGTCCAGTGTTTAGTTGTCGGCTACATAAAGCCCCACTCAAAGTCTGTGAGATGTTTTATAAGGGTGGCTACGTGAGGATTTACAGTTGCTGCCTTTTTCTGGACCAGCTTCCCGGTCTTCTTGGACACCACCTTTCCCTAGCTAGCCTTTGTTCCCCTCTCAGGGTTAACGCCAATGAATCGCCTAAAAAAGAGAGAAAGCATATTAGATATTCTGTTGTGATTGAAGATTACTTGCAGTCGATACAGAACCCCCCTCACATTGTTATTTAGGAATATGCACTGCACAAATATTAATATCAATTTTAGGATATATTTGAGCCTATACTATAACCACAGCTGTAGATGAGTGAATGCTCTAAAACCCATTAAGACCAATTCAGAGAGGAAGACAATGCTAAAGCCTCCCCAATCCCTCTCTCTATTTATGTTTTCTATCCATCTACGGGACCGTGTATTTACGCTGATGTTTCCTGCTTTCACCCATTTAACATATCGTTACCTGCTCATTACCTATCTGCTCTGCATCCTGGGGTCACACTGGTGCTTCTTGCCTTTACCCATTCAACATATCTTTACCTGCACATTACCTACCTTCTCTGTATCCTGGAGTCAAGCTGGTGTTTCCTGCCTTTACTCATTCAACATATCTTTACCTGCACATTACCTACCTTCCCTGCATCCTTGGGTCACACTGGTGCTTCTTTCTTTCACCATACAACATATCTTCACCTGCACATACCTACCTTGTCTGCATGGCCTCGACCACACCTGCGCTTCCTTCTTTCACCCATTCAACATACCTTCACCCGCACATTACCTACCTTCCCTGCATAGTGGGGTCACACTGGTGCTTCCTGCCTTTACCCATTCAACATATCTTCACCCGCACATTACCTACTTGCTCTGCATTCTCGGGTCAAGCTGGTGCTTCCTGCCATCATCCAGTCAACATATCTTTACCTGCAAAGTACCTACTTTTTCTGCATCCTGGGGTCAAACAGGTGCTTCCTTCTTTGACCCAGTCAACATATCTTTACCTGCACATTACCTACCTTCTCTGTATCCTAGAGTCAAACTGGTGCTTCGGTCCCTAATAAGAAGGTCCACAAAGGAACAGAAGAGTCATTGATTTAAGGCACAAAATTGGGGAAAGGACAAGTCAAATTCCTGAACAGAGGTGACAAATATAAAATAAAATATCCTAACAGTATTTTAACAGTATCAAGAGGATTTACCTTTGAAAAAATTCCAATGTCCGAGGACCTTCCTCTTGGTATTCCAAGTTGAACACATAGTAGGTGGCAAGAAGGGCAGCAAGCCCTGAGATTAAGCTAGGTTGGACGCCTTTGCAGATGACATCACCTTCCATGCTGATCATCCAACGTTTTATTGTGACTTTGTCACCAGCAACTGGTACAGTCAAGAAATGCAGTTTATGTTCCTAAACAGTATCCAATATGGGTAGCATTTTAAAAGTATTTGGAATGGCCACCTCACTCGCTCTCTCTTTCCTCTGTTTACAGCTAGTCTCCTAAGGCAGTGGTTCTCAAATGGGGGTACGCGTACTCCTGGGGGTACTTGAAGGTATGCCAAGGGGTACGTGAGATTTTTTTTTAATATTCTAAAAATAGCAACAATTCAAAAATCCTTTATAAATATATTTATTGAATAATACTTCGACAAAATATGAATGTAAGTTCATAAACTGAACAACTAATCAAGTAGGCTATTCCATTCATTACCATAAAGCCAGAGTTTCCCCCATGCCATGATGGTTTGACCCTACCTGGCGGTGCCACACGGCACCAACTGTCAATCAACTATCCATGTAGAAAACAATGGAGGCTTGGTTAAAGCGTAGTGGACATGTTCCATAAATATTGATGTTAAAGATTTCTTTTTTTTTGAAGAAATGTTGAGAATGAAGTTCATGAATCCAGATGGATCTCTATTGCAATCCCCAAAGAGGGCACTTTAAGTTGATTACTTCTATGTGTAAAAATCTTTATTTATAATTGAATCACTTGTTTATTTTTCAACAAGTTTTTAGTTATTTTTATATCTTTTTTTCCAAATAGTTCAAGAAAGACCACAACAAATGAGCAATATTTTGCACTGTTATACAATTTAATAAATCAGAAACTGATGACATAGTGCTGTATTTTACTTCTTTATCTCTTTTTTTCAACCAAAAATGCTTTGCTCTGATTAGGGGGTACTTGAATTTAAAAAATGTTCACAGGGGTACATCACTGAAAAAAGGTTGAGAACCACTGTCCTAAGGCAGTGGTTCTCAACCTTTTTTCAGTGCTGTGAACATTTTTTTAATGCAAGTAGACCTCCATGTCTTTATAACAGGAATATCCTGAATTCTCAAGTTGCATATCACAATAGTCATCATCAGTGTTAATAACACAAGAGCTGCTTGGATTTGCTGTTGAGCAAGTCAAACTTCGTTCAGTGTAGCCGTAGTGCTTCCTTGACACGTGCGATGTGAAAGTAGACTTAACTGTAAATCTTTTTTCACATTGACTGAAGGGGCACGTAACTGTCGGTAATATGACTTTTCAAATGCAGGAAAAGGGCCCGTATATCATCGCACTTCGCGCTACATGAGACAATATTACAAGGTAAACCTTCTGCGCTATACATATCAGTCCTACTCTTGCCATATTTATGACGACGGCTGTGAGTTTTGAAGGCTGAGAAGTTGGAAAAAACTCTTGTGCATTTAGGGAAAGCACACTTAAACGATGCATTAGGCATACAACTATGACTTCGCATGTGTCTAACATACGCAAATACATTGCTGCAAGTCGTAGCACATATGTTGCAAGTTATCATCTTTTATGATGACTATGACAAAAAAGAAGAAAACTTAGCTAGCTAGCATGCGGCGGTACATGCGCGTGGTCAACGATAGTGTCTGTGATGCTGACTGTGACGCTATGTCATTTCGGACTTTATAAATATATATATAAAGTAATTCAAACAGAAAATGACACATCAAGGTACAAGTGACTCTTACCTTGTTATCAAAAACACACAATGCAGTAGGATGGATTTAGCAGGGTCGGCCAGGTGAAATGAAGCTCGGTTGGACGAATTGTGGGCGGACCCAAGAAACAAGTCTGAAAAATACTGAATTACACTGTAGGTTTTACAGTAACTTACTGCTGGTTGATATTTTTTGAAAAATGCAACAAAATTTACAGTACTTAACTGCATTTAAGAAGAACATGATAGGTTGATTGGCAACACTAAATTGGCCCTAGTGTGTGAATGTGAGTGTGAATGTTGTCTGTCTATCTGTGTTGGCCCTGCGATGAGGTGGCGACTTGTCCAGGGTGTACCCCGCCTTCCGCCCGATTGTAGCTGAGATAGGCTCCAGCGCCCCCCGCGACCCCGAAGGGAATAAGCGGTAGAAAATGGATGGATGGATGGAGTATATAACTGTAATTTTATTTTTTATTTTTACAGTAATTTTTTACAGTGAAGGTCATGGGTGTCAAACTCATGTAATTTGACTTGGCCCTTGAGGCAATATCAAATTAACACTAAAGCTGGACCGGCGATTATACATTGCGGCAGTGCCGCGGTAACACCGCATTCACCGCTACTTCTAATACTTGCCAAGACAAAAGTGACTCCAGCACTGCTCCCGAATTTTTTATTTTTTATTTTCAGCTAGTCAAACGAGTGCCGGCCCAGTTTCACGTCAGTGCAGCTTCTGCACCCACACACAATTGAATGCAACGCATACTTCATCAACAGCGATACAGGTTACACTGACGGTAGCCAAATAAAAAACTTTAACACTTTTAGAAATATACGCCACACTGTGAATCCACACCAAACAAGAATGACAAACACATTTCGGGAGAACATCCACACCGTAACACAACATGAACACAACAGAACAAATACCCGGAACTCTTTGTAGCACTAAATCTTCCGGGACGCTACAAGGTGTGTGTGTGTGTGGGGGGCGGGGGTTTGGTGGTAGCGGGGGTGTATTTTGTAGCGTCCCGAAAGAGTTAGTGCTGCAAAAGATTCTGGGTATTTGTTCTTTTGTGTTTATGTTATGTTACGGTGCAGATGTTCTCCCGAAAAGTGTTTTTTATTTTTGTTTGGTGTGGGTTCACAGTGTGGCGTATATTTCTAACAGTGTTAAAGTTTTTTATACTGGCACCCTCAGTGTAACCTGTATCGCTGTTGATGAAGTATGCGTTGCATTCATTTGTGTATGCGTGCTGAAGCTGCACATATCTTGTGACTGGGTCTGAATGATGTTAGAATTGGGTGTACGAGATATGACTGTTGAACACCTTATTCGATAATGAAAGTTGCCTCAGCTCAAAGCCTGAGCCCCGACATTAAAGAACTAGCATCTAAAAAAAGATGCCAGGTATCTGGCTTGGGCACATCAAATTAGATCAGTGTGTTGCAAACTGAGCAGTTTAAAGTCCTGAATGGTTGTTTTATTCATTGTTATTTTATTTTCAAATTTATTAGCCTGTGGAAAAAGTTAATGTTGATATTTACCTCAGAAGGCTGCAAATAGAAAAGAGGCATTCAATTTTTATTTAAATTGTATTTGATATGCAATTGATATTTTTTAATTATTATTATTATTATTTGAAACTCCATTTTGCATGTCACTATAAAGTTATATAAGCCTTGCTTGTTCAATATTCAATGCAAAACTTGTTTGGGTCCCTATTAAAAGGTTAATTTGTTCAACCTTGGCCCGCGGCTTTGTTCAGTTTTAAACTTTGGCCCACTCTGTATTTGAGTTGTACACCCCTGGTGAAGGTGAAGCTCTGTCGTCCTGGAGGCCACGGGGAAGACCCAGGACACACTGGGAACACTATGTCTCCCGGCTGGCCTGGGAACGCCTCGGGATCCCCTGAGAAAAGGTCCTAGGTGAGGGATCAGACAAAGAGCAGCTCAAAGACCTTTATGAAAAGTACAAATCGAGGACCTAGATTTTTTCTCGCCCAGGCGCAGGTCACCGTGGCTCCCCTGTGGAGCCAGGCGCAGAGGTGGGGCACGATGGCGAGCGACTGGTGGCCGGGCCTGTCTCCATGGGGCCCTGCCGGGCTCAGCTCGAAGAGGCAACGTGGGTCAACCCTCCAATGGGCTCATCACTCATGGGCCCATTGAGGTCATAGAGGTCAGATGCAGTGTGAACTGGGCTAGAGCCGAAGGCAGGGCACTTGGCGGTCCGATTATCGGCTACATAAGCTCGCTCTTGGGACGTGGAACGTCACCTCGCTGGGAGGGAAAGAGCCTGAGCTGGTGCGCAAGGTGAAGAAGTTCCGGCTAGATATAGTTGGACTCACTTCGACGCACAGCAAGGGCTCTGGAACCTGTTCTCTCAAGAGGGGCTGGACTCTCTTCCACTCTGGCGTTGCAAGCAATGAGAGGCTGGGGTGGCAATTGTTGTTGCTCAAAGCCTGCACGTTGGACTTTAACCCAGTAGACGAGATGGTAGCTTCCCTCCGCTTTCGGGTTGGGTGACGGGTCCTGACTGTTGTTTGTGTTTACGCACCAAACAGCAGCTCAGAGTACCCACTCTTTTTGGATTCCCTTGAGGGAGTACTGGAGAGTGCTCCCTCGGGTGATTCCCTTGTTCTGTTGGGGGACTTCAATGCTCATGTTGGCAAGGACAGTGAAACCTGGAGAGTCGTGATTGGGAAAAATGGCCACCCTGATCTGAACCCAAGTGGTGCTTTGTTATTGGACTTTTGTGCTCGTCACGGATTGTCCATAACAAACACAATGTTCAAACATAAGGAAGAACTTTGAACATGTCACGAGGGAGGTGCTGGACATTGAGTCTGAGTGGACCATGTTCCGTGCCTCTCTTGTCGAGCCTGCTGATTGGAGCTGTGGCCGCAAGGTATTTGGTGCCTGTCGTGGCGGTAATCCTAGAACTCGCTGGTGGCCACCAGCAGTGAGGGATGCCGTCAAGCCGAAGAAAGAGCCTATCGGGTCCTTTTGGCTCATGGGACTCCAGAGGCAGCGGGCATACCGACAGGCCAAGCAGTGCCTGGGGAATCTGTGGTGGACTCTCCTATTTCTGGGGCTTAGGTTGCCTAGGTAGTTAAAAAGCTCCTCTGTGGCAAGGCCCCGGTGGTGGATGAGTTCCTTAAGGCTCTGGATACTGTGGGGCTGTCTTGGTTGACAAGACTCTGCAACATCGCGTGAACATTGGGGGCGGTACCTCTGGATTGGCAGACCGGGGTGGTGGTTCCTCTCTTTAAGAAGGGGAACCGGAGGGTGTGTTCCAACTATCGTGAAACACACTCCTCAGCCTTCCCGGTAAGGTCTATTCATGTCTACTGGAGAGGAGGAAACTCGGATCCAGGACGAACAGCGTGGTTTTCGTCCTGGTCGTGGAACGGTAGACCAGGTCTATACTCTCGGCAGGGTCCTTGACTGTGAAGCGACTGGGATGAGAATCAGCACCTCCAAGTCCAAGTCCATGGTTCTCGCGCAGGAAAGGGTCGAGTGCCATCTCCAGGTTGGGGAGGAGATCTTGCCCCAAGTGGAGGAGTTCAAGTACCTAGGAGTCTTGTTCACGAGTGAGGATAGAGTGGATCGAGAGATCCACAGGCGGATTGGTGCGGCGTCTTCAGTATTGAGGACGCTATATCGATCCGTTGTGGTGAAGAAGGAGCTGAGCCAGAAGGAAAAGCTCTCAATTTACCGTCGATCTACGTTCCCAGCTTTGGGTTATGACCGAAAGGACAAGCGGCTGGAATGCGTTTCCTCTGCCGGGTGGTGGGTCTCTCCCTTAGAGACAGGGTGAGAAGCTCTGTCATCCGGGAGGAACTCAAAGTATAGCCGCTGCTCCTCCACATTGAGAGGAGCCATGAGGTGGTTCGGGCATCTGCTCAGGATGCCACCCGAACGCCTCTAGGGAGGTGTGGCAGGAGGCCACGGGGAAGACCTAGGACACATTGGAAAGACTATGTCCCCGGCTGGCCTGGGAACGCCTCGGAATACCCCGAGAAGAGCTGGACGAAGTGGCTGGGGAGAGGGAAGTCTGGGATTTTCTGCTCAGGCTGCTGCCCCCGCAACCCGACCTCGGATAAGCGGAAAAAAATGGATGGATTTAGAATGACAGTTATACTGTCAGATTGAGTACAAAAACTAACTAAACCTTACACAATATAATGTTTCTAGTAAAACTCAGAAAGATCCATATCACCAGGCATTATTAGCCATTTTGCATGTGTGGTTTAGGAGTTATGTTTAAATAAATAACTGTCAGATTGAGTGTGACAGTATACTGTCATAAAACCCAATTTTTGTATTTGCAACCCTGATTCTAGTAAAACTCACATATATACAATATTACAGGCAGTTTTGGGCATAATGCATGTTTGGTTTTGGAGTTATGTTTATATAACTTTCATATATAGTATGACAGCTAAACTGTTATATTGAGTAAAATAACTAACTTGTGTTTGTCATAAAACCCAATTTTTGTATTAGCAAACCATACAACTGATTCAAATAAAACTCACATGGATTCAATATTACAGGCATTTTCAGACATTTTGCATGTTTGGTTTAGGAATTATGTTGTAATACATTTGTATTGCTTTTTTCACATTATCTCAGGATTTTTAGAACATTACCGTCATATTGAGTAAAAAAATAATTTTTGTGTTTGCAAGCCTTAAAAAAAGCATATGTTTCCAGTAAAACTCCCAAAGATGCATTATTTCAGGCATTATTAGCCATTTTTCAGGTGTGGTTTAGGAGTTATGTTTAAATAACTGTCATATTGAGTGTGGCGTTACACTGTCATATTGAGTTAAAAAAAACTAACTTGTGTCTTTGCAAACCTTACAAAAGAAAATGTTTCTAGCAACACTCACAAAGATAATTTTTTTCACGCTATTAGACATGTTTCATGTGTATTTAGGAGTTATAATTAAATAACTTTCATATTGACTGTTAAAGTTATAATGTCATTATGTGTAAAACCTAATTTTTGTATTTGCAAACCTTACAAAAACAATTGATTCTAGTAAAACTTACATAGATTCAATATTACAGGCATTTTTAGACAATTTACATGTTTGGTTTAAAAGTTGTGTTTGAATACATTTGTATTGCTTTTCTCGCATTATCTCAGGATTCTAAGATCATTACTTTCATATTGAGTAAAACACTACTTTTTGTTTTTGCAAACCTTACAAACTCACATGAATACATTATTATAAGCAATTTTAGACATGACACACGTTTGGTTTTGGAGTTATGTTTATATAACTTTTATATTTAGTATGACTGTTATACTGTCCTATTGGTAATAAAAAAAAACTAGCTTGTGTCTTTGCAAACTTTAAAAAATTTCATTTTTCTAGTAAAACTAACAAAGATACATGTCTCCAGGCATTATTACCCATTTTGCATGGGTTGTTTAGGAATTATGTTTAAAGACATTTTTATTGCTTTTTTCGCATTATCTCAGGATTCTTAGATCATTACTTTCATATTGAGTAAAAAACTACTTTTTGTTTTTGCAAACCTTACAAACTCACATAAATACATTATTAAAAGCATTTTTAGACATGACACATGTTTGGTTTTGGAGTTATGTTTATATAACTTTTATTATTAGTATGACTGTTATACTGTCATATTGAATAAAAAAAAACTAGCTTGTGTCTTTGCAAACTTTACAAAAGATCATTTTTCTAGTAAAACTAACAAAGATACATGTCTCCAGGCATTATTACCCATTTTGCATGGGTTGTTTAGCAATTATGTTTAAATACATTTTTATTGCTTTTTTCGCATTATCTCAGGATTTTAAGATCATTACTTTCATATTGAGTAAAAAACTACTTTTTGTTTTTGCAAACCTTACAAACTCACCATTATACATTATTACAGCCATTTTTAGATATAACACATGTTTGCTTTTGGAGTTATGTTTTGATAATTTTCATATTTAGTAGGACTGTTATACTGTCTTATTGAATAAAAACAACTAGCTTGTGTCTTTGCAAACTTTACAAAATATACATTTCCTAGTAAAACTAACAAAGATACATGTCTCCAGGCATCATTACCCATTTTGCCTGGGTTGTTTAGGAGTTATGTTTAAATACATTTTTATTGCTTTTTTCGCATTATCTCAGGATTCTAAGATCATTACTTTCATATTGAGTAAAAAACTACTTTTTGTTTTTGCAAACCTTACAAACTCACATAAATACATTATTACAGACATTTTTAGACATGACACATGTTTGGTTTTGGAGTTATGTTTATATAACTTTTATATTTAGTATGACTGTTATACTGTCATATTGAATAAAAAAAAACTAGCTTGTGTCTTTGCAAACTTTACAAAAGATCATTTTTCTAGTAAAACTAACAAAGATACATGTCTCCAGGCATTATTACCCATTTTGCATGGGTTGTTTAGGAATTATGTTTAAATAGATTTTTATTGCTTTTTTCGCATTATCTCAGGATTTTAAGATCATTACTTTCATATTGAGTAAAAAACTACTTTTTGTTTTTGCAAACCTTACAAACTCACATTAATACATTATTACAGGCATTTTTAGACTAATGACACATGTTTGGTTTTGGAGTTATGTTTATATAACTTTCATATTTAGTATGACTGTTATACTGTAATATTGAATAAAAAAAAACTAGCTTGTGTCTTTGCAAACTTTACAAAATATCATTTTTCTATTAAAACTAACAAAGATATATGTCTCCAGGCATTATTACCCATTTTGCATGGGTTGTTTAGGAATTATGTTTAAAGACATTTTTATTGCTTTTTTCGCATTATCTCAGGATTCTTATATCATTACTTTCATATTGAGTAAAAAACTACTTTTTGTTTTTGCAAACCTTACAAACTTACATAAATACATTATTAAAGGCATTTTTAGAGATGACACATGTTTGGTTTTGGAGTTATGTGTATATAACTTTTATTATTAGTATGACTGTTATACTGTCATATTGAATAAAAAAAAACTAGCTTGTGTCTTTGCAAACTTTACAAAAGATCATTTTTCTAGTAAAACTAACAAAGATACATGTCTCCAGGCATTATTACCCATTTTGCATGGGTTGTTTAGGAATTATGTTTAAATACATTTTTATTGCTTTTTTCGCATTATCTCAGGATTTTAAGATCATTACTTTCATATTGAGTAAAAAACTACTTTTTGTTTTTGCAAACCTTACAAACTCACAGTAATACATTATTACAGGCATTTTTAGACATGACACATGTTTGGTTTTGGAGTTATGTTTATAACTTTCATATTTAGTATGACTGTTATACTGTCATATTGAATAAAAAAAACTGGCTTGTGTCTTTGCAAACTTTACAAAAGATAATTTTTCTAGTAAAACTAACAAAGATACATGTCACCAGGCATTATTACCCATTTTGCATGGGTTGTTTAGGAATTATGTTTAAAGACATTTTTATTGCTTTTTTCGCATTATCTCAGGATTCTTAGATCATTACTTTCATATTGAGTAAAAAACTACTTTTTGTTTTTGCAAACCTTACAAACTCACATAAATACATTATTACAGGCATTTTTAGACATGACACATGTTTGGTTTTGGAGTTATGTTTATATAACTTTTACATTTAATATGACTGTTATACTGTCATATTGAATTAAAAAAAACTAGCTTGTGTCTTTGCAAACTTTACAAAAGATCATTTTTCTAGTAAAACTAACAAAGATACATGTCACCAGGCATTATTACCCATTTTGCATAGGTTGTTTAGGAATTATGTTTAAATACATTTTTATTGCTTTTTTCGCATTATCTCAGGATTCTTAGATCATTACTTTCATATTGAGTAAAAAACTATTTTTCTTTTTGGCAAACCTTACAAACTCACATTAATAAATTATTACAGGCATTTTTAGACATGACACATGTTTGGTTTTGGAGTTATGTTTATATAACTTTCATATTTAGTATGACTGTTATACTGTCATATTGAATAAAAAAAAAACTAGCTTGTGTCTTTGCAAACTTTACAAAAGATCATTTTTCTATTAAAACTAACAAAGATACATGTCTCCAGGCATTATTACCCATTTTGCATGGGTTGTTCAGGAATTATGTTTAAAGACATTTTTATTGCTTTTTTCGCATTATCTCAGGATTCTTAGATCATTACTTTCATATTGAGTAAAAAACTACTTTTTGTTTTTGCAAACCTTACAAACTCACATAAATACATTATTAAAGGCATTTTTAGAGATGACACATGTTTGCTTTTGGAGTTATGTTTATATAACTTTTATTATTAGTATGACTGTTATACTGTCATATTGAATAAAAAAAAAACTAGCTTGTGTCTTTGCAAACTTTACAAAAGATCATTTTCCTAGTAAAACTAACAAAGATACATGTCTCCAGGCATTATTACCCATTTTGCATGGGTTGTTTAGGAATTATGTTTAAATACATTTTTATTGCTTTTTTCGCATTATCTCAGGATTTTAAGATCATTACTTTCATATTGAGTAAAAAACTACTTTTTGTTTTTGCAAACCTTACAAACTCACATAAATACATTATTACAGGCATTTTTAGACATGACACATGTTTGGTTTTGGAGTTATGTTTATATAACTTTCATATTTAGTATGACTGTTAAACTGTCATATTGAATAAAAAAAAACTGGCTTGTGTCTTTGCAAACTTTACAAAAGATCATTTTTCTAGTAAAACTAACAAAGATACATGTCACCAGGCATTATTACCCATTTTGCATGGGTTGTTTAGGAATTATGTTTAAAGACATTTGTATTGCTTTTTTCGCATTATCTCAGGATTCTTAGATCATTACTTTCATATTGAGTAAAAAACTACTTTTTGTTTTTGCAAACCTTACAAACTCACATAAATACATTATTACAGGCATTTTTAGACATGACACATGTTTGGTTTTGGAGTTATGTTTATATAACTTTTATTATTAGTATGACTGTTATACTGTCATATTGAATAAAAAAAAACTAGCTTGTGTCAATGCAAACTTTACAAAAGATCATTTTTCTAGTAAAACTAACAAAGATACATGTCTCCAGGCATTATTACCCATTTTGCATGGGTTGTTTAGGAATTATGTTTAAATACATTTTTATTGCTTTTTTCGCATTATCTCAGGATTTTAAGATCATTACTTTCATATTGAGTGAAAAACTACTTTTTGTTTTTGCAAACCTTACAAACTCACATTAATACATTATTACAGGCATTTTTAGACATGACACATGATTGGTTTTGGAGTTATGTTTATATAATTTTCATATTTAGTATGACTGTTATACTGTCATAATGAATAAAAAAAAAATGGCTTGTGTCTTTGCAAACTTTACAAAAGATCATTTTTCCAGTAAAACTAAAAAAGATACATGTTTCCAGGCATTATTAGCCATTTTGCATATGTTGTTTCGGAGTAATGTTTAAATACATTTTTATTGCTTTTTTCACATTATCTCAGGATTTTAAGAACATTACAGTCATATTGAGTAAAAAAAACTACTTTTTGTGTTTGCAAGATTTAAAAAAGCATGTGTTTCGGGTAAAACGGCCAAGGATGCATTATTTCAGGCATTATTAGCCATTTTTCATGTGTGGTTTGAGTTATGGTTAAATAACTGTCATATACTGTCAGTTATGACATAGTAAGTAAAACCTAATTTATGTATTTGCAAACCTTACAAAATCATTTAAATCTAGTAAAACTCACATGGATTCAACATTACAGACATTTTTAGACATTTTGCATGTTTGGTTTAGGAATTATGTTGGAATCATTTTTATTAATTTGTTCGTATTATCTCAGAATTTTAGAACATTACTGTCATATTGAGTAAAAAAATAATTTTTGTGTTTGCAAGCCTTAAAAAAGCATATGTTTCGAGTAAAACTTACAAGAATGCATTATTTCAGGCATTGTTAGTCATTTTTCATGTGTAGTTTAAGAGTTATGTTTAAATAACTGTCATATTGAGTGTGGCAGTTATACTGTCATATTGAGTAAAAAAAACTAACCTGTCTTTGCAAACCTTACAAAAGAAAATGTTTCTAGTAACACTCACAAAGATACATTTTTTTCACGCATTATTAGACATGTTTCATGTGTGGTTAGGAGTTATAAATAAATAATTGTCATATTGAGTGTTACAGTTTTAATGTCATTATGTGTAAAACCTAATTTTTGTATTTGCAAACCTTACAAAAACAATTGATTCTAGTAAAACTTATATAGATTCAATATTACAGGCATTTTTAGACATTTTACATGTTTGGTTTAAAATTTGTGTTTGAATACATTTGTATTGCTTTTTTCGCATTATCTCAGGATTCTAAGAACATTACTTTCATATTGAGTAAAAAACTACTTTTTGTTTCTGCAAACCTTACAAACTCACATAAATACATTATTACAGGCATTTTTAGACATGACACATGTTTGGTTTTGGAGTTATGTTTATATAACTTTCATATTTAGTATGACTGTTATACTGTCATATTGAATAAAAAAAACTAGCTTGTGTCTTTGATATCTTTACAAAAGATCATTTTTTTAAACTAACAACGTTACATGTCTCCCTAGGCATTATTAGCCATTTTGCATGTGTTGTTTAGGAGTTAGGTTTAAATACATTTTTATTGCTTTTTTCCCATTATCTCAGGGTTCTAAGAACTTTAAAGTCAAGTAAAAAACTACTTTTTGTGTTTGCAAAATGTAAAACAGTAAAACTCCCAATGATTCATTATTTCAGGCATTATTAGCCATTTTTTTGTGTGGTTTATAAGTTATGTTTAAATAACTGTCATATTGAGTGTGATTTTGTCATTGTGAGTAAAACCTAATTTTTGTATTTGCAAACCTTACAAAAACAACCGATTCTAGGAAAACTCACATTGATACAATATTACAGGCATGTTTAGACATATTGCATGTTTGGTTTTGGAGTTATATTTATATAACCTGCTTTCTGAGCCGCCACCTTTGTGGTTTGCGTGTCCCACTGATCCAGGAACTATGTTGTCCGGGGGCTTCTATGGTCTCCCAAGACAAACAGGTCCTAGGTGAGGGATCAGACAAAGAGCAGCTCAAAGACCTTTATTAAAAGTACAATTGAGGACCTAGATTTTTTCTCGCCCGGAAGCAGGTCACCGTGGCTCCCCTGTGGAGGTGTGGCACGATGGCGATTGACGGGCCTGTCCCCATGGGGCCCAGCCGTGCTCAGCTCGAAGAGGCAACGTAGAGCCCCCCTCCAGGGCTCACCACTCATGGGCTGGGTCATAGAGGGTGTAGTGTGAGCTGGGCGGCAGCCGAAGGTGGTCCGATTATCGGCTACATAAGCTCGCTCTTGGGACATGGAACGTCACCTCGCTGGGAGGGAAGGAGCCTGAGCTGGTGCTTGAGGTGGAGACGTTCCCGGCTAGATATAGTTGGACTCACAGCAAGGGCTCTGGAACCTGTTCTCTCAGAGGGGCTGGACTGAGCTGAACTTTCATTACTTGCAACGCCAGAGTGGAAGAGATTCCACACTGGCGTTGCAACTAATGAGAGGCTGGGGTGGCAATTCTTGTTGCCCCCCGGCTCAAAGCCTGCACGTTGGACTTTAAACCCAATAGACGAGATGGTAGCTTCCTTCAGCCTTCGGGTTGGGTGACGGGTCCTGACTGTTGTTTGTGTTTACACACCAAACAGCAGCTCAGAGTACAAACTCTTTTTGGATTCCCTTGAGGGAGTACTGGAGAGTGCTCCCTCGGGTGATTCCCTTGTTCTGCTGGTGGACTTCAACGCTATGTTGGCAACGACTGTGAAACCTGGAGAGTCGTGATTGGGAAAAATGGCCACCCGGATCTGAACCCAAGTGGTGCTTTGTTATTGGACTTTTGTGCTTGTCACGGATTGTCCATAACAAACACAATGTTCAAACATAAGGGTGTCCATATGTGCACTTGGCACAAGGACACCCTCGGCCGCATGATTGACTTTGTAGTTGTGTCATGGGATTTGCGGCCTCATATTTTGGACACTCGGTGAAGAGAGGGGCAGAGCTTTCTACCAACCACCACCTGGTGGTGAGCTGGCTCCGATGGTAGGGGGGGATGCCGGTCAGACCTGGCAGGCCCAAACGCATTGTAAGGGTCTGCTGGGAACACCTAGCAGAGTCTCCTGAAGAACTTTGAACATGTCCGGAAGAACTTTGAACATGTCACGAGGGAGGTGCTGGACATTGAGTCTGAGTGGACCATGTTCCGTTCCTCTCTTGTTGAGCCAGCTGATTGAAGCTGTGGCCGCAAGGTGTTTGGTGCCTGTCGTGGTGGTAATCCACCAGCAGTGAGGGATGCTGTCAAGCTGAAGAAAGAGCCACCGGGTCCTTTTGGCTCATGGGACTCCAGAGGCAGTGCGCATACCGACAGGCCAAGCCAGACCTCCTCAGTCCCACCAACACGTCTTCCTATGAGGAAACAGTGCCGGGGAAGTCTGTGGTGGGCTCTCCTATTTCTGGGGCTATTTCTGGGGCTGAGGTTGCCAAAGCTCCTCTGTGGCAAGGCCCCGGGGGTATGAGCTCCGTCCGGAGTTCCTTAAGGCTCTGGATGCTGTGGGGCAGTCTTGATTGACAAGACTGCAACATTGCGTCTACATCGGGGGCGGTACCTCTGGATTGGCAGACCGGGGTGGTGGTTCCTCTCTTTAAGAAGGGGAACCGGAGGGTGTGTTCCAACTATCGTAGATCACACTCCTCAGCCTTCCCGGTAAGGTCTATTCATGTGTAATGAAGAGGAGGAACCTCGGATCCAGGACGAACAGTGTGGTTTTCGTCCTGGTCGTGGAACGGTAGACCAGCTCTATACTCTCGGCAGTGTCCTTGAGTTTGCATGGGAGTTTGCCCAACCAGTCTACATAAGTTTTGTGGACTTGGAGAAGACATTCGACCTTGGCCCCCGGTAAATCCTGAGGGGAGTGCTCAGAGAGTATGCAGTATCGGCATGTCTGATTGTGGCGGGTGTCTCCCTGTATGATCAGTGTCAGAGCTTGGTCCGCATTGCCGGCAGTATGTCGGACCCCTTTCCAGTGAGGGTTGGACTCCGCCAAGGCTGCCCTTTGTCACCGATTCTGTTCATAACTTTAATGGACAGAATATCTAGGCGCAGTCATGGCTTTGAGGATCCCCTCAACGCCATGACTGCGCCTGGTTTGGTGGCTGCAGGATTAGGTCTCTGCTTTTTGCAGATGATGTGGTCCTGATGGCTTCAACTGGCCAAGATCTTCAGCTTTCATTGGATCGGTTCGCAGTGAAGCGACTGGGATGAGAATCAGCACCTCCAAGTCCGAGTCCATGGTTCTCGCCCGGGAAAGGGTGGAGTGCCATCTCGAGGTTGGGAAAGAGATCTTGCCCCAAGTGAAGGAGTTCAAGTACCTAGGAGTCTTGTTCACGAGTGAGGATAGAGTGGATTGTGAGATCTACAGGCGGATCGGTGCGGCGTCTTCAGTAATGAGGACGCTATATCGATCCGTTGTGGTGAAGAAGGAGCTGAGCCAGAAGGAAAAGCTTTCAATTTACCGGTCGATCAACGTTCCCATCCTCACCTATGGTCATGAGCTTTGGGTTATGACCGAAAGGACAAGGTCACGGGTACAAGCGGCCGAAATGAGTTTCCTCCGCCGGGTGGTGGGTCTCTCCCTTAGAGATAGGGTGAGAAGCTCTGTCCTCTGGGAGGAACTCAGTGTAAAGCCGCTGCTCCTCCACATTGAGAGGAGCCAGATGAGGTGGTTCGGGCATCTGCTCAGGATGCCACCCGAACGCCTCCCTAGGTCCGAACGGCAGGAGGCCATGGGGAAGACCTAGGATACATTGGAAAGACTATGGCCTGGGAACGCCTCGGGATCCCCCGAGAAGAGCTGGACGAAGTGGCTGGGGAGAGGGAAGTCTGGGCTCTCTGCTTAGGCTGCTGCCCCCGCAACCCGACCTCGGATAAGCAGAAGAAAATGGATGGATTTAGTATGACAGTTATACTGTCATATTGAGTGTGACAGTATACTGTCATAAAACCCAATTTTTGTATTTGCAAACCTGATTCTAGTAAAACTCACATCTCTACAATATTACAGGCAATTTTGGACATAATGCACGTTTGGTTTTGGAGTTATGTTCATATAACTTTAATACATAGTATGACATCTATACTGTTATAATGAGTAAAAAAACTAACTTGTGTCTGTCATAAAACTCAATTTTTGTATTTGCAAACCTTACAAAAACATATGATTCTAGTAAAACTCACATGGATTCAGTATTACAGGCATTTTTAGACATTTTGCATGTTTGGTTTAGGAATCATGTTGGAATACATTTGTATTGTTTTTTTCACATTATCTCAGCATTTTAAGAACTTACTGTCATATTGAGTAAAAAAAACCTTTTGTGTTTGCAAGCCCTAAAAAAACAACCGATTCTAGTAAAACTCACATTGATACAATATTACAGGCATGTTTAGACATCTTGCATGTTTGGTTTTGGAGTTATGTTTATTTAACCTGCTTTCTGAGCCGCCACCTTTGTGGTTTGCGTGTCCCACTGATCCTAGGAGCTATGTTGTCCGGGGGCTTCTATGCCCCCTGATAGGGTCCCCCAAGACAAACAGGTCCTAGGTGAGGAATCAGACAAAGAGCAGCTCAAAGACCTTTATGAAAAGTACAAATCGAGGACCTAGATATTTTCTCGCCCGGACGCGGGTCACCGTGGCTCCCCTGTGGAGCCAGGCCCAGAGGTGGGGCACGATGGCGAGCGACTGGTGCCCATGGGGCCCAGCTCGAAGAGGCAACGTGGGTCCCCCCTGCAATAGGCTCACCACTCATGGGCTGGGTCATAGAGGTCGGGTGCAGTGTTAGCTGGGCGGAAGCCGAAGGCAGGGCACTTGGCGGTCCGATAATCGGCTACATAAGCTCGCTCTTGGGACGTGGAATGTCACCTCGTGAGGTGGAGAAGTTCCCGGCTAGATAAAGCTGGACTCACTTCGACGCACAGCAAGGGCTCTGGAACCTGTTCTCTCAAGAGGGGTTGGACTCTCTTCCACTCTGGCGTTGCAAGTAATGAGAGGCTGGGTTGGCAAATCTTGTTGCCCCCCGGCTCAAAGCCTGCACGTTGGACTTAACCCAGAAGACGAGATGGTAGCTTCCCTCCGCTTTCGGGTTGGGTGACGGGTCCTGACTGTTGTTGGTGTTTACGCACCAAACAGCAGCTCAGAGTACCCACTCTTTTTGGATTCCCTTGAGAGTGCTCCCTCGGGTGATTCCCTGGGGGTCTTCAACGCTCATGTTGGCAACGACTTTGAAACCTGGAGAGTCGTGATTGGGAAACATGGCCACCCGGATCTGAACCCAAGTGGTGCTTTGTTACTGAGCTTTTGTGCTCGTCACGGATTGTCCATAACAAACACAATGTTCAAACATAAGGGTGTCCATATGTGCACTTGGCACCAGGACACCCTCGGCCGCAGTTCCATTATTGACTTTATAGTTGTGTCATGGGATTTGCGGCCTCATGTTTTGGACACTCGGGTGAAGAGAGGGGCGAGCTTTCTACCGATCACCACCTGGTGAGCTGGCTCCGATGGTGGGGTAGGATCCCGGACAGACCTGCATTGTGAGAGTCTTTTGGGAATGCCTAGCAGAGTCTCCTGTCAGAGAGAGTTTCTTTTTCCACCTCCGGAGGAACTTTGAACATGTCACAAAGGAGGTGCTGGACATTGAGTCTGAATGGATCATGTTCCGTGCCTCTCTTGTCAAGCCAGCTGATTGGAGCTGTGGCCGCAAGGTGTTTGGTGCCTGTCGTGGCGGTGACCCTAGAACCCGCTGGTGGCCACCAGCAGTGCGGGATGCCGTCAAGCTGAAGAAAGAGCTTATCTGGTCCTTTTGGCTCATGGGACTCCAGAGGCAGCGGGCATACCGACAGGCCAAGCAGTGCCTGGGGAATCTGTGGTGGGCTCTCCTATTTCTGGGGCTGAGGTTGCCAAGGTAGTTTTAAAAGCTCCTCTGTGGCAAGGCCCCGGGGGTGGATGAGCTCCGTCCGGAGTTCCTTAAGGCTCTGGATGCTGTGGGGCTGTTTTAGTTGACAAAACTCTGCAACATCGCGTGGACATCAGGGGCGGTACCTCTGGATTGGCAGACCGGGGTGGTGGTTCCTCTCTTTAAGAAGGGGAACCGTAGGGTGTGTTCCAACTATCGTAGATCACACTCCTCAGCCTTCCCGGTAAGGTCTATTCATGTGTACTGGAGAGGAGGAACCTCGGATCCAGGACGAACAGTGTGGTTTTCGTCCTGGTCGTGGAACGGTAGACCAGCTCTATACTCTCGGCAGGGTCCTTGAGTGTGCATGGGAGTTTGTCCAACCAGTCTACATGTGCTTTGTGGACTTGGAGAAGACATTCGACCGTGGCCACCCCGGGAAGTCCTGTGGGGAGTGCTCAGAGAGTATGGGGTATCGGCATGTCTGATTGTGGCGGGTCGCTCCCTGTATGATCGGTGTCAGAGCTTGGTCCGCATTGCCAGCAGTAAGTTGGCTGCCCTTTGTCACCAAATGTGTTCATAAATTTTATGGACAGAATTTCTAGGCGCAGTCATGGCGTTGAGGGGATCCGGTTTGGTGGCTGCAGGATTAGGTCTCTCCTTTTTGCAGATGATGTGGTCCTTATGGCTTTAACTGGCCAGGATCTTCAGCTCTCATTGGATTGGTTCGCAGCCGAGTGTGAAGCGACTGGGATGAGAATCAGCACCTCCAAGTCCGAGGTTCTCGCCCGGGAAAGGGTGGAGTGCCATCTCGAGGTTGGGCAGGAGATCTTGCCCCAAGTGGATGAGTTCAAGTACCTGGAGTCTTGTTCATGAGTGAGGGAAGAGTGGATCGTGAGTAATGAGGACGCTATATAGATTTGTTGTGGTAAGAAGGAGCTGCGCCAGAAGGAAAAGCTCTCAATTTACCGGTCAATCTACGTTCCCATCCTCACCTATGGTCATGAGCTTTGGGTTATGACCGAAAGGACAAGATCACGGGTACAAGCGGCCGAAATGAGTTTTCTCCGCTGGGTGGCGGGTCTCTCCCTTACTGAAATAATTTTCACCGTTTAATTACAGTAACCTACTGGCAGCTAATGGTTCCAGTATAAAACTGTTTTTCTACAGCACACATACTGTGATTTATCACTACAGTTTATTACTGTAAAAAGTATCACAGTACTGTGCTGTATCAAATATACGCTTCACAGCATAATACTGTCATCTGTTTAGCGGCATTACACTGTTATTTTAGTGTATCTACTGTAATATCCATTAACAGTTAATTACAGTAAAATAATTGTAAGCACTATAGACTGAGCTTTACAGTATAATGCCACTAGAAGTTAATGAGTTGAACTTTTAATTTTTCAAAATCAAAACCCCTGCAATCTGCTGGCATAAAAATGACTGGAGAAATGGCCTTGCAAGATTATGTTTTTATTAACCAATTATTTTAAAGTGCATCAAATAAATTCAATGTACATTTAGTGCATTCTTCTTATTTTCAGTAAAGCATTTTAACATTTATAACATGTCCACTTAATTTCTAACTGGAGACAAAACACTGAACACGAGTCCAGTGTTTAGTTGTCGGCTACATAAAGCCCCACTCAAAGTCTGTGAGATGTTTTATAAGGGTGGCTACGTGAGGATTTACAGTTGCTGCCTTTTTCTGGACCAGCTTCCCGGTCTTCTTGGACACCACCTTTCCCTAGCTAGCCTTTGTTCCCCTCTCAGGGTTAACGCCAATGAATCGCCTAAAAAAGAGAGAAAGCATATTAGATATTCTGTTGTGATTGAAGATTACTTGCAGTCGATACAGAACCCCCCTCACATTGTTATTTAGGAATATGCACTGCACAAATATTAATATCAATTTTAGGATATATTTGAGCCTATACCATAACCACAGCTGTAGATGAGTGAATGCTCTAAAACCCATTAAGACCAATTCAGAGAGGAAGACAATGCTAAAGCCTCCCCAATCCCTCTCTCTATTTATGTTTTCTCTCCATCTACGGGACCGTGTATTAACGCTGATGTTTCCTGCTTTCACCCATTTAACATATCGTTACCTGCTCATTACCTATCTTCTCTGCATCCTGGGGTCACACTGGTGCTTCTTGCCTTTACCCATTCAACATATCTTTACCTGCACATTACCTACCTTCTCTGTATCCTGGAGTCAAGCTGGTGTTTCCTGCCTTTACTCATTCAACATATCTTTACCTGCACATTACCTACCTTCCCTGCATCCTTGGGTCACACTGGTGCTTCTTTCTTTCACCATACAACATATCTTCACCTGCACATACCTACCTTGTCTGCATGGCCTCGACCACACCTGCGCTTCCTTCTTTCACCCATTCAACATACCTTCACCCGCACATTACCTACCTTCCCTGCATAGTGGGGTCACACTGGTGCTTCCTGCCTTTACCCATTCAACATATCTTCACCCGCACATTACCTACTTGCTCTGCATTCTCGGGTCAAGCTGGTGCTTCCTGCCATCATCCAGTCAACATATCTTTACCTGCAAAGTACCTACTTTTTCTGCATCCTGGGGTCAAACAGGTGCTTCCTTCTTTGACCCAGTCAACATATCTTTACCTGCACATTACCTACCTTCTCTGTATCCTAGAGTCAAACTGGTGCTTCGGTCCCTAATAAGAAGGTCCACAAAGGAACAGAAGAGTCATTGATTTAAGGCACAAAATTGGGGAAAGGACAAGTCAAATTCCTGAACAGAGGTGACAAATATAAAATAAAATATCCTAACAGTATTTTAACAGTATCAAGAGGATTTACCTTTGAACAAATTCCAATGTCCGAGGACCTTCCTCTTGGTATTCCAAGTTGAACACATAGTAGGTGGCAAGAAGGGCAGCAAGCCCTGAGATTAAGCTAGGTTGGACGCCTTTGCAGATGACATCACCTTCCATGCTGATCATCCAACGTTTTATTGTGACTTTGTCACCAGCAACTGGTACAGTCAAGAAATGCAGTTTATGTTCCTAAACAGTATCCAATATGGGTAGCATTTTAAAAGTATTTGGAATGGCCACCTCACTCGCTCTCTCTTTCCTCTGTTTACAGCTAGTCTCCTAAGGCAGTGGTTCTCAAATGGGGGTACGCGTACTCCTGGGGGTACTTGAAGGTATGCCAAGGGGTATGTGAGATTTTTTTTTAATATTCTAAAAATAGCAACAATTCAAAAATCCTTTATAAATATATTTATTGAATAATACTTCGACAAAATATGAATGTAAGTTCATAAACTGAACAACTAATCAAGTAGGCTATTCCATTCATTACCATAAAGCCAGAGTTTCCCCCATGCCATGATGGTTTGACCCTACCTGGCGGTGCCACACGGCACCAACTGTCAATCAACTATCCATGTAGAAAACAATGGAGGCTTGGTTAAAGCGTAGTGGACATGTTCCATAAATATTGATGTTAAAGATTTCTTTTTTTTTGAAGAAATGTTGAGAATGAAGTTCATGAATCCAGATGGATCTCTATTGCAATCCCCAAAGAGGGCACTTTAAGTTGATTACTTCTATGTGTAAAAATCTTTATTTATAATTGAATCACTTGTTTATTTTTCAACAAGTTTTTAGTTATTTTTATATCTTTTTTTCCAAATAGTTCAAGAAAGACCACAACAAATGAGCAATATTTTGCACTGTTATACAATTTAATAAATCAGAAACTGATGACATAGGGCTGTATTTTACTTCTTTATCTCTTTTTTTCAACCAAAAATGCTTTGCTCTGATTAGGGGGTACTTGAATTTAAAAAATGTTCACAGGGGTACATCACTGAAAAAAGGTTGAGAACCACTGTCCTAAGGCAGTGGTTCTCAACCTTTTTTCAGTGCTGTGAACATTTTTTTAATGCAAGTAGACCTCCATGTCTTTATAACAGGAATATCCTGAATTCTCAAGTTGCATATCACAATAGTCATCATCAGTGTTAATAACACAAGAGCTGCTTGGATTTGCTGTTGAGCAAGTCAAACTTCGTTCAGTGTAGCCGTAGTGCTTCCTTGACACGTGCGATGTGAAAGTAGACTTAACTGTAAATCTTTTTTCACATTGACTGAAGGGGCACGTAACTGTCGGTAATATGACTTTTCAAATGCAGGAAAAGGGCCCGTATATCATCGCACTTCGCGCTACATGAGACAATATTACAAGGTAAACCTTCTGCGCTATACATATCAGTCCTACTCTTGCCATATTTATGACGACGGCTGTGAGTTTTGAAGGCTGAGAAGTTGGAAAAAACTCTTGTGCATTTAGGGAAAGCACACTTAAACGATGCATTAGGCATACAACTATGACTTCGCATGTGTCTAACATACGCAAATACATTGCTGCAAGTCGTAGCACATATGTTGCAAGTTATCATCTTTTATGATGACTATGACAAAAAAGAAGAAAACTTAGCTAGCTAGCATGCGGCGGTACATGCGCGTGGTCAACGATAGTGTCTGTGATGCTGACTGTGACGCTATGTCATTTCGGACTTTATAAATATATATATAAAGTAATTCAAACAGAAAATGACACATCAAGGTACAAGTGACTCTTACCTTGTTATCAAAAACACACAATGCAGTAGGATGGATTTAGCAGGGTCGGCCAGGTGAAATGAAGCTCGGTTGGACGAATTGTGGGCGGACCCAAGAAACAAGTCTGAAAAATACTGAATTACACTGTAGGTTTTACAGTAACTTACTGCTGGTTGATATTTTTTGAAAAATGCAACAAAATTTACAGTACTTAACTGCATTTAAGAAGAACATGATAGGTTGATTGGCAACACTAAATTGGCCCTAGTGTGTGAATGTGAGTGTGAATGTTGTCTGTCTATCTGTGTTGGCCCTGCGATGAGGTGGCGACTTGTCCAGGGTGTACCCCGCCTTCCGCCCGATTGTAGCTGAGATAGGCTCCAGCGCCCCCCGCGACCCCGAAGGGAATAAGCGGTAGAAAATGGATGGATGGATGGAGTATATAACTGTAATTTTATTTTTTATTTTTACAGTAATTTTTTACAGTGAAGGTCATGGGTGTCAAACTCATGTAATTTGACTTGGCCCTTGAGGCAATATCAAATTAACACTAAAGCTGGACCGGCGATTATACATTGCGGCAGTGCCGCGGTAACACCGCATTCACCGCTACTTCTAATACTTGCCAAGACAAAAGTGACTCCAGCACTGCTCCCGAATTTTTTATTTTTTATTTTCAGCTAGTCAAACGAGTGCCGGCCCAGTTTCACGTCAGTGCAGCTTCTGCACCCACACACAATTGAATGCAACGCATACTTCATCAACAGCGATACAGGTTACACTGACGGTAGCCAAATAAAAAACTTTAACACTTTTAGAAATATACGCCACACTGTGAATCCACACCAAACAAGAATGACAAACACATTTCGGGAGAACATCCACACCGTAACACAACATAAACACAACAGAACAAATACCCGGAACTCTTTGTAGCACTAAATCTTCCGGGACGCTACAAGGTGTGTGTGTGTGTGAGGGGCGGGGGTTTGGTGGTAGCGGGGGTGTATTTTGTAGCGTCCCAAAAGAGTTAGTGCTGCAAAAGATTCTGGGTATTTGTTCTTTTGTGTTTATGTTATGTTACGGTGCAGATGTTCTCCCGAAAAGTGTTTTTTATTTTTGTTTGGTGTGGGTTCACAGTGTGGCGTATATTTCTAACAGTGTTAAAGTTTTTTATACTGGCACCCTCAGTGTAACCTGTATCGCTGTTGATGAAGTATGCGTTGCATTCATTTGTGTATGCGTGCTGAAGCTGCACATATCTTGTGACTGGGTCTGAATGATGTTAGAATTGGGTGTACGAGATATGACTGTTGAACACCTTATTCGATAATGAAAGTTGCCTCAGCTCAAAGCCTGAGCCCCGACATTAAAGAACTAGCATCTAAAAAAAGATGCCAGGTATCTGGCTTGGGCACATCAAATTAGATCAGTGTGTTGCAAACTGAGCAGTTTAAAGTCCTGAATGGTTGTTTTATTCATTGTTATTTTATTTTCAAATTTATTAGCCTGTGGAAAAAGTTAATGTTGATATTTACCTCAGAAGGCTGCAAATAGAAAAGAGGCATTCAATTTTTATTTAAATTGTATTTGATATGCAATTGATATTTTTTAATTATTATTATTATTATTTGAAACTCCATTTTGCATGTCACTATAAAGTTATATAAGCCTTGCTTGTTCAATATTCAATGCAAAACTTGTTTGGGTCCCTATTAAAAGGTTAATTTGTTCAACCTTGGCCCGCGGCTTTGTTCAGTTTTAAACTTTGGCCCACTCTGTATTTGAGTTTGACACCCCTGGTGAAGGTGAAGCTCTGTCGTCCTGGAGGCCACGGGGAAGACCCAGGACACACTGGGAACACTATGTCTCCCGGCTGGCCTGGGAACGCCTCGGGATCCCCTGAGAAAAGGTCCTAGGTGAGGGATCAGACAAAGAGCAGCTCAAAGACCTTTATGAAAAGTACAAATCGAGGACCTAGATTTTTTCTCGCCCAGGCGCAGGTCACCGTGGCTCCCCTGTGGAGCCAGGCGCAGAGGTGGGGCACGATGGCGAGCGACTGGTGGCCGGGCCTGTCTCCATGGGGCCCTGCCGGGCTCAGCTCGAAGAGGCAACGTGGGTCAACCCTCCAATGGGCTCATCACTCATGGGCCCATTGAGGTCATAGAGGTCAGATGCAGTGTGAACTGGGCTAGAGCCGAAGGCAGGGCACTTGGCGGTCCGATTATCGGCTACATAAGCTCGCTCTTGGGACGTGGAACGTCACCTCGCTGGGAGGGAAAGAGCCTGAGCTGGTGCGCAAGGTGAAGAAGTTCCGGCTAGATATAGTTGGACTCACTTCGACGCACAGCAAGGGCTCTGGAACCTGTTCTCTCAAGAGGGGCTGGACTCTCTTCCACTCTGGCGTTGCAAGCAATGAGAGGCTGGGGTGGCAATTGTTGTTGCTCAAAGCCTGCACGTTGGACTTTAACCCAGTAGACGAGATGGTAGCTTCCCTCCGCTTTCGGGTTGGGTGACGGGTCCTGACTGTTGTTTGTGTTTACGCACCAAACAGCAGCTCAGAGTACCCACTCTTTTTGGATTCCCTTGAGGGAGTACTGGAGAGTGCTCCCTCGGGTGATTCCCTTGTTCTGTTGGGGGACTTCAATGCTCATGTTGGCAAGGACAGTGAAACCTGGAGAGTCGTGATTGGGAAAAATGGCCACCCGGATCTGAACCCAAGTGGTGCTTTGTTATTGGACTTTTGTGCTCGTCACGGATTGTCCATAACAAACACAATGTTCAAACATAAGGAAGAACTTTGAACATGTCACGAGGGAGGTGCTGGACATTGAGTCTGAGTGGACCATGTTCCGTGCCTCTCTTGTCGAGCCTGCTGATTGGAGCTGTGGCCGCAAGGTATTTGGTGCCTGTCGTGGCGGTAATCCTAGAACTCGCTGGTGGCCACCAGCAGTGAGGGATGCCGTCAAGCTGAAGAAAGAGCCTATCGGGTCCTTTTGGCTCATGGGACTCCAGAGGCAGCGGGCATACCGACAGGCCAAGCAGTGCCTGGGGAATCTGTGGTGGACTCTCCTATTTCTGGGGCTTAGGTTGCCTAGGTAGTTAAAAAGCTCCTCTGTGGCAAGGCCCCGGTGGTGGATGAGTTCCTTAAGGCTCTGGATACTGTGGGGCTGTCTTGGTTGACAAGACTCTGCAACATCGCGTGAACATTGGGGGCGGTACCTCTGGATAGGTGGTGGTTCCTCTCTTTAAGAAGGGGAACCGGAGGGTGTGTTCCAACTATCGTGAAACACACTCCTCAGCCTTCCCGGTAAGGTCTATTCATGTCTACTGGAGAGGAGGAAACTCGGATCCAGGACGAACAGCGTGGTTTTCGTCCTGGTCGTGGAACGGTAGACCAGGTCTATACTCTCGGCAGGGTCCTTGACTGTGAAGCGACTGGGATGAGAATCAGCACCTCCAAGTCCAAGTCCATGGTTCTCGCGCAGGAAAGGGTCGAGTGCCATCTCCAGGTTGGGGAGGAGATCTTGCCCCAAGTGGAGGAGTTCAAGTACCTAGGAGTCTTGTTCACGAGTGAGGATAGAGTGGATCGAGAGATCCACAGGCGGATTGGTGCGGCGTCTTCAGTATTGAGGACGCTATATCGATCCGTTGTGGTGAAGAAGGAGCTGATCCAGAAGGAAAAGCTCTCAATTTACCGTCGATCTACGTTCCCAGCTTTGGGTTATGACCGAAAGGACAAGCGGCCGGAATGCGTTTCCTCTGCCGGGTGGTGGGTCTCTCCCTTAGAGACAGGGTGAGAAGCTCTGTCATCCGGGAGGAACTCAAAGTATAGCCGCTGCTCCTCCACATTGAGAGGAGCCATGAGGTGGTTCGGGCATCTGCTCAGGATGCCACCCGAACGCCTCTAGGGAGGTGTGGCAGGAGGCCACGGGGAAGACCTAGGACACATTGGAAAGACTATGTCCCCGGCTGGCCTGGGAACGCCTCGGAATACCCCGAGAAAAGCTGGACGAAGTGGCTGGGGAGAGGGAAGTCTGGGATTTTCTGCTCAGGCTGCTGCCCCCGCAACCCGACCTCGGATAAGCGGAAGAAAATGGATGGATTTAGAATGACAGTTATACTGTCAGATTGAGTACAAAAACTAACTAAACCTTACACAATATAATGTTTCTAGTAAAACTCAGAAAGATACATATCACCAGGCATTATTAGCCATTTTGCATGTGTGGTTTAGGAGTTATGTTTAAATAAATAACTGTCAGATTGAGTGTGACTGTAAACCGTCATAGTGAGTAAAACCCTTATTTTGTATTTGCAAACCTTACAAAAACAACTAAATCTAGTTAAACTCACACAGATACAATATTACAGACATTTTTAGACATAATGCATGTTTGGTTTTAGATTAATGTTTATATAACTTTCATATTTAGTATGACAGCTGTACTGTCATATTGAATAAAAAAACAACTAACTTGTGTCTTTGCAAACCTTACAAAATACCATTTTTCTAGTAAAACTAACTAGATACATGCTCCAGGCATTATTAGCCATTTTGCATGTGTTGTTTGAGTTATGTTTAAATAACTGTCATATTGAGTGTGACAGTATACTGTCATAAAACCCAATTTTTGTATTTGCAACCCTGATTCTAGTAAAACTCACATATATACATTATTACAGGCAGTTTTGGACATAATGCATGTTTGGTTTTGGAGTTATGTTTATATAACTTTCATATATAGTATGACAGCTAAACTGTTATATTGAGTAAAATAACTAACTTGTGTTTGTCATAAAACCCAATTTTTGTATTAGCAAACCATACAACTGATTCAAATAAAACTCACATGGATTCAATATTACAGGCATTTTCAGACATTTTGCATGTTTGGTTTAGGAATTATGTTGTAATACATTTGTATTGCTTTTTTCACATTATCTCAGGATTTTTAGAACATTACTGTCATATTGAGTAAAAAAATAATTTTTGTGTTTGCAAGCCTTAAAAAAAGCATATGTTTCCAGTAAAACTCCCAAAGATGCATTATTTCAGGCATTATTAGCCATTTTTCAGGTGTGGTTTAGGAGTTATGTTTAAATAACTGTCATATTGAGTGTGGCGTTACACTGTCATATTGAGTTAAAAAAAACTAACTTGTGTCTTTGCAAACCTTACAAAAGAAAATGTTTCTAGCAACACTCACAAAGATAATTTTTTTCACGCTATTAGACATGTTTCATGTGTATTTAGGAGTTATAATTAAATAACTTTCATATTGAGTGTTAAAGTTATAATGTCATTATGTGTAAAACCTATTTTTTGTATTTGCAAACCTTACAAAAACAATTGATTCTAGTAAAACTTACATAGATTCAATATTACAGGCATTTTTAGACAATTTACATGTTTGGTTTAAAAGTTGTGTTTGAATACATTTGTATTGCTTTTCTCGCATTATCTCAGGATTCTAAGATCATTACTTTCATATTGAGTAAAACACTACTTTTTGTTTTTGCAAACCTTACAAACTCACATGAATACATTATTATAAGCAATTTTAGACATGACACACGTTTGGTTTTGGAGTTATGTTTATATAACTTTTATATTTAGTATGACTGTTATACTGTCCTATTGGTAATAAAAAAAAACTAGCTTGTGTCTTTGCAAACTTTACAAAAGATCATTTTTCTAGTAAAACTAACAAAGATACATGTCTCCAGGCATTATTACCCATTTTGCATGGGTTGTTTAGGAATTATGTTTAAATACATTTTTATTGCTTTTTTCGCATTATCTCAGGATTCTTAGATCATTACTTTCATATTGAGTAAAAAACTACTTTTTGTTTTAGCAAACCTTACAAACTCACATAAATACATTATTACAGGCATTTTTAGACATAACACATGTTTGGTTTTGGAGTTATGTTTATATAACTTTTATATTTAATATGACTGTTATACTGTCATATTGAATTAAAAAAAACTAGCTTGTGTCTTTGCAAACTTTACAAAAGTTCATTTTTCTAGTAAAACTAACAAAGATACATGTCTCCAGGCATTATTAGCCATTTTGCATGGGTTGTTTAGGAATTATGTTTAAATACATTTTTATTGCTTTTTTCGCATTATCTCAGGATTCTAAAATCCTTACTTTCATATTGAGGAAAAAACTACTTTTTGTTTTTGCAAACCTTACAAACTCACATGAATACATTATTATAGGCAATTTTAGATATGACACACGTTTGGTTCTAGGAGTTATGTTTTTATAATTTTCATATTTAGTATGTCTGTTATACTGTCTTATTGAATAAAAACAACTAGCTTGTGTCTTTGCAAACTTTACAAAATATACATTTTCTAGTAAAACTAACAAAGATACATGTCTCTAGGCATTATTACCCATTTTGCCTGGGTTGTTTAGAAGTTATGTTTAAATACATTTTTATTGCTTTTTTCGCATTATCTCCGGATTCTAAGATCATTACTTTCATATTGAGTAAAAAACTACTTTTTGTTTTTGCAAACCTTACAAACTCACATTAATACATTATTACAGGCATTTTTAGACATGACACATGTTTGGTTTTGGAGTTATGTTTATATAACTTTCATATTTAATATGACTGTTATACTGTCATATTGAATTAAAAAAAACTGGCTTGTGTCTTTGCAAACTTTACAAAAGATCATTTTTCCAGTAAAACTAACAAAGATACACGTTTCCAGCCATTATTAGCCATTTTGCATATGTTGTTTAGGAGTAATGTTTAAATACATTTTTATTGCTTTTTTCGCATTATCTCAGGATTTTAAGAACATTACAGTCATATTGAGTAAAAAAACTACTTTTTGTGTTTGCAAGATTTAAAAAAGCATGTGTTTCGAGTAAAACGGCCAAGGATGCATTATTTCAGGCATTATTAGCCATTTTCCATGTGTGGTTTGAGTTATGGTTAAATAACTGTCATATACTGTCAGTTATGACATAGTAAGTAAAACCTAATTTATGTATTTGCAAACCTTACAAAATCATTTAAATCTAGTAAAACTCACATGGATTCAATATTACAGACATTTTTAGACATTTTGCATGTTTGGTTTAGGAATTATGTTGGAATCATTTTTATTAATTTGTTCGTATTTTCTCAGAATTTTAGAACATTACTGTCATATTGAATAAAGAAATAATGTTTGTGTTTGCAAGCCTTAAAAAAGCATATGTTTCGAGTAAAACTTACAAGAATGCATTATTTCAGGCATTGTTAATCATTTTTCATGTGTAGTTTAAGAGTTATGTTTAAATAACTGTCATATTGAGTAAAAAAAACTAACCTGTCTTTGCTAACCTTACAAAAGAAAATGTTTCTAGTAACACTCACAAAGACACATTTTTTCACGCATTATTAGACATGTTTCATGTGTGGTTAGGAGTTATAAATAAATAATTGCGATATTGAGTGTTACAGTTTTAACGTCATTATGTGTAAAACCTAATTTTTGTATTTGCAAACCTTACAAAAACAATTGATTCTAGTAAAACTTATATAGATTCAATATTACAGGCATTTTTAGACATTTTACATGTTTGGTTTAAAATTTGTGTTTGAATACATTTGTATTGCTTTTTTCGCATTATCTCAGGATTCTAAGAACATTACTTTCATATTGAGTAAAAAACTACTTTTTGTTTTTGCAAACCTTACAAACTCATATAAATACATTATTACAGGCATTTTTAGACATGACACATGTTTGGTTTTGGAGTTATGTTTATATAACTTTCATATTTAGTATGACTGTTATACTGTCATATTGAATAAAAAAAACTAGCTTGTGTCTTTGATATCTTTACAAAAGATCATTTTTTTGAACTAACAACGTTACATGTCTCCCTAGGCATTATTAGCCATTTTGCATGTGTTGTTTAGGAGTTAGGTTTAAATACATTTTTTTTGCTTTTTTCCCATTATCTCAGGGTTCTAAGAACATTACAGTCAAGTAAAAAACTACTTTTTGTGTTTGCAAAATGTAAAACTCAGTAAAACTCCCAATGATTCATTATTTCAGGCATTATTAGCCATTTTTTTGTGTGGTTTATGAGTTATGTTAAAATAACAGTCATATTGAGTGTGATTTTGTCATTGTGAGTAAAACCTAATTTTTGTATTTGCAAACCTTACAAAAACAACCGATTCTAGGAAAACTCACATTGATACAATATTACAGGCATGTTTAGACATATTGCATGTTTGGTTTTGGAGTTATATTTATATAACCTGCTTTCTGAGCCGCCACCTTTGTGGTTTGCGTGTCCCACTGATCCAAGAAGTATGTTGTCCGGGGGCTTCTATGGTCTCCCAAGACAAACAGGTCCTAGGTGAGGGATCAGACAAAGAGCAGCTCAAAGACCTTTATTAAAAGTACAATTGAGGACCTAGATTTTTTCTCGCCCGGACGCAGGTCACCGTGTGGAGCCAGGCCCAGAGGTGTGGCACAATGGCGATTGACGGGCCTGTCCCCATGGGGCCCAGCCGTGCTCAGCTCGAAGAGGCAACGTGGATCCTCCCTCCAGGGCTCACCACTCATGGACTGGGTCATAGAGGGTGCAGTGTGAGCTGGGCGGCAGCCGAAGGCAGGGCACTTGGTGGTCCGATTATCGGCTACATAAGCTCGCTCTTGGGACATGGAATGTCACCTCGCTGGGAGGGAAGGAGCCTGAGCTGGTGCTTGAGGTGGAGACGTTCCCGGCTAGATATAGTTGGACTCACAGCAAGGGCTCTGGAACCTGTTCTTTCAGAGGGGCTGGACTGAGCTGAACTTTCATTACTTGCAACGCCAGAGTGGAAGAGATTCCACACTGGCGTTGCAACTAATGAGAGGCTGGGGTGGCAATTCTTGTTGCCCCCCGGCTCAAAGCCTGCACGTTGGACTTTAAACCCAATAGACGAGATGGTAGCTTCCTTCAGCCTTCGGGTTGGGTGACGGGTCCTGACTGTTGTTTGTGTTTACACACCAAACAGCAGCTCAGAGTACCAACTCTTTTTGGATTCCCTTGAGGGATTACTGGAGAGTGCTCCCTCGGGTGATTCCCTTGTTCTGCTGGTGGACTTCAACGCTATGTTGGCAACGACAGTGAAACCTGGAGAGTCGTGATTGGGAAAAATGGCCACCCGGATCTGAACCCAAGTGGTGCTTTGTTATTGGACTTTTGTGCTTGTCACGGATTGTCCATAACAAACACAATGTTCAAACATAAGGGTGTCCATATGTGCACTTGGCACAAGGACACCCTCGGCCGCATGATTGACTTTGTAGTTGTGTCATGGGATTTGCGGCCTCATGTTTTGGACACTCGGTGAAGAGAGGGGCAGAGCTTTCTACCAACCACCACCTGGTGGTGACCTGGCAGGCCCAAACGCATTGTAAGGGTCTGCTGGGAACACCTAGCAGAGTCTCCTGAAGAACTTTGAACATGTCCGGAAGAACTTTGAACATGTCACGAGGGAGGTGCTGGACATTGAGTCTGAGTGGACCATGTTCCGTTCCTCTCTTGTTGAGCCAGCTGATTGAAGCTGTGGCCGCAAGGTGTTTGGTGCCTGTTGTGGCGGTAATCCACCAGCAGTGAGGGATGCTGTCAAGCTGAAGAAAGAGCCACTGGGTCCTTTTGGCTCATGGGACTCCAGAGGCAGTGGGCATACCGACAGGCCAAGCGAGACCTCCTCAGTCCCACCAACACGTCTTCCTATGAGGAAACAGTGCCTGGGAAGTCTGTGGTGGGCTCTCCTATTTCTGGGGCTGAGGTTGCCAAGGTAGTTAAAAAGCTCCTCGGTGGCAAGGCCCCGGGGGTGGATGAGCTCCGTCCGGAGTTCCTTAAGGCTCTGGATGCTGTGGGGCAGTCTTGGTTGACAAGACTCTGCAACATTGCATCTACATCGGGGGCGGTACCTCTGGATTGGCAGACCGGGGTGGTGGTTCCTCTCTTTAAGAAGGGGAACCGGAGGGTGTGTTCCAACTATCGTAGATCACACTCCTCAGCCTTCCCGGTAAGGTCTATTCATGTGTAATGGAGAGGAGGAACCTCGGATCCAGGACGAACAGTGTGGTTTTCGTCCTGGTCGTGGAACGGTAGACCAGCTCTATACTCTCGGCAGGGTCCTTGAGTGTGCATGGGAGTTTGCCCAACCAGTCTACATAAGTTTTGTGGACTTGGAGAAGACATTCGACCTTGGCCCCCGGTAAATCCTGTGGGGAGTGCTCAGAGAGTATGCAGTATCGGCATGTCTGATTGTGGCGGGTGTCTCCCTGTATGATCAGTGTCAGAGCTTGGTCCGCATTGCCGGCAGTATGTCGGACCCCTTTCCAGTGAGGGTTGGACTCCGCCAAGGCTGCCCTTTGTCACCGATTCTGTTCATAACTTTAATGGACAGAATATCTAGGCGCAGTCATGGCTTTGAGGATCCCCTCAACGCCATGACTGCGCCTGGTTTGGTGGCTGCAGGATTAGGTCTCTGCTTTTTGCAGATGATGTGGTCCTGATGGCTTCAACTGGCCAAGATCTTCAGCTTTCATTGGATCGGTTCGCAGTGAAGCGACTGGGATGAGAATCAGCACCTCCAAGTCCGAGTCCATGGTTCTCGCCCGGGAAAGGGTGGAGTGCCATCTCGAGGTTGGGAAAGAGATCTTGCCCCAAGTGAAGTAGTTCAAGTACCTAGGAGTCTTGTTCACGAGTGAGGATAGAGTGGATTGTGAGATCTACAGGCGGATCGGTGCGGCGTCTTCAGTAATGAGGACGCTATATCGATCCGTTGTGGTGAAGAAGGAGCTGAGCCAGAAGGAAAAGCTTTCAATTTACCGGTCGATCAACGTTCCCATCCTCACCTATGGTCATGAGCTTTGGGTTATGACCGAAAGGACAAGGTCACGGGTACAAGCGGCCGAAATGAGTTGTGGGTCTCTCCCTTAGAGATAGGGTGAGAAGCTCTGTCCTCTGGGAGGAACTCAGTGTAAAGCCGCTGCTCCTCCACATTGAGAGGAGCCAGATGAGGTGGTTCGGGCATCTGCTCAGGATGCCACCCGAACGCCTCCCTAGGTCCGAACGGCAGGAGGCCATGGGGAAGACCTAGGATACATTGGAAAGACTATGGCCTGGGAACGCCTCGGGATCCCCCGAGAAGAGCTGGACGAAGTGGCTGGGGAGAGGGAAGTCTGGGCTCTCTGCTTAGGCTGCTGCCCCCGCAACCCGACCTCGGATAAGCGGAAGAAAATAGATGGATTTAGTATGACAGTTATACTGTCATATAGAGTGTGACAGTATACTGTCATAAAACCCAATTTTTGTATTTGCAAACCTGATTCTAGTAAAACTCACATCTCTACAATATTACAGGCAATTTTGGACATAATGCACGTTTCGTTTTGGAGTTATGTTCATATAACTTTAATATATAGTATGACATCTATACTGTTATAATGAGTAAAAAAACTAACTTGTGTCTGTCATAAAACTCAATTTTTGTATTTGCAAACCTTACAAAAACAAATGATTCTAGTAAAACTCACATGGATTCAATATTACAGGCATTTTTAGACATTTTGCATGTTTGGTTTAGGAATCATGTTGGAATACATTTGTATTGTTTTTTTCACATTATCCCAGCATTTTAAGAACTTACTGTCATATTGAGTAAAAAAAACGTTTTGTGTTTGCAAGCCTTAAAAAAAACAACCGATTCTAGTAAAACTCACATTGATACAATATTACAGGCATGTTTAGACATCTTGCATGTTTGGTTTTGAAGTTATGTTTATATAACCTGCTTTCTGAGCCGCCACCTTTGTGGTTTGCGTGTCCCACTGATCCTAGGAGCTATGTTGTCCGGGGGCTTCTATGCCCCCTGGTAGGGTCCCCCAAGACAAACAGGTCCTAGGTGAGGAATCAGACAAAGAGCAGCTCAAAGACCTTTAGAAAAGTAAAAATCGAGGACCTAGATATTTTCTCGCCCGGACGCGGGTCACCGTGGCTCCCCTTTGGAGCCAGGCCCAGAGGTGGGGCACGATGGCGAGCGACTGGTGCCCATCGGGCCCAGCTCGAAGAGGCAACGTGGGTCCCCCCTGCAATAGGCTCACCACTCATGGGCTGGGTCATAGAGGTCGGGTGCAGTGTTAGCTGGGCGGAAGCCGAAGGCAGGGCACTTGGCGGTCCGACATAAGCTCGCTCTTGGGACGTGGAACGTCACCTCGCGAGGTGGAGAAGTTCCCGGCTAGATAAAGCTGGACTCACTTCGACGCACAGCAAGGGCTCTGGAACCTGTTCTCTCAAGAGGGGTTGGACTCTCTTCCACTCTGGCGTTGCAAGTAATGAGAGGCTGGGTTGGCAATTCTTGTTGCCCCCCGGCTCAAAGCCTGCACGTTGGACTTAACCCAGAAGACGAGATGGTAGCTTCCCTCCGCTTTCGGGTTGGGTGACGGGTCCTGACTGTTGTTGGTGTTTACGCACCAAACAGCAGCTCAGAGTACCCACTCTTTTTGGATTCCCTTGAGAGTGCTCCCTCGGGTGATTCCCTTGTTCTGCTGGGGGTCTTCAACGCTCATGTTGGCAACGACTTTGAAACCTGGAGAGTCGTGATTGGGAAAAATGGCCACCCGGATCTGAACCCAAGTGGTGCTTTGTTATTGGACTTTTGTGCTCGTCACGGATTGTCCATAACAAACACAATGTTCAAACATAAGGGTGTCCATATGTGCACTTGGCACCAGGACACCCTCGGCCGCAGTTCCATGTTTGACTTTGTAGTTGTGTCATAGGATTTGCGGCCTCGTATTTTGGACACTCAGGTGAAGAGAGGGGCGAGCTTTCTACCGATCACCACCTGGTGAGCTGGCTCCGATGGTGGGGTAGGATCCCGGACAGACCTGGCAGGCCCAAAAGCATTGTGAGAGTCTTTTGGGAATGCATAGCAGAGTCTCCTGTCAGAGAGAGTTTCTTTTTCCACCTCCGGAGGAACTTTGAACATGTCACAAAGGAGGTGCTGGACATTGAGTCTGAATGGATCATGTTCCGTGCCTCTCTTGTCAAGCCAGCTGATTGGAGCTGTGGCCGCAAGGTGTTTGGTGCCTGTCGTGGCGGTAATCCTAGAACCCGCTGGTGGCCACCAGCAGTGCGGGATGCCGTCAAGCTGAAGAAAGAGCTTATCTGGTCCTTTTGGCTCATGGGACTCCAGAGGCAACGGGCATACCGACAGGCCAAGCAGTACCTGGGGAATCTGTGGTGGGCTCTCCTATTTCTGGGGCTGAGGTTGCCAAGGTAGTTAAAAAGCTCCTCTGTGGCAAGGCTCCGTCCGGAGTTCCTTAAGGCTCTGGATGCTGTGGGGCTGTTTTTGTTGACAAGACTCTGCAACATCGCGTGGACATCAGGGGCGGTACCTCTGGATTGGCAGACCGGGGTGGTGGTTCCTCTCTTTAAGAAGGGGAACCGGAGGGTGTGTTCCAACTATCGTAGATCACACTCCTCAGCCTTCCCGGTAAGGTCTATTCATGTGTACTGGAGAGGAGGAACCTCGGATCCAGGACGAACAGTGTGGTTTTCGTCCTGGTCGTGGAACGGTAGACCAGATCTATACTCTCGGCAGGGTCCTTGAGTGTGCATGGGAGTTTGTCCAACCAGTCTACATGTGCGTTGTGGACTTGGAGAAGACATTCGACCGTGGCCACCCCGGGAAGTCCTGTGGGGAGTGCTCAGAGAGTATGGGGTATCGGCATGTCTGATTGTGGCGGGTCGCTCCCTGTATGATCAGTGTCAGAGCTTGGTCCGCATTGCCAGCAGTAAGTCGGACCCCTTTCCAGTGAGGGTTGGACCGGAGTCCAACCCTCGTGTTGGCTGCCCTTTGTCACCAAATGTGTTCATACATTTTATGGACAGAATTTCTAGGCGCAGTCATGGCGTTGAGGGGATCCGGTTTGGTGGCTGCAGGATTAGGTCTCTCCTTTTTGCAGATGATGTGGTCCTTATGGCTTTAACTGGCCAGGATCTTCACCTCTCATTGGATTGGTTCGCAGCCGAGTGTGAAGCGACTGGGATGAGAATCAGCACCTCCAAGTCCGAGGTTCTCGTCCGGGAAAGGGTGGAGTGCCATTTCGAGGTTGGGCAGGAGATCTTGCCCCAAGTGGATGAGTTCAAGTACCTGGAGTCTTGTTCATGAGTGAGGGAAGAGTGGATCGTGAGATGCACAGGCTGGCGGCCGAAATGAGTTTTTTCCGCTGGGTGGCGGGTCTCTCCCTTACTGTAAGAATTTTCACCGTTTAATTACAGTAACCTACTGGCAGCTAATGGTTCCAGTATAAAACTGTTTTTCTACAGCACACATACTGTGATTTATCACTACAGTTTATTACTGTAAAAAGTATCACAGTACTGTGCTGTATCAAATATACGCTTCACAGCATAATACTGTCATCTGTTTAGCGGCATTACACTGTTATTTTAGTGTATCTACTGTAATATCCATTAACAGTTAATTACAGTAAAATAATTGTAAGCACTATAGACTGAGCTTTACAGTATAATGCCACTAGAAGTTAATGAGTTGAACTTTTAATTTTTCAAAATCAAAACCCCTGCAATCTGCTGGCATAAAAATGACTGGAGAAATGGCCTTGCAAGATTATGTTTTTATTAACCAATTATTTTAAAGTGCATCAAATACATTCAATGTACATTTAGTGCATTCTTCTTATTTTCAGTAAAGCATTTTAACATTTATAACATGTCCACTTAATTTCTAACTGGAGACAAAACACTGAACACGAGTCCAGTGTTTAGTTGTCGGCTACATAAAGCCCCACTCAAAGTCTGTGAGATGTTTTATAAGGGTGGCTACGTGAGGATTTACAGTTGCTGCCTTTTTCTGGACCAGCTTCCCGGTCTTCTTGGACACCACCTTTCCCTGGCTAGCCTTTGTTCCCCTCTCAGGGTGAACGCCAATGAATCGCCTAAAAAAGAGAGAAAGCATATTAGATATTCTGTTGTGATTGAAGATTACTTGCAGTCGATACAGAACCCCCCTCACATTGTTATTTAGGAATATGCACTGCACAAATATTAATATCAATTTTAGGATATATGTGAGCCTATACCATAACCACAGCTGTAGATGAGTGAATGCTCTAAAACCCATTAAGACAAATTCAGAGAGGAAGACAATGCTAAAGCCTCCCCAATCCCTCTCTCTATTTATGTTTTCTCTCCATCTACGGGACCATGTATTTACGCTGATGTTTCCTGCTTTCACCCATTTAACATATCGTTACCTGCTCCTTACCTATCTTCTCTGCATCCTGGGGTCACACTGGTGCTTCTTGCCTTTACCCATTCAACATATCTTTACCTGCACATTACCTACCTTCTCTGCATAGTGTGGTCACACTGGTGCTTTCTACCTTTACCCATTCAAAATATCTTTACCTGCACATTACCTACCTTCTCTGTATCCTGGAGTCAAGCTGGTGTTTCCTGCCTTTACTCATTCAACATATCTTTACCTGCACATTACCTAACTTCTCTGTATCCTGGCGTCTAGCTGGTGTTTCCTGCCTTCACCCATTCAACATATCTTTACCTGCACATTACCTACCTTCCCTGCATCCTTGGGTCACACTGGTGCTTCTTTCTTTCACCATACAACATATCTTCACCTGCACATACCTACCTTGTCTGCATGGCCTCGACCACACCTGCGCTTCCTTCTTTCACCCATTTTACCCATACAACATATCTTCACCCGCACATTACCTACTTGCTCTGCATTCTCGGGTCAAGCTGGTGCTTCCTGCCATCATCCAGTCAACATATCTTTACCTGCAAATTACCTACTTTTTCTGCATCCTGGGGTCAAACAGGTGCTTCCTTCTTTGACCCAGTCAACATATCTTTACCTGCACATTACCTACCTTCTCTGTATCCTAGAGTCAAACTGGTGCGTCGATCCCTAATAAGAAGGTCCACAAAGGAACAGAAGAGTCATTGATTTAAGGCACCAAATTGGGGAAATGACAAGTCAAATTCCTGAACAGAGGTGAGAAATATAAAATAAAATATCCTAACAGTATTTTAACAGTATCAAGAGGATTTACCTTTGAACAAATTCCAATGTCCGAGGACCTTCCTCTTGGTATTCCAAGTTGAACACATAGTAGGTGGCAAGAAGGGCAGCAAGCCCTGAGATTAAGCTAGGTTGGACGCCTTTGCAGATGACATCACCTTCCATGCTGATCATCCAACGTTTTATTGTGACTTTGTCACCAGCAACTGGTACAGTCAAGAAATGCAGTTTATGTTCCTAAACAGTATCCAATATGGGTAGCTTTTTAAAAGTATTTGGAATGGCCACCTCACTCGCTCTCTCTTTACTCTGTTTACATCTAGTCTCCTAAGGCAGTGGTTCTCAAATGGGGGTACGCGTACTCCTGAGGGTACTTGAAGGTATGCCAAGGGGTACGTGAGATTTTTTTTTAATATTCTAAAAATAGCAACAATTCAAAAATCCTTCATAAATATATTTATTGAATAATACTTCGACAAAATATGAATGTAAGTTCATAAACTGAACAACTAATCAAGTAGGCTATTCCATTCATTACCATAAAGCCAGAGTTTCCCCCATGCCATGATGGTTTGACCCTACCTGGCGGTGCCACACGGCACCAACTGTCAATCAACTATCCATGTAGAAAACAATGGAGGCTTGGTTAAAGCGTAGTGGACATGTTCCATAAATATTGATGTTAAAGATTTCTTTTTTTGTGAAGAAATGTTGAGAATGAAGTTCATGAATCCAGATGGATCTCTATTACAATCCCCAAAGAGGGCACTTTAAGTTGATTACTTCTATGTGTAAAAATCTTTATTTATAATTTAATCACTTGGTTATTTTTCAACAAGTTTTTAGTTATTTTTATATCTTTTTTTCCAAATAGTTCAAGAAAAACCACAACAAATGAGAAATATTTTGCACTGTTATACAATTTAATAAATCAGAAACTGATGACATAGTGCTGTATTTTACTTCTTTATCTCTTTTTTTCAACCAAAAATGCTTTGCTCTGATTAGGGGGTACTTGAATTTAAAAAATGTTCACAGGGGTACATCACTGAAAAAAGGTTGAGAACCACTGTCCTAAGGCAGTGGTTCTCAACCTTTTTTCAGTGCTGTGAAATTTTTTTTAATGCAAGTAGACCTCCATGTCTTCATAACAGGAATATCCTGAATTCTCAAGTTGCATATCACAATAGTCATCATCAGTGTTAATAACACAAGAGCTGCTTGGATTTGCTGTTGAGCAAGTCAAACTTCGTTCAGTGTAGCCGTAGTGCTTCCTTGACACGTGCGATGTGAAAGTAGACTTAACTGTAAATCTTTTTTCACATTGACTGAAGGGGCACGTAACTGTCCTACCTTCGGTAATATGACTTTTCAAATGCAAGAGAAGGGCCCGTATATCATCGCACTTCGCGCTACATCAGACAATATTACAAGGTAAACCTTCTGCGCTATACATATCAGTCCTACTCTTGCCATATTTATGACGACGGCTGTGAGTTTTGAAGGCTGAGAAGTTGGAAAAAACTCTTGTGCATTTAGGGAAAGCACACTTAAACGATGCATTAGGCATACAACTATGACTTTGCATGTGTCTAACATACGCAAATACATTGCTGCAAGTCGTAGCACATATGTTGCAAGTTATCATCTTTTATGATGACTATGACAAAAAAGAAGAAAACTTAGCTAGCTAGCATGCGGCGGTACATGCGCGTGGTCAACGATAGTGTCTTTGATGCTGACTGTGACGCTATGTCATTTCGGACTTTATAAATATATATATAAAGTAATTCAAACAGAAAATGACACATCAAGGTACAAGTGACTCTTACCTTGTTATCAAAAACACACGATGCAGTAGGATGGATTTAGCAGGGTCGGCCAGGTGAAATGAAGCTCGGTGGGACGAATTGTGGGCGGACCCAAGAAACAAGTCTGAAAAATACTGAATTACACTGTAGGTTTTACAGTAACTTACTGCTGGTCGATATTTTTTGAAAAATGCAACAAAATTTACAGTACTTAACTGCATTTAAGAAGAACATGATAGGTTGATTGGCAACACTAAATTGGCCCTAGTGTGTGAATGTGAGTGTGAATGTTGTCTGTCTATCTGTGTTGGCCCTGCGATGAGGTGGCGACTTGTCCAGGGTGTACCCCGCCTTCCGCCTGATTGTAGCTGAGATAGGCTCCAGCGCCCCCCGCGACCCCGAAGGGAATAAGCGGTAGAAAATGGATGGATGGATGGAGTATATAACTGTAATTTTATTTTTTATTTCTACATTAATTTTTTACAGTGAAGGTCATGGGTGTCAAACTCTGGCCCGTGGGCCAAATTTGGCCCAACGTGTAATTTGACTTGGCCCTTGAGGCAATATCAAATTAACACTAAAGCTGGACCGTCGATTCTAATACTTGCCAACGCTCCCGGGAGTGAATCCAGCACTCCTCCCGAATTTTTTTTTTTTTTTTTTTTTTCAGCTAGTCAAACGAGTGCCGGCCCAGTTTCATGTCAGTGCAGCTTCTGCACCCACACACAATTGAATGCAACGCATACTTCATCAACAGCGATACAGGTTACACTGACGGTAGCCAAATAAAAAACTTTAACACTTTTAGAAATATACGCCACACTGTGAATCCACACCAAACAAGAATGACAAACACATTTCGGGAGAACATCCGCACCGTAACACAACATAAACACAACAGAACAAATACCCGGAACCCTTTGTAGCACTAAATCTTCCGGGACGCTACAAGGTGTGTGTGTGTGTGGGGGGCGGGGGTTTGGTGGTAGCGGGGGTGTATTTTGTAGCGTCCCGAAAGAGTTAGTGCTGCAAAAGATTCTGGGTATTTGTTCTTTTGTGTTTATGTTATGTTACGGTGCGGATGTTCTCCCGAAAAGTGTTTTTTATTTTTGTTTGGTGTGGGTTCACAGTGTGGCGTATATTTCTAACAGTGTTAAAGTTTTTTATACTGGCACCCTCAGTGTAACCTGTATCGCTGTTGATGAAGTATGCGTTGCATTCATTTGTGTATGCCTGCTGAAGCTGCACATTTCTTGTGACTGGGTGTGAATGATGTTAGAATTGGGTGTACGAGATATGACTGTTGAACACCTTCGTTCGATAATGAAAGTTGCCTCAGCTCAAAGCCTGAGCCCCGACATTAAAGAACTAGCATCTAAAAAAAGATGCCAGGTATCTGGCTTGGGCACATCAAATTAGTTCAGTGTGTTGCAAACTGAGCAGTTTAAAGTCCTGAATGGTTGTTTTATTCATTGTTATTTTATTTTCAAATGTATTAGCCTGTGGAAAAAGTTAATGTTGATATTTACCTCAGAAGGCTGCAAATAGAAAAGAGGCATTCAATTTTTATTTAAATTGTATTTGATATGCAATTGATATTTTTTAATTATTATTATTATTATTTGAAACTCCATTTTGCATGTCACTATAAAATTATATAAGCCTTGCTTGTTCAATATTCAATGCAAAACTTTTTTGGGTCCCTATTAAAAGGTTAATTTGTTCAACCTTGGCCCGCGGCTTTGTTCAGTTTTAAACTTTGGCCCACTCTGTATTTGAGTTTGACACCCCTGGTGAAGGTGAAGCTCTGTCATCCTGGAGGCCACGGGGAAGACCCAGGATACATTGGGAACACTATGTTTCCCGGCTGGCCTGGGAACGCCTCGGGATCCCCTGAGAAAAGGTCCTAGGTGAGGGATCAGACAAAGAGCAGCTCAAAGACCTTTATGAAAAGTACAAATCGAGGACCTAGATTTTTTCTCGCCCAGGCGCAGGTCACCGTGGCTCCCCTGTGGAGCCAGGCGCAGAGGTGGGGCACGATGGCGAGCGACTGGTGGCCGGGCCTGTCTCCATGGGGCCCTGCCGGACTCAGCTCGAAGAGGCAACGTGGGTCAACCCTCCAATGGGCTCACCACTCATGGGCCCATTGAGGTCATAGAGGTCGGATGCAGTGTGAACTGGGCGGCAGCCGAAGGCAGGGCACTTGGCGGTCCGATTATCGGCTACATAAGCTCACTCTTGGGACGTGGAACGTCACCTCGCTGGGAGGGAAAGAGCCTGAGCTGGTGCGCGAGGTGAAGAAGTTCCGGCTAGATATAGTTGGACTCACTTCGACGCACAGCAAGGGCTCTGGAACCTGTTCTCTCAAGAGGGGCTGGACTCTCTTCCACTCTGGCGTTGCAAGCAATGAGAGGCTGGGGTGGCAATTGTTGTTGCTCAAAGCCTGCACGTTGGACTTTAACCCAGTAGACGAGATGGTAGCTTCCCTCCGCCTTCGGGTTGGGTGACGGGTCCTGACTGTTGTTTGTGTTTACGCACCAAACAGCAGCTCAGAGTACCCACTCTTTTTGGATTCCCTTGAGGGAGTACTGGAGAGTGCTCCCTCGGGTGATTCCCTTGTTCTGTTGGGGGACTTCAATGCTCATGTTGGCAAGGACAGTGAAACCTGGAGAGTCGTGATTGGGAAAAATGGCCACCCGGATCTGAACCCAAGTGGTGCTTTGTTATTGGACTTTTGTGCTCGTCACGGATTGTCCATAACAAACACAATTTTCAAACATAAGGAAGAACTTTGAACATGTCACGAGGGAGGTGCTGGACATTGAGTCTGAGTGGACCATGTTCCGTGCCTCTCTTGTCGAGCCTGCTGATTGGAGCTTTGGCCGCAAGGTGTTTGGTGCCTGTCGTGGCGGTAATCCTAGAACTCGCTGGTGGCCACCAGCAGTGAGGGATGCCGTCAAGCTGAAGAAAGAGCCTATCGGGTCCTTTTGGCTCATGGGACTCCAGAGGCAGCGGGCATACCGACAGGCCAAGCAGTGCCTGGGGAATCTGTGGTGGACTCTCCTATTTCTGGGGCTTAGGTTGCCTAGGTAGTTAAAAAGCTCCTCTGTGGCAAGGCCCCGGTGGTGGATGAGTTCCTTAGGCTCTGGATACTGTGGGGCTGTCTTGGTTGACAAGACTCTGCAACATTGCGTGAACATTGGGGGCGGTACCTCTGGATTGGCAGACCGGGGTGGTGGTTCCTCTCTTTAAGAAGGGGAACCGGAGGGTGTGTTCCAACTATCGTGAAACACACTCCTCAGCCTTCCCGGTAAGGTCTATTCATGTGTACTGGAAGGAGGAAACTCGGATCCAGGACGAACAGTGTGGTTTTTGTCCTGGTCGTGGAACGGTAGACCAGGTCTATACTCTCGGCAGGGTCCTTGAGTGTGAAGCGACTGGGATGAGAATCAGCACCTCCAAGTCCAAGTCCATGGTTCTCGCGCAGGAAAGGGTCGAGTGTCATCTCCAGGTTGGGGAGGAGATCTTGCCCTAAGTGGAGGAGTTCAAGTACCTAGGTGTCTTTTTGACGAGTGAGGATAGAGTGGATCGAGAGATCCACAGGCGGATTGGTGCGGCGTCTTCAGTATTGATGACGCTATATCGATCCGTTGTGGTGAAGAAGGAGCTGAGCCAGAAGGAAAAGCTCTCAATTTACCGTCGATCTACGTTCCCAGCTTTGGGTTATGACCGAAAGGACAAGCGGCCGAAATGCGTTTCCTCTGCCGGGTGGTGGGTCCCTCCCTTAGAGACAGGGTGAGAAGCTCTGTCATCCGGGAGGAACTCAAAGTAAAGCCGCTGCTCCTCCACATTGAGATGAGGCATGAGGTGGTTCGGGCATCTGCTCAGGATGCCACCCGAACGCCTCTAGGGAGGTGTGGCAGGAGGCCACGGGGAAGACCTAGGACACATTGGAAAGATTATCTCCCCGGCTGGCCTGGGAACGCCTCGGAATACCCCGAGAGGAGCTGGACGAAGTGGCTGGGGAGAGGGAAGTCTGGGATTTTCTGCTCAGGCTGCTGCCCCCGCAACCCGACCTCGGATAAGCGGAAGAAAATGGATGGATTTAGAATGACAGTAATACTGTCAGATTGAGTACAAAAACTAACTAAACCTTACACAATATAATGTTTCTAGTAAAACTCACAAAGATACATATCTCCAGGCATTATTAGCCATTTTGCATGTGTGGTATAGGAGTTATGTTTAAATAAATAACTGTCAGATTGAGTGTGACAGTAAACTGTCATAGTGAGTAAAACCCTTATTTTGTATTTGCAAACCTTACAAAAACAACTAAATCTAGTTAAACTCACACAGATACAATATTACAGGCATTTTTGTGTGAATGTGTGTGTGAATGGGTAAATGTGGAAATACTGTCAAAGCGCTTTGAGTACCTTGAAGGTAGAAAAGCGCTATACAAGTACAACCCATTTATCATTATTTATTTTAGACACAATGCATGTTTGGTTTTAGAGTAATGTTTCTATAACTTTCATATTTAGTATGACAGTTATACTGTCATATTGAATAAAAAAAACAACTAACTTGTGTCTTTGCAAACCTTACAAAATACCATTTTTCTAGTAAAACTAATTAAGATACATGCTCCAGGCATTATTAGCTATTTTGCATGTGTTGTTTGAGTTATGTTTAAATAACTGTCCTATTGAGTGTGACAGTATACTGTCATAAAACCCAATTTTTGTATTTTCAACCCTGATTCTGGTAAAACTCACATATATACAATATTACAGGCAGTTTTGGACATAATACATGTTTGGTTTTGGTTTTGGAGTTATGTTTATATAACTTTCATATATAGTATGACAGCTAAACTGTTATATTGAGTTAAAAAACTAACTTGTGTTTGTCATAAAACCCAATTTTTGTATTAGCAAACCATACAACTGATTCAAATAAAACTCACATGGATTCAATATTACAGGCATTATCAGACATTTTGCATGTTTGGTTTAGGAATTATGTTGTAATACATAATACAATACAAATAATTTTTGTGTTTGCAAGCCTTAAAAAAGCATATGTTTCCAGTAAAACTCCAAAAGATGCATTATTTCAGGCATTATTAGCCATTTTTCAGGTGTGGTTTAGGATTTATGTTAAAATAACTGTCATATTGAGTGTGGCGTTATACTGTCATATTGAGTTAAAAAAAAAACTAACTTGTGTCTTTGAAAACCTTACAAAAGAAAATGTTTCTAGCAACACTCACAAAGATATTTTTTTTCACGCTATTAGACATGTTTCATGTGTATTTAGGAGTTATAATTAAATAACTTTCATATTGAGTGTTAAAGTTATAATGTCATTATGTGTAAAACCTAATTTTTGTATTTGCAAACCTTACAAAAACAATTGATGCTAGTAAAACTTACATAGATTCAATATTACAGGCATTTTTAGACAATTTACATGTTTGGTTTAAAAGTTGTGTTTTAATACATTTGTATTGCTTTTTTCGCATTATCTCAGGATTCTAAGATCATTACTTTCATATTGGGTAAAACACTACTTTTTGTTTTTGCAAACCTTACAAACTCACATGAATACATTATTATAAGCAATTTTAGACATGACACACGTTTGGTTTTGGAGTTATGTTTATATAACTTTTATATTTAGTATGACTGTTATACTGTCATATTGAATAAAAAAAAAACTAGCTTGTGTCTTTGCAAACTTTACAAAAGATCATTTTTCTAGTAAAACTAACAAAGATACATGTCTCCAGGCATTATTACCCATTTTGCATGGGTTGTTTAGGAATTATGTTTAAATACATTTTTATTGCTTTTTTCGCATTATCTCAGGATTCTTAGATCATTACTTTCATATTGAGTAAAAAACTACTTTTTGTTTTAGCAAACCTTACAAACTCACATAAATACATTATTACAGGCATTTTTAGACATAACACATGTTTGGTTTTGGAGTTATGTTTATATAACTTTTATATTTAATATGACTGTTATACTGTCATATTGAATTAAAAAAAAATAGCTTGTGTCTTTGCAAACTTTACAAAAGTTCATTTTTCTAGTAAGACTAACAAAGATACATGTCTCCAGGCATTATTACCCATTTTGCATGGGTTTTTTAGGAATTATGTTTAAATACATTTGTATTGCTTTTTTCGCATTATCTCAGGATTCTTAGATCATTACTTTCATATTGAGGAAAAAACTACTTTTTGTTTTTGCAAACCTTACAAACTCACATAAATACATTATTATAGGCAATTTAGACATGACACACGTTTGGTTCTGGTGTTATGTTTATATAACTTTCATATTTAGTATGACTGTTATACTGTCTTATTGAATAAAAACAACTAGCTTGTGTCTTTGCAAACTTTACAAAATATACATTTCCTAGTAAAACTAACAAAGATACATGTCTCCAGGCATTATTACCCATTTTGCATGGGTTGTTTAGGAATTATCTTTAAAGACATTTTTATTGCTTTTTTCGCATTATCTCAGGATTCTTAGATCATTACTTTCATATTGAGTAAAAAACTACTTTTTGTTTTTGCAAAACTTACAAACTCACATAAATACATTATTACAGACATTTTTAGACATGACACATGTTTGGTTTTGGAGTTATGTTTATATAACTTTTATATTTAGTATGACTGTTATACTGTCATATTGAATAAAAAAAAATAGCTTGTGTCTTTGCAAACTTTACAAAAGATAATTTTTCTAGTAAAACTAACAAAGATACATGTCTCCAGGCATTATTACCCATTTTGCATGGGTTGTTTAGGAATTATGTTTAAATACATTTTTATTGCTTTTTTCGCATTATCTCAGGATTCTTAGATCATTACTTTCATATTGAGTAAAAAACTACTTTTTGTTCTTGCAAACCTTACAAACTCACATAAATACATTATTACATGCTTTTTTTAGACATAACACATGTTTGGTTTTGGAGTTATGTTTTGATAACTTTCATATTTAGTAGGACTGTTATACTGTCATATTTAATTTTAAAAAACTAGCTTGTGTCTTTGCAAACTTTACAAAACATCATTTTCTAGTAAAACTAACAAAGATACATGTCTCCAGGCATTATTACCCATTTTGCATGGGTTGTTTAGGAATTATGTTTAAATACATTTTTATTGCTTTTTTCGCATTATCTCAGGATTCTTAGATCATTACTTTCATATTGAGTAAAAAACTACTTTTTGTTTTTACAAACTTTACAAACTCACATAAATACCCTTATTACAGGCATTTTTAGACATAACACGTTTGGATTTGGAGTTATGTTTTGATAACTTTCATATTTAGTAGGACTGTTATACTGTCATATTGAATAAAAAAAAAACTAGCTTGTGTCTTTGATACCTTCACAAAAGATAATTTTCTAGTAAAACTAACAAAGATACATGTCTCCAGGCATTATTACCCATTTTGCATGGGTTGTTTAGGAATTATGTTTAAATACATTTTTATTGCTTTTTTCGCATTATCTCAGGATTCTAAAATCCTTACTTTCATATTGAGGAAAAAACTACTTTTTATTTTTGCAAACCTTACAAACTCACATAAATACATTATTATAGGCAATTTTAGACACGACACACGTTTGGTTCTGGAGTTATGTTTATATAACTTTCATATTTAGTATGACTGTTATACTGTCTTATTGAATAAAAACAACTAGCTTGTGTCTTTGCAAACTTTACAAAAGATACATTTTCTAGTAAAACTAACAAAGATACATGTATCTAGGCTTATTATTACCCATTTTGCCTGGGTTGTTTAGAAGTTATGTTTAAATAAATTTGTATTGCTTTTTTCGCATTATCTCAGGATTCTAAGATCATTACTTTCATATTGAGTAAAAAACTACTTTTTGTTTTTGCAAACCTTACAAACTCACATTAATACATTATTACAGGCATTTTTAGACATGACACATGTTTGGTTTTGGAGTTATGTTTATATAACTTTCATATTTAATATGACTGTTATACTGTCATATTGAATAAAAAAAAACTGGCTTGTGTCTTTGCAAACTTTACAAAAGATCATTTTTCCAGTAAAACTAACAAAGATACATGTTTCCAGGCATTATTAGCCATTTTGCATATGTTGTTTAGGAGTAATGTTTAAAGACATTTTTATTGCTTTTTTCGCATTATCTCAGGATTCTTAGATCATTACTTTCATATTGAGTAAAAAACTACTTTTTGTTTTTGCAAACCTTACAAACTCACATTAATACATTATTACAGGCATTTTTAGACATGACACATGTTTGGTTTTGGAGTTATGTTTATATAACTTTCATATTTAGTATGACTGTTATACTGTCATATTGAATAAAAAAAAACTGGCTTGTGTCTTTGCAAACTTTACAAAAGATACATTTTCTAGTAAAACTAACAAAGATACATGTCTCCAGGCATTATAACCCATTTTCCCTGGGTTGTTTAGGAGTTATGTTTAAATACATTTTTATTGCTTTTTTCGCATTATCTCAGGATTCTAAGATCATTACTTTCATATTGAGTAAAAAACTACTTTTTGTTTTTGCAAACCTTACAAACTCACATTAATACATTATTACAGGCATTTTTAGACATGACACATGTTTGGTTTTGGAGTTATGTTTATATAACTTTCATATTTAGTATGACTGTTATACTGTCATATTGAATTAAAAAAAACTAGCTTGTGTCTTTGCAAACTTTACAAAATATCATTTTTCTAGTAAAACTAACAAAGATACATGTCTCCAGGCATTATTACCCATTTTGCATGGGCTGTTTATGAATTATGTTTAAAGACATTTTTATTGCTTTTTTCGCATTATCTCAGGATTCTTAGATCATTACTTTCATATTGAGTAAAAAACTACTTTTTGTTTTTGCAAACCTTACAAACTCACATAAATACATTATTATAGGCAATTTTAGACATGACACACGTTTGGTTCTGGAGTTATGTTTATATAACTTTCATATTTAGTATGACTGTTGTACTGTCATATTGAATAAAAAAAAACTGGCTTGTGTCTTTGCAAACTTTACAAAAGATCAGTTTTCCTGTAAAACTAAAAAAGATACATGTTTCCAGGCATTATTAGCCATTTTGCATATGTTGTTTAGGAGTAATGTTTAAATACATTTTTATTGCTTTTTTCGCATTATCTCAGGATTTTAAGAACATTACAGTCATATTGAGTAAAAAAACTACTTTTTGTGTTTGCAAGATTTAAAAAAGCATGTATTTCGAGTAAAACGGCCAAGGATGCATTATTTCAGGCATTATTAGCCATTTTTCATGTGTGGTTTGAGTTATGGTTAAATAACTGTCATATACTGTCAGTTATGACATAGTAAGTAAAACCTAATTTATGTATTTGCAAACCTTACAAAATCATTTAAATCTAGTAAAACTCACATGGATTCAATATTACAGACATTTTTAGACATTTTGCATGTTTGGTTTAGGAATTATGTTGGAATCATTTTTATTAATTTGTTCGTATTTTCTCAGAATTTTAGAACATTACTGTCATATTGACTAAAAAAATAATTTTTGTGTTTGCAAGCCTTAAAAAAGCATATGTTTCGAGTAAAACTTACAAGAATGCATTAATTCAGGCATTGTTAATCATTTTTCATTTGTAGTTTAAGAGTTATGTTTAAATAACTGTCATATTGAGTGTGGCAGTTATACTGTCATATTGAGTAAAAAAAACTAACCTGTCTTTGCAAACCTTACAAAAGAAAATGTTTCTATTAACACTCACAAAGATAATTTTTTTCACGCATTATTAGACATGTTTCATGTGTGGTTAGGAGTTATAAATAAATAATTGTCATATTGAGTGTTACAGTTTTAATGTCATTATGTGTAAAACCTAATTTTTGTATTTGCAAACCTTACAAAAACAATTGATTCTAGTAAAACTTATATAGATTCAATATTACAGGCATTTTTAGACATTTTACATGTTTGGTTTAAAATTTGTGTTTGAATACATTTGTATTGCTTTTTTCGCATTATCTCAGGATTCTAAGAACATTACTTTCATATTGAGTAAAAAACTACTTTTTGTTTTTGCAAACCTTACAAACTCACATAAATACATTATTACAGGCATTTTTAGACATGACACATGTTTGGTTTTGGAGTTATGTTTATATAACTTTCATATTTAGTATGACTGTTATACTGTCATATTGAATAAAAAAACTAGCTTGTGTCTTTGATATCTTTACAAAAGATCATTTTTTTAAACTAACAACGTTACATGTCTCCCTAGGCATTATTAGCCATTTTGCATGTGTTGTTTAGGAGTTAGGTTTAAATACATTTTTATTGCTTTTTTCCCCATTATCTCAGGGTTCTAAGAACATTACAGTCAAGTAAAAAACTACTTTTTGTGTTTGCAAAATGTAAAACTCAGTAAAACTCCCAATGATTCATTATTTCAGGCATTAGCCATTTTTTTGTGTGGTTTATGAGTTATGTTTAAATAACTGTCATATTGAGTGTGATTTTGTCATTGTGAGTAAAACCTAATTTTTGTATTTGCAAACCTTACAAAAACAACCGATTCTAGGAAAACTCACATTGATACAATATTACAGGCATGTTTAGACATATTGCATGTTTGGTTTTGGAGTTATATTTATATAACCTGCTTTCTGAGCCGCCACCTTTGTGGTTTGCGTGTCCCACTGATCCAGGAACTATGTTGTCCGGGGGCTTCTATGGTCTCCCAAGACAAACAGGTCCTAGGTGAGGGATCAGACAAAGAGCAGCTCAAAGACCTTTATTAAAAGTACAATTGAGGACCTAGATTTTTTCTCGCCCGGACGCAGGTCACCGTGTGGAGCCAGGCCCAGAGGTGTGGCACGATGGCGATTGACGGGCCTGTCCCCATGGGGCCCAGCCGTGCTCAGCTCGAAGAGGCAACGTGGATCCCCCCTCCAGGGCTCACCACTCATGGGCTGGGTCATAGAGGGTGCAGTGTGAGCTGGGCGGCAGCCGAAGGCAGGGCACTTGGTGGTCCGATTATCGGCTACATAAGCTCGCTCTTGGGACATGGAACGTCACCTCGCTGGGAGGGAAGGAGCCTGAGCTGGTGCTTGAGGTGGAGACGTTCCCGGCTAGATATAGTTGGACTCACAGCAAGGGCTCTGGAACCTGTTCTCTCAGAGGGGCTGGACTGAGCTGAACTTTCATTACTTGCAAAGCCAGAGTGGAAGAGATTCCACACTGGCGTTGCAACTAATGAGAGGCTGGGGTGGCAATTCTTGTTGCCCCCGGCTCAAAGCCTGCACGTTGGACTTTAAACCCAATAGACGAGATGGTAGCTTCCTTCAGCCTTTGGGTTGGGTGACGGGTCCTGACTGTTGTTTGTGTTTACACACCAAACAGCAGCTCAGAGTACCAACTCTTTTTGGATTCCCTTGAGGGAGTACTGGAGAGTGCTCCCTCGGGTGATTCCCTTGTTCTGCTGGTGGACTTCAACGCTATGTTGGCAACGACAGTGAAACCTGGAGAGTCGTGATTGGGAAAAATGGCCACCCGGATCTGAACCCAAGTGGTGCTTTGTTATTGGACTTTTGTGCTTGTCACGGATTGTCCATAACAAACACAATGTTCAAACATAAGGGTGTCCATATGTGCACTTGGCACAAGGACACCCTCGGCCGCATGATTGACTTTGTAGTTGTGTCATGGGATTTGCGGCCTCATGTTTTGGACACTCGGTGAAGAGAGGGGCAGAGCTTTCTACCAACCACCACCTGGTGGTGAGCTGGCTCCGATGGTAGGGGGGGATGCCGGTCAGACCTGGCAGGCCCAAACGCATTGTAAGGGTCTGCTGGGAACACCTAGCAGAGTCTCCTGAAGAATTTTGAACATGTCCGGAAGAACTTTGAACATGTCACGAGGGAGGTGCTGGACATTGAGTCTGAGTGGACCATGTTCCGTTCCTCTCTTGTTGAGCCAGCTGATTGAAGCTGTGGCCGCAAGGTGTTTGGTGCCTGTCGTGGCGGTAATCCACCAGCAGTGAGGGATGCTGTCAAGCTGAAGAAAGAGCCACCGGGTCCTTTTGGCTCATGGGACTCCAGAGGCAGTTGGCATACCGACAGGCCAAGCCAGACCTCCTCAGTCCCACCAACACGTCTTCCTATGAGGAAACAGTGCCTGGGAAGTCTATGGTGGGCTCTCCTATTTCTGGGGCTGAGGTTGCCAAGGTAGTTAAAAAGCTCCTCGGTGGCAAGGCCCCAGGGGTATGAGCTCCGTCCGGAGTTCCTTAAGGCTCTGGATGCTGTGGGGCAGTCTTGGTTGACAAGACTCTGCAACATTGCGTCTACATCGGGGGCGGTACCTCTGGATTGGCAGACCGGGGTGGTGGTTCCTCTCTTTAAGAAGGGGAACCGGAGGGTGTGTTCCAACTATCGTAGATCACACTCCTCAGCCTTCCCGGTAAGGTCTATTCATGTGTAATGGAGAGGAGGAACCTCGGATCCAGGACGAACAGTGTGGTTTTCGTCCTGGTCGTGGAACGGTAGACCAGCTCTATACTCTCGGCAGGGTCCTTGAGTGTGCATGGGAGTTTGCCCAACCAGTCTACATAAGTTTTGTGGACTTGGAGAAAACATTCGACCTTGGCCCCCGGTAAATCCTGTGGGGAGTGCTCAGAGAGTATGGAGTATCGGCATGTCTGATTGTGGCGGGTGTCTCCCTGTATGATCAGTGTCAGAGTTTGGTCCGCATTGCCGGCAGTATGTCGGACCCCTTTCCAGTGAGGGTTGGACTCCGCCAAGGCTGCCTTTTGTCACTGATTCTGTTCATAACTTTAATGGACAGAATATCTAGGCGCAGTCATGGCTTTGAGGATCCCCTCAACGCCATGACTGCGCCTGGTTTGGTGGCTGCAGGATTAGGTCTCTGCTTTTTGCAGATGATGTGGTCCTGATGGCTTCAACTGGCCAAGATCTTCAGCTTTCATTGGATCGGTTCGCAGTGAAGCGACTGGGATGAGAATCAGCACCTCCAAGTCCGAGTCCATGGTTCTCGCCCGGGAAAGGGTGGAGTGCCATCTCGAGGTTGGGAAAGAGATCTTGCCCCAAGTGAAGGAGTTCAAGTACCTAGGAGTCTTGTTCACGAGTGAGGATAGAGTGGATTGTGAGATCTACAGGCGGATCGGTGCGGCGTCTTCAGTAATGAGGACGCTATATCGATCCGTTGTGGTGAAGAAGGAGCTGAGCCAGAAGGAAAAGCTTTCAATTTACCGGTCGATCAACGTTCCCATCCTCACCTATGGTCATGACCTTTGGGTTATGACCGAAAGGACAAGGTCACGGGTACAAGCGGCCGAAATGAGTTTTCTCCGCCGGGTGGTGGGTCTCTCCCTTAGAGATAGGGTGAGAAGCTCTGTCATCTGGGAGGAACTCAGTGTAAAGCCGCTGCTCCTCCACATTGAGAGGAGCCAGATGAGGTGGTTCGGGCATCTGCTCAGGATGCCACCCGAACGCCTCCCTAGGTCCGAACGGCAGGAGGCCATGGGGAAGACCTAGGATACATTGGAAAGACTATGGCCTGGGAACGCCTCGGGATCCCCCGAGAAGAGCTGGACGAAGTGGCTGGGGAGAGGGAAGTCTGGGCTCTCTGCTTAGGCTGCTGCCCCCGCAACCCGACCTCGGATAAGCAGAAGAAAATGGATGGATTTAGTATGACAGTTATACTGTCATATTGAGTGTGACAGTATACTGTCATAAAACCCAATTTTTGTATTTGCAAACCTGATTCTAGTAAAACTCACATCTCTACAATATTACAGGCAATTTTGGACATAATGCACGTTTGGTTTTGGAGTTATGTTCATATAACTTTAATATATAGTATGACATCTATACTGTTATAATGAGTAAAAAAACTAACTTGTGTCGGTCATAAAACTCAATTTTTGTATTTGCAAACCTTACAAAAACATATGATTCTAGTAAAACTCACATGGATTCAGTATTACAGGCATTTTTAGACATTTTGCATGTTTGGTTTAGGAATCATGTTGGAATACATTTGTATTGTTTTTTTCACATTATCTCAGCATTTTAAGAACTTACTGTCATATTGAGTAAAAAAAACCTTTTGTGTTTGCAAGCCTTAAAAAAACAACCGATTCTAGTAAAACTCACATTGATACAATATTACAGGCATGTTTAGACATCTTGCATGTTTGGTTTTGGAGTTATGTTTATTTAACCTGCTTTCTGAGCCGCCACCTTTGTGGTTTGCGTGTCCCACTGATCCTAGGAGCTATGTTGTCCGGGGGCTTCTATGCCCCCTGATAGGGTCCCCCAAGACAAACAGGTCCTAGGTGAGGAATCAGACAAAGAGCAGCTCAAAGACCTTTATGAAAAGTACAAATCGAGGACCTAGATATTTTCTCGCCCGGACGCGGGTCACCGTGGCTCCCCTGTGGAGCCAGGCCCAGAGGTGGGGCACGATGGCGAGCGACTGGTGCCCATGGGGCCCAGCTCGAAGAGGCAACGTGGGTCCCCCCTGCAATAGGCTCACCACTCATGGGCTGGGTCATAGAGGTCGGGTGCAGTGTTAGCTGGGCGGAGGCCGAAGGCAGGGCACTTGGCGGTCCGATAATCGGCTACATAAGCTCGCTCTTGGGACGTGGAACGTCACCTCGCGAGGTGGAGAAGTTCCCGGCTAGATAAAGCTGGACTCACTTCGACGCACAGCAAGGGCTCTGGAACCTGTTCTCTCAAGAGGGGTTGGACTCTCTTCCACTCTGGCGTTGCAAGTAATGAGAGGCTGGGTTGGCAATTCTTGTTTCCCCCCGGCTCAAAGCCTGCACGTTGGACTTAACCCAGAAGACGAGATGGTAGCTTCCCTCCGCTTTCGGGTTGGGTGACGGGTCCTGACTGTTGTTGGTGTTTACGCACCAAACAGCAGCTCAGAGTACCCACTCTTTTTGGATTCCCTTGAGAGTGCTCCCTCCGGTGATTCCCTTGTTCTGCTGGGGGTCTTCAACGCTCATGTTGGCAACGACTTTGAAACCTGGAGAGTCGTGATTGGGAAAAATGGCCACCCGGATCTGAACCCAAGTGGTGCTTTGTTATTGAGCTTTTGTGCTCGTCACGGATTGTCCATAACAAACACAATGTTCAAACATAAGGGTGTCCATATGTGCACAGTTCCATTATTGACTTTGTAGTTGTGTCATGGGATTTGCGGCCTCATGTTTTGGACACTCGGGTGAAGAGAGGGGCGAGCTTTCTACCGATCACCACCTGGTGAGCTGGCTCCGATGGTGGGGTAGGATCCCGGACAGACCTGGCAGGCCCAAAAGCATTGTGAGAGTCTTTTGGGAATGCCTAGCAGAGTCTCCTGTCAGAGAGAGTTTCTTTTTCCACCTCCGGAGGAACTTTGAACATGTCACAAAGGAGGTGCTGGACATTGAGTCTGAATGGATCATGTTCCGTGCCTCTCTTGTCAAGCCAGCTGATTGGAGCTGTGGCCGCAAGGTGTTTGGTGCCTGTCGTGGCGGTAATCCTAGAACCCGCTGGTGGCCACCAGCAGTGCGGGATGCCGTCAAGCTGAAGAAAGAGCTTATCTGGTCCTTTTGGCTCATGGGACTCCAGAGGCAGCGGGCATACCGACAGGCCAAGCAGTGCCTGGGGAATCTGTGGTGGGCTCTCCTATTTCTGGGGCTGAGGTTGCCAAGGTAGTTTTAAAAGCTCCTCGGTGGCAAGGCCCCGGGGGTGGATGAGCTCCGTCCGGAGTTCCTTAAGGCTCTGGATGCTGTGGGGCTGTTTTAGTTGACAAGACTCTGCAACATCGCGTGGACATCAGGGGCGGTACCTCTGGATTGGCAGACCGGGGTGGTGGTTCCTCTCTTTAAGAAGGGGAACCGGAGGGTGTGTTCCAACTATCGTAGCTCACACTCCTCAGCCTTCCCGGTAAGGTCTATTCATGTGTACTGGAGAGGAGGAACCTCGGATCCAGGACGAACAGTGTGGTTTTCGTCCTGGTCATGGAACGGTAGACCAGCTCTATACTCTCGGCAGGGTCCTTGAGTGTGCATGGGAGTTTGTCCAACCAGTCTACATGTGCTTTGTGGACTTGGAGAAGACATTCGACCGTGGCCACCCCGGGAAGTCCTGTGGGGAGTGCTCAGAGAGTATGGGGTATCGGCATGTCTGATTGTGGCGGGTCGCTCCCTGTATGATCGGTGTCAGAGCTTGGTCCGCATTGCCAGCAGTAAGTTGGCTGCCCTTTGTCACCAAATGTGTTCATAAATTTTATGGACAGAATTTCTAGGCGCAGTCATGGCGTTGAGGGGATCCGGTTTGGTGGCTGCAGGATTAGGTCTCTCCTTTTTGCAGATGATGTGGTCCTTATGGCTTTAACTGGCCAGGATCTTCAGCTCTCATTGGATTGGTTCGCAGCCGAGTGTGAAGCGACTGGGGTGAGAATCAGCACCTCCAAGTCCGAGGTTCTCGCCCGGGAAAGGGTGGAGTGCCATCTCGAGGTTGGGCAGGAGATCTTTCCCCAAGTGGATGACTTCAAGTACCTGGAGTCTTCTTCATGAGTGAGGGAAGAGTGGATCGTGAGATGCACAGGCTGATCGGTGCGGCGTCTTCAGTAATGAGGACGCTATATCGATTTGTTGTGGTAAGAAGGAGCTGCGCCAGAAGGAAAAGCTCTCAATTTACCGGTCAATCTACGTTCCCATCCTCACCTATGGTCATGAGCTTTGGGTTATGACCGAAAGGACAAGATCACGGGTACAAGCGGCCGAAATGAGTTTTCTCCGCTGGGTGGCGGGTCTCTCCCTTACTGAAAGAATTTTCACCGTTTAATTACAGTAACCTACTGGCAGCTAATGGTTCCAGTATAAAACTGTTTTTCTACAGCACACATACTGTGATTTATCACTACAGTTTATTACTGTAAAAAGTATCACAGTACTGTGCTGTATCAAATATACGCTTCACAGCATAATACTGTCATCTGTTTAGCGGCATTACACTGTTATTTTAGTGTATCTACTGTAATATCCATTAACAGTTAATTACAGTAAAATAATTGTAAGCACTATAGACTGAGCTTTACAGTATAATGCCACTAGAAGTTAATGAGTTGAACTTTTAATTTTTCAAAATCAAAACCCCTGCAATCTGCTGGCATAAAAATGACTGGAGAAATGGCCTTGCAAGATTATGTTTTTATTAACCAATTATTTTAAAGTGCATCAAATAAATTCGATGTACATTTAGTGCATTCTTCTTATTTTCAGTAAAGCATTTTAACATTTATAACATGTCCACTTAATTTCTAACTGGAGACAAAACACTGAACACGAGTCCAGTGTTTAGTTGTCGGCTACATAAAGCCCCACTCAAAGTCTGTGAGATGTTTTATAAGGGTGGCTACGTGAGGATTTACAGTTGCTGCCTTTTTCTGGACCAGCTTCCCGGTCTTCTTGGACACCACCTTTCCCTAGCTAGCCTTTGTTCCCCTCTCAGGGTTAACGCCAATGAATCGCCTAAAAAAGAGAGAAAGCATATTAGATATTCTGTTGTGATTGAAGATTACTTGCAGTCGATACAGAACCCCCCTCACATTGTTATTTAGGAATATGCACTGCACAAATATTAATATCAATTTTAGAATATATTTGAGCCTATACCATAACCACAGCTGTAGATGAGTGAATGCTCTAAAACCCATTAAGACAAATTCAGAGAGGAAGACAATGCTAAAGCCTCCCCAATCCCTCTCTCTATTTATGTTTTCTCTCCATCTACGGGACCGTGTATTTACGCTGATGTTTCCTGCTTTCACCCATTTAACATATCGTTACCTGCTCATTACCTATCTTCTCTGCATCCTGGGGTCACACTGCTGCTTCTTGCCTTTACCCATTCAACATATCTTTACCTGCACATTACCTACCTTCTCCGTATCCTGGAGTCAAGCTGGTGTTTCCTGCCTTTACTCATTCAACATATCTTTACCTGCACATTACCTACCTTCTCTGTATCCTGGCGTCTAGCTGGTGTTTCCTGCCTTCACCCATTCAACATATATTTACCTGCACATTACCTACCTTCCCTGCATCCTTGGGTCACACTGGTGCTTCTTTCTTTCACCATACAACATATCTTCACCTGCACATACCTACCTTGTCTGCATGGCCTCGGCCACACCTGCGCTTCCTTCTTTCACCCATTCAACATACCTTCACCCGCACATTACCTACCTTCCCTGCATAGTGGGGTCACACTGGTGCTTCCTGCCTTTACCCATTCAACATATCTTCACCCGCACATTACCTACTTGCTCTGCATTCTCGGGTCAAGCTGGTGCTTCCTGCCATCATCCAGTCAACATATATTTACCTGCAAATTACCTACTTTTTCTGCATCCTGGGGTCAAACAGGTGCTTCCTTCTTTGACCCAGTCAACATATCTTTACCTGCACATTACCTACCTTCTCTGTATCCTAGAGTCAAACTGGTGCTTCGGTCCCTAATAAGAAGGTCCACAAAGGAACAGAAGAGTCATTGATTTAAGGCACAAAATTGGGGAAAGGACAAGTCAAATTCCTGAACAGAGGTGACAAATATAAAATAAAATATCCTAACAGTATTTTAACAGTATCAAGAGGATTTACCTTTGAACAAATTCCAATGTCCGAGGACCTTCCTCTTGGTATTCCAAGTTGAACACATAGTAGGTGGCAAGAAGGGCAGCAAGCCCTGAGATTAAGCTAGGTTGGACGCCTTTGCAGATGACATCACCTTCCATGCTGATCATCCAACGTTTTATTGTGACTTTGTCACCAGCAACTGGTACAGTCAAGAAATGCAGTTTATGTTCCTAAACAGTATCCAATATGGGTAGCATTTTAAAAGTATTTGGAATGGCCACCTCACTCGCTCTCTCTTTACTCTGTTTACATCTAGTCTCCTAAGGCAGTGGTTCTCAAATGGGGGTACGCGTACTCCTGGGGGTACTTGAAGGTATGCCAAGGGGTACGTGAGATTTTTTTTTAATATTCTAAAAATAGCAACAATTCAAAAATCCTTTATAAATATATTTATTGAATAATACTTCGACAAAATATGAATGTAAGTTCATAAACTGAACAACTAATCACGTAGGCTATTCCATTCATTACCATAAAGCCAGAGTTTCCCCCATGTCATGATGGTTTGACCCTACCTGGCGGTGCCACACGGCACCAACTGTCAATCAACTATCCATGTAGAAAACAATGGAGGCTTGGTTAAAGCGTAGTGGACATGTTCCATAAATATTGATGTTAAAGATTTCTTTTTTTTTGAAGAAATGTTGAGAATGAAGTTCATGAATCCAGATGGATCTCTATTGCATTCCCCAAAGAGGGCACTTTAAGTTGATTACTTCTATGTGTAAAAATCTTTATTTATAATTGAATCACTTGTTTATTTTTCAACAAGTTTTTAGTTATTTTTATATCTTTTTTTCCAAATAGTTCAAGAAAGACCACAACAAATGAGCAATATTTTGCACTGTTATACAATTTAATAAATCAGAAACTGATGACATAGTGCTGTATTTTACTTCTTTATCTCTTTTTTTCAACCAAAAATGCTTTGCTCTGATTAGGGGGTACTTGAATTTAAAAAATGTTCACAGGGGTACATCACTGAAAAAAGGTTGAGAACCACTGTCCTAAGGCAGTGGTTCTCAACCTTTTTTCAGTGCTGTGAACATTTTTTTAATGCAAGTAGACCTCCATGTCTTTATAACAGGAATATCCTGAATTCTCAAGTTGCATATCACAATAGTCATCATCAGTGTTAATAACACAAGAGCTGCTTGGATTTGCTGTTGAGCAAGTCAAACTTCGTTCAGTGTAGCCGTAGTGCTTCCTTGACACGTGCGATGTGAAAGTAGACTTAACTGTAAATCTTTTTTCACATTGACTGAAGGGGCACGTAACTGTCCTACCTTCGGTAATATGACTTTTCAAATGCAGGAAAAGGGCCCGTATATCATCGCACTTCGCGCTACATGAGACAATATTACAAGGTAAACCTTCTGCGCTATACATATCAGTCCTACTCTTGCCATATTTATGACGACGGCTGTGAGTTTTGAAGGCTGAGAAGTTGGAAAAAACTCTTGTGCATTTAGGGAAAGCACACTTAAACGATGCATTAGGCATACAACTATGACTTCGCATGTGTCTAACATACGCAAATACATTGCTGCAAGTCGTAGCACATATGTTGCAAGTTATCATCTTTTATGATGACTATGACAAAAAAGAAGAAAACTTAGCTAGCTAGCATGCGCGTGGTCAACGATATAGTGTCTGTGATGCTGACTGTGACGCTATGTCATTTCGGACTTTATAAATATATATATAAAGTAATTCAAACAGAAAATGACACATCAAGGTACAAGTGAGTCTTACCTTGTTATCAAAAACACACAATGCAGTCGGATGGATTTAGCAGGGTCGGCCAGGTGAAATGAAGCTCGGTTGGACGAATTGTGGGCGGACCCAAGAAACAAGTCGGAAAAATACTGAATTACACTGTAGGTTTTACAGTAACTTACTGCTGGTTGATATTTTTTGAAAAATGCAACAAAATTTACAGTACTTAACTGCATTCAAGAAGAACATGATAGGTTGATTGGCAACACTAAATTGGCCCTAGTGTGTGAATGTGAGTGTGAATGTTGTCTGTCTATCTGTGTTGGCCCTGCGATGAGGTGGCGACTTGTCCAGGGTGTACCCCGCCTTCCGCCCGATTGTAGCTGAGATAGGCTCCAGCGCCCCCCGCGACCCCGAAGGGAATAAGCGGTAGAAAATGGATGGATGGATGGAGTATATAACTGTAATTTTATTTTTTATTTTTACAGTAATTTTTTACAGTGAAGGTCATGGGTGTCAAACTCTGGCCCGTGGGCCAAATTTGGCCCAACGTGTAATTTGACTTGGCCCTTGAGGCAATATCAAATTAACACTAAAGCTGGACCGGCGATTATACATTGCGGCAGTGCCGCGGTAACACCGCATTCACCGCTACTTCTAATACTTGCCAAGACAAAAGTGACTCCAGCACTGCTCCCGAATTTTTTATTTTTTATTTTCAGCTAGTCAAACGAGTGCCGGCCCAGTTTCACGTCAGCGCAGCTTCTGCACCCACACACAATTGAATGCAACGCATACTTCATCAACAGCGATACAGGTTACACTGACGGTAGCCAAATAAAAAACTTTAACACTTTTAGAAATATACGCCACACTGTGAATCCACACCAAACAAGAATGACAAACACATTTCGGGAGAACATCCGCACCGTAACACAACATAAACACAACACAACAAATACCCAGAACCCTTTGTAGCACTAAATCTTCCGGGACGCTACAAGGTGTGTGTGTGTGTGGGGGGGAGGTTTGGTGGTAGCGGGGGTGTATTTTGTAGCGTCCCGAAAGAGTTAGTGCTGCAAAAGATTCTGGGTATTTGTTCTTTTGTGTTTATGTTGTGTTACGGTACGGATGTTCTCCCGAAAAGTGTTTTTAATTTTTTTTTGGTGTGGGTTCACAGTGTGGCGTATATTTCTAACAGTGTTAAAGTTTTTTATACTGGCACCTTCAGTTTTACCTGTATCGCTGTTGATGAAGTATGCGTTGCATTCATTTGTGTATGCGTGCTGAAGCTGCACATATCTTGTGACTGGGTCTGAATGATGTTAGAATTGGGTGTACGAGATATGACTGTTGAACACCTTATTCGATAATGAAAGTTGCCTCAGCTCAAAGCCTGAGCCCCGACATTAAAGAACTAGCATCTAAAAAAAGATGCCAGGTATCTGGCTTGGGCACATCAAACTAGATCAGTGTGTTGCAAACTGAGCAGTTTAAAGTCCTGAATGGTTGTTTTATTCATTGTTATTTTATTTTCAAATTTATTAGCCTGTGGAAAAAGTTAATGTTGATATTTACCTCAGAAGGCTGCAAATAGAAAAGAGGCATTCAATTTTTATTTAAATTGTATTTGATATGCAATTGATATTTTTTAATTATTATTATTATTATTTGAAACTCCATTTTGCATGTCACTATAAAGTTATATAAGCCTTGCTTGTTCAATATTCAATGCAAAACTTGTTTGGGTCCCTATTAAAAGGTTAATTTGTTCAACCTTGGCCCGCGGCTTTGTTCAGTTTTAAACTTTGGCCCACTCTGTATTTGAGTTTGACACCCCTGGTGAAGGTGAAGCTCTGTCGTCCTGGAGGCCACGGGGAAGACCCAGGACACACTGGGAACACTATGTCTCCCGGCTGGCCTGGGAACGCCTCGGGATCCCCTGAGAAAAGGTCCTAGGTGAGGGATCAGACAAAGAGCAGCTCAAAGACCTTTATGAAAAGTACAAATCGAGGACCTAGATTTTTTCTCGCCCAGGCGCAGGTCACCGTGGCTCCCCTGTGGAGCCAGGCGCAGAGGTGGGGCACGATGGCGAGCGACTGGTGGCCGGGCCTGTCTCCATGGGGCCCTGCCGGGCTCAGCTCGAAGAGGCAACGTGGGTCAACCCTCCAATGGGCTCACCACTCATGGGCCCATTGAGGTCATAGAGGTCAGATGCAGTGTGAACTGGGCTAGAGCCGAAGGCAGGGCACTTGGCGGTCCGATTATCGGCTACATAAGCTCGCTCTTGGGACGTGGAACGTCACCTCGCTGGGAGGGAAAGAGCCTGAGCTGGTGCGCGAGGTGAAGAAGTTCCGGCTAGATATAGTTGGACTCACTTCGACGCACAGCAAGGGCTCTGGAACCTGTTCTCTCAAGAGGGGCTGGACTCTCTTCCACTCTGGCGTTGCAAGCAATGAGAGGCTGGGGTGGCAATTGTTGTTGCTCAAAGCCTGCACGTTGGACTTTAACCCAGTAGACGAGATGGTAGCTTCCCTCCGCTTTCGGGTTGGGTGACGGGTCCTGACTGTTGTTTGTGTTTACGCACCAAACAGCAGCTCAGAGTACCCACTCTTTTTGGATTCCCTTGAGGGAGTACTGGAGAGTGCTCCCTCGGGTGATTCCCTTGTTCTGTTGGGGGACTTCAATGCTCATGTTGGCAAGGACAGTGAAACCTGGAGAGTCGTGATTGGGAAAAATGGCCACCCGGATCTGAACCCAAGTGGTGCTTTGTTATTGGACTTTTGTGCTCGTCACGGATTGTCCATAACAAACACAATGTTCAAACATAAGGAAGAACTTTGAACATGTCACGAGGGAGGTGCTGGACATTGAGTCTGAGTGGACCATGTTCCGTGCCTCTCTTGTCGAGCCTGCTGATTGGAGCTGTGGCCGCAAGGTGTTTGGTGCCTGTCGTGGCGGTAATCCTAGAACTCGCTGGTGGCCACCAGCAGTGAGGGATGCCGTCAAGCTGAAGAAAGAGCCTATCGGGTCCTTTTGGCTCATGGGACTCCAGAGGCAGCGGGCATACCGACAGGCCAAGCAGTGCCTGGGGAATCTGTGGTGGACTCTCCTATTTCTGGGGCTTAGGTTGCCTAGGTAGTTAAAAAGCTCCTCTGTGGCAAGGCCCCGGTGGTGGATGAGTTCCTTAAGGCTCTGGATACTGTGGGGCTGTCTTGGTTGACAAGACTCTGCAACATCGCGTGAACATTGGGGGCGGTACCTCTGGAGTGGCAGACCGGGGTGGTGGTTCCTCTCTTTAAGAAGGGGAACCGGAGGGTGTGTTCCAACTATCGTGAAACACACTCCTCAGCCTTCCCGGTAAGGTCTATTCATGTCTACTGGAGAGGAGGAAACTCGGATCCAGGACGAACAGCGTGGTTTTCGTCCTGGTCGTGGAACGGTAGACCAGGTCTATACTCTCGGCAGGGTCCTTGACTGTGAAGCGACTGGGATGAGAATCAGCACCTCCAAGTCCAAGTCCATGGTTCTCGCGCAGGAAAGGGTCGAGTGCCATCTCCAGGTTGGGGAGGAGATCTTGCCCCAAGTGGAGGAGTTCAAGTACCTAGGAGTCTTGTTCACGAGTGAGGATAGAGTGGATCGAGAGATCCACAGGCGGATTGGTGCGGCGTCTTCAGTATTGAGGACGCTATATCGATCCGTTGTGGTGAAGAAGGAGCTGAGCCAGAAGGAAAAGCTCTCAATTTACCGTCGATCTACGTTCCCAGCTTTGGGTTATGACCGAAAGGACAAGCGGCCGGAATGCGTTTCCTCTGCCGGGTGGTGGGTCTCTCCCTTAGAGACAGGGTGAGAAGCTCTGTCATCCGGGAGGAACTCAAAGTATAGCCGCTGCTCCTCCACATTGAGAGGAGCCATGAGGTGGTTCGGGCATCTGCTCAGGATGCCACCCGAACGCCTCTAGGGAGGTGTGGCAGGAGGCCACGGGGAAGACCTAGGACACATTGGAAAGACTATGTCCCCGGCTGGCCTGGGAACGCCTCGGAATACCCCGAGAAGAGCTGGACGAAGTGGCTGGGGAGAGGGAAGTCTGGTATTTTCTGCTCAGGCTGCTGCCCCCGCAACCCGACCTCGGATAAGCGGAAGAAAATGGATGGATTTAGAATGACAGTTATACTGTCAGATTGAGTACAAAAACTAACTAAACCTTACACGATATAATGTTTCTAGTAAAACTCACAAAGATACATATCACCAGGCATTATTAGCCATTTTGCATGTGTGGTTTAGGAGTTATGTTTAAATAAATAACTGTCAGATTGAGTGTGACTGTAAACCGTCATAGTGAGTAAAACCCTTATTTTGTATTTGCAAACCTTACAAAAACAAATAAATCTAGTTAAACTCACACAGATACAATATTACAGACATTTTTAGACATAATGCATGTTTGGTTTTAGATTAATGTTTATATAACTTTCATATTTAGTATGACAGCTGTACTGTCATATTGAATAAAAAAACAACTAACTTGTGTCTTTGCAAACCTTACAAAATACCATTTTTCTAGTAAAACTAACTAGATACATGCTCCAGGCATTATTAGCCATTTTGCATGTGTTGTTTGAGTTATGTTTAAATAACTGTCATATTGAGTGTGACAGTATACTGTCATAAAACCCAATTTTTGTATTTGCAACCCTGATTCTAGTAAAACTCACATATATACAATATTACAGGCAGTTTTGGACATAATGCATGTTTGGTTTTGGAGTTATGTTTATATAACTTTCATATATAGTATGACAGCTAAACTGTTATATTGAGTAAAATAACTAACTTGTGTTTGTCATAAAACCCAATTTTTGTATTAGCAAACCATACAACTGATTCAAATAAAACTCACATGGATTCAATATTACAGGCATTTTCAGACATTTTGCATGTTTGGTTTAGGAATTATGTTGTAATACATTTGTATTGCTTTTTTCACATTATCTCAGGATTTTTAGAACATTACTGTCATATTGAGTAAAAAAATATTTTTTGTGTTTGCAAGCCTTAAAAAAAGCATATGTTTCCAGTAAAACTCCCAAAGATGCATTATTTCAGGCATTATTAGCCATTTTTCAGGTGTGGTTTAGGAGTTATGTTTAAATAACTGTCATATTGAGTGTGGCGTTATACTGTCATATTGAGTTAAAAAAAACTAACTTGTGTCTTTGCAAACCTTACAAAAGAAAATGTTCCTAGCAACACTCACAAAGATAATTTTTTTCACGCTATTAGACATGTTTCATGTGTATTTAGGAGTTATAATTAAATAACTTTCATATTGAGTGTTAAAGTTATAATGTCATTATGTGTAAAACCTAATTTTTGTATTTGCAAACCTTACAAAAACAATTGATTCTAGTAAAACTTACATAGATTCAATATTACAGGCATTTTTAGACAATTTACATGTTTGGTTTAAAAGTTGTGTTTGAATACATTTGTATTGCTTTTCTCGCATTATCTCAGGATTCTAAGATCATTACTTTCATATTGAGTAAAACACTACTTTTTGTTTTTGCAAACCTTACAAACTCACATGAATACATTATTATAAGCAATTTTAGACATGACACACGTTTGGTTTTGGAGTTATGTTTATATAACTTTTATATTTAGTATGACTGTTATACTGTCATATTGGTAATAAAAAAAAACTAGCTTGTGTCTTTGCAAACTTTACAAAAGATCATTTTTCTAGTAAAACTAATGTAACCTATTTTTATGGGCATGCCTCTTAATGATGTTAAGTTCCTGTTATAGGCTGTTTTGCAGTGTATGCTTGGAGCTCTTGTTTTGAAGGCGCCTAGAGCGGAAGTGATGTCAGGTGTGGTGAAGCGGAGGTTTTTGAGAAGAAGAAAAATAAAGTGGTCCTCGTGTGAACTGGAGCCTTCGTGTTTGTTATTTTGTAGTTTGATACAGTCTAGGCGATATTTATAAACCCTCGGTTACATTGGTGGCAGCGGTGGGATTTTCGGTCCCGCAAAAGAAAGACGTTTATTAATGCAAAGTTCTGAGAGTCAGTTAGCTTCATAGTTAGCCGCAGTTAGCAACGGCGGAGTGTCGTCTTGGCAGGAAGCAAGAAGACTTATTTCATATTGCTGCTGCAATGTGGAATAAAAGCGAGGACCCGCTGGACTATAGCTACAGAGAGCAACGTGGAGACAGATCGTTCGCCAGCAATGTGAAAATTGAGCTCCCGCAGCCATTTTCCGGTGAGGAAAAACAAAGTTTCCCCTGCTGGGCCAGGCAATATGAAGTAGCAGTGAAGGCGCTTGTTGGAGGCACGGGCAGTAGCTTTGATTATGAACTGGTGAGGATTTTACCCACGCGGCTGACAAAGGCTGCTTTTCGTCTCTGGGATAGCTTGCCAGCTGCTGTTCAGGTGGACTACGATCAGGTGAAAGAGAAACTGCAGGAGGCTTTCGGACAAAAACGTTTCCTAGACTGTTTCAGAGCAAATATCTCTGCCCGCCTACGTGCTCCCGGAGAGAGTCTGGAAGTATACGCAGCAGACATAAGCAAGCTAGTTCAGGAAGCATTCCCAGGCTACGGTGATATAGCCCAGAAAGAGGAGAAATTTCGCAGATTTTTGGCTGGACTCGACCCAGCTCTGAGAGCTAAATGTCATGAGCAGGGTGCGACTGATTTGGAGGAGGCCCTGATCATCGCTGGCCGGTGTGAGATGGCCAGAGAGGCCCTAAAGATGGACTATGTCAGCACACAGGTACGCCCACCTCCCACTGAAAGCGGTACAGCGGCCATGGTGCACTCCATATCTGGTGATGGCGGTGGGTTGTATAGGACTATGGACAGACTTACGGCAGATATGAGGGAAATGAGGATGGAAATGAAACGAATGGCAGAGGAAAACACCCGACTGCGATCCAGCCACTGGAAAGATGAACGGCGAGCACCTCATCCAGTACGTGGAAGTCAGTGTCAATGTACTTGTGGGGAGCTAGGCTGTCCGTCTCGACCATGGGGTCAACAGAGAGGGCGTTCACCTGACTGTGGCTATGAACAGAGAGGGCGTTCACCTGACCGTGGCTGGCGCGAGCGGCGCACAGAAGGAGGGCCGAGGGAGAAACAGGACTATTGGGGTCCCTACAACAACCGAGCCAACTCCCCAAGTTGGCGGGGTCCAAGACCTGCTAGAAGCCCCTCTAATGAGGAAACACAGAGACGGCGAGGTGTGCATTTTCTCTCCCCCAAGAGGGAAGAAGCAACAAACCAGTCGGGAAAAGAGATGTAGCTGATGTTGCAGCCCAAACGTCAGCTACAGAACCTATGGGCCCTATGGAGGGAGGGATGTTTATCCCCTCCATGAGCAATGCAATGACACCGGACAAGACAGAACAGCGAACCTCATATGTGAGGGGAAGCATTGAAGGGACTGAAATTAACATATTGATCGATTCAGGAGCAACCGAGTCGTTCATCAGTGACAACTTCCGCAGGTCTGTTCCAGCCCTGCACAAGCGACCCTTAACGGCGGATTTTATTGCTGCACGGGCAGTGAATGGACAGTTGCTCGACACACTGGGCACTATAACAGTGACTATGCGTCTGGAGAAGACCTCCCGACAGCAGGTTTTCCATGTTATTAGGGGGTCCACACAAACAGCGCTACTGGGCTTGGACTTTCTTGTCGCAAATCATGCCCTTCTGGATTATGCCCGTGGCAAACTACACCTATGGGACACTGCACTTCCACTCCTGAGTGGAAAAGACCTGATTCCGGAGTGTTGTAATGTTTCCATCGCTACTGTTGTGACACTGCCCCCCCTCAGTGAGATGCTGGTGCCTGTGAGTGTGTCCCCACCTGGGCCCGTTGATCAACTTCCTGACTTTGTGGGGTACTTATCACCCAACCTGAAAGGCAAAAGTGAGTGTGTCATAGCTCACACAGTGACATCTGTAAAGGACGGGGTTACCACAGCCCGTGTGTTGAACCCTACAGATCAGGACATTATACTGAGAGAAGGCGTGCACCTGGGGGAGTTTTTCTCCGTGGATGAGGCGGAGATCGTGACACTTCCTCAGCGTCCAACCGAGACTGTCTCTACCATTTCATCCAGTGAGGTGCCTGTTGTGTCACTGGAGGAGTCTTCTGCGAGTCAGCAACAGAAAGCACAACTGGCTGCACTGCTGGCCGAGCATCAGGGGATTTTCAACCCGTCAAAAGGGGGGACTGGCAGATGCACCCTTATCCAACATCACATCAAGACCGGTGATCATCCTCCTTTGCGGCAGCGCGCCTACCGGACTTCACCAGAAAAGAGAGAGGAAATAGACAGGCAGGTGACTGCCCTGCTGGCGGACGGGGTGATTGAGGAAAGCTGCAGCCCCTGGGCCTCGCCTGTGGTCCTTGTCAAGAAGAAGAATGGTGAGTGGAGATTCTGCATTGACTATCGTCGTCTGAACAGTGTAACCGTGAAAGATTCTCATCCGCTCCCCAGGGTGGATGAGACCCTGGATGCACTGGCGGGCTCCCTTTGGTTCAGCACATTGGATTTCACTAACGGATATTGGCAGGTCGAGGTCGCTGAGGGAGACAGGGAGAAAACTGCCTTCACCACGGGCCGGGGCCTCTACCAGTGGCGGTCTATGCCGATGGGCCTTACTAACTCACCTGCAACATTTCAGCGCATGATGGAGCTGGTGCTCAGAGGGCTCCCATGGCAAGTGTGTATGGTGTACCTTGACGACGTGTTAATATATAGCCCCACCTTTGAGGCCCATCTCACCAGTTTGCGTGAAGTTTTCTCCAGGATCCATGCAGCTGGCCTCAGGCTGAATCATAAGAAATGTCATCTGGCTCGAGATCATGTAGTGTTCCTGGGACATGTTGTTTCTCGCCACGGCTTACAGCCCGACCCTCGAAACACAGACAAAGTCAGAACCTGGCCCACACCACAGAACCCAACCGAAGTGAGAGCCTTTGTGGGCCTTTGCTCTTACTACAGACGCTTTGTTAAAAACTTTGCCCAATGTGCAGCCCCTCTGCACCGCCTCACCTGCAAGGACACACCTTTTAAATGGACAAGTGAGTGTGACACAGCCTTTGAGTACCTGAAGGGGGTGCTTTCATCTGCTCCAGTTGTCACCATGCCTGATTTTAACATCCCTTTTAAAGTGTACACAGATGCCTCTTTGGAAGCAGTGGGGGCGGTGTTGGCTCAGGACCAGGACGGACTGGAGCGTGTGGTGTCATACGCTAGCCAAGCACTCAGTTCCCCAGAAAAACGCTGGTCTACATTTGACAGAGAGCTGTGGGCCGTAGTGTGGGCTACACGGCAATTCAGACATTACATAGGGTCAGCTGCCTTTACCATCATAACTGATCACAAGCCTCTGCTGGGCCTGCGTGGCATGTCCATTGACAAGGATCCCACGGGACGCCGAGCAAGATGGATACTGGAACTGGACCCTTATAACTGGAGTATGCAGCACAAGGACGGCAAACGGCATACTAACGCTGATGCACTTTCACGGCGTCCTCAAGACCCTGAGCCTAGTGTGGTAAACACAGGTGAGACAACCACACAAGTGAATGTTATAAACTCAGATATAAAGCCCAGCGTTCCCCAACCAGTCACTCAACTGCTACAAACAACCACGGGAAACCCACCGACCTCTGACCTCCATACAGGGGAGCGGCGTGTGGAAAAGAACAGTGGGGTGCAGGACTTGTCATTCAAATATGTACTGTCACATGACGGAACGGAAATGAGGGGGCTACAACGGGCCGACCCAGATATTAATCGGGTGTTGGACTGGATGGAGAGAAGTGGCTCTCGGCCATCTAAGGGGCAGATGAGAGGTAGCTCTAGGTGGCTTCGAAAATTATGGACTGAATATCCCCGCCTCGCTGTTGTTAATGGACTACTTTGCAGGACGGTGAACTCTCCCCTCACCGGAGATGCTCTGTGTCAGGTTGTTATGCCCTCCTCACTTATCGCTGATGTGTTGCAGCATCTACATGGGGGCTCTACATCGGCACATTTTTCCGTGGAAAGAGTGTGGGAACGTGCAAGGGAAACTTGCTACTGGCCGTTCATGTTCAAAGATATTCAGCGGTGGTGTGAACAGTGCATCCCCTGTCAAACCCGCAAGGCCCCGGTGCCTAAGCATCGGGCACCGATGGGGGGCGTCCATGTAACTCGGCCACTCCAGAGAGTGGCAACGGACATTCTGGAACTGCCAGTGACTTCTAAAGGAAATAGATATGTGTTAGTAGTGGAAGACTACTTTACCAAATTTGTGAATTTGTATGCTCTCTCTAACCAAACAGCACAGTCGGTAGCACAGTGTTTGTTCGATGACTATGTGATGGTGCATGGTGTTCCTGAAGTGATTCATAGTGATCAGGGGCGGCAGTTTGAAGCTGAGATTGTTCAAAGAATGTGTCAGCTCCTGGGAATTAAAAAGACACGCACTACACCTTATAATCCCAAATCGGACGGAATGGTTGAACGCTTTAACCGCACGCTGATCGACCAGCTTGCCAAATCGCTGCTTGCCTGCGGTGGTGAGTGGGATGATTATCTGAAACAGGTGGCTTTCGCCTATAACACATCTGTGCATGCCTGCACCAACTACAGTCCGTACTATCTACTTCACGGACGGGAGGCTCGTGTTCCAGTGGATGTGTTGGTGCCGTCTCATTTGGTGCGCTCTGACTTGCCTTTTTCTCTTGCTGATTTTGTGGCCTCTTTAGCAGAGAGGCTGGAGACTGCTTTCGCTGGTGCCAGGCAAGGTGGCGCCAACGCTCACGAGAAGCAAAAGCTGTACTATGATGGAGCTGTGCGTCACCGGCCGTATGCAGTAGGGGATCTGGTATGGCTACGTAATCCGACAGAGGACAGGATGAAACTTGCTCCCCACTGGAGGGGGCCCTACAGGGTCCTGTCTGTGTTGGACTCTCAAGGGGAACCTGGACTCACCTATCATATTGGCAACCCTTTGGAATTTGATGGACGGGGGCAGGTCGTTCATTATGATAGACTGAAACCATACACACTACCGATGGCTGCTGGTTTTTCAAATGGCATGCCTACTTCTCCTAGTCAGGCTCCCTCATTGCTGGACGAGGGGTCGCCAGAGGGGGGTGCTGGGGCTGACGAGCCGCTGACCTCTGGTGACACAGGGACTGTTCAGATTACAGGCATCAGAGAGCCACTACAGACTGTTTCTCGTTCTGGGAGGAATGTGAGACAACCAGTTCGTTTCAAGGACTTTGTCACTTTTGGTTAGCTGTTTAGAAATAGAAAGAAAATCAAACAAAAATTGGGCTTTCGGTTGGAGGTTGTCAAGGTAACTTGATATGTTCTTACTGTGATGGCAAATGTTTCATATGTGTATAGTATGTCGGGATGCTATGGTGTATCAGAATTTTCTGGTGTACGTGGGAATAGTGTGGCATGCGTGACTGTGCAGTGGTGTGTGGGGAACATGCATATATATATATTTTTTTGTGTGTGGGTTAACTCCTGTGTTTTGACTGCCTGTGTTGTTTTTGCAGTTATTCTGTTATGATGTTGAAACGAGGACGTTTCTTTTTGTAGGAGGGGAGGTATGTAACCTATTTTTATGGGCATGCCTCTTAATGATGTTAAGTTCCTGTTATAGGCTGTTTTGCAGTGTATGCTTGGAGCTCTTGTTTTGAAGGCGCCTAGAGCGGAAGTGATGTCAGGTGTGGTGAAGCGGAGGTTTTTGAGAAGAAGAAAAATAAAGTGGTCCTCGTGTGAACTGGAGCCTTCGTGTTTGTTATTTTGTAGTTTGATACAGTCTAGGCGATATTTATAAACCCTCGGTTACACTAACAAAGATACATGTCTCCAGGCATTATTACCCATTTTGCATGGGTTGTTTAGGAATTATGTTTAAATACATTTTTATTGCTTTTTTCGCATTATCTCAGGATTCTTAGATCATTACTTTCATATTGAGTAAAAAACTACTTTTTGTTTTAGCAAACCTTACAAACTCACATAAATACATTATTACAGGCATTTTTAGACATAACACATGTTTGGTTTTGGAGTTATGTTTATATAACTTTTATATTTAATATGACTGTTATACTGTCATATTGAATTAAAAAAAACTAGCTTGTGTCTTTGCAAACTTTACAAAAGTTCATTTTTCTAGTAAAACTAACAAAGATACATGTCTCCAGGCATTATTAGCCATTTTGCATGGGTTGTTTAGGAATTATGTTTAAATACATTTTTATTGCTTTTTTCGCATTATCTCAGGATTCTAAAATCCTTACTTTCATATTGAGGAAAAAACTACTTTTGTTTTTGCAAACCTTACAAACTCACATGAATACATTATTATAGGCTTTTTTAGACATGACACACGTTTGGTTCTGGAGTTATGTTTAAATAATTTTCATATTTAGTATGACTGTTATACTGTCTTATTGAATAAAAACAACTAGCTTGTGTCTTTGCAAACTTTACAAAAGATACATTTTCTAGTAAAACTAACAAAGATACATGTCTCTAGGCATTATTACCCATTTTGCCTGGGTTGTTTAGAAGTTATGTTTAAATAAATTTTTATTGCTTTTTTCGCATTATCTCAGGATTCTAAGATCATTACTTTCATATTGAGTAAAAAACTACTTTTTGTTTTTGCAAACCTTACAAACTCACCTTAATACATTATTACAGGCATTTTTAGACATGACACATGTTTGGTTTTGGAGTTATGTTTATATAACTTTCATATTTAATATGACTGTTATACTGTCATATTGAATTAAAAAAAACTGGCTTGTGTCTTTGCAAACTTTACAAAAGATCATTTTTCCAGTAAAACTAACAAAGATACATGTTTCCAGCCATTATCAGCCATTTTGCATATGTTGTTTAGGAGTAATGTTTAAATACATTTTTATTGCTTTTTTCGCATTATCTCAGGATTTTAAGAACATTACAGTCATATTGAGTAAAACAACTACTTTTTGTGTTCGCAAGATTTAAAAAAGCATGTGTTTCGAGTAAAACGGCCAAGGATGCATTATTTCAGGCATTATTAGCCATTTTTCATGTGTGGTTTGAGTTATGGTTAAATAACTGTCATATACTGTCAGTTATGACATAGTAAGTAAAACCTAATTTATGTATTTGCAAACCTTACAAAATCATTTAAATCTAGTAAAACTCACATGGATTCAATATTACAGACATTTTTAGACATTTTGAATGTTTGGTTTAGGAATTATGTTGGAATCATTTTTATTAATTTGTTCGTATTTTCTCAGAATTTTAGAACATTACTGTCATATTGAGTAAAGAAATAATGTTTGTGTTTGCAAGCCTTAAAAAAGCATATGTTTCGAGTAAAACTTACAAGAATGCATTATTTCAGGCATTGTTAATCATTTTTCATGTGTAGTTTAAGAGTTATGTTTAAATAACTGTCATATTGAGTGTGGCAGTTATACTGTCATATTGAGTAAAAAAAACTAACCTGTCTTTGCTAACCTTACAAAAGAAAATGTTTCTAGTAACACTCACAAAGATACATTTTTTCACGCATTATTAGACATGTTTCATGTGTGGTTAGGAGTTTTAAATAAATAATTGTCATATTGAGTGTTACAGTTTTAACGTCATTATGTGTAAAACCTAATTTTTGTATTTGCAGACCTTACAAAAACAATTGATTCTAGTAAAACTTATATAGATTCAATATTACAGGCATTTTTAGACATTTTACATGTTTGGTTTAAAATTTGTGTTTGAATACATTTGTATTGCTTTTTTCGCATTATCTCAGGATTCTAAGAACATTACTTTCATATTGAGTAAAAAACTACTTTTTGTTTTTGCAAACCTTACAAACTCATATAAATACATTATTACAGGTATTTTTAGACATGACACATGTTTGGTTTTGGAGTTATGTTTATATAACTTTCATATTTAGTATGACTGTTATACTGTCATATTGAATAAAAAAAACTAGCTTGTGTCTTTGATATCTTTACAAAAGATCATTTTTTTAAACTAACAACGTTACATGTCTCCCTAGGCATTATTAGCCATTTTGCATGTGTTGTTTAGGAGTTAGGTTTAAATACATTTTTTTTGCTTTTTTCCCCATTATCTCAGGGTTCTAAGAACATTACAGTCAAGTAAAAAACTACTTTTTGTGTTTGCAAAATGTAAAACTCAGTAAAACTCCCAATGATTCATTATTTCAGGCATTATTAGCCATTTTTTTGTGTGGTTTATGAGTTATGTTTAAATAACAGTCATATTGAGTGTGATTTTGTCATTGTGAGTAAAACCTAATTTTTGTATTTGCAAACCATACAAAAACAACCGATTCTAGGAAAACTCACATTGATACAATATTACAGGCATGTTTAGACATATTGCATGTTTGGTTTTGGAGTTATATATATATAACCTGCTTTCTGAGCCGCCACCTTTGTGGTTTGCGTGTCCCACTGATCCAGGAACTATGTTGTCCGGGGGCTTCTATGGTCTCCCAAGACAAACAGGTCCTAGGTGAGGGATCAGACAAAGAGCAGCTCAAAGACCTTTATTAAAAGTACAATTGAGGACCTAGATTTTTTCTCGCCCGGACGCAGGTCACCGTGTGGAGCCAGGCCCAGAGGTGTGGCACGATGGCGATTGACGGGCCTGTCCCCATGGGGCCCAGCCGTGCTCAGCTCGAAGAGGCAACGTGGATCCCCCCTCCAGGGCTCACCACTCATGGACTGGGTCATAGAGGGTGCAGTGTGAGCTGGGCGGCAGCCGAAGGCAGGGCACTTGGTGGTCCGATTATCGGCTACATAAGCTCGCTCTTGGGACATGGAATGTCACCTCGCTGGGAGGGAAGGAGCCTGAGCTGGTGCTTGAGGTGGAGACGTTCCCGGCTAGATATAGTTGGACTCACAGCAAGGGCTCTGGAACCTGTTCTCTCAGAGGGGCTGGACTGAGCTGAACTTTCATTACTTGCAACGCCAGAGTGGAAGAGATTCCACACTGGCGTTGCAACTAATGAGAGGCTGGGGTGGCAATTCTTGTTGCCCCCCGGCTCAAAGCCTGCACGTTGGACTTTAAACCCAATAGACGAGATGGTAGCTTCCTTCAGCCTTCGGGTTGGGTGACGGGTCCTGACTGTTGTTTGTGTTTACACACCAAACAGCAGCTCAGAGTACCAACTCTTTTTGGATTCCCTTGAGGGAGTACTGGAGAGTGCTCCCTCGGGTGATTCCCTTGTTCTGCTGGTGGACTTCAACGCTATGTTGGCAACGACAGTGAAACCTGGAGAGTCGTGATTGGGAAAAATGGCCACCCGGATCTGAACCCAAGTGGTGCTTTGTTATTGGACTTTTGTGCTTGTCACGGATTGTCCATAACAAACACAATGTTCAAACATAAGGGTGTCCATATGTGCACTTGGCACAAGGACAACCTCGGCCGCATGATTGACTTTGTAGTTGTGTCATGGGATTTGCGGCCTCATGTTTTGGACACTCGGTGAAGAGAGGGGCAGAGTTTTCTACCAACCACCACCTGGTGGTGACCTGGCAGGCCCAAACGCATTGTAAGGGTCTGCTGGGAACACCTAGCAGAGTCTCCTGAAGAACTTTGAACATGTCCGGAAGAACTTTGAACATGTCACGAGGGAGGTGCTGGACATTGAGTCTGAGTGGACCATGTTCCATTCCTCTCTTGTTGAGCCAGCTGATTGAAGCTGTGGCCGCAAGGTGTTTGGTGCCTGTCGTGGCGGTAATCCACCAGCAGTGAGGGATGCTGTCAAGCTGAAGAAAGAGCCACTGGGTCCTTTTGGCTCATGGGACTCCAGAGGCAGTGGGCATACCGACAGGCCAAGCGAGACCTCCTCAGTCCCACCAACACGTCTTCCTATGAGGAAACAGTGCCTGGGAAGTCTGTGGTGGGCTCTCCTATTTCTGGGGCTGAGGTTGCCAAGGTAGTTAAAAAGCTCCTCGGTGGCAAGGCCCCGGGGGTGGATGAGCTCCGTCCGGAGTTCCTTAAGGCTCTGGATGCTGTGGGGCAGTCTTGGTTGACAAGACTCTGCAACATTGCATCTACATCGGGGGCGGTACCTCTGGATTGGCAGACCGGGGTGGTGGTTCCTCTCTTTAAGAAGGGGAACCGGAGGGTGTGTTCCAACTATCGTAGATCACACTCCTCAGCCTTCCCGGTAAGGTCTATTCATGTGTAATGGAGAGGAGGAACCTCGGATCCAGGACGAACAGTGTGGTTTTCGTCCTGGTCGTGGAACGGTAGACCAGCTCTATACTCTCGGCAGGGTCCTTGAGTGTGCATGGGAGTTTGCCCAACCAGTCTACATAAGTTTTGTGGACTTGGAGAAGACATTCGACCTTGGCCCCCGGTAAATCCTGTGGGGAGTGCTCAGAGAGTATGCAGTATCGGCATGTCTGATTGTGGCGGGTGTCTCCCTGTATGATCAGTGTCAGAGCTTGGTCCGCATTGCCGGCAGTATGTCGGACCCCTTTCCAGTGAGGGTTGGACTCCGCCAAGGCTGCCCTTTGTCACCGATTCTGTTCATAACTTTAATGGACAGAATATCTAGGCGCAGTCATGGCTTTGAGGATCCCCTCAACGCCATGACTGCGCCTGGTTTGGTGGCTGCAGGATTAGGTCTCTGCTTTTTGCAGATGATGTGGTCCTGATGGCTTCAACTGGCCAAGATCTTCAGCTTTCATTGGATCGGTTCGCAGTGAAGCGACTGGGATGAGAATCAGCACCTTCAAGTCCGAGTCCATGGTTCTCGCCCGGGAAAGGGTGGAGTGCCATCTCGAGGTTGGGAAAGAGATCTTGCCCCAAGTGAAGGAGTTCAAGTACCTAGGAGTCTTGTTCACGAGTGAGGATAGAGTGGATTGTGAGATCTACAGGCGGATCGGTGCGGCGTCTTCAGTAATGAGGACGCTATATCGATCCGTTGTGGTGAAGAAGGAGCTGAGCCAGAAGGAAAAGCTTTCAATTTACCGGTCGATCAACGTTCCCATCCTCACCTATGGTCATGAGCTTTGGGTTATGACCGAAAGGACAAGGTCACGGGTACAAGCGGCCGAAATGAGTTTCCTCCGCCGGGTGGTGGGTCTCTCCCTTAGAGATAGGGTGAGAAGCTCTGTCATCTGGGAGGAACTCAGTGTAAAGCCGCTGCTCCTCCACATTGAGAGGAGCCAGATGAGGTGGTTCGGGCATCTGCTCAGGATGCCACCCGAACGCCTCCCTAGGTCCGAACGGCAGGAGGCCATGGGGAAGACCTAGGATACATTGGAAAGACTATGGCCTGGGAACGCCTCGGGATCCCCCGAGAAGAGCTGGAAGAAGTGGCTGGGGAGAGGGAAGTCTGGGCTCTCTGCTTAGGCTGCTGCCCCCGCAACCCGACCTCGGATAAGCGGAAGAAAATGGATGGGTTTAGTATGACAGTTATACTGTCATATTGAGTGTGACAGTATACTGTCATAAAACCCAATTTTTGTATTTGCAAACCTGATTCTAGTAAAACTCACATCTATACAATATTACAGGCAATTTTGGACATAATGCACGTTTGGTTTTGGAGTTATGTTTATATAACTTTAATATATAGTATGACATCTATACTGTTATAATGAGTAAAAAAACTAACTTGTGTCCGTCATAAAACTCAATTTTTGTATTTGCAAACCTTACAAAAACAAATGATTCTAGTAAAACTCACATGGATTCAATATTACAGGCATTTTTAGACATTTTGCATGTTTGGTTTAGGAATTATGTTGGAATACATTTGTATTGCTTTTTTTCACATTATCTCAGCATTTTAAGAACTTACTGTCATATTGAGTAAAAACAACTTTTTGTGTTTGCAAGCCTTAAAAAAACAACCGATTCTAGTAAAACTCACATTGATACAATATTACAGGCATGTTTAGACATCTTGCATGTTTGGTTTTGGAGTTATGTTTATATAACCTGCTTTCTGAGCCGCCACCTTTGTGGTTTGCGTGTCCCACTGATCCTAGGAGCTATGTTGTCCGGGGGCTTCTATGCCCCCTGATAGGGGGCCCCCAAGACAAACAGGTCCTAGGTGAGGAATCAGACAAAGAGCAGCTCAAAGACCTTTATGAAAAGTACAAATCGAGGACCTAGATATTTTCTCGCCCGGACGCGGGTCACCGTGGCTCCCCTGTGGAGCCAGGCCCAGAGGTGGGGCACGATGGCGAGCGACTGGTGCCCATGGGGCCCAGCTCGAAGAGGCAACGTGGGTCCCCCCTGCAATAGGCTCACCACTCATGGGCTGGGTCATAGAGGTCGGGGGCAGTGTTAGCTGGGCGGAAGCCGAAGGCAGGGCACTTGGCGGTCCGATTATCGGCTACATAAGCTCGCTCTTGGGACGTGGAACGTCACCTCGCGAGGTGGAGAAGTTCCCGGCTAGATAAAGCTGGACTCACTTCGACGCACAGCAAGGGCTCTGGAACCTGTTCTCTCAAGAGGGGTTGGACTCTCTTCCACTCTGGCGTTGCAAGTAATGAGAGGCTGGGTTGGCAATTCTTGTTGCCCCCCGGCTCAAAGCCTGCACGTTGGACTTAACCCAGAAGACGAGATGGTAGCTTCCCTCCGCTTTCGGGTTGGGTGACGGGTCCTGACTGTTGTTGGTGTTTACGCACCAAACAGCAGCTCAGAGTACCCACTCTTTTTGGATTCCCTTGAGAGTGCTCCCTCGGGTGATTCCCTTGTTCTGCTGGGGGTCTTCAACGCTCATGTTGGCAACGACTTTGAAACCTGGAGAGTCGTGATTGGGAAAAATGGCCACCCGGATCTGAACCCAAGTGGTGCTTTGTTATTGGACTTTTGTGCTCGTCACGGATTGTCCATAACAAACACAATGTTCAAACATAAGGGTGTCCATATGTGCACTTGGCACCAGGACACCCTCGGCCGCAGTTCCATGATTGACTTTGTAGTTGTGTCATAGGATTTGCGGCCTCGTATTTTGGACACTCGGGTGAAGAGAGGGGCGAGCTTTCTACCGATCACCACCTGGTGAGCTGGCTCCGATGGTGGGGTAGGATCCCGGACAGCCTGGCAGGCCCAAAAGCATTGTGAGAGTCTTTTGGGAATGCATAGCAGAGTCTCCTGTCAGAGAGAGTTTCTTTTTCCATCTCCGGAGGAACTTTGAACATGTCACAAAGGAGGTGCTGGACATTGAGTCTGAATGGATCATGTTCCGTGCCTCTCTTGTCAAGCCAGCTGATTGGAGCTGTGGCCGCAAGGTGTTTGGTGCCTGTCGTGGCGGTAATCCTAGAACCCGCTGGTGGCCACCAGCAGTGCGGGATGCCGTCAAGCTGAAGAAAGAGCTTATCTGGTCCTTTTGGCTCATGGGACTCCAGAGGCAGCGGGCATACCGACAGGCCAAGCAGTGCCTGGGGAATCTGTGGTGGGCTCTCCTATTTCTGGGGCTGAGGTTGCCTAGGTAGTTAAAAAGCTCCTCGGTGGCAAGGCTCCGTCCGGAGTTCCTTAAGGCTCTGGATGCTGTGGGGCTGTTTTAGTTGACAAGACTCTGCAACATCGCGTGGACATCAGGGGCGGTACCTCTGGATTGGCAGACCGGGGTGGTGGTTCCTCTCTTTAAGAAGGGGAACCGGAGGGTGTGTTCCAACTATCGTAGATCACACTCCTCAGCCTTCCCGGTAAGGTCTATTCATGTGTACTGGAGAGGAGGAACCTCGGATCCAGGACGAACAGTGTGGTTTTCGTCCTGGTCGTGGAACGGTAGACCAGATCTATACTCTCGGCAGGGTCCTTGAGTGTGCATGGGAGTTTGTCAAACCAGTCTACATGTGCGTTGTGGACTTGGAGAAGACATTCGACCGTGGCCACCCCGGGAAGTCCTGTGGGGAGTGCTCAGAGAGTATGGGGTATCGGCATGTCTGATTGTGGCGGGTCGCTCCCTGTATGATCAGTGTCAGAGCTTGGTCCGCATTGCCAGCAGTAAGTCGGACCCCTTTCCAGTGAGGGTTGGACCGGAGTCCAACCCTCGTGTTGGCTGCCCTTTGTCACCAAATGTGTTCATACATTTTATGGACAGAATTTCTAGGCGCAGTCATGGCGTTGAGGGGATCCGGTTTGGTGGCTGCAGGATTAGGTCTCTCCTTTTTGCAGATGATGTGGTCCTTATGGCTTTAACTGGCCAGGATCTTCACCTCTCATTGGATTGGTTCGCAGCCGAGTGTGAAGCGACTGGGATGAGAATCAGCACCTCCAAGTCCGAGGTTCTCGCCCGGGAAAGGGTGGAGTGCCATTTCGAGGTTGGGCAGGAGATCTTGCCCCAAGTGGATGAGTTCAAGTACCTGGAGTCTTGTTCATGAGTGAGGGAAGAGTGGATCGTGAGATGCACAGGCTGGCGGCCGAAATGAGTTTTCTCCGCTGGGTGGCGGGTCTCTCCCTTACTGTAAGAATTTTCACCGTTTAATTACAGTAACCTACTGGCAGCTAATGGTTCCAGTATAAAACTGTTTTTCTACAGCACACATACTGTGATTTATCACTACAGTTTATTACTTTAAAAAGTATCACAGTACTGTGCTGTATCAAATATACGCTTCACAGCATAATACTGTCATCTGTTTAGCGGCATTACACTGTTATTTTAGTGTATCTACTGTAATATCCATTAACAGTTAATTACAGTAAAATAATTGTAAGCACTATAGACTGAGCTTTACAGTATAATGCCACTAGAAGTTAATGAGTTGAACTTTTAATTTTTCAAAATCAAAACCCCTGCAATCTGCTGGCATAAAAATGACTGGATAAATGGCCTTGCAAGATTATGTTTTTATTAACCAATTATTTTAAAGTGCATCAAATACATTCAATGTACATTTAGTGCATTCTTCTTATTTTCAGTAAAGCATTTTAACATTTATAACATGTCCACTTAATTTCTAACTGGAGACAAAACACTGAACACGAGTCCAGTGTTTAGACCCCTGCAATCTGCTGGCATAAAAATGACTGGAGAAATGGCCTTGCAAGATTATGTTTTTATTAACCAATTATTTTAAAGTGCATCAAATACATTCAATGTACATTTAGTGCATTCTTCTTATTTTCAGTAAAGCATTTTAACATTTATAACATGTCCACTTAATTTCTAACTGGAGACAAAACACTGAACACGAGTCCAGTGTTTAGTTGTCGGCTACATAAAGCCCCACTCAAAGTCTGTGAGATGTTTTATAAGGGTGGCTACGTGAGGATTTACAGTTGCTGCCTTTTTCTGGACCAGCTTCCCGGTCTTCGTGGACACCACCTTTCCCTGGCTAGCCTTTGTTCCCCTCTCAGGGTGAACGCCAATGAATCGCCTAAAAAAGAGAGAAAGCATATTAGATATTCTGTTGTGATTGAAGATTACTTGCAGTCGATACAGAACCCCCCTCACATTGTTATTTAGGAATATGCACTGCACAAATATTAATATCAATTTTAGGATATATTTGAGCCTATACCATAACCACAGCTGTAGATGAGTGAATGCTCTAAAACCCATTAAGACAAATTCAGAGAGGAAGACAATGCTAAAGCCTCCCCAATCCCTCTCTCTATTTATGTTTTCTCTCCATCTACGGGACCGTGTATTTACGCTGATGTTTCCTGCTTTCACCCATTTAACATATCGTTACCTGCTCATTACCTATCTTCTCTGCATCCTGGGGTCACACTGGTGCTTCTTGCCTTTACCCATTCAACATATCTTTACCTGCACATTACCTACCTTCTCTGCATAGTGTGGTCACACTGGTGCTTTCTACCTTTACCCATTCAAAATATCTTTACCTGCACATTACCTACCTTCTCTGTATCCTGGAGTCAAGCTGGTGTTTCCTGCCTTTACTCATTCAACATATCTTTACCTGCACATTACCTACCTTCTCTGTATCCTGGCGTCTAGCTGGTGTTTCCTGCCTTCACCCATTCAACATATCTTTACCTGCACATTACCTACCTTCCCTGCATCCTTGGGTCACACTGGTGCTTCTTTCTTTCACCATACAACATATCTTCACCTGCACATACCTACCTTGTCTGTATGGCCTCGACCACACCTGCGCTTCCTTCTTTCACCCATTCAACATACCTTCACCCGCACATTACCTACCTTCCCTGCATAGTGGGGTCACACTGGTGCTTCCTGCCTTTACCCATTCAACATATCTTCACCCGCACATTACCTACTTGCTCTGCATTCTCGGGTCAAGCTGGTGCTTCCTGCCATCATCCAGTCAACATATCTTTACCTGCAAATTACCTACTTTTTCTGCATCCTGGGGTCAAACAGGTGCTTCCTTCTTTGACCCAGTCAACATATCTTTACCTGCACATTACCTACCTTCTCTGTATCCTAGAGTCAAACTGGTGCGTCGGTCCCTAATAAGAAGGTCCACAAAGGAACAGAAGAGTCATTGATTTAAGGCACCAAATTGGGGAAATGACAAGTCAAATTCCTGAACAGAGGTGAGAAATATAAAATAAAATATCCTAACAGTATTTTAACAGTATCAAGAGGATTTACCTTTGAACAAATTCCAATGTCCGAGGACCTTCCTCTTGGTATTCCAAGTTGAACACATAGTAGGTGGCAAGAAGGGCAGCAAGCCCTGAGATTAAGCTAGGTTGGACGCCTTTGCAGATGACATCACCTTCCATGCTGATCATCCAACGTTTTATTGTGACTTTGTCACCAGCAACTGGTACAGTCAAGAAATGCAGTTTATGTTCCTAAACAGTATCCAATATGGGTAGCATTTTAAAAGTATTTGGAATGGCCACCTCACTCGCTCTCTCTTTACTCTGTTTACATCTAGTCTCCTAAGGCAGTGGTTCTCAAATGGGGGTACGCGTACTCCTGGGGGTACTTGAAGGTATGCCAAGGGGTACGTGAGATTTTTTTTTAATATTCTAAAAATAGCAACAATTCAAAAATCCTTTATAAATATATTTATTGAATAATACTTCGACAAAATATGAATGTAAGTTCATAAACTGAACAACTAATCACGTAGGCTATTCCATTCATTACCATAAAGCCAGAGTTTCCCCCATGTCATGATGGTTTGACCCTACCTGGCGGTGCCACACGGCACCAACTGTCAATCAACTATCCATGTAGAAAACAATGGAGGCTTGGTTAAAGCGTAGTGGACATGTTCCATAAATATTGATGTTAAAGATTTCTTTTTTTTTGAAGAAATGTTGAGAATGAAGTTCATGAATCCAGATGGATCTCTATTGCATTCCCCAAAAAGGGCACTTTAAGTTGATTACTTCTATGTGTAAAAATCTTTATTTATAATTGAATCACTTGTTTATTTTTCAACAAGTTTTTAGTTATTTTTATATCTTTTTTTCCAAATAGTTCAAGAAAGACCACAACAAATGAGCAATATTTTGCACTGTTATACAATTTAATAAATCAGAAACTGATGACATAGTGCTGTATTTTACTTCTTTATCTCTTTTTTTCAACCAAAAATGCTTTGCTCTGATTAGGGGGTACTTGAATTTAAAAAATGTTCACAGGGGTACATCACTGAAAAAAGGTTGAGAACCACTGTCCTAAGGCAGTGGTTCTCAACCTTTTTTCAGTGCTGTGAACATTTTTTTAATGCAAGTAGACCTCCATGTCTTTATAACAGGAATATCCTGAATTCTCAAGTTGCATATCACAATAGTCATCATCAGTGTTAATAACACAAGAGCTGCTTGGATTTGCTGTTGAGCAAGTCAAACTTCGTTCAGTGTAGCCGTAGTGCTTCCTTGACACGTGCGATGTGAAAGTAGACTTAACTGTAAATCTTTTTTCACATTGACTGAAGGGGCACGTAACTGTCCTACCTTCGGTAATATGACTTTTCAAATGCAGGAAAAGGGCCCGTATATCATCGCACTTCGCGCTACATGAGACAATATTACAAGGTAAACCTTCTGCGCTATACATATCAGTCCTACTCTTGCCATATTTATGACGACGGCTGTGAGTTTTGAAGGCTGAGAAGTTGGAAAAAACTCTTGTGCATTTAGGGAAAGCACACTTAAACGATGCATTAGGCATACAACTATGACTTCGCATGTGTCTAACATACGCAAATACATTGCTGCAAGTCGTAGCACATATGTTGCAAGTTATCATCTTTTATGATGACTATGACAAAAAAGAAGAAAACTTAGCTAGCTAGCATGCGCGTGGTCAACGATATAGTGTCTGTGATGCTGACTGTGACGCTATGTCATTTCGGACTTTATAAATATATATATAAAGTAATTCAAACAGAAAATGACACATCAAGGTACAAGTGAGTCTTACCTTGTTATCAAAAACACACAATGCAGTCGGATGGATTTAGCAGGGTCGGCCAGGTGAAATGAAGCTCGGTTGGACGAATTGTGGGCGGACCCAAGAAACAAGTCGGAAAAATACTGAATTACACTGTAGGTTTTACAGTAACTTACTGCTGGTTGATATTTTTTGAAAAATGCAACAAAATTTACAGTACTTAACTGCATTCAAGAAGAACATGATAGGTTGATTGGCAACACTAAATTGGCCCTAGTGTGTGAATGTGAGTGTGAATGTTGTCTGTCTATCTGTGTTGGCCCTGCGATGAGGTGGCGACTTGTCCAGGGTGTACCCCGCCTTCCGCCCGATTGTAGCTGAGATAGGCTCCAGCGCCCCCCGCGACCCCGAAGGGAATAAGCGGTAGAAAATGGATGGATGGATGGAGTATATAACTGTAATTTTATTTTTTATTTTTACAGTAATTTTTTACAGTGAAGGTCATGGGTGTCAAACTCTGGCCCGTGGGCCAAATTTGGCCCAACGTGTAATTTGACTTGGCCCTTGAGGCAATATCAAATTAACACTAAAGCTGGACCGGCGATTATACATTGCGGCAGTGCCGCGGTAACACCGCATTCACCGCTACTTCTAATACTTGCCAAGACAAAAGTGACTCCAGCACTGCTCCCGAATTTTTTATTTTTTATTTTCAGCTAGTCAAACGAGTGCCGGCCCAGTTTCACGTCAGCGCAGCTTCTGCACCCACACACAATTGAATGCAACGCATACTTCATCAACAGCGATACAGGTTACACTGACGGTAGCCAAATAAAAAACTTTAACACTTTTAGAAATATACGCCACACTGTGAATCCACACCAAACAAGAATGACAAACACATTTCGGGAGAACATCCGCACCGTAACACAACATAAACACAACACAACAAATACCCAGAACCCTTTGTAGCACTAAATCTTCCGGGACGCTACAAGGTGTGTGTGTGTGTGGGGGGGAGGTTTGGTGGTAGCGGGGGTGTATTTTGTAGCGTCCCGAAAGAGTTAGTGCTGCAAAAGATTCTGGGTATTTGTTCTTTTGTGTTTATGTTGTGTTACGGTACGGATGTTCTCCCGAAAAGTGTTTTTAATTTTTTTTTGGTGTGGGTTCACAGTGTGGCGTATATTTCTAACAGTGTTAAAGTTTTTTATACTGGCACCTTCAGTTTTACCTGTATCGCTGTTGATGAAGTATGCGTTGCATTCATTTGTGTATGCGTGCTGAAGCTGCACATATCTTGTGACTGGGTCTGAATGATGTTAGAATTGGGTGTACGAGATATGACTGTTGAACACCTTATTCGATAATGAAAGTTGCCTCAGCTCAAAGCCTGAGCCCCGACATTAAAGAACTAGCATCTAAAAAAAGATGCCAGGTATCTGGCTTGGGCACATCAAATTAGATCAGTGTGTTGCAAACTGAGCAGTTTAAAGTCCTGAATGGTTGTTTTATTCATTGTTATTTTATTTTCAAATTTATGAGCCTGTGGAAAAAGTTAATGTTGATATTTACCTCAGAAGGCTGCAAATAGAAAAGAGGCATTCAATTTTTATTTAAATTGTATTTGATATGCAATTGATATTTTTTAATTATTATTATTATTATTTGAAACTCCATTTTGCATGTCACTATAAAGTTATATAAGCCTTGCTTGTTCAATATTCAATGCAAAACTTGTTTGGGTCCCTATTAAAAGGTTAATTTGTTCAACCTTGGCCCGCGGCTTTGTTCAGTTTTAAACTTTGGCCCACTCTGTATTTGAGTTTGACACCCCTGGTGAAGGTGAAGCTCTGTCGTCCTGGAGGCCACGGGGAAGACCCAGGACACACTGGGAACACTATGTCTCCCGGCTGGCCTGGGAACGCCTCGGGATCCCCTGAGAAAAGGTCCTAGGTGAGGGATCAGACAAAGAGCAGCTCAAAGACCTTTATGAAAAGTACAAATCGAGGACCTAGATTTTTTCTCGCCCAGGCGCGGGTCACCGTGGCTCCCCTGTGGAGCCAGGCGCAGAGGTGGGGCACGATGGCGAGCGACTGGTGGCCGGGCCTGTCTCCATGGGGCCCTGCCGGGCTCAGCTCGAAGAGGCAACGTGGGTCAACCCTCCAATGGGCTCACCACTCATGGGCCCATTGAGGTCATAGAGGTCAGATGCAGTGTGAACTGGGCTAGAGCCGAAGGCAGGGCACTTGGCGGTCCGATTATCGGCTACATAAGCTCGCTCTTGGGACGTGGAACGTCACCTCGCTGGGAGGGAAAGAGCCTGAGCTGGTGCGCGAGGTGAAGAAGTTCCGGCTAGATATAGTTGGACTCACTTCGACGCACAGCAAGGGCTCTGGAACCTGTTCTCTCAAGAGGGGCTGGACTCTCTTCCACTCTGGCGTTGCAAGCAATGAGAGGCTGGGGTGGCAATTGTTGTTGCTCAAAGCCTGCACGTTGGACTTTAACCCAGTAGACGAGATGGTAGCTTCCCTCCGCTTTCGGGTTGGGTGACGGGTCCTGACTGTTGTTTGTGTTTACGCACCAAACAGCAGCTCAGAGTACCCACTCTTTTTGGATTCCCTTGAGGGAGTACTGGAGAGTGCTCCCTCGGGTGATTCCCTTGTTCTGTTGGGGGACTTCAATGCTCATGTTGGCAAGGACAGTGAAACCTGGAGAGTCGTGATTGGGAAAAATGGCCACCCGGATCTGAACCCAAGTGGTGCTTTGTTATTGGACTTTTGTGCTCGTCACGGATTGTCCATAACAAACACAATGTTCAAACATAAGGAAGAACTTTGAACATGTCACGAGGGAGGTGCTGGACATTGAGTCTGAGTGGACCATGTTCCGTGCCTCTCTTGTCGAGCCTGCTGATTGGAGCTGTGGCCGCAAGGTGTTTGGTGCCTGTCGTGGCGGTAATCCTAGAACTCGCTGGTGGCCACCAGCAGTGAGGGATGCCGTCAAGCTGAAGAAAGAGCCTATCGGGTCCTTTTGGCTCATGGGACTCCAGAGGCAGCGGGCATACCGACAGGCCAAGCAGTGCCTGGGGAATCTGTGGTGGACTCTCCTATTTCTGGGGCTTAGGTTGCCTAGGTAGTTAAAAAGCTCCTCTGTGGCAAGGCCCCGGTGGTGGATGAGTTCCTTAAGGCTCTGGATACTGTGGGGCTGTCTTGGTTGACAAGACTCTGCAACATCGCGTGAACATTGGGGGCGGTACCTCTGGATTGGCAGACCGGGGTGGTGGTTCCTCTCTTTAAGAAGGGGAACCGGAGGGTGTGTTCCAACTATCGTGAAACACACTCCTCAGCCTTCCCGGTAAGGTCTATTCATGTCTACTGGAGAGGAGGAAACTCGGATCCAGGACGAACAGCGTGGTTTTCGTCCTGGTCGTGGAACGGTAGACCAGGTCTATACTCTCGGCAGGGTCCTTGACTGTGAAGCGACTGGGATGAGAATCAGCACCTCCAAGTCCAAGTCCATGGTTCTCGCGCAGGAAAGGGTCGAGTGCCATCTCCAGGTTGGGGAGGAGATCTTGCCCCAAGTGGAGGAGTTCAAGTACCTAGGAGTCTTGTTCACGAGTGAGGATAGAGTGGATCGAGAGATCCACAGGCGGATTGGTGCGGCGTCTTCAGTATTGAGGACGCTATATCGATCCGTTGTGGTGAAGAAGGAGCTGAGCCAGAAGGAAAAGCTCTCAATTTACCGTCGATCTACGTTCCCAGCTTTGGGTTATGACCGAAAGGACAAGCGGCCGGAATGCGTTTCCTCTGCCGGGTGGTGGGTCTCTCCCTTAGAGACAGGGTGAGAAGCTCTGTCATCCGGGAGGAACTCAAAGTATAGCCGCTGCTCCTCCACATTGAGAGGAGCCATGAGGTGGTTCGGGCATCTGCTCAGGATGCCACCCGAACGCCTCTAGGGAGGTGTGGCAGGAGGCCACGGGGAAGACCTAGGACACATTGGAAAGACTATGTCCCCGGCTGGCCTGGGAACGCCTCGGAATACCCCGAGAAGAGCTGGACGAAGTGGCTGGGGAGAGGGAAGTCTGGTATTTTCTGCTCAGGCTGCTGCCCCCGCAACCCGACCTCGGATAAGCGGAAGAAAATGGATGGATTTAGAATGACAGTTATACTGTCAGATTGAGTACAAAAACTAACTAAACCTTACACGATATAATGTTTCTAGTAAAACTCACAAAGATACATATCACCAGGCATTATTAGCCATTTTGCATGTGTGGTTTAGGAGTTATGTTTAAATAAATAACTGTCAGATTGAGTGTGACTGTAAACCGTCATAGTGAGTAAAACCCTTATTTTGTATTTGCAAACCTTACAAAAACAAATAAATCTAGTTAAACTCACACAGATACAATATTACAGACATTTTTAGACATAATGCATGTTTGGTTTTAGATTAATGTTTATATAACTTTCATATTTAGTATGACAGCTGTACTGTCATATTGAATAAAAAAACAACTAACTTGTGTCTTTGCAAACCTTACAAAATACCATTTTTCTAGTAAAACTAACTAGATACATGCTCCAGGCATTATTAGCCATTTTGCATGTGTTGTTTGAGTTATGTTTAAATAACTGTCATATTGAGTGTGACAGTATACTGTCATAAAACCCAATTTTTGTATTTGCAACCCTGATTCTAGTAAAACTCACATATATACAATATTACAGGCAGTTTTGGACATAATGCATGTTTGGTTTTGGAGTTATGTTTATATAACTTTCATATATAGTATGACAGCTAAACTGTTATATTGAGTAAAATAACTAACTTGTGTTTGTCATAAAACCCAATTTTTGTATTAGCAAACCATACAACTGATTCAAATAAAACTCACATGGATTCAATATTACAGGCATTTTCAGACATTTTGCATGTTTGGTTTAGGAATTATGTTGTAATACATTTGTATTGCTTTTTTCACATTATCTCAGGATTTTTAGAACATTACTGTCATATTGAGTAAAAAAATATTTTTTGTGTTTGCAAGCCTTAAAAAAAGCATATGTTTCCAGTAAAACTCCCAAAGATGCATTATTTCAGGCATTATTAGCCATTTTTCAGGTGTGGTTTAGGAGTTATGTTTAAATAACTGTCATATTGAGTGTGGCGTTATACTGTCATATTGAGTTAAAAAAAACTAACTTGTGTCTTTGCAAACCTTACAAAAGAAAATGTTCCTAGCAACACTCACAAAGATAATTTTTTTCACGCTATTAGACATGTTTCATGTGTATTTAGGAGTTATAATTAAATAACTTTCATATTGAGTGTTAAAGTTATAATGTCATTATGTGTAAAACCTAATTTTTGTATTTGCAAACCTTACAAAAACAATTGATTCTAGTAAAACTTACATAGATTCAATATTACAGGCATTTTTAGACAATTTACATGTTTGGTTTAAAAGTTGTGTTTGAATACATTTGTATTGCTTTTCTCGCATTATCTCAGGATTCTAAGATCATTACTTTCATATTGAGTAAAACACTACTTTTTGTTTTTGCAAACCTTACAAACTCACATGAATACATTATTATAAGCAATTTTAGACATGACACACGTTTGGTTTTGGAGTTATGTTTATATAACTTTTATATTTAGTATGACTGTTATACTGTCATATTGGTAATAAAAAAAAACTAGCTTGTGTCTTTGCAAACTTTACAAAAGATCATTTTTCTAGTAAAACTAACAAAGATACATGGCTCCAGGCATTATTACCCATTTTGCATGGGTTGTTTAGGAATTATGTTTAAATACATTTTTATTGCTTTTTTCGCATTATCTCAGGATTCTTAGATCATTACTTTCATATTGAGTAAAAAACTACTTTTTGTTTTAGCAAACCTTACAAACTCACATAAATACATTATTACAGGCATTTTTAGACATAACACATGTTTGGTTTTGGAGTTATGTTTATATAACTTTTATATTTAATATGACTGTTATACTGTCATATTGAATTAAAAAAAACTAGCTTGTGTCTTTGCAAACTTTACAAAAGTTCATTTTTCTAGTAAAACTAACAAAGATACATGTCTCCAGGCATTATTAGCCATTTTGCATGGGTTGTTTAGGAATTATGTTTAAATACATTTTTATTGCTTTTTTCGCATTATCTCAGGATTCTAAAATCCTTACTTTCATATTGAGGAAAAAACTACTTTTGTTTTTGCAAACCTTACAAACTCACATGAATACATTATTATAGGCTTTTTTAGACATGACACACGTTTGGTTCTGGAGTTATGTTTAAATAATTTTCATATTTAGTATGACTGTTATACTGTCTTATTGAATAAAAACAACTAGCTTGTGTCTTTGCAAACTTTACAAAAGATACATTTTCTAGTAAAACTAACAAAGATACATGTCTCTAGGCATTATTACCCATTTTGCCTGGGTTGTTTAGAAGTTATGTTTAAATAAATTTTTATTGCTTTTTTCGCATTATCTCAGGATTCTAAGATCATTACTTTCATATTGAGTAAAAAACTACTTTTTGTTTTTGCAAACCTTACAAACTCACATTAATACATTATTACAGGCATTTTTAGACATGACACATGTTTGGTTTTGGAGTTATGTTTATATAACTTTCATATTTAATATGACTGTTATACTGTCATATTGAATTAAAAAAAACTGGCTTGTGTCTTTGCAAACTTTACAAAAGATCATTTTTCCAGTAAAACTAACAAAGATACATGTTTCCAGCCATTATCAGCCATTTTGCATATGTTGTTTAGGAGTAATGTTTAAATACATTTTTATTGCTTTTTTCGCATTATCTCAGGATTTTAAGAACATTACAGTCATATTGAGTAAAACAACTACTTTTTGTGTTCGCAAGATTTAAAAAAGCATGTGTTTCGAGTAAAACGGCCAAGGATGCATTATTTCAGGCATTATTAGCCATTTTTCATGTGTGGTTTGAGTTATGGTTAAATAACTGTCATATACTGTCAGTTATGACATAGTAAGTAAAACCTAATTTATGTATTTGCAAACCTTACAAAATCATTTAAATCTAGTAAAACTCACATGGATTCAATATTACAGACATTTTTAGACATTTTGAATGTTTGGTTTAGGAATTATGTTGGAATCATTTTTATTAATTTGTTCGTATTTTCTCAGAATTTTAGAACATTACTGTCATATTGAGTAAAGAAATAATGTTTGTGTTTGCAAGCCTTAAAAAAGCATATGTTTCGAGTAAAACTTACAAGAATGCATTATTTCAGGCATTGTTAATCATTTTTCATGTGTAGTTTAAGAGTTATGTTTAAATAACTGTCATATTGAGTGTGGCAGTTATACTGTCATATTGAGTAAAAAAAACTAACCTGTCTTTGCTAACCTTACAAAAGAAAATGTTTCTAGTAACACTCACAAAGATACATTTTTTCACGCATTATTAGACATGTTTCATGTGTGGTTAGGAGTTATAAATAAATAATTGTCATATTGAGTGTTACAGTTTTAACGTCATTATGTGTAAAACCTAATTTTTGTATTTGCAGACCTTACAAAAACAATTGATTCTAGTAAAACTTATATAGATTCAATATTACAGGCATTTTTAGACATTTTACATGTTTGGTTTAAAATTTGTGTTTGAATACATTTGTATTGCTTTTTTCGCATTATCTCAGGATTCTAAGAACATTACTTTCATATTGAGTAAAAAACTACTTTTTGTTTTTGCAAACCTTACAAACTCATATAAATACATTATTACAGGTATTTTTAGACATGACACATGTTTGGTTTTGGAGTTATGTTTATATAACTTTCATATTTAGTATGACTGTTATACTGTCATATTGAATAAAAAAAACTAGCTTGTGTCTTTGATATCTTTACAAAAGATCATTTTTTTAAACTAACAACGTTACATGTCTCCCTAGGCATTATTAGCCATTTTGCATGTGTTGTTTAGGAGTTAGGTTTAAATACATTTTTTTTGCTTTTTTCCCCATTATCTCAGGGTTCTAAGAACATTACAGTCAAGTAAAAAACTACTTTTTGTGTTTGCAAAATGTAAAACTCAGTAAAACTCCCAATGATTCATTATTTCAGGCATTATTAGCCATTTTTTTGTGTGGTTTATGAGTTATGTTTAAATAACAGTCATATTGAGTGTGATTTTGTCATTGTGAGTAAAACCTAATTTTTGTATTTGCAAACCTTACAAAAACAACCGATTCTAGGAAAACTCACATTGATACAATATTACAGGCATGTTTAGACATATTGCATGTTTGGTTTTGGAGTTATATTTATATAACCTGCTTTCTGAGCCGCCACCTTTGTGGTTTGCGTGTCCCACTGATCCAGGAACTATGTTGTCCGGGGGCTTCTATGGTCTCCCAAGACAAACAGGTCCTAGGTGAGGGATCAGACAAAGAGCAGCTCAAAGACCTTTATTAAAAGTACAATTGAGGACCTAGATTTTTTCTCGCCCGGACGCAGGTCACCGTGTGGAGCCAGGCCCAGAGGTGTGGCACGATGGCGATTGACGGGCCTGTCCCCATGGGGCCCAGCCGTGCTCAGCTCGAAGAGGCAACGTGGATCCCCCCTCCAGGGCTCACCACTCATGGACTGGGTCATAGAGGGTGCAGTGTGAGCTGGGCGGCAGCCGAAGGCAGGGCACTTGGTGGTCCGATTATCGGCTACATAAGCTCGCTCTTGGGACATGGAACGTCACCTCGCTGGGAGGGAAGGAGCCTGAGCTGCTGCTTGAGGTGGAGACGTTCCCGGCTAGATATAGTTGGACTCACAGCAAGGGCTCTGGAACCTGTTCTCTCAGAGGGGCTGGACTGAGCTGAACTTTCATTACTTGCAACGCCAGAGTGGAAGAGATTCCACACTGGCGTTGCAACTAATGAGAGGCTGGGGTGGCAATTCTTGTTGCCCCCCGGCTCAAAGCCTGCACGTTGGACTTTAAACCCAATAGACGAGATGGTAGCTTCCTTCAGCCTTCGGGTTGGGTGACGGGTCCTGACTGTTGTTTGTGTTTACACACCAAACAGCAGCTCAGAGTACCAACTCTTTTTGGATTCCCTTGAGGGAGTACTGGAGAGTGCTCCCTCGGGTGATTCCCTTGTTCTGCTGGTGGACTTCAACGCTATGTTGGCAACGACAGTGAAACCTGGAGAGTCGTGATTGGGAAAAATGGCCACCCGGATCTGAACCCAAGTGGTGCTTTGTTATTGGACTTTTGTGCTTGTCACGGATTGTCCATAACAAACACAATGTTCAAACATAAGGGTGTCCATATGTGCACTTGGCACAAGGACAACCTCGGCCGCATGATTGACTTTGTAGTTGTGTCATGGGATTTGCGGCCTCATGTTTTGGACACTCGGTGAAGAGAGGGGCAGAGTTTTCTACCAACCACCACCTGGTGGTGACCTGGCAGGCCCAAACGCATTGTAAGGGTCTGCTGGGAACACCTAGCAGAGTCTCCTGAAGAACTTTGAACATGTCCGGAAGAACTTTGAACATGTCACGAGGGAGGTGCTGGACATTGAGTCTGAGTGGACCATGTTCCATTCCTCTCTTGTTGAGCCAGCTGATTGAAGCTGTGGCCGCAAGGTGTTTGGTGCCTGTCGTGGCGGTAATCCACCAGCAGTGAGGGATGCTGTCAAGCTGAAGAAAGAGCCACTGGGTCCTTTTGGCTCATGGGACTCCAGAGGCAGTGGGCATACCGACAGGCCAAGCGAGACCTCCTCAGTCCCACCAACACGTCTTCCTATGAGGAAACAGTGCCTGGGAAGTCTGTGGTGGGCTCTCCTATTTCTGGGGCTGAGGTTGCCAAGGTAGTTAAAAAGCTCCTCGGTGGCAAGGCCCCGGGGGTGGATGAGCTCCGTCCGGAGTTCCTTAAGGCTCTGGATGCTGTGGGGCAGTCTTGGTTGACAAGACTCTGCAACATTGCATCTACATCGGGGGCGGTACCTCTGGATTGGCAGACCGGGGTGGTGGTTCCTCTCTTTAAGAAGGGGAACCGGAGGGTGTGTTCCAACTATCGTAGATCACACTCCTCAGCCTTCCCGGTAAGGTCTATTCATGTGTAATGGAGAGGAGGAACCTCGGATCCAGGACGAACAGTGTGGTTTTCGTCCTGGTCGTGGAACGGTAGACCAGCTCTATACTCTCGGCAGGGTCCTTGAGTGTGCATGGGAGTTTGCCCAACCAGTCTACATAAGTTTTGTGGACTTGGAGAAGACATTCGACCTTGGCCCCCGGTAAATCCTGTGGGGAGTGCTCAGAGAGTATGCAGTATCGGCATGTCTGATTGTGGCGGGTGTCTCCCTGTATGATCAGTGTCAGAGCTTGGTCCGCATTGCCGGCAGTATGTCGGACCCCTTTCCAGTGAGGGTTGGACTCCGCCAAGGCTGCCCTTTGTCACCGATTCTGTTCATAACTTTAATGGACAGAATATCTAGGCGCAGTCATGGCTTTGAGGATCCCCTCAACGCCATGACTGCGCCTGGTTTGGTGGCTGCAGGATTAGGTCTCTGCTTTTTGCAGATGATGTGGTCCTGATGGCTTCAACTGGCCAAGATCTTCAGCTTTCATTGGATCGGTTCGCAGTGAAGCGACTGGGATGAGAATCAGCACCTCCAAGTCCGAGTCCATGGTTCTCGCCCGGGAAAGGGTGGAGTGCCATCTCGAGGTTGGGAAAGAGATCTTGCCCCAAGTGAAGGAGTTCAAGTACCTAGGAGTCTTGTTCACGAGTGAGGATAGAGTGGATTGTGAGATCTACAGGCGGATCGGTGCGGCGTCTTCAGTAATGAGGACGCTATATCGATCCGTTGTGGTGAAGAAGGAGCTGAGCCAGAAGGAAAAGCTTTCAATTTACCGGTCGATCAACGTTCCCATCCTCACCTATGGTCATGAGCTTTGGGTTATGACCGAAAGGACAAGGTCACGGGTACAAGCGGCCGAAATGAGTTTCCTCCGCCGGGTGGTGGGTCTCTCCCTTAGAGATAGGGTGAGAAGCTCTGTCATCTGGGAGGAACTCAGTGTAAAGCCGCTGCTCCTCCACATTGAGAGGAGCCAGATGAGGTGGTTCGGGCATCTGCTCAGGATGCCACCCGAACGCCTCCCTAGGTCCGAACGGCAGGAGGCCATGGGGAAGACCTAGGATACATTGGAAAGACTATGGCCTGGGAACGCCTCGGGATCCCCCGAGAAGAGCTGGAAGAAGTGGCTGGGGAGAGGGAAGTCTGGGCTCTCTGCTTAGGCTGCTGCCCCCGCAACCCGACCTCGGATAAGCGGAAGAAAATGGATGGGTTTAGTATGACAGTTATACTGTCATATTGAGTGTGACAGTATACTGTCATAAAACCCAATTTTTGTATTTGCAAACCTGATTCTAGTAAAACTCACATCTATACAATATTACAGGCAATTTTGGACATAATGCACGTTTGGTTTTGGAGTTATGTTTATATAACTTTAATATATAGTATGACATCTATACTGTTATAATGAGTAAAAAAACTAACTTGTGTCCGTCATAAAACTCAATTTTTGTATTTGCAAACCTTACAAAAACAAATGATTCTAGTAAAACTCACATGGATTCAATATTACAGGCATTTTTAGACATTTTGCATGTTTGGTTTAGGAATTATGTTGGAATACATTTGTATTGCTTTTTTTCACATTATCTCAGCATTTTAAGAACTTACTGTCATATTGAGTAAAAACAACTTTTTGTGTTTGCAAGCCTTAAAAAAACAACCGATTCTAGTAAAACTCACATTGATACAATATTACAGGCATGTTTAGACATCTTGCATGTTTGGTTTTGGAGTTATGTTTATATAACCTGCTTTCTGAGCCGCCACCTTTGTGGTTTGCGTGTCCCACTGATCCTAGGAGCTATGTTGTCCGGGGGCTTCTATGCCCCCTGATAGGGGGCCCCCAAGACAAACAGGTCCTAGGTGAGGAATCAGACAAAGAGCAGCTCAAAGACCTTTATGAAAAGTACAAATCGAGGACCTAGATATTTTCTCGCCCGGACGCGGGTCACCGTGGCTCCCCTGTGGAGCCAGGCCCAGAGGTGGGGCACGATGGCGAGCGACTGGTGCCCATGGGGCCCAGCTCGAAGAGGCAACGTGGGTCCCCCCTGCAATAGGCTCACCACTCATGGGCTGGGTCATAGAGGTCGGGGGCAGTGTTAGCTGGGCGGAAGCCGAAGGCAGGGCACTTGGCGGTCCGATTATCGGCTACATAAGCTCGCTCTTGGGACGTGGAACGTCACCTCGCGAGGTGGAGAAGTTCCCGGCTAGATAAAGCTGGACTCACTTCGACGCACAGCAAGGGCTCTGGAACCTGTTCTCTCAAGAGGGGTTGGACTCTCTTCCACTCTGGCGTTGCAAGTAATGAGAGGCTGGGTTGGCAATTCTTGTTGCCCCCCGGCTCAAAGCCTGCACGTTGGACTTAACCCAGAAGACGAGATGGTAGCTTCCCTCCGCTTTCGGGTTGGGTGACGGGTCCTGACTGTTGTTGGTGTTTACGCACCAAACAGCAGCTCAGAGTACCCACTCTTTTTGGATTCCCTTGAGAGTGCTCCCTCGGGTGATTCCCTTGTTCTGCTGGGGGTCTTCAACGCTCATGTTGGCAACGACTTTGAAACCTGGAGAGTCGTGATTGGGAAAAATGGCCACCCGGATCTGAACCCAAGTGGTGCTTTGTTATTGGACTTTTGTGCTCGTCACGGATTGTCCATAACAAACACAATGTTCAAACATAAGGGTGTCCATATGTGCACTTGGCACCAGGACACCCTCGGCCGCAGTTCCATGATTGACTTTGTAGTTGTGTCATAGGATTTGCGGCCTCGTATTTTGGACACTCGGGTGAAGAGAGGGGCGAGCTTTCTACCGATCACCACCTGGTGAGCTGGCTCCGATGGTGGGGTAGGATCCCGGACAGCCTGGCAGGCCCAAAAGCATTGTGAGAGTCTTTTGGGAATGCATAGCAGAGTCTCCTGTCAGAGAGAGTTTCTTTTTCCATCTCCGGAGGAACTTTGAACATGTCACAAAGGAGGTGCTGGACATTGAGTCTGAATGGATCATGTTCCGTGCCTCTCTTGTCAAGCCAGCTGATTGGAGCTGTGGCCGCAAGGTGTTTGGTGCCTGTCGTGGCGGTAATCCTAGAACCCGCTGGTGGCCACCAGCAGTGCGGGATGCCGTCAAGCTGAAGAAAGAGCTTATCTGGTCCTTTTGGCTCATGGGACTCCAGAGGCAGCGGGCATACCGACAGGCCAAGCAGTGCCTGGGGAATCTGTGGTGGGCTCTCCTATTTCTGGGGCTGAGGTTGCCTAGGTAGTTAAAAAGCTCCTCGGTGGCAAGGCTCCGTCCGGAGTTCCTTAAGGCTCTGGATGCTGTGGGGCTGTTTTAGTTGACAAGACTCTGCAACATCGCGTGGACATCAGGGGCGGTACCTCTGGATTGGCAGACCGGGGTGGTGGTTCCTCTCTTTAAGAAGGGGAACCGGAGGGTGTGTTCCAACTATCGTAGATCACACTCCTCAGCCTTCCCGGTAAGGTCTATTCATGTGTACTGGAGAGGAGGAACCTCGGATCCAGGACGAACAGTGTGGTTTTCGTCCTGGTCGTGGAACGGTAGACCAGATCTATACTCTCGGCAGGGTCCTTGAGTGTGCATGGGAGTTTGTCAAACCAGTCTACATGTGCGTTGTGGACTTGGAGAAGACATTCGACCGTGGCCACCCCGGGAAGTCCTGTGGGGAGTGCTCAGAGAGTATGGGGTATCGGCATGTCTGATTGTGGCGGGTCGCTCCCTGTATGATCAGTGTCAGAGCTTGGTCCGCATTGCCAGCAGTAAGTTGGACCCCTTTCCAGTGAGGGTTGGACCGGAGTCCAACCCTCGTGTTGGCTGCCCTTTGTCACCAAATGTGTTCATACATTTTATGGACAGAATTTCTAGGCGCAGTCATGGCGTTGAGGGGATCCGGTTTGGTGGCTGCAGGATTAGGTCTCTCCTTTTTGCAGATGATGTGGTCCTTATGGCTTTAACTGGCCAGGATCTTCACCTCTCATTGGATTGGTTCGCAGCCGAGTGTGAAGCGACTGGGATGAGAATCAGCACCTCCAAGTCCGAGGTTCTCGCCCGGGAAAGGGTGGAGTGCCATTTCGAGGTTGGGCAGGAGATCTTGCCCCAAGTGGATGAGTTCAAGTACCTGGAGTCTTGTTCATGAGTGAGGGAAGAGTGGATCGTGAGATGCACAGGCTGGCGGCCGAAATGAGTTTTCTCCGCTGGGTGGCGGGTCTCTCCCTTACTGTAAGAATTTTCACCGTTTAATTACAGTAACCTACTGGCAGCTAATGGTTCCAGTATAAAACTGTTTTTCTACAGCACACATACTGTGATTTATCACTACAGTTTATTACTTTAAAAAGTATCACAGTACTGTGCTGTATCAAATATACGCTTCACAGCATAATACTGTCATCTGTTTAGCGGCATTACACTGTTATTTTAGTGTATCTACTGTAATATCCATTAACAGTTAATTACAGTAAAATAATTGTAAGCACTATAGACTGAGCTTTACAGTATAATGCCACTAGAAGTTAATGAGTTGAACTTTTAATTTTTCAAAATCAAAACCCCTGCAATCTGCTGGCATAAAAATGACTGGAGAAATGGCCTTGCAAGATTATGTTTTTATTAACCAATTATTTTAAAGTGCATCAAATACATTCAATGTACATTTAGTGCATTCTTCTTATTTTCAGTAAAGCATTTTAACATTTATAACATGTCCACTTAATTTCTAACTGGAGACAAAACACTGAACACGAGTCCAGTGTTTAGTTGTCGGCTACATAAAGCCCCACTCAAAGTCTGTGAGATGTTTTATAAGGGTGGCTACGTGAGGATTTACAGTTGCTGCCTTTTTCTGGACCAGCTTCCCGGTCTTCGTGGACACCACCTTTCCCTGGCTAGCCTTTGTTCCCCTCTCAGGGTGAACGCCAATGAATCGCCTAAAAAAGAGAGAAAGCATATTAGATATTCTGTTGTGATTGAAGATTACTTGCAGTCGATACAGAACCCCCCTCACATTGTTATTTAGGAATATGCACTGCACAAATATTAATATCAATTTTAGGATATATTTGAGCCTATACCATAACCACAGCTGTAGATGAGTGAATGCTCTAAAACCCATTAAGACAAATTCAGAGAGGAAGACAATGCTAAAGCCTCCCCAATCCCTCTCTCTATTTATGTTTTCTCTCCATCTACGGGACCGTGTATTTACGCTGATGTTTCCTGCTTTCACCCATTTAACATATCGTTACCTGCTCATTACCTATCTTCTCTGCATCCTGGGGTCACACTGGTGCTTCTTGCCTTTACCCATTCAACATATCTTTACCTGCACATTACCTACCTTCTCTGCATAGTGTGGTCACACTGGTGCTTTCTACCTTTACCCATTCAAAATATCTTTACCTGCACATTACCTACCTTCTCTGTATCCTGGAGTCAAGCTGGTGTTTCCTGCCTTTACTCATTCAACATATCTTTACCTGCACATTACCTACCTTCTCTGTATCCTGGCGTCTAGCTGGTGTTTCCTGCCTTCACCCATTCAACATATCTTTACCTGCACATTACCTACCTTCCCTGCATCCTTGGGTCACACTGGTGCTTCTTTCTTTCACCATACAACATATCTTCACCTGCACATACCTACCTTGTCTGTATGGCCTCGACCACACCTGCGCTTCCTTCTTTCACCCATTCAACATACCTTCACCCGCACATTACCTACCTTCCCTGCATAGTGGGGTCACACTGGTGCTTCCTGCCTTTACCCATTCAACATATCTTCACCCGCACATTACCTACTTGCTCTGCATTCTCGGGTCAAGCTGGTGCTTCCTGCCATCATCCAGTCAACATATCTTTACCTGCAAATTACCTACTTTTTCTGCATCCTGGGGTCAAACAGGTGCTTCCTTCTTTGACCCAGTCAACATATCTTTACCTGCACATTACCTACCTTCTCTGTATCCTAGAGTCAAACTGGTGCGTCGGTCCCTAATAAGAAGGTCCACAAAGGAACAGAAGAGTCATTGATTTAAGGCACCAAATTGGGGAAATGACAAGTCAAATTCCTGAACAGAGGTGAGAAATATAAAATAAAATATCCTAACAGTATTTTAACAGTATCAAGAGGATTTACCTTTGAACAAATTCCAATGTCCGAGGACCTTCCTCTTGGTATTCCAAGTTGAACACATAGTAGGTGGCAAGAAGGGCAGCAAGCCCTGAGATTAAGCTAGGTTGGACGCCTTTGCAGATGACATCACCTTCCATGCTGATCATCCAACGTTTTATTGTGACTTTGTCACCAGCAACTGGTACAGTCAAGAAATGCAGTTTATGTTCCTAAACAGTATCCAATATGGGTAGCATTTTAAAAGTATTTGGAATGGCCACCTCACTCGCTCTCTCTTTACTCTGTTTACATCTAGTCTCCTAAGGCAGTGGTTCTCAAATGGGGGTACGCGTACTCCTGGGGGTACTTGAAGGTATGCCAAGGGGTACGTGAGATTTTTTTTTAATATTCTAAAAATAGCAACAATTCAAAAATCCTTCATAGATATATTTATTGAATAATACTTCGACAAAATATGAATGTAAGTTCATAAACTGAACAACTAACCAAGTAGGCTATTCCATTCATTACCATAAAGCCAGAGTTTCCCCCATACCATGATGGTTTGACCCTACCTGGCGGTGCCACACGGCACCAACTGTCAATCAACTATCCATGTAGAAAACAATGGAGGCTTGGTTAAAGCGTAGTGGACATGTTCCATAAATATTGATGTTAAAGATTTCTTTTTTTTTGAAGAAATGTTGAGAATGAAGTTCATGAATCCAGATGGATCTCTATTGCAATCCCCAAAGAGGGCACTTTAAGTTGATTACTTCTATGTGTAAAAATCTTTATTTATAATTGAATCACTTGTTTATTTTTCAACAAGTTTTTAGTTATTTTTATATCTTTTTTTCCAAATAGTTCAAGAAAGACCACAACAAATGAGCAATATTTTGCACTGTTATACAATTTAATAAATCAGAAACTGATGACATAGTGCTGTATTTTACTTCTTTATCTCTTTTTTTCAACCAAAAATGCTTTGCTCTGATTAGGGGGTACTTGAATTTAAAAAATGTTCACAGGGGTACATCACTGAAAAAAGGTTGAGAACCACTGTCCTAAGGCAGTGGTTCTCAACCTTTTTTCAGTGCTGTGAACATTTTTTTAATGCAAGTAGACCTCCATGTCTTCATAACAGGAATATCCTGAATTCTCAAGTTGCATATCACAATAGTCATCATCAGTGTTAATAACACAAGAGCTGCTTGGATTTGCTGTTGAGCAAGTCAAACTTCGTTCAGTGTAGCCGTAGTGCTTCCTTGACACGTGCGATGTGAAAGTAGACTTAACTGTAAATCTTTTTTCACATTGACTGAAGGGGCACGTAACTGTCCTACCTTCGGTAATATGACTTTTCAAATGCAGGAGAAGGGCCTGTATATCATCGCACTTCGCGCTACATGAGACAATATTACAAGGTAAACTTTCTGCGCTATACATATCAGTCCTACTCTTGCCATATTTATGACGACGGCTGTGAGTTTTGAAGGCTGAGAAGTTGGAAAAAACTCTTGTGCATTTAGGGAAAGCACACTTAAACGATGCATTAGGCATACAACTATGACTTCGCATGTGTCTAACATACGCAAATACATTGCTGCAAGTCGTAGCACATATGTTGCAAGTTATCATCTTTTATGATGACTATGACAAAAAAGAAGAAAACTTAGCTAGCTAGCATGCGGCGGTTCATGCGCGTGGTCAACGATAGTGTCTGTGATGCTGACTGTGACGCTATGTCATTTCGGACTTTATAAATATATATATAAAGTAATTCAAACAGAAAATGACACATCAAGGTACAAGTGACTCTTACCTTGTTATCAAAAACACACGATGCAGTAGGATGGATTTAGCAGGGTCGGCCAGGTGAAATGAAGCTCGGTTGGACGAATTGTGGGCGGACCCAAGAAACAAGTCTGAAAAATACTGAATTACACTGTAGGTTTTACAGTAACTTACTGCTGGTCGATATTTTTTGAAAAATGCAACAAAATCTACAGTACTTAACTGCATTTAAGAAGAACATGATAGGTTGATTGGCAACACTAAATTGGCCCTAGTGTGTGAATGTGAGTGTGAATGTGAGTGTGAATGTTGTCTGTCTATCTGTGTTGGGCCTGCAATGAGGTGGCGACTTGTCCAGGGTGTACCCCGCCTTCCGCCCGATTGTAGCTGAGATAGGCTCCAGCGACCCCGAAGGGAATAAGCGGTAGAAAATGGATGGATGGATGGAGTATATAACTGTAATTTTATTTTTTATTTTTACAGTAATTTTTTACAGTGAAGGTCATGGGTGTCAAACTCTGGCCCGTGGGCCAAATTTGGCCCAACGTGTAATTTGACTTGGCCCTTGAGGCAATATCAAATTAACACTGAAGCTGGACCGTCGATTATACATTGCGGCAGTGCCGCGGTAACACCGCATTCACCGCTACTTCTAATACTTGCCAACCCTCCCGGGAGTGACTCCAGCACTCCTCCCGATTTTTTTTTTTTTTTTTCAGCAAGTCAAACGAGTGCCGGCCCAGTTTCATGTCAGTGCAGCTTCTGCACCCACACACAATTGAATGCAACGCATACTTCATCAACAGCGATACAGGTTACACTGACGGTATTCAAATAAAAAACTTTAACACTTTTAGAAATATACGCCACACTGTGAATCCACACTGAAGCTGCACATATCTTGTGACTGGGTCTGAATGATGTTAGAATTGGGTGTAAGAGATATGACTGTTGAACACCTTGTTCGATAATTAAAGTTGCCTCAGCTCAAAGCCTGAGCCCCGACATTAAAGAACTAGCATCTAAAAAAAGATGCCAGGTATCTGGCTTGGGCACATCAAATTAGATCAGTGTGTTGCAAACTGAGCAGTTTAAAGTCCTGAATGGTTGTTTTATTCATTGTTATTTTATTTTCAAATTTATTAGCCTGTGGAAAAAGTTAATGTTGATATTTACCTCAGAAGGCTGCAAATAGAAAAGAGGCATTCAATTTTTATTTAAATTATATTTGATATGCAATTGATATTTTTTTAATTATTATTATTATTATTTGAAACTCCATTTTGCATGTCACTATAAAGTTATATAAGCCTTGCTTGTTTAATATTCAATGCAAAACTTGTTTGGGTCCCTATTAAAAGGTTAATTTGTTCAACCTTGGCCCGCGGCTTTGTTCAGTTTTAATCTTTGGCCCACTCTGTATTTGAGTTGACACCCCTGGTGAAGGTGAAGCTCTGTCATCCTGGAGGCCACGGGGAAGACCCAGGACACATTGGGAACACTATGTCTCCCGGCTGGCCTGGGAACGCCTCGGGATCCCCTGAGAAAAGGTCCTAGGTGAGGGATCAGACAAAGAGCAGCTCAAAGACCTTTATGAAAAGTACAAATCGAGGACCTAGATTTTTTCTCGCCCAGGCGCAGGTCACCGTGGCTCCCCTGTGGAGCCAGGCGCAGAGGTGGGGCACGATGGCGAGCGACTGGTGGCTGGGCCTGTCTCCATGGGGCCCTGCCGGGCTCAGCTCGAAGAGGCAACGTGGGTCAACCCTCCAATGGGCTCACCACTCATGGGCCCATTGAGGTAATAGAGGTCGGATGCAGTGTGAACTAGGCGGCAGCCGAAGGCAGGGCACTTGGCGGTCCGATTATCGGCTACATAAGCTCGCTCTTGGGACGTGGAACGTCACCTCGCTGGGAGGGAAAGAGCCTGAGCTGGTGCGCGAGGTGAAGAAGTTCCGGCTAGATATAGTTGGACTCACTTCGACGCACCACAAGGGCTCTGGAACCTGTTCTCTCAAGAGGGGCTGGACTCTCTTCCACTCTGGCGTTGCAAGCAATGAGAGGCTGGGGTGGCAATTGTTGTTGCTCAAAGCCTGCACGTTGGACTTTAACCCAGTAGACGAGATGGTAGCTTCCCTCCGCCTTCGGGTTGGGTGACGGGTCCTGACTGTTGTTTGTGTTTACGCACCAAACAGCAGCTCAGAGTACCCACTCTTTTTGGATTCCCTTGAGGGAGTACTGGAGAGTGCTCCCTCGGGTGATTCCCTTGTTCTGTTGGGGGACTTCAATGCTCATGTTGGCAAGGACAGTGAAACCTGGAGAGTCGTGATTGGGAAAAATGGCCACCCGGATCTGAACCCAAGTGGTGCTTTGTTATTGGACTTTTGTGCTCGTCACGGATTGTCCATAACAAACACAATGTTCAAACATAAGGAAGAACTTTGAACATGTCACGAGGGAGGTGCTGGACATTGAGTCTGAGTGGACCATGTTCCGTGCCTCTCTTGTCGAGCCTGCTGATTGGAGCTGTGGCCGCAAGGTGTTTGGTGCCTGTCGTGGCGGTAATCCTAGAACTCGCTGGTGGCCACCAGCAGTGAGGGATGCCGTCAAGCTGAAGAAAGAGCCTATCGGGTCCTTTTGGCTCATGGGACTCCAGAGGCAGCGGGCATACCGACAGGCCAAGCAGTGCCTGGGGAATCTGTGGTGGACTCTACCTATTTCTGGGGCTTAGGTTGCCTAGGTAGTTAAAAAGCTCCTCTGTGGCAAGGCCCCGGTGGTGGATGAGTTCCTTAAGGCTCTGGATACTGTGGGGCTGTCTTGGTTGACAAGACTCTGCAACATCGCGTGAACATTGGGGGCGGTACCTCTGGATTGGCAGACCGGGGTGGTGGTTCCTCTCTTTAAGAAGGGGAACCGGAGGGTGTGTTCCAACTATCGTGAAACACACTCCTCAGCCTTCCCTGTAAGGTCTATTCATGTGTACTGGAGAGGAGGAAACTCGGATCCAGGACGAACAGTGTGGTTTTCGTCCTGGTCGTGGAACGGTAGACCAGGTCTATACTCTCGGCAGGGTCCTTGAGTGTGAAGCAACTGGGATGAGAATCAGCACCTCCAAGTCCAAGTCCATGGTTCTCGCGCAGGAAAGGGTCGAGTGCCATCTCCAGGTTGGGGAGGAGATCTTTCCCCAAGTGGAGGAGTTCAAGTACCAAGGAGTCTTGTTCACGAGTGAGGATAGAGTGGATCGAGAGATCCACAGGCGGATTGGTGCGGCGTCTTCAGTATTGAGGACGCTATATCGATCCGTTGTGGTGAAGAAGGAGCTGAGCCAGAAGGAAAAGCTGTCAATTTACAGTCGATCTACGTTCCCAGCTTTGGGTTATGACCGAAAGGACAAGCGGCCGAAATGTGTTTCCTCTGCCGGGTGGTGGGTCTCTCCCTTAGAGACAGGGTGAGAAGCTCTGTCATCCGGGAGGAGCTCAAAGTAAAGCCGCTGCTCCTCCACATTGAGAGGAGCCATGAGGTGGTTCGGGCATCTGCTCAGGATGCCACCCGAACGCCTCTAGGGAGGTGTGGCAGGAGGCCACGGGGAAGACCTAGGACACATTGGAAAGACTATGTCCCCGGCTGGCCTGGGAACGCCTCGGAATACCCCGAGAAGAGCTGGACGAAGTGGCTGGGGAGAGGGAAGTCTGGGATTTTCTGCTCAGGCTGCTGCCCCCGCAACCCGACCTCGGATAAGCGGAAGAAAATGGATGGATTTAGAATGACAGTTATACTGTCAGATTGAGTACAAAAACTAACTAAACCTTACACAATATAATGTTTCTAGTAAAACTCACAAAGATACATATCTCCAGGCATTATTAGCCATTTTGCATGTGTGATTTAGGAGTTATGTTTAAATAAATAACTGTCAGATTGAGTGGGACAGTAAACCGTCATAGTGAGTAAAACCCTTATTTTGTATTTGCAAATCTTACAAAAACAAATAAATCTAGTTAAACTCACACAGATACAATATTACAGGCATTTTTAGACATAATGCATGTTTGGTTTTAGAGTAATGTTTATATAACTTTCATATCTAGTATGACAGCTGTACTGTCATATTGAATAAAAAAAACAACTAACTTGTGTCTTTGCAAACCTTACAAACTACCATTTTTCTAGTAAAACTAACTAGATACATGCTCCAGGCATTATTAGCCATTTTGCATGTGTTGTTTGAGTTATGTTTAAATAACTGTCATATTGAGTGTGACAGTATACTGTCATAAAACCCAATTTTTGTATTTGCAACCCTGATTCTAGTAAAACTCACATATATACAATATTACAGGCAGTTTTGGACATAATGCATGTTTGGTTTTGGAGTTATGTTTATATAACTTTCATATATAGTATGACAGCTAAACTGTTATATTGAGTAAAATAACTAACTTGTGTTTGTCATAAAACCCAATTTTTGTATTAGCAAACCATACAACTGATTCAAATAAAACTCACATGGATTCAATATTACAGGCATTTTCAGACATTTTGCATGTTTGGTTTAGGAATTATGTTGTAATACATTTGTATTGCTTTTTTCACATTATCTCAGGATTTTTGGAACATTACTGTCATATTGAGTAAAAAAATATTTTTTGTGTTTGCAAGCCTTAAAAAAAGCATATGTTTCCAGTAAAACTCCCAAAGATGCATTATTTCAGACATTATTAGCCATTTTTCAGGTGTGGTTTAGGAGTTATGTTTAAATAACTGTCATATTGAGTGTGGCGTTATACTGTCATAGTGAGTTAAAAAAAACTAACTTGTGTCTTTGCAAACCTTACAAAAGAAAATGTTTCTAGCAACACTCACAAAAATATTTTTTTTCACGCTATTAGACATGTTTCATGTGTATTTAGGAGTTATAATTAAATAACTTTCATATTGAGTGTTAAAGTTATAATGTCATTATGTGTAAAACCTAATTTTTGTATTTGCAAACCTTACAAAAACAATTGATTGTAGTAAAACTTACATAGATTCAATATTACAGGCATTTTTAGACAATTTACATGTTTGGTTTAAAAGTTGTGTTTGAATACATTTGTATTGCTTTTTTCTCATTATCTCAGGATTCTAAGATCATTACTTTCATATTGAGTAAAACACTACTTTTTGTTTTTGCAAACCTTACAAACTCACATAAATACATTATTACAGACATTTTTAGACATGATACATGTTTGGTTTTGGAGTTATGTTTATATAACTTTTATATTTAGTATGACTGTTATACTGTCATATTGAATTAAAAAAACTAGCTTGTGTCTTTGCAAACTTTAAAAAATTTAATTTTTCTAGTAAAACTAACAAAGATACATGTCTCCAGGCATTATTACCCATTTTGCATGGGTTGTTTAGGAATTATGTTTAAAGACATTTTTATTGCTTTTTTCGCATTATCTCAGGATTCTTAGATCATTACTTTCATATTGAGTAAAAAACTACTTTTTGTTTTTGCAAACCTTACAAACTCACATAAATACATTATTAAAGGCATTTTTAGACATGACACATGTTTGGTTTTGGAGTTATGTTTATATAACTTTTATTATTAGTATGACTGTTATACTGTCATATTGAATAAAAAAAAACTAGCTTGTGTCTTTGCAAACTTTACAAAAGATCATTTTTCTAGTAAAACTAACAAACATACATGTCTCCAGGCATTATTACCCATTTTGCATGGGTTGTTTAGCAATTATGTTTAAATACATTTTTATTGCTTTTTTCGCATTATCTCAGGATTTTAAGATCATTACTTTCATATTGAGTAAAAAACTACTTTTTGTTTTTGCAAACCTTACAAACTCACCATTATACATTATTACAGCCATTTTTAGATATAACACATGTTTGCTTTTGGAGTTATGTTTTGATAATTTTCATATTTAGTAGGACTGTTATACTGTCTTATTGAATAAAAACAACTAGCTTGTGTCTTTGCAAACTTTACAAAATATACATTTCCTAGTAAAACTAACAAAGATACATGTCTCCAGGCATCATTACCCATTTTGCCTGGGTTGTTTAGGAGTTATGTTTAAATACATTTTTATTGCTTTTTTCGCATTATCTCAGGATTCTAAGATCATTACTTTCATATTGAGTAAAAAACTACTTTTTGTTTTTGCAAACCTTACAAACTCACATAAATACATTATTACAGACATTTTTAGAAATGACACATGTTTGGTTTTGGAGTTATGTTTATATAACTTTTATATTTAGTATGACTGTTATACTGTCATATTGAATAAAAAAAAACTAGCTTGTGTCTTTGCAAACTTTACAAAAGATCATTTTTCTAGTAAAACTAACAAAGATACATGTCTCCAGGCATTATTACCCATTTTGCATGGGTTGTTTAGGAATTATGTTTAAATACATTTTTATTGCTTTTTTCGCATTATCTCAGGATTTTAAGATCATTACTTTCATATTGAGTAAAAAACTACTTTTTGTTTTTGCAAACCTTACAAACTCACATTAATACATTATTACAGGCATTTTTAGACTAATGACACATGTTTGGTTTTGGAGTTATGTTTATATAACTTTCATATTTAGTATGACTGTTATACTGTAATATTGAATAAAAAAAACTAGCTTGTGTCTTTGCAAACTTTACAAAATATCATTTTTCTATTAAAACTAACAAAGATATATGTCTCCAGGCATTATTACCCATTTTGCATGGGTTGTTTAGGACTTATGTTTAAAGACATTTTTATTGCTTTTTTCGCATTATCTCAGGATTCTTAGATCATTACTTTCATATTGAGTAAAAAACTACTTTTTGTTTTTGCAAACCTTACAAACTTACATAAATACATTATTAAAGGCATTTTTAGACATGACACATGTTTGGTTTTGGAGTTATGTTTATATAACTTTTATTATTAGTATGACTGTTATACTGTCATATTGAATAAAAAAAACTAGCTTGTGTCTTTGCAAACCTTACAAAAGATCATTTTTCTAGTAAAACTAACAAAGATACATGTCTCCAGGCATTATTACCCATTTTGCATGGGTTGTTTAGGAATTATGTTTAAATACATTTTTATTGCTTTTTTCGCATTATCTCAGGATTTTAAGATCATTACTTTCATATTGAGTAAAAAACTACTTTTTGTTTTTGCAAACCTTACAAACTTACATAAATACATTATTAAAGGCATTTTTAGACATGACACATGTTTGGTTTTGGAGTTATGTTTATATAACTTTTATTATTAGTATGACTGTTATACTGTCATATTGAATAAAAAAAACTAGCTTGTGTCTTTGCAAACCTTACAAAAGATCATTTTTCTAGTAAAACTAACAAAGATACATGTCTCCAGGCATTATTACCCATTTTGCATGGGTTGTTTAGGAATTATGTTTAAATACATTTTTATTGCTTTTTTCGCATTATCTCAGGATTTTAAGATCATTACTTTCATATTGAGTAAAAAACTACTTTTTGTTTTTGAAAACCTTACAAACTCACGATAATACATTATTACAGGCATTTTTAGACATGACACATGTTTGGTTTTGGAGTTATGTTTATATAACTTTCATATTTAGTATGACTGTTATACTGTCATATTGAATAAAAAAAAACTAGCTTGTGTCTTTGCAAACTTTACAAAAGATCATTTTTCTATTAAAACTAACAAAGATACATGTCTCCAGGCATTATTACCCATTTTGCATGGGTTGTTCAGGAATTATGTTTAAAGACATTTTTATTGCTTTTTTCGCATTATCTCAGGATTTTAATATCATTACTTTCATATTGAGTAATAAACTACTTTTTGTTTTTGCAAACCTTACAAACTCACATAAATACATTATTTAAGGCATTTTTAGACATGACACATGTTTGGTTTTGGAGTTATGTTTATAACTTTCATATTTAGTATGACTGTTATACTGTCATATTGAATAAAAAAAACTGGCTTGTGTCTTTGCAAACTTTACAAAAGATCATTTTTCTAGTAAAACTAACAAAGATAAATGTCACCAGGCATTATTACCCATTTTGCATGAGTTGTTTAGGAATTATGTTTAAAGACATTTTTATTGCTTTTTTCGCATTATCTCAGGATTCTTAGATCATTACTCTCATATTGAGTAAAAAACTATTTTTCTTTTTTGCAAACCTTACAAACTCACATTAATACGTTATTAAAGGCATTTTTAGACATGACATGTTTGGTTTTGGAGTTATGTTTATATAACTTTCATATTTAGTATGAATTTTATACTGTCATATTGAATAAAAAAAAAACTAGCATGTGTCTTTGCAAACATTACAAAAGATCATTTTTCTATTAAAACTAACAAAGATACATGTTTTCAGGCATTATTACCCATTTTGCATGGGTTGTTCAGGAATTATGTTTAAAGACATTTTTATTGCTTTTTTCGCATTATCTCAGGATTCTTAGATCATTACTTTCATATTGAGTAAAAAACTACTTTTTGTTTTTGCAAACCTTACAAACTCACATAAGTACATTATTAAAGGCATTTTTAGAGATGACACATGTTTGGTTTTGGAGTTATGTTTATATAACTTTTATTATTAGTATGACTGTTATACTGTCATATTGGTAATAAAAAAAAACTAGCTTGTGTCTTTGCAAACTTTACAAAAGATCATTTTTCTAGTAAAACTAACAAAGATACATGTCTCCAGGCATTATTACCCATTTTGCATTGGTTGTTTAGGAATTATGTTTAAATACATTTTTATTGCTTTTTTCGCATTATCTCAGGATTTTAAGATCATTACTTTCATATTGAGTAAAAAACTACTTTTTGTTTTTGCAAACCTTACAAACTCACAATAATACATTATTACAGCCATTTTTAGATATAACACATGTTTGGTTTTGGAGTTATGTTTTGATAATTTTCATATTTAGTAGGACTGTTAAACTGTCTTATTGAATTAAAAACAACTAGCTTGTGTCTTTGCAAACTTTACAAAATATACATTTCCTAGTAAAACTAACAAAGATACATGTCTCCAGGCATCATTACCCATTTTGCCTGGGTTGTTTAGGAGTTATGTTTAAATACATTTTTATTGCTTTTTTCGCATTATCTCAGGATTCTAAGATCATTACTTTCATATTGAGTAAAAAACTACTTTTTGTTTTTGCAAACCTTACAAACTCACATAAATACATTATTACAGACATTTTTAGACATGACACATGTTTGGTTTTGGAGTTATGTTTATATAACTTTTATATTTAGTATGACTGTTATACTGTCATATTGAATAAAAAAAAACTAGCTTGTGTCTTTGCAAACTTTACAAAAGATCATTTTTCTAGTAAAACTAACAAAGATACATGTCTCCAGGCATTATTACCCATTTTGCATGGGTTGTTTAGGAATTATGTTTAAATACATTTTTATTGCTTTTTTCGCATAATCTCAGGATTTTAAGATCATTACTTTCATATTGAGTAAAAAACTACTTTTTGTTTTTGCAAACCTTACAAACTCACAATAATACATTATTACAGGCATTTTTAGACATGACACATGTTTGGTTTTGGAGTTATGTTTATAACTTTCATATTTAGTATGACTTTTATAATGTCATATTGAATACAAAAAAAACTAGCTTGTGTCTTTGCAAACTTTACAAAAGATCATTTTTCTATTAAAACTAACAAAGATACATGTCTCCAGGCATTATTAGCCATTTTGCATGGGTTGTTCAGGAATTATGTTTAAATACATTTTTATTGCTTTTTTCGCATTATCTCAGGATTTTAAGATCATTACTTTCATATTGAGTAAAAAACTACTTTTTGTTTTTGCAAACCTTACAAACTCACAATAATACATTATTACAGGCATTTTTAGACATGACACATGTTTGGTTTTGGAGTTATGTTTATAACTTTCATATTTAGTATGACTGTTATACTGTCATATTGAATAAAAAAAACTGGCTTGTGTCTTTGCAAACTTTACAAAATATCATTTTTCTAGTAAAACTAACAAAGATACATGTCACCAGGCATTATTACCCATTTTGCATGGGATGTTAGGAATTATGTTTAAAGACATTTTTATTGCTTTTTTCGCATTATCTCAGGATTCTTAGATCATTACTTTCATATTGAGTAAAAAACTACTTTTTGTTTTTGCAAACCTTACAAACTCACATAAATACATTATTACAGGCATTTTTAGACATGACACATGTTTGGTTTTGGAGTTATGTTTATATAACTTTTACATTTAATATGACTGTTATACTGTCATATTGAATTAAAAAAAACTAGCTTGTGTCTTTGCAAACTTTACAAAAGATCATTTTTCTAGTAAAACTAACAAATATACATGTCACCAGGCATTATTACCCATTTTGCATGGGTTGTTTAGGAATTATGTTTAAATACATTTTTATTGCTTTTTTCGCATTATCTCAGGATTCTTAGATCATTACTTTCATATTGAGTAAAAAACTATTTTTCTTTTTCGCAAACCTTACAAACTCACATTAATACATTATTACAGGCATTTTTAGACATGACACATGTTTGGTTTTGGAGTTATGTTTATATAACTTTCATATTTAGTATGACTGTTATACTGTCATATTGAATAAAAAAAAACTAGCTTGTGTCTTTGCAAACTTTACAAAAGATCATTTTTCTATTAAAACTAACAAAGATACATGTCTCCAGGCATTATTACCCATTTTGCATGGGTTGTTCAGGAATTATGTTTAAAGACATTTTTATTGCTTTTTTCGCATTATCTCAGGATTCTTAGATCATTACTTTCATATTGAGTAAAAAATTACTTTTTGTTTTTGCAAACCTTACAAACTCACATAAATACATTATTAAAGGCATTTTTAGAGATGACACATGTTTGCTTTTGGAGTTATGTTAATATAACTTTTATTATTAGTATGACTGTTATACTGTCATATTGAATAAAAAAAAAAACTAGCTTTTGTCTTTGCAAACTTTACAAAAGATCATTTTTCTAGTAAAACTAACAAAGATACATGTCTCCAGGCATTATTACCCATTTTGCATGGGTTGTTTAGGAATTATGTTTAAATACATTTTTATTGCTTTTTTCGCATTATCTCAGGATTTTAAGATCATTACTTTCATATTGAGTGAAAAACTACTTTTTGTGTTTGCAAGATTTAAAAAAGCATGTGTTTCGAGTAAAACGGCCAAGGATGCATTATTTCAGGCATTATTAGCCATTTTTCATGTGTGGTTTGAGTTATGGTTAAATAACTGTCATATACTGTCAGTTATGACATAGTAAGTAAAACCTAATTTATGTATTTGCAAACCTTACAAAATCATTTAAATCTAGTAAAACTCACATGGATTCAACATTACAGACATTTTTAGACATTTTGCATGTTTGGTTTAGGAATTATGTTGGAATCATTTTTATTAATTTGTTCGTATTATCTCAGAATTTTAGAACATTACTGTCATATTGAGTAAAAAAATAATTTTTGTGTTTGCAAGCCTTAAAAAAGCATATGTTTCGAGTAAAACTTACAAGAATGCATTATTTCAGGCATTGTTAGTCATTTTTCATGTGTAGTTTAAGAGTTATGTTTAAATAACTGTCATATTGAGTGTGGCAGTTATACTGTCATATTGAGTAAAAAAAACTAACCTGTCTTTGCAAACCTTACAAAAGAAAATGTTTCTAGTAACACTCACAAAGATACATTTTTTCACGCATTATTAGACATGTTTCATGTGTGGTTAGGAGTTATAAATAAATAATTGTCATATTGAGTGTTACAGTTTTAATGTCATTATGTGTAAAACCTAATTTTTGTATTTGCAAACCTTACAAAAACAATTGATTCTAGTAAAACTTATATAGATTCAATATTACAGGCATTTTTAGACATTTTACATGTTTGGTTTAAAATTTGTGTTTGAATACATTTGTATTGCTTTTTTCGCATTATCTCAGGATTCTAAGAACATTACTTTCATATTGAGTAAAAAAATACTTTTTGTTTTTGCAAACCTTACAAACTCACATAAATACATTTTTACAGGCATTTTTAGACATGACACATGTTTGGTTTTGGAGATATGTTTATATAACTTTCATATTTAGTATGACTGTTATACTGTCATATTGAATAAAAAAAACTAGCTTGTGTCTTTGATATCTTTACAAAAGATCATTTTTTTAAACTAACAACGTTACATGTCTCCCTAGGCATTATTAGCCATTTTGCATGTGTTGTTTAGGAGTTAGGTTTAAATACATTTTTATTGCTTTTTTCCCATTATCTCAGGGTTCTAAGAACATTAAAGTCAAGTAAAAAACTACTTTTTGTGTTTGCAAAATGTAAAACTCAGTAAAACTCCCAATGATTCATTATTTCAGGCATTATTAGCCATTTTTTTGTGTGGTTTATGAGTTATGTTTAAATAACTGTCATATTGAGTGTGATTTTGTCATTGTGAGTAAAACCTAATTTTTGTATTTGCAAACCTTACAAAAACAACCGATTCTAGGAAAACTCACATTGATACAATATTACAGGCATGTTTAGACATATTGCATGTTTGGTTTTGGAGTTATATTTATATAACCTGCTTTCTGAGCCGCCACCTTTGTGGTTTGCGTGTCCCACTGATCCAGGAACTATGTTGTCCGGGGGATTCTATGGTCTCCCAAGACAAACAGGTCCTAGGTGAGGGATCAGACAAAGAGCAGCTCAAAGACCTTTATTAAAAGTACAATTGAGGACCTAGATTTTTTCTCGCCCGGAAGCAGGTCACCGTGGCTCCCCTGTGGAGCCAGGCCCAGAGGTGTGGCACGATGGCGATTGACGGATCTGTCCCCATGGGGCCCAGCCGTGCTCAGCTCGAAGAGGCAACGTAGAGCCCCCCTCCAGGGCTCACCACTCATGGGCTGGGTCATAGAGGGTGCAGTGTGAGCTGGGCGGCAGCCGAAGGCAGGGCACTTGGTGGTCCGATTATCGGCTACATAAGCTCGCTCTTGGGACATGGAACGTCACCTCGCTGGGAGGGAAGGAGCCTGAGCTGGTGCTTGAGGTGGAGACGTTCCCGGCTAGATATAGTTGGACTCACAGCAAGGGCTCTGGAACCTGTTCTCTCAGAGGGGCTGGACTGAGCTGAACTTTCATTACTTGCAACGCCAGAGTGGAAGAGATTCCACACTGGCGTTGCAACTAATGAGAGGCTGGGGTGGCAATTCTTGTTGCCCCCCGGCTCAAAGCCTGCACGTTGGACTTTAAACCCAATAGACGAGATGGTAGCTTCCTTCAGCCTTCGGGTTGGGTGACGGGTCCTGACTGTTGTTTGTGTTTACACACCAAACAGCAGCTCAGAGTACCAACTCTTTTTGGATTCCCTTGAGGGAGTACTGGAGAGTGCTCCCTCGGGTGATTCCCTTGTTCTGCTGGTGGACTTCAACGCTATGTTGGCAACGACTGTGAAACCTGGAGAGTCGTGATTGGGAAAAATGGCCACCCGGATCTGAACCCAAGTGGTGCTTTGTTATTGGACTTTTGTGCTTGTCACGGATTGTCCATAACAAACACAATGTTCAAACATAAGGGTGTCCATATGTGCACTTGGCACAAGGACACCCTCGGCCGCATGATTGACTTTGTAGTTGTGTCATGGGATTTGCGGCCTCATATTTTGGACACTCGGTGAAGAGAGGGGCAGAGCTTTCTACCAACCACCACCTGGTGGTGAGCTGGCTCCGATGGTAGGGGGGGATGCCGGTCAGACCTGGCAGGCCCAAACGCATTGTAAGGGTCTGCTGGGAACACCTAGCAGAGTCTCCTGAAGAACTTTGAACATGTCCGGAAGAACTTTGAACATGTCACGAGGGAGGTGCTGGACATTGAGTCTGAGTGGACCATGTTCCGTTCCTCTCTTGTTGAGCCAGCTGATTGAAGCTGTGGCCGCAAGGTGTTTGGTGCCTGTCGTGGTGGTAATCCACCAGCAGTGAGGGATGCTGTCAAGCTGAAGAAAGAGCCACCGGGTCCTTTTGGCTCATGGGACTCCAGAGGCAGTGCGCATACCGACAGGCCAAGCCAGACCTCCTCAGTCCCACCAACACGTCTTCCTATGAGGAAACAGTCTGTGGTGGGCTCTCCTATTTCTGGCGCTGAGGTTGCCAAGGTAGTTAAAAAGCTCCTCGGTGGCAAGGCCCCGGGGGTATGAGCTCTGTCCGGAGTTCCTTAAGGCTCTGGATGCTGTGGGGCAGTCTTGATTGACAAGACTGCAACATTGCGTCTACATCGGGGGCGGTACCTCTGGATTGGCAGACCGGGGTGGTGGTTCCTCTCTTTAAGAAGGGGAACCGGAGGGTGTGTTCCAACTATCGTAGATCACACTCCTCAGCCTTCCCGGTAAGGTCTATTCATGTGTAATGAAGAGGAGGAACCTCGGATCCAGGACGAACAGTGTGGTTTTCGTCCTGGTCGTGGAACGGTAGACCAGCTCTATACTCTCGGCAGTGTCCTTGAGTGTGCATGGGAGTTTGCCCAACCAGTCTACATAAGTTTTGTGGACTTGGAGAAGACATTCGACCTTGGCCCCCGGTAAATCCTGTGGGGAGTGCTCAGAGAGTATGCAGTATCGGCATGTCTGATTGTGGCGGGTGTCTCCCTGTATGATCAGTGTCAGAGCTTGGTCCGCATTGCCGGCAGTATGTCGGACCCCTTTCCAGTGAGGGTTGGACTCCGCCAAGGCTGCCCTTTGTCACCGATTCTGTTCATAACTTTAATGGACAGAATATCTAGGCGCAGTCATGGCTTTGAGGATCCCCTCAACGCCATGACTGCGCCTGGTTTGGTGGCTGCAGGATTAGGTCTCTGCTTTTTGCAGATGATGTGGTCCTGATGGCTTCAACTGGCCAAGATCTTCAGCTTTCATTGGATCGGTTCGCAGTGAAGCGACTGGGATGAGAATCAGCACCTCCAAGTCCGAGTCCATGGTTCTCGCCCGGGAAAGGGTGGAGTGCCATCTCGAGGTTGGGAAAGAGATCTTGCCCCAAGTGAAGGAGTTCAAGTACCTAGGAGTCTTGTTCACGAGTGAGGATAGAGTGGATTGTGAGATCTACAGGCGGATCGGTGCGGCGTCTTCAGTAATGAGGACGCTATATCGATCCGTTGTGGTGAAGAAGGAGCGGAGCCAGAAGGAAAAGCTTTCAATTTACCGGTCGATCAACGTTCCCATCCTCACCTATGGTCATGAGCTTTGGGTTATGACCGAAAGGACAAGGTCACGGGTACAAGCGGCCGAAATGAGTTTCCTCCGCCGGGTGGTGGGTCTCTCCCTTAGAGATAGGGTGAGAAGCTCTGTCCTCTGGGAGGAACTCAGTGTAAAGCCGCTGCTCCTCCACATTGAGAGGAGCCAGATGAGGTGGTTCGGGCATCTGCTCAGGATGCCACCCGAACGCCTCCCTAGGTCCGAACGGCAGGAGGCCATGGGGAAGACCTAGGATACATTGGAAAGACTATGGCCTGGGAACGCCTCGGGATCCCCCGAGAAGAGCTGGACGAAGTGGCTGGGGAGAGGGAAGTCTGGGCTCTCTGCTTAGGCTGCTGCCCCCGCAACCCGACCTCGGATAAGCAGAAGAAAATGGATGGATTTAGTATGACAGTTATACTGTCATATTGAGTGTGACAGTATACTGTCATAAAACCCAATTTTTGTATTTGCAAACCTGATTCTAGTAAAACTCACATCTCTACAATATTACAGGCAATTTTGGACATAATGCACGTTTGGTTTTGGAGTTATGTTCATATAACTTTAATATATAGTATGACATCTATACTGTTATAATGAGTAAAAAAACTAACTTGTGTCTGTCATAAAACTCAATTTTTGTATTTGCAAACCTTACAAAAACATATGATTCTAGTAAAACTCACATGGATTCAGTATTACAGGCATTTTTAGACATTTTGCATGTTTGGTTTAGGAATCATGTTGGAATACATTTGTATTGTTTTTTTCACATTATCTCAGCATTTTAAGAACTTACTGTCATATTGAGTAAAAAAAACCTTTTGTGTTTGCAAGCCTTAAAAAAACAACCGATTCTAGTAAAACTCACATTGATACAATATTACAGGCATGTTTAGACATCTTGCATGTTTGGTTTTGGAGTTATGTTTATTTAACCTGCTTTCTGAGCCGCCACCTTTGTGGTTTGCGTGTCCCACTGATCCTAGGAGCTATGTTGTCCGGGGGCTTCTATGCCCCCTGATAGGGTCCCCCAAGACAAACAGGTCCTAGGTGAGGAATCAGACAAAGAGCAGCTCAAAGACCTTTATGAAAAGTACAAATCGAGGACCTAGATATTTTCTCGCCCGGACGCGGGTCACCGTGGCTCCCCTGTGGAGCCAGGCCCAGAGGTGGGGCACGATGGCGAGCGACTGGTGCCCATGGGGCCCAGCTCGAAGAGGCAACGTGGGTCCCCCCTGCAATAGGCTCACCACTCATGGGCTGGGTCATAGAGGTCGGGTGCAGTGTTAGCTGGGCGGAAGCCGAAGGCAGGGCACTTGGCGGTCCGATAATCGGCTACATAAGCTCGCTCTTGGGACGTGGAACGTCACCTCGCGAGGTGGAGAAGTTCCCGGCTAGATAAAGCTGGACTCACTTCGACGCACAGCAAGGGCTCTGGAACCTGTTCTCTCAAGAGGGGTTGGACTCTCTTCCACTCTGGCGTTGCAAGTAATGAGAGGCTGGCAATTCTTGTTTACCCCCGGCTCAAAGCCTGCACGTTGGACTTAACCCAGAAGACGAGATGGTAGCTTCCCTCCGCTTTCGGGTTGGGTGACGGGTCCTGACTGTTGTTGGTGTTTACGCACCAAACAGCAGCTCAGAGTACCCACTCTTTTTGGATTCCCTTGAGAGTGCTCCCTCCGGTGATTCCCTTGTTCTGCTGGGGGTCTTCAACGCTCATGTTGGCAACAACTTTGAAACCTGGAGAGTCGTGATTGGGAAAAATGGCCACCCGGATCTGAACCCAAGTGGTGCTTTGTTATTGAGCTTTTGTGCTCGTCACGGATTGTCCATAACAAACACAATGTTCAAACATAAGGGTGTCCATATGTGCACTTGGCACCAGGACACCCTCGGCCGCAGTTCCATTATTGACTTTGTAGTTGTGTCATGGGATTTGCGGCCTCATGTTTTGGACACTCGGGTGAAGAGAGGGGCGAGCTTTCTACCGATCACCACCTGGTGAGCTGGCTCCGATGGTGGGGTAGGATCCCGGACAGACCTGGCAGGCCCAAAAGCATTGTGAGAGTCTTTTGGGAATGCCTAGCAGAGTCTCCTGTCAGAGAGAGTTTCTTTTTCCACCTCCGGAGGAACTTTGAACATGTCACAAAGGAGGTGCTGGACATTGAGTCTGAATGGATCATGTTCCGTGCCTCTCTTGTCAAGCCAGCTGATTGGAGCTGTGGCCGCAAGGTGTTTGGTGCCTGTCGTGGCGGTAATCCTACAACCCGCTGGTGGCCACCAGCAGTGCGGGATGCCGTCAAGCTGAAGAAAGAGCTTATCTGGTCCTTTTGGCTCATGGGACTCCAGAGGCAGCGGGCATACCGACAGGCCAAGCAGTGCCTGGGGAATCTGTGGTGGGCTCTCCTATTTCTGGGGCTGAGGTTGCCAAGGTAGTTTTAAAAGCTCCTCGGTGGCAAGGCCCCGGGGGTGGATGAGCTCCGTCCGGAGTTCCTTAAGGCTCTGGATGCTGTGGGGCTGTTTTAGTTGACAAGACTCTGCAACATCGCGTGGACATCAGGGGCAGTACCTCTGGATTGGCAGACCGGGGTGGTGGTTCCTCTCTTTAAGAAGGGGAACCGGAGGGTGTGTTCCAACTATCGTAGATCACACTCCTCAGCCTTCCCGGTAAGGTCTATTCATGTGTACTGGAGAGGAGGAACCTCGGATCCAGGACGAACAGTGTGGTTTTCGTCCTGGTGATGGAACGGTAGACCAGCTCTATACTCTCGGCAGGGTCCTTGAGTGTGCATGGGAGTTTGTCCAACCAGTCTACATGTGCTTTGTGGACTTGGAGAAGACATTCGACCGTGGCCACCCCGGGAAGTCCTGTGGGGAGTGCTCAGAGAGTATGGGGTATCGGCATGTCTGATTGTGGCGGGTCGCTCCCTGTATGATCGGTGTCAGAGCTTGGTCCGCATTGCCAGCAGTAAGTTGGCTGCCCTTTGTCACCAAATGTGTTCATAAATTTTATGGACATAATTTCTAGGCGCAGTCATGGCGTTGAGGGGATCCGGTTTGGTGGCTGCAGGATTAGGTCTCTCCTTTTTGCAGATGATGTGGTCCTTATGGTTTTAACTGGCCAGGATCTTCAGCTCTCATTGGATTGGTTCGCAGCCGAGTGTGAAACGACTGGGATGAGAATCAGCACCTCCAAGTCCGAGGTTCTCGCCCGGGAAAGGGTGGAGTGCCATCTCGAGGTTGGGCAGGAGATCTTGCCCCAAGTGGATGAGTTCAAGTACCTGGAGTCTTGTTCATGAGTGAGGGAAGAGTGGATCGTGAGATGCACAGGCTGATCGGTGCGGCGTCTTCAGTAATGAGGACGCTATATCGATTTGTTGTGGTAAGAAGGAGCTGCGCCAGAAGGAAAAGCTCTCAATTTACCGGTCAATCTACGTTCCCATCCTCACCTATGGTCATGAGCTTTGGGTTATGACCGAAAGGACAAGATCACGGGTACAAGCGGCCGAAATGAGTTTTCTCCGCTGGGTGGCGGGTCTCTCCCTTACTGAAAGAATTTTCACCGTTTAATTACAGTAACCTACTGGCAGCTAATGGTTCCAGTATAAAACTGTTTTTCTACAGCACACATACTGTGATTTATCACTACAGTTTATTACTGTAAAAAGTATCACAGTACTGTGCTGTATCAAATATACGCTTCACAGCATAATACTGTCATCTGTTTAGCGGCATTACACTGTTATTTTAGTGTATCTACTGTAATATCCATTAACAGTTAATTACAGTAAAATAATTGTAAGCACTATAGACTGAGCTTTACAGTATAATGCCACTAGAAGTTAATGAGTTGAACTTTTAATTTTTCAAAATCAAAACCCCTGCAATCTGCTGGCATAAAAATGACTGGAGAAATGGCCTTGCAAGATTATGTTTTTATTAACCAATTATTTTAAAGTGCATCAAATAAATTCAATGTACATTTAGTGCATTCTTCTTATTTTCAGTAAAGCATTTTAACATTTATAACATGTCCACTTAATTTCTAACTGGAGACAAAACACTGAACACGAGTCCAGTGTTTAGTTGTCGGCTACATAAAGCCCCACTCAAAGTCTGTGAGATGTTTTATAAGGGTGGCTACGTGAGGATTTACAGTTGCTGCCTTTTTCTGGACCAGTTTCCCGGTCTTCTTGGACACCACCTTTCCCTAGCTAGCCTTTGTTCCCCTCTCAGGGTTAACGCCAATGAATCGCCTAAAAAAGAGAGAAAGCATATTAGATATTCTGTTGTGATTGAAGATTACTTGCAGTCGATACAGAACCCCCCTCACATTGTTATTTAGGAATATGCACTGCACAAATATTAATATCAATTTTAGGATATATTTGAGCCTATACCATAACCACAGCTGTAGATGAGTGAATGCTCTAAAACCCATTAAGACAAATTCAGAGAGGAAGACAATGCTAAAGTCTCCCCAATCCCTCTCTCTATTTATGTTTTCTCTCCATCTACGGGACCGTGTATTTACGCTGATGTTTCCTGCTTTCACCCATTTAACATATCGTTACCTGCTCATTACCTATCTTCTCTGCATCCTGGGGTCACACTGCTGCTTCTTGCCTTTACCCATTCAACATATCTTTACCTGCACATTACCTACCTTCTCCGTATCCTGGAGTCAAGCTGGTGTTTCCTGCCTTTACTCATTCAACATATCTTTACCTGCACATTACCTACCTTCTCTGTATCCTGGCGTCTAGCTGGTGTTTCCTGCCTTCACCCATTCAACATATATTTACCTGCACATTACCTACCTTCCCTGCATCCTTGGGTCACACTGGTGCTTCTTTCTTTCACCATACAACATATCTTCACCTGCACATACCTACCTTGTCTGCATGGCCTCGACCACACCTGCGCTTCCTTCTTTCACCCATTCAACATACCTTCACCCGCACATTACCTACCTTCCCTGCATAGTGGGGTTACACTGGTGCTTCCTGCCTTTACCCATTCAACATATCTTCACCCGCACATTACCTACTTGCTCTGCATTCTCGGGTCAAGCTGGTGCTTCCTGCCATCATCCAGTCAACATATCTTTACCTGCAAATTACCTACTTTTTCTGCATCCTGGGGTCAAACAGGTGATTCCTCCTTTGACCCAGTCAACATATCTTTACCTGCACATTACCTACCTTCTCTGTATCCTAGAGTCAAACTGGTGCTTCGGTCCCTAATAAGAAGGTCCACAAAGGAACAGAAGAGTCATTGATTTAAGGCACAAAATTGGGGAAAGGACAAGTCAAATTCCTGAACAGAGGTGACAAATATAAAATAAAATATCCTAACAGTATTTTAACAGTATCAAGAGGATTTACCTTTGAACAAATTCCAATGTCCGAGGACCTTCCTCTTGGTATTCCAAGTTGAACACATAGTAGGTGGCAAGAAGGGCAGCAAGCCCTGAGATTAAGCTAGGTTGGACGCCTTTGCAGATGACATCACCTTCCATGCTGATCATCCAACGTTTTATTGTGACTTTGTCACCAGCAACTGGTACAGTCAAGAAATGCAGTTTATGTTCCTAAACAGTATCCAATATGGGTAGCATTTTAAAAGTATTTGGAATGGCCACCTCACTCGCTCTCTCTTTACTCTGTTTACATCTAGTCTCCTAAGGCAGTGGTTCTCAAATGGGGGTACGCGTACTCCTGGGGGTACTTGAAGGTATGCCAAGGGGTACGTGAGATTTTTTTTTAATATTCTAAAAATAGCAACAATTCAAAAATCCTTTATAAATATATTTATTGAATAATACTTCGACAAAATATGAATGTAAGTTCATAAACTGAACAACTAATCAAGTAGGCTATTCCATTCATTACCATAAAGCCAGAGTTTCCCCCATGCCATGATGGTTTGACCCTACCTGGCGGTGCCACACGGCACCAACTGTCAATCAACTATCCATGTAGAAAACAATGGAGGCTTGGTTAAAGCGTAGTGGACATGTTCCATAAATATTGATGTTAAAGATTTCTTTTTTTTTGAAGAAATGTTGAGAATAAAGTTCATGAATCCAAATGGATCTCTATTGCAATCCCCAAAGAGGGCACTTTAAGTTGATTACTTCTATGTGTAAAAATCTTTATTTATAATTGAATCACTTGTTTATTTTTCAACAAGTTTTTAGTTATTTTTATATCTTTTTTTCCAAATAGTTCAAGAAAGACCACAACAAATGAGCAATATTTTGCACTGTTATACAATTTAATAAATCAGAAACTGATGACATAGTGCTGTATTTTACTTCTTTATCTCTTTTTTTCAACCAAAAATGCTTTGCTCTGATTAGGGGGTACTTGAATTTAAAAAATGTTCACAGGGGTACATCACTGAAAAAAGGTTGAGAACCACTGTCCTAAGGCAGTGGTTCTCAACCTTTTTTCAGTGCTGTGAACATTTTTTTAATGCAAGTAGACCTCCATGTCTTTATAACAGGAATATCCTGAATTCTCAAGTTGCATATCACAATAGTCATCATCAGTGTTAATAACACAAGAGCTGCTTGGATTTGCTGTTGAGCAAGTCAAACTTCGTTCAGTGTAGCCGTAGTGCTTCCTTGACACGTGCGATGTGAAAGTAGACTTAACTGTAAATCTTTTTTCACATTGACTGAAGGGGCACGTAACTGTCCTACCTTCGGTAATATGACTTTTCAAATGCAGGAAAAGGGCCCGTATATCATCGCACTTCGCGCTACATGAGACAATATTACAAGGTAAACCTTCTGCGCTATACATATCAGTCCTACTCTTGCCATATTTATGACGACGGCTGTGAGTTTTGAAGGCTGAGAAGTTGGAAAAAACTCTTGTGCATTTAGGGAAAGCACACTTAAACGATGCATTAGGCATACAACTATGACTTCGCATGTGTCTAACATACGCAAATACATTGCTGCAAGTCGTAGCACATATGTTGCAAGTTATTATCTTTTATGATGACTATGACAAAAAAGAAGAAAACTTAGCTAGCTAGCATGCGCGTGGTCAACGATATAGTGTCTGTGATGCTGACTGTGACGCTATGTCATTTCGGACTTTATAAATATATATATAAAGTAATTCAAACAGAAAATGACACATCAAGGTACAAGTGACTCTTACCTTGTTATCAAAAACACACAATGCAGTAGGATGGATTTAGCAGGGTCGGCCAGGTGAAATGAAGCTCGGTTGGACGAATTGTGGGCGGACCCAAGAAACAAGTCTGAAAAATACTGAATTACACTGTAGGTTTTACAGTAACTTACTGCTGGTTGATATTTTTTGAAAAATGCAACAAAATTTACAGTACTTAACTGCATTCAAGAAGAACATGATAGGTTGATTGGCAACACTAAATTGGCCCTAGTGTGTGAATGTGAGTGTGAATGTTGTCTGTCTATCTGTGTTGGCCCTGCGATGAGGTGGCGACTTGTCCAGGGTGTACCCCGCCTTCCGCCCGATTGTAGCTGAGATAGGCTCCAGCGCCCCCCGCGACCCCGAAGGGAATAAGCGGTAGAAAATGGATGGATGGATGGAGTATATAACTGTAATTTTATTTTTTATTTTTACAGTAATTTTTTACAGTGAAGGTCATGGGTGTCAAACTCTGGCCCGTGGGCCAAATTTGGCCCAACGTGTAATTTGACTTGGCCCTTGAGGCAATATCAAATTAACACTAAAGCTGGACCGGCGATTATACATTGCGGCAGTGCCGCGGTAACACCGCATTCACCGCTACTTCTAATACTTGCCAAGACAAAAGTGACTCCAGCACTGCTCCCGAATGTTTTATTTTTTATTTTCAGCTAGTCAAACGAGTGCCGGCCCAGTTTCACGTCAGCGCAGCTTCTGCACCCACACACAATTGAATGCAACGCATACTTCATCAACAGCGATACAGGTTACACTGACGGTAGCCAAATAAAAATTTTTAACACTTTTAGAAATATACGCCACACTGTGAATCCACACCAAACAAGAATGACAAACACATTTCGGGAGAACATCCGCACCGTAACACAACATAAACACAACACAACAAATACCCAGAACCCTTTGTAGCACTAAATCTTCCGGGACGCTACAAGGTGTGTGTGTGTGTGGGGGGGAGGTTTGGTGGTAGCGGGGGTGTATTTTGTAGCGTCCCGAAAGAGTTAGTGCTGCAAAAGATTCTGGGTATTTGTTCTTTTGTGTTTATGTTGTGTTACGGTACGGATGTTCTCCCGAAAAGTGTTTTTTATTTTTTTTTTGGTGTGGGTTCACAGTGTGGCGTATATTTCTAACAGTGTTAAAGTTTTTTATACTGGCACCCTCAGTTTTACCTGTATCGCTGTTGATGAAGTATGCGTTGCATTCATTTGTGTATGCGTGCTGAAGCTGCACATATCTTGTGACTGGGTCTGAATGATGTTAGAATTGGGTGTACGAGATATGACTGTTGAACACCTTATTCGATAATGAAAGTTGCCTCAGCTCAAAGCCTGAGCCCCGACATTAAAGAACTAGCATCTAAAAAAAGATGCCAGGTATCTGGCTTGGGCACATCAAATTAGATCAGTGTGTTGCAAACTGAGCAGTTTAAAGTCCTGAATGGTTGTTTTATTCATTGTTATTTTATTTTCAAATTTATTAGCCTGTGGAAAAAGTTAATGTTGATATTTACCTCAGAAGGCTGCAAATAGAAAAGAGGCATTCAATTTTTATTTAAATTGTATTTGATATGCAATTGATATTTTTTAATTATTATTATTATTATTTGAAACTCCATTTTGCATGTCACTATAAAGTTATATAAGCCTTGCTTGTTCAATATTCAATGCAAAACTTGTTTGGGTCCCTATTAAAAGGTTAATTTGTTCAACCTTGGCCCGCGGCTTTGTTCAGTTTTAAACTTTGGCCCACTCTGTATTTGAGTTGTACACCCCTGGTGAAGGTGAAGCTCTGTCGTCCTGGAGGCCACGGGGAAGACCCAGGACACACTGGGAACACTATTTCTCCCGGCTGGCCTGGGAACGCCTCGGGATCCCCTGAGAAAAGGTCCTAGGTGAGGGATCAGACAAAGAGCAGCTCAAAGACCTTTATGAAAAGTACAAATCGAGGACCTAGTTTTTTTCTCGCCCAGGCGCAGGTCACTGTGGCTCCCCTGTGGAGCCAGGCGCAGAGGTGGGGCACGATGGCGAGCGACTGGTGGCCGGGCCTGTCTCCATGGGGCCCTGCCGGGCTCAGCTCGAAGAGGCAACGTGGGTCAACCCTCCAATGGGCTCACCACTCATGGGCCCATTGAGGTCATAGAGGTCAGATGCAGTGTGAACTGGGCTAGAGCCGAAGGCAGGGCACTTGGCGGTCCGATTATCGGCTACATAAGCTCGCTCTTGGGACGTGGAACGTCACCTCGCTGGGAGGGAAAGAGCCTGAGCTGGTGCGCGAGGTGAAGAAGTTCCGGCTAGATATAGTTGGACTCACTTCGACGCACAGCAAGGGCTCTGGAACCTGTTCTCTCAAGAGGGGCTGGACTCTCTTCCACTCTGGCGTTGCAAGCAATGAGAGGCTGGGGTGGCAATTGTTGTTGCTCAAAGCCTGCACGTTGGACTTTAACCCAGTAGACGAGATGGTAGCTTCCCTCCGCCTTCGGGTTGGGTGACGGGTCCTGACTGTTGTTTGTGTTTACGCACCAAACAGCAGCTCAGAGTACCCACTCTTTTTGGATTCCCTTGAGGGAGTACTGGAGAGTGCTCCCTCGGGTGATTCCCTTGTTCTGTTGGGGGACTTCAATGCTCATGTTGGCAAGGACAGTGAAACCTGGAGAGTCGTGATTGGGAAAAATGGCCACCCGGATCTGAACCCAAGTGGTGCTTTGTTATTGGACTTTTGTGCTCGTCACGGATTGTCCATAACAAACACAATGTTCAAACATAAGGAAGAACTTTGAACATGTCACGAGGGAGGTGCTGGACATTGAGTCTGAGTGGACCATGTTCCGTGCCTCTCTTGTCGAGCCTGCTGATTGGAGCTGTGGCCGCCGGTCGTGGCGGTAATCCTAGAACTCGCTGGTGGCCACCAGCAGTGAGGGATGCCGTCAAGCTGAAGAAAGAGCCTATCGGGTCCTTTTGGCTCATGGGACTCCAGAGGCAGCGGGCATACCGACAGGCCAAGCAGTGCCTGGGGAATCTGTGGTGGACTCTCCTATTTCTGGGGCTTAGGTTGCCTAGGTAGTTAAAAAGCTCCTCTGTGGCAAGGCCCCGGTGGTGGATGAGTTCCTTAGGCTCTGGATACTGTGGGGCTGTCTTGGTTGACAAGACTCTGCAACATCGCGTGAACATTGGGGGCGGTACCTCTGGATTGGCAGACCGGGGTGGTGGTTCCTCTCTTTAAGAAGGGGAACCCGAGGGTGTGTTCCAACTATCGTGAAACACACTCCTCAGCCTTCCCGGTAAGGTCTATTCATGTGTACTGGAGAGGAGGAAACTCGGATCCAGGACGAACAGTGTGGTTTTTGTCCTGGTCGTGGAACGGTAGACCAGGTCTATACTCTCGGCAGGGTCCTTGAGTGTGAAGCGACTGGGATGAGAATCAGCACCTCCAAGTCCAAGTCCATGGTTCTCGCGCAGGAAAGGGTCGAGTGTCATCTCCAGGTTGGGGAGGAGATCTTGCCCCAAGTGGAGGAGTTCAAGTACCTAGGTGTCTTTTTCACGAGTGAGGATAGAGTGGATCGAGAGATCCACAGGCGGATTGGTGCGGCGTCTTCAGTATTGATGACGCTATATCGATCCGTTGTGGTGAAGAAGGAGCTGAGCCAGAAGGAAAAGCTCTCAATTTACCGTCGATCTACGTTCCCAGCTTTGGGTTATGACCGAAAGGACAAGCGGCCGAAATGCGTTTCCTCTGCCGGGTGGTGGGTCCCTCCCTTAGAGACAGGGTGAGAAGCTCTGTCATCCGGGAGGAACTCAAAGTAAAGCCGCTGCTCCTCCACATTGAGAGGAGGCATGAGGTGGTTCGGGCATCTGCTCAGGATGCCACCCGAACGCCTCTAGGGAGGTGTGGCAGGAGGCCACGGGGAAGACCTAGGACACATTGGAAAGATTATCTCCCCGGCTGGCCTGGGAACGCCTCGGAATACCCCGAGAGGAGCTGGACGAAGTGGCTGGGGAGAGGGAAGTCTGGGATTTTCTGCTCAGGCTGCTGCCCCCGCAACCCGACCTCGGATAAGCGGAAGAAAATGGATGGATTTAGAATGACAGTTATACTGTCAGATTGAGTACAAAAACTAACTAAACCTTACACAATATAATGTTTCTAGTAAAACTCACAAAGATACATATCTCCAGGCATTATTAGCCATTTTGCATGTGTGGTATAGGAGTTATGTTTAAATAAATAACTGTCAGATTGAGTGTGACAGTAAACTTTCATAGTGAGTAAAACCCTTATTTTGTATTTGCAAACCTTACAAAAACAACTAAATCTAGTTAAACTCACACAGATACAATATTACAGGCATTTTTAGACACAATGCATGTTTGGTTTTAGAGTAATGTTTCTATAACTTTCATATTTAGTATGACAGTTATACTGTCATATTGAATAAAAAAAACAACTAACTTGTGTCTTTGCAAACCTTACAAAATACCATTTTTCTAGTAAAACTAATTAAGATACATGCTCCAGGCATTATTAGCTATTTTGCATGTGTTGTTTGAGTTATGTTTAAATAACTGTCATATTGAGTGTGACAGTATACTGTCATAAAACCCAATTTTTGTATTTGCAACCCTGATTCTGGTAAAACTCACATATATACAATATTACAGGCAGTTTTGGACATAATGCATGTTTGGTTTTGGTTTTGGAGTTATGTTTATATAACTTTCATACATAGTATGACAGCTAAACTGTTATATTGAGTAAAAAAACTAACTTGTGTTTGTCATAAAACCCAATTTTTGTATTAGCAAACCATACAACTGATTCAAATAAAACTCACATGGATTCAATATTACAGGCATTTTCAGACATTTTGCATGTTTGGTTTAGGAATTATGTTGTAATACATAATACAATACAAATAATTTTTGTGTTTGCAAGCCTTAAAAAAGCATATGTTTCCAGTAAAACTCCAAAAGATGCATTATTTCGGCATTATTAGCCATTTTTCAGGTGTGGTTTAGGAGTTATGTTAAAATAACTGTCATATTGAGTGTGGCGTTATACTGTCATATTGAGTTAAAAAAAAAACTAACTTGTGTCTTTGCAAACCTTACAAAAGAAAATCTTTCTAGCAACACTCACAAAGATATTTTTTTTCACGCTATTAGACATGTTTCATGTGTATTTAGGAGTTATAATTAAATAACTTTCATATTGAGTGTTAAAGTTATAATGTCATTATGTGTAAAACCTAATTTTTGTATTTGCAAACCTTACAAAAACAATTGATTCTAGTAAAACTTACATAGATTCAATATTACAGGCATTTTTAGACAATTTACATGTTTGGTTTAAAAGTTGTGTTTGAATACATTTGTATTGCTTTTTTCGCATTATCTCAGGATTCTAAGATCATTACTTTCATATTGAGTAAAACACTACTTTTTGTTTTTGCAAACCTTACAAACTCACATGAATACATTATTATAAGCAATTTTAGACATGACACACGTTTGGTTTTGGAGTTATGTTTATATAACTTTTATATTTAGTATGACTGTTATACTGTCATATTGAATAAAAAAAAACTAGCTTGTGTCTTTGCAAACTTTACAAAATATCATTTTTCTAGTAAAACTAACAAAGATACATGTCTCCAGGCATTATTACCCATTTTGCATGGGTTGTTTAGGAATTATGTTTAAATACATTTTTATTGCTTTTTTCGCATTATCTCAGGATTCTTAGATCATTACTTTCATATTGAGTAAAAAACTACTTTTTGTTTTAGCAAACCTTACAAACTCACATAAATACATTATTACAGGCATTTTTAGACATAACACATGTTTGGTTTTGGAGTTATGTTTATATAACTTTTATATTTAATATGACTGTTATACTGTCATATTGAATTAAAAAAAACTAGCTTGTGTCTTTGCAAACTTTACAAAAGTTCATTTTTCTAGTAAAACTAACAAAGATACATGTCTCCAGGCATTATTAGCCATTTTGCATGGGTTTTTTAGGAATTATGTTTAAATACATTTGTATTGCTTTTTTCGCATTATCTCAGGATTCTTAGATCATTACTTTCATATTGAGGAAAAAACTACTTTTTGTTTTTGCAAACCTTACAAACTCACATAAATACATTATTATAGGCAATTTTAGACATGACACACGTTTGGTTCTGGTGTTATGTTTATATAACTTTCATATTTAGTATGACTGTTATACTGTCTTATTGAATAAAAACAACTAGCTTGTGTCTTTGCAAACTTTACAAAATATACATTTCCTAGTAAAACTAACAAAGATACATGTCTCCAGGCATTATTACCCATTTTGCATGGGTTGTTTAGGAATTATGTTTAAATACATTTTTATTGCTTTTTTCGCATTATCTCAGGATTCTTGGATCATTACTTTCATATTGAGTAAAAAACTACTTTTTGTTTTTACAAACTTTACAAACTCACATAAATACCCTTATTACAGGCATTTTTAGACATAACACGTTTGGATTTGGAGTTATGTTTTGATAACTTTCATATTTAGTAGGACTGTTATACTGTCATATTGAATAAAAAAAAAACTAGCTTGTGTCTTTGATACCTTTACAAAAGATCATTTTCTAGTAAAACTAACAAAGATACATGTCTCCAGGCATTATTACCCATTTTGCATGGGTTGTTTAGGAATTATGTTTAAATACATTTTTATTGCTTTTTTCGCATTATCTCAGGATTCTAAAATCCTTACTTTCATATTGAGGAAAAAACTACTTTTTGTTTTTGCAAACCTTACAAACTCACATAAATACATTATTATAGGCAATTTTAGACACGACACACGTTTGGTTCTGGAGTTATGTTTATATAACTTTCATATTTAGTATGACTGTTATACTGTCTTATTGAATAAAAACAACTAGCTTGTGTCTTTGCAAACTTTACAAAAGATACATTTTCTAGTAAAACTAACAAAGATACATGTATCTAGGCTTATTATTATCCATTTTGCCTGGGTTGTTTAGAAGTTATGTTTAAATAAATTTGTATTGCTTTTTTCGCATTATCTCAGGATTCTAAGATCATTACTTTCATATTGAGTAAAAAACTACTTTTTGTTTTTGCAAACCTTACAAACTCACATTAATACATTATTACAGGCATTTTTAGACATGACACATGTTTGGTTTTGGAGTTATGTTTATATAACTTTCATATTTAATATGACTGTTATACTGTCATATTGAATAAAAAAAAACTGGCTTGTGTCTTTGCAAACTTTACAAAAGATCATTTTTCCAGTAAAACTAACAAAGATACATGTTTCCAGGCATTATTAGCCATTTTGCATATGTTGTTTAGGAGTAATGTTTAAATACATTTTTATTGCTTTTTTCGCATTATCTCAGGATTTTAAGAACATTACAGTCATATTGAGTAAAAAAAACTACTTTTTGTGTTTGCAAGATTTAAAAAAGCATGTGTTTCGAGTAAAACGGCCAAGGATGCATTATTTCAGGCATTATTAGCCATTTTTCATGTGTGGTTTGAGTTATGGTTAAATAACTGTCATATACTGTCAGTTATGACATAGTAAGTAAAACCTAATTTATGTATTTGCAAACCTTACAAAATCATTTAAATCTAGTAAAACTCACATGGAATCAATATTACAGACATTTTTAGACATTTTGCATGTTTGGTTTAGGAATTATGTTGGAATCATTTTTATTAATTTGTTCGTATTTTCTCAGAATTTTAGAACATTACTGTCATATTGAGTAAAGAAATAATTTTTGTGTTTGCAAGCCTTAAAAAAGCATATGTTTCGAGTAAAACTTACAAGAATGCATTATTTCAGGCATTGTTAATCATTTTTCATGTGAAGTTTAAGAGTTATGTTTAAAAACTGTCATATTGAGTGTGGCAGTTATACTGTCATATTGACTAAAAAAAACTAACCTGTCTTTGCAAACCTTACAAAAGAAAATGTTTCTAGTAACACTCACAAAAATAATTTTTTTCACGCATTATTAGACATGTTTCATGTGTGGTTAGGAGTTATACATAAATAATTGTCATATTGAGTGTTACAGTTTTAATGTCATTATGTGTAAAACCTAATTTTTGTATTTGCAAACCTTACAAAAACAATTGATTATAGTAAAACTTATATAGATTCAATATTACAGGCATTTTTAGACATTTTACATGATTGGTTTAAAATTTGTGTTTGAATACATTTGTATTGCTTTTTTCGCATTATCTCAGGATTCTAAGAACATTACTTTCATATTGAGTAAAAAACTACTTTTTGTTTTTGCAAACCTTACAAACTCACATACATACATTATTACAGGCATTTTTAGACATGACACATGTTTGGTTTTGGAGTTATGTTTATATAACTTTCATATTTAGTATGACTGTTATACTGTCATATTGAATAAAAAAAACTAGCTTGTGTCTTTGATATCTTTACAAAATATCATTTTTTTTAAACTAACAACGTTACATGTCTCCCTAGGCATTATTAGCCATTTTGCATGTGTTGTTTAGGAGTTAGGTTAAAATACATTTGTATTGCTTTTTTCCCATTATCTCAGGGTTCTAAGAACATTACAGTCAAGTAAAAAACTACTTTTTGTGTTTGCAAAATGTAAAACTCAGTAAAACTCCCAATGATTCATTATTTCAGGCATTATTAGCCATTTTTTTGTGTGGTTTATGAGTTATGTTTAAATAACAGTCATATTGAGTGTGATTTTGTCATTGTGAGTAAAACCTAATTTTTGTATTTGCAAACCTTACAAAAACAACCGATTCTAGGAAAACTCACATTGATACAATATTACAGGCATGTTTAGACATATTGCATGTTTGGTTTTGGAGTTATATTTATATAACCTGCTTTCTGAGCCGCCACCTTTGTGGTTTGCGTGTCCCACTGATCCAGGAACTATGTTGTCCGGGGGCTTCTATGGTCTCCCAAGACAAACAGGTCCTAGGTGAGGGATCAGACAAAGAGCAGCTCAAAGACCTTTATTAAAAGTACAATTGAGGACCTAGATTTTTTCTCGCCCGGACGCAGGTCACCGTGGCTCCCCTGTGGAGCCAGGCCCAGAGGTGTGGCACGATGGCGATTGACGGGCCTGTCCCCATGGGGCCCAGCCGTGCTCAGCTCGAAGAGGCAACGTGGATCCCCCCTCCAGGGCTCACCACTCATGGGCTGGGTCATAGAGGGTGCAGTGTGAGCTGGGCGGCAGCCGAAGGCAGGGCACTTGGTGGTCCGATTATCGGCTACATAAGCTCGCTCTTGGGACATGGAACGTCACCTCGCTGGGTGGGAAGGAGCCTGAGCTGGTGCTTGAGGTGGAGACGTTCCCGGCTAGATATAGTTGGACTCACAGCAAGGGCTCTGGAACCTGTTCTCTCAGAGGGGCTGGACTGAGCTGAACTTTCATTACTTGCAAAGCCAGAGTGGAAGAGATTCCACACTGGCGTTGCAACTAATGAGAGGCTGGGGTGGCAATTCTTGTTGCCCCCCGGCTCAAAGCCTGCACGTTGGACTTTAAACCCAATAGACGAGATGGTAGCTTCCTTCAGCCTTCGGGTTGGGTGACGGGTCCTGACTGTTGTTTGTGTTTACACACCAAACAGCAGCTCAGAGTACCAACTCTTTTTGGATTCCCTTGAGGGAGTAGTGGAGAGTGCTCCCTCGGGTGATTCCCTTGTTCTGCTGGTGGACTTCAACGCTATGTTGGCAACGACTGTGAAACCTGGAGAGTCGTGATTGGGAAAAATGGCCACCCGGATCTGAACCCAAGTGGTGCTTTGTTATTGGACTTTTGTGCTTGTCACGGATTGTCCATAACAAACACAATGTTCAAACATAAGGGTGTCCATATGTGCACTTGGCACAAGGACACCCTCGGCCGCATGATTGACTTTGTAGTTGTGTCATGGGATTTGCGGCCTCATGTTTTGGACACTCGGTGAAGAGAGGGGCAGAGCTTTCTACCAACCACCACCTGGTGGTGAGCTGGCTCCGATGGTAGGGGGGGATGCCGGTCAGACCTGGCAGGCCCAAACGCATTGTAAGGGTCTGCTGGGAACACCTAGCAGAGTCTCCTGAAGAACTTTGAACATGTCCGGAAGAACTTTGAACATGTCACGAGGGAGGTGCTGGACATTGAGTCTGAGTGGACCATGTTCCGTTCCTCTCTTGTTGAGCCAGCTGATTGAAGCTGTGGCCGCAAGGTGTTTGGTGCCTGTCGTGGCGGTAATCCACCAGCAGTGAGGGATGCTGTCAAGCTGAAGAAAGAGCCACCGGGTCCTTTTGGCTCATGGGACTCCAGAGGCAGTGGGCATACCGACAGGCCAAGCCAGACCTCCTCAGTCCCACCAACACGTCTTCCTATGAGGAAACAGTGCCTGGGAAGTCTGTGGTGGGCTCTCCTATTTCTGGGGCTGAGGTTGCCAAGGTAGTTAAAAAGCTCCTCGGTGGCAAGGCCCCGGGGGTGGATGAGCTCCGTCCGGAGTTCCTTAAGGCTCTGGATGCTGTGGGGCAGTCTTGGTTGACAAGACTCTGCAACATTGCGTCTACATCGGGGGCGGTACCTCTGGATTGGCAGACCGGGGTGGTGGTTCCTCTCTTTAAGAAGGGGAACCGGAGGGTGTGTTCCAACTATCGTAGATCACACTCCTCAGCCTTCCCGGTAAGGTCTATTCATGTGTAATGGAGAGGAGGAACCTCGGATCCAGGACGAACAGTGTGGTTTTCGTCCTGGTCGTGGAACGGTAGACCAGCTCTATACTCTCGGCAGGGTCCTTGAGTGTGCATGGGAGTTTGCCCAACCAGTCTACATAAGTTTTGTGGACTTGGAGAAGACATTCGACCTTGGCCCCCGGTAAATCCTGTGGGGAGTGCTCAGAGAGTATGGAGTATCGGCATGTCTGATTGTGGCGGGTGTCTCCCTGTATGATCAGTGTCAGAGCTTGGTCCGCATTGCCGGCAGTATGTCGGACCCCTTTCCAGTGAGGGTTGGACTCCGCTAAGGCTGCCCTTTCTCACCGATTCTGTTCATAACTTTAATGGACAGAATATCTAGGCGCAGTCATGGCTTTGAGGATCCCCTCAACGCCATGACTGCGCCTGGTTTGGTGGCTGCAGGATTAGGTCTCTGCTTTTTGCAGATGATGTGGTCCTGATGGCTTCAACTGGCCAAGATCTTCAGCTTTCATTGGATCGGTTCGCAGTGAAGCGACTGGGATGAGAATCAGCACCTCCAAGTCCGAGTCCATGGTTCTCGCCCGGGAAAGGGTGGAGTGCCATCTCGAGGTTGGAAAAGAGATCTTGCCCCAAGTGAAGGAGTTCAAGTACCTAGGAGTCTTGTTCACGAGTGAGGATAGAGTGGATTGTGAGATCTACAGGCGGATCGGTGCGGCGTCTTCAGTAATGAGGACGCTATATCGATCCGTTGTGGTGAAGAAGGAGCTGAGCCAGAAGGAAAAGCTTTCAATTTACCGGTCGATCAACGTTCCCATCCTCACCTATGGTCATGAGCTTTGGGTTATGACCGAAAGGACAAGGTCACGGGTACAAGCGGCCGAAATGAGTTTCCTCCGCCGGGTGGTGGGTCTCTCCCTTAGAGATAGGGTGAGAAGGTCTGTCATCTGGGAGGAACTCAGTGTAAAGCCGCTGCTCCTCCACATTGAGAGGAGCCAGATGAGGTGGTTCGGGCATCTGCTCAGGATGCCACCCGAACGCCTCCCTAGGTCCGAACGGCAGGAGGCCATGGGGAAGACCTAGGATACATTGGAAAGACTATGGCCTGGGAACGCCTCGGGATCCCCCGAGAAGAGCTGGAAGTCGTGGCTGGGGAGAGGGAAGTCTGGGCTCTCTGCTTAGGCTGCTGCCCCCGCAACCCGACCTCGGATAAGCGGAAGAAAATGCATGGGTTTAGTATGACAGTTATACTGTCATATTGAGTGTGACAGTATACTGTCATAAAACCCAATTTTTGTATTTGCAAACCTGATTCTAGTAAAACTCACATCTATACAATATTACAGGCAATTTTGGACATAATGCACGTTTGGGTTTGGAGTTATGTTTATATAACTTTAATATATATTATGACATCTATACTGTTATAATGAGTAAAAAAACTAACTTGTGTCTGTCATTAAACTCAATTTTTGTATTTGCAAACCTTACAAAAACAAATGATTCTAGTAAAACTCACATGGATTCAATATTACAGGCATTTTTAGACATTTTGCATGTTTGGTTTAGGAATTATGTTGGAATACATTTGTATTGCTTTTTTTCACATTATCTCAGCATTTTAAGAACTTACTGTCATATTGAGTAAAAACAACTTTTTGTGTTTGCAAGCCTTAAAAAAACAACCGATTCTAGTAAAACTCACATTGATACAATATTACAGGCATGTTTAGACATCTTGCATGTTTGGTTTTGGAGTTATGTTTATATAACCTGCTTTCTGAGCCGCCACCTTTGTGGTTTGCGTGTCCCACTGATCCTAGGAGCTATGTTGTCCGGGGGCTTCTATGCCCCCTGATAGGGGGGCCCCAAGACAAACAGGTCCTAGGTGAGGAATCAGACAAAGAGCAGCTCAAAGACCTTTATGAAAAGTACAAATCGAGGACCTAGATATTTTCTCGCCCGGACGCGGGTCACCGTGGCTCCCCTGTGGAGCCAGGCCCAGAGGTGGGGCACGATGGCGAGCGACTGGTGCCCATGGGGCCCAGCTCGAAGAGGCAACGTGGGTCCCCCCTGCAATAGGCTCACCACTCATGGGCTGGGTCATAGAGGCCGAAGGCAGGGCACTTGGCGGTCCGATTATCGGCTACATAAGCTCGCTCTTGGGACGTGGAACGTCACCTCGCGAGGTGGAGAAGTTCCCGGCTAGATAAAGCTGGACTCACTTCGACGCACAGCAAGGGCTCTGGAACCTGTTCTCTCAAGAGGGGTTGGACTCTCTTCCACTCTGGCGTTGCAAGTAATGAGAGGCTGGGTTGGCAATTCTTGTTGCCCCCCGGCTCAAAGCCTGCACGTTGGACTTAACCCAGAAGACGAGATGGTAGCTTCCCTCCGCTTTCGGGTTGGGTGACGGGTCCTGACTGTTGTTGGTGTTTACGCACCAAACAGCAGCTCAGAGTACCCACTCTTTTTGGATTCCCTTGAGAGTGCTCCCTCGGGTGATTCCTTTGTTCTGCTGGGGGTCTTCAACGCTCATGTTGGCAACGACTTTGAAACCTGGAGAGTCGTGATTTGGAAAATTGGCCACCCGGATCTGAACCCAAGTGGTGTTTTGTTATTGGACTTTTGTGCTCGTCACGGATTGTCCATAACAAACACAATGTTCAAACATAAGGGTGTCCATATGTGCACTTGGCACCAGGACACCCTCGGCCGCAGTTCCATTATTGACTTTGTAGTTGTGTCATGGGATTTGCGGCCTCATGTTTTGGACACTCGGGTGAAGAGAGGGGCGAGCTTTCTACCGATCACCACCTGGTGAGCTGGCTCCGATGGTGGGGTAGGATCCCGGACAGACCTGGCAGGCCCAAACGCATTGTGAGAATCTTTTGGGAATGCCTAGTAAAGTCTCCTGTCAGAGAGAGTTTCTTTTTCTACCTCCGGAGGAACTTTGAACATGTCACAAAGGAGGTGCTGGACATTGAGTCTGAATGGATCATGTTCCGTGCCTCTCTTGTCAAGCCAGCTGATTGGAGCTGTGGCCACAAGGTGTTTGGTGCCTGTCGTGGCGGTAATCCTAGAACCCGCTGGTGGCCACCAGCAGTGCGGGATGCCGTCAAGCTGAAGAAAGAGCTTATCTGGTCCTTTTGGCTCATGGGACTCCAGAGGCAGCGGGCATACCGACAGGCCAAGCAGTGCCTGGGGAATCTGTGGTGGGCTCTCCTATTTCTGGGGCTGAGGTTGCCAAGGTAGTTAAAAAGCTCCTCGGTGGCAAGGCCCCGGGGGTGGATGAGCTCCGTCCGGAGTTCCTTAAGGCTCTGGATGCTGTGGGGCTGTTTTAGTTGACAAGACTCTGCAACATCGCATGGACATCAGGGGCGGTACCTCTGGATTGGCAGACCGGGGTGGTGGTTCCTCTCTTTAAGAAGGGGAACCGGAGGGTGTGTTCCAACTATCGTAGATCACACTCCTCAGCTTTCCCGGTAAGGTCTATTCATGTGTACTGGAGAGGAGGAACCTCGGATCCAGGACGAACAGTGTGGTTTTCGTCCTGGTCGTGGAACGGTAGACCAGCTCTATACTCTCGGCAGGGTCCTTGAGTGTGCATGGGAGTTTGTCCAACCAGTCTACATGTGCTTTGTGGACTTGGAGAAGACATTCGACCGTGGCCACCCCGGGAAGTCCTGTGGGGAGTGCTCAGAGAGTATGGGGTATCGGCATGTCGCTCCCTGTATGATCAGTGTCAGAGCTTGGTCCGCATTGCCAGCAGTAAGTCGGACCCCTTTCCAGTGAGGGTTGGACCGGAGTCCAACCCTCGTGTTGGCTGCCGTTTGTCACCAAATGTGTTCATAAATTTTATGGACAGAATTTCTAGGCGCAGTCATGGCGTTGAGGGGATCCGGTTTGGTGGCTGCAGGATTAGGTCTCTCCTTTTTGCAGATGATGTGGTCCTTATGGCTTTAAATGGCCAGGATCTTCAGCTCTCATTGGATTGGTTCGCAGCCGAGTGTGAAGCGACTGGGATGAGAATCAGCACCTCCAAGTCCGAGGTTCTCGTCCGGGAAAGGGTGGAGTGCCATTTCGAGGTTGGGCAGGAGATCTTGCCCCAAGTGGATGAGTTCAAGTACCTGGAGTCTTGTTCATGAGTGAGGGAAGAGTGGATCGTGAGATGCACAGGCTGGCGGCCGAAATGAGTTTTCTCCGCTGGGTGGCGGGTCTCTCCCCTACTGTAAGAATTTTCACCGTTTAATTACAGTAACCTACTGGCAGCTAATGGTTCCAGTATAAAACTGTTTTTCTACAGCACACATACTGTGATTTATCACTACAGTTTATTACTGTAAAAAGTATCACAGTACTGTGCTGTATCAAATATACGCTTCACAGCATAATACTGTCATATGTTTAGCGGCATTACACTGTTATTTTAGTGTATCTACTGTAATATCCATTAACAGTTAATTACAGTAAAATAATTGTAAGGACTATAGACTGAGTTTTACAGTATAATGCCACTAGAAGTTAATGAGTTGAACTTTTAATTTTTCAAAATCAAAACCCCTGCAATCTGCTGGCATAAAAATGACTGGAGAAATGGCCTTGCAAGATTATGTTTTTATTAACCAATTATTTTAAAGTGCATCAAATACATTCAATGTACATTTAGTGCATTCTTCTTATTTTCAGTAAAGCATTTTAACATTTATAACATGTCCACTTAATTTCTAACTGGAGACAAAACACTGAACACGAGTCCAGTGTTTAGTTGTCGGCTACATAAAGCCCCACTCAAAGTCTGTGAGATGTTTTATAAGGGTGGCTACGTGAGGATTTACAGTTGCTGCCTTTTTCTGGACCAGCTTCCCGGTCTTCTTGGACACCACCTGGCTAGCCTTTGTTCCCCTCTCAGGGTGAACGCCAATGAATCGCCTAAAAAAGAGAGAAAGCATATTAGATATTCTGTTGTGATTGAAGATTACTTGCAGTCGATACAGAACCCCCCTCACATTGTTATTTAGGAATATGCACTGCACAAATATTAATATCAATTTTAGGATATATGTGAGCCTATACCATAACCACAGCTGTAGATGAGTGAATGCTCTAAAACCCATTAAGACCAATTCAGAGAGGAAGACAATGCTAAAGCCTCCCCAATCCCTCTCTCTATAAATGTTTTCTCTCCATCTACGGGACCGTGTATTTACGCTGATGTTTCCTGCTTTCACCCATTTAACATATCGTTACCTGCTCATTACCTATCTTCTCTGCATCCTGGGGTCACACTGGTGCTTCTTGCCTTTACCCATTCAACATATCTTTACCTGCACATTTCCTACCTTCTCTGCATAGTGTGGTCACACTGGTGCTTTCTACCTTTACCCATTCAAAATATCTTTACCTGCACATTACCTACCTTCTCTGTATCCTGTAGTCAAGCTGGTGTTTCCTGCCTTTACTCATTCAACATATCTTTACCTGCACATTACCTACCTTCTCTGTATCCTGGCGTCTAGCTGGTGTTTCCTGCCTTCACCCATTCAACATATCTTTACCTGCACATTACCTACCTTCCCTGCATCCTTGGGTCACACTGGTGCTTCTTTCTTTCACCATACAACATATCTTCACCTGCACATACCTACCTTGTCTGCATGGCCTCGACCACACCTGCGCTTCCTTCTTTCACCCATTCAACATACCTTCACCCGCACATTACCTACCTTCCCTGCATAGTGGGGTCACACTGGTGCTTCCTGCCTTTACCCATTCAACATATCTTCACCCGCACATTACCTACTTGCTCTGCATTCTCGGGTCAAGCTGGTGCTTCCTGCCATCATCCAGTCAACATATCTTTACCTGCAAATTACCTACTTTTTCTGCATCCTGGGGTCAAACAGGTGCTTCCTTCTTTGACCCAGTCAACATATCTTTACCTGCACATTACCTACCTTCTCTGTATCCTAGAGTCAAACTGGTGCGTCGGTCCCTAATAAGAAGGTCCACAAAGGAACAGAAGAGTCATTGATTTAAGACACCAAATTGGGGAAATGACAAGTCAAATTCCTGAACAGAGGTGAGAAATATAAAATAAAATATCCTAACAGTATTTTAACAGTATCAAGAGGATTTACCTTTGAACAAATTCCAATGTCCGAGGACCTTCCTCTTGGTATTCCAAGTTGAACACATAGTAGGTGGCAAGAAGGGCAGCAAGCCCTGAGATTAAGCTAGGTTGGACGCCTTTGCAGATGACATCACCTTCCATGCTGATCATCCAACGTTTTATTGTGACTTTGTCACCAGCAACTGGTACAGTCAAGAAATGCAGTTTATGTTCCTAAACAGTATCCAATATGGGTAGCATTTTAAAAGTATTTGGAATGGCCACCTCACTCGCTCTCTCTTTCCTCTGTTTACATCTAGTCTCCTAAGGCAGTGGTTCTCAAATGGGGTTCCGCGTACTCCTGGGGGTACTTGAAGGTATGCCAAGGGGTACGTGAGATTTTTTTTTAATATTCTAAAAATAGCAACAATTCAAAAATCCTTTATAAATATATTTATTGAATAATACTTCGACAAAATATGAATGTAAGTTCATAAACTGAACAACTAATCAAGTAGGCTATTCCATTCATTACCATAAAGCCAGAGTTTCCCCCATGCCATGATGGTTTGACCCTACCTGGCGGTGCCACACGGCACCAACTGTCAATCAACTATCCATGTAGAAAACAATGGAGGCTTGGTTAAAGCGTAGTGGACATGTTCCATAAATATTGATGTTAAAGATTTCTTTTTTTGTGAAGAAATGTTGAGAATGAAGTTCATGAATCCAGATGGATCTCTATTACAATCCCCAAAGAGGGCACTTTAAGTTGATTACTTCTATGTGTAAAAATCTTTATTTATAACTGAATCACTTGGTTATTTTTCAACAAGTTTTTAGTTATTTTTATATCTTTTTTTCCAAATAGTTCAAGAAAGACCACAACAAATGAGCAATATTTTGCACTGTTATACAATTTAATAAATCAGAAACTGATGACATAGTGCTGTATTTTACTTCTTTATCTCTTTTTTTCAACCAAAAATGCTTTGCTCTGAATAGGGGGTACTTGAATTTAAAAAATGTTCACAGGGGTACATCACTGAAAAAAGGTTGAGAACCACTGTCCTAAGGCAGTGGTTCTCAACCTTTTTTCAGTGCTGTGAACATTTTTTTAATGCAAGTAGACCTCCATGTCTTCATAACAGGAATATCCTGAATTCTCAAGTTGCATATCACAATAGTCATCATCAGTGTTAACAACACAAGAGCTGCTTGGATTTGCTGTTGATCAAGTCAAACTTCGTTCAGTGTAGCCGTAGTGCTTCCTTGACACGTGCGATGTGAAAGTAGACTTAACTGTAAATCTTTTTTCACATTGACTGAAGGGGCACGTAACTGTCCTACCTTCGGTAATATGACTTTTCAAATGCAGGAGAAAGGCCCGTATATCATCGCACTTCGCGCTACATGAGACAATATTACAAGGTAAACCTTCTGCGCTATACATATCAGTCCTACTCTTGCCATATTTATGACGACGGCTGTGAGTTTTGAAGGCTGAGAAGTTGGAAAAAACTCTTGTGCATTTAGGGAAAGCACACTTAAACGATGCATTAGGCATACAACTATGACTTCGCATGTGTCTAACATACGCAAATACATTGCTGCAAGTCGTAGCACATATGTTGCAAGTTATCATCTTTTATGATGACTATGACAAAAAAGAAGAAAACTTAGCTAGCTAGCATGTGGCGGTACATGCGCGTGGTCAACGATAGTGTCTGTGATGCTGACTGTGACGCTATGTCATTTCGGACTTTATAAATATATATATATAAAGTAATTCAAACAGAAAATGACACATCAAGGTACAAGTGACTCTTACCTTGTTATCAAAAACACACGATGCAGTAGGATGGATTTAGCAGGGTCGGCCAGGCGAAATGAAGCTCGGTGGGACGAATTGTGGGCGGACCCAAGAAACAAGTCTGAAAAATACTGAATTACACTGTAGGTTTTACAGTAACTTACTGCTGGTCGATATTTTTTGAAAAATGCAACAACATTTACAGTACTTAACTGCATTTAAGAAGAACATGATAGGTTGATTGGCAACACTAAATTGGCCCTAGTGTGTGAATGTGAGTGTGAATGTTGTCTGTCTATCTGTGTTGGCCCTGCGATGAGGTGGCGACTTGTCCAGGGTGTACCCCGCCTTCCGCCCGATTGTAGCTGAGATAGGCTCCAGCGCCCCCCGCGACCCCGAAGGGAATAAGCGGTAGAAAATGGATGGATGGATGGAGTATATAACTGTAATTGTATTTTTTATTTTTACAGTAATTTTTTACAGTGAAGGTCATGGGTGTCAAACTCTGGCCCGTGGGCCAAATTTGGCCCAACGTGTAATTTGACTTGGCCCTTGAGGCAATATCAAATTAACACTAAAGCTGGACCGTCGATTATACATTGCGGCAGTGCCGCGGTAACACCGCATTCACCGCTACTTCTAATACTTGCCAACCCTCCCGGGAGTGAATCCAGCACTCCTCCCGAATTTTTTTTTTTTTTTTCTTTCAGCTAGTCAAACGAGTGCCGGCCCAGTTTCATGTCAGTGCAGCTTCTGCACCCACACACAATTGAATGCAACGCATACTTCATCAACAGCGATACAGGTTACACTGACGGTAGCCAAATAAAAAACTTTAACACTTTTAGAAATATACGCCACACTGTGAATCCACACCAAACAAGAATGACAAACACATTTCGGGAGAACATCCACACCGTAACACAACATAAACACAACAGAACAAATACCCGGAACCCTTTGTAGCACTAAATCTTCCGGGACGCTACAAGGTGTGTGTGTGTGTGGGGGGCGGGGGTTTGGTGGTAGCGGGGGTGTATTTTGTAGCGTCCCGAAAGAGTTAGTGCTGCAAAAGATTCTGGGTGTTTGTTCTTTTGTGTTTATGTTATGTTACGGTGAAGATGTTCTCCCGAAAAGTGTTTTTTATTTTTGTTTGGTGTGGGTTCACAGTGTGGCGTATATTTCTAACAGTGTTAAAGTTTTTTATACTGGCACCCTCAGTGTAACCTGTATCGCTGTTGATGAAGTATGCGTTGCATTCATTTGTGTATGCGTGCTGAAGCTGCACATTTCTTGTGACTGGGTGTGAATGATGTTAGAATTGGGTGTACGAGATATGACTGTTGAACACCTTTGTTCGATAATGAAAGTTACCTCAGCTCAAAGCCTGAGCCCTGACATTAAAGAACTAGCATCTAAAAAAAGATGCCAGGTATCTGGCTTGGGCACATCAAATTAGATCAGTGTGTTGCAAACTGAGCAGTTTAAAGTCCTGAATGGTTGTTTTATTCATTGTTATTTTCTTTTCAAATTTATTATCCTGTGGAAAAAGTTAATGTTGATATTTACCTCAGAAGGCTGCAAATAGAAAAGAGGCATTCAATTTTTATTTAAATTGTATTTGATATGCAATTGATATTTTTTATTTATTATTATTATTATTTGAAACTCCATTTTGCATGTCACTATGAAATTATATAAGCCTTGCTTGTTCAATATTCAATGCAAAACTTGTTTGGGTCCCTATTAAAAGGTTAATTTGTTCAACCTTGGCCCGCGGCTTTGTTCAGTTTTAAACTTTGGCCCACTCTGTATTTGAGTTTGACACCCCTGGTGAAGGTGAAGCTCTGTCTTCCTGGAGGCCACGGGGAAGACCCAGGACACATTGGGAACACTATGTCTCCCGGCTGGCCTGGGAACGCCTCGGGATCCCCTGAGAAAAGGTCCTAGGTGAGGGATCAGACAAAGAGCAGCTCAAAGACCTTTATGAAAAGTACAAATCGAGGACCTAGATTTTTTCTCGCCCAGGCGCAGGTCACCGTGGCTCCCCTGTGGAGCCAGGCGCAGAGGTGGGGCACGATGGCGAGCGACTGGTGGCCGGGCCTGTCTCCATGGGGCCCTGCCGGACTCAGCTCGAAGAGGCAACGTGGGTCAACCCTCCAATGGGCTCACCACTCATGGGCCCATTGAGGTCATAGAGGTCGGATGCAGTGTGAACTGGGCGGCAGCCGAAGGCAGGGCACTTGGCGGTCCGATTATCGGCTACATAAGCTCGCTCTTGGGACGTGGAACGTCACCTCGCTGGGAGGGAAAGAGCCTGAGCTGGTGCGCGAGGTGAAGAAGTTCCGGCTAGATATAGTTGGACTCACTTCGACGCACAGCAAGGGCTCTGGAACCTGTTCTCTCAAGAGGGGCTGGACTCTCTTCCACTCTGGCGTTGCAAGCAATGAGAGGCTGGGGTGGCAATTGTTGTTGCTCAAAGCCTGCACGTTGGACTTTAACCCAGTAGACGAGATGGTAGCTTCCCTCCGCCTTCGGGTTGGGTGACGGGTCCTGACTGTTGTTTGTGTTTACACACCAAACAGCAGCTCAGAGTACCCACTCTTTTTGGATTCCCTTGAGGGAGTACTGCAGAGTGCTCCCTCGGGTGATTCCCTTGTTCTGTTGGGGGACTTCAATGCTCATGTTGGCAAGGACAGTGAAACCTGGAGAGTCGTGTTTGGGAAAAATGGCCACCCAGATCTGAACCCAAGTGGTGCTTTGTTATTGGACTTTTGTGCTCGTCACGGATTGTCCATAACAAACACAATGTTCAAACATAAGGAAGAACTTTGAACATGTCACGAGGGAGGTGCTGGACATTGAGTCTGAGTGGACCATGTTCCGTGCCTCTCTTGTCGAGCCTGCTGATTGGAGCTGTGGCCGCAAGGTGTTTGGTGCCTGTCGTGGCGGTAATCCTAGAACTCGCTGGTGGCCACCAGCAGTGAGGGATGCCGTCAAGCTGAAGAAAGAGCCTATCGGGTCCTTTTGGCTCATGGGACTCCAGAGGCAGCGGGCATACCGACAGGCCAAGCAGTGCCTGGGGAATCTGTGGTGGGCTCTCCTATTTCTGGGGCTTAGGTTGCCTAGGTAGTTAAAAAGCTCCTCTGTGGCAAGGCCCCGGTGGTGGATGAGTTCCTTAAGGCTCTGGATACTGTGGGGCTGTCTTGGTTGACAAGACTCTGCAACATCGCGTGAACATTGGGGGCGTTACCTCTGGATTGGCAGACCGGGGTGGTGGTTCCTCTCTTTAAGAAGGGGAACCGGAGGGTGTGTTCCAACTATCGTGAAACACACTCCTCAGCCTTCTCGGTAAGGTCTATTCATGTGTACTGGAGAGGAGGAAACTCGGATCCAGGACGAACAGTGTGGTTTTCGTCCTGGTCGTGGAACGGTAGACCAGGTCTATACTCTCGGCAGGGTCCTTGAGTGTGAAGCGACTGGGATGAGAATCAGCACCTCCAAGTCCAAGTCCATGGTTCTCGCGCAGGAAAGGGTCGAGTGCCATCTCCAGGTTGGGGAGGAGATCTTGCCCCAAGTGGAGGAGTTCAAGTACCTAGGAGTCTTGTTCACGAGTGAGGATAGAGTGGATCGAGAGATCCACAGGCGGATTGGTGCGGCGTCTTCAGTATTGAGGACGCTATATCGATCCGTTGTGGTGAAGAAGGAGCTGAGCCAGAAGGAAAAGCTCTCAATTTACCGTCGATCTACGTTCCTAGCTTTGGGTTATGACCGAAAGGACAAGCGGCCGAAATGCGTTTCCTCTGCCGGGTGGTGGGTCTCTCCCTTAGAGACAGGGTGAGAAGCTCTGTCATCCGGGAGGAACTCAAAGTAAAGCCGCTGCTCCTCCACATTGAGAGGAGCCATGAGGTGGTTCGGGCATCTGCTCAGGATGCCACCCGAACGCCTCTAGGGAGGTGTGGCATGAGGCCACGGGGAAGACCTAGGACACATTGGAAAGACTATGTCCCCGGCTGGCCTGGGAACGCCTCGGAATACCCCGAGAAGAGCTGGATGAAGTGGCTGGGGAGAGGGAAGTCTGGGATTTTCTGCTCAGGCTGCTGCCCCCGCAACCCGACCTCGGATAAGCGGAAGGAAATGGATGGATTTAGAATGACAGTTATACTGTCAGATTGAGTACAAAAACTAACTAAACCTTACACAATATAATGTTTCTAGTAAAACTCACAAAGATACATATCTCCAGGCATTATTAGCCATTTTGCATGTGTGGTTTAGGAGTTATGTTTAAATAAATAACTGTCAGATTGAGTGTGACAGTAAACTGTCATAGTGAGTAAAACCCTTATTTTGTATTTGCAAACCTTACAAAAACAACTAAATCTAGTTAAACTCACACAGATACAATATTACAGGCATTTTTAGACATAATGCATGTTTGGTTTTAGAGTAATGTTTATATAACTTTCATATTTAGTATGACAGCTGTACTGTCATATTGAATTAAAAAAACAACTAACTTGTGTCTTTGCAAACCTTACAAAATACCATTTTTCTAGTAAAACTAACTAGATACATGCTCCAGGCATTATTAGCTATTTTGCATGTGTTGTTTGAGTTATGTTTAAATAACTGTCATATTGAGTGTGACAGTATACTGTCATAAAACCCAATTTTTGTATTTGCAACCCTGATTCTAGCAAAACTCACATATATACAATATTACAGGCAGTTTTGGACATAATGCATGTTTGGTTTTGGAGTTATGTTTATATAACTTTCATATATAGTATGACAGCTAAACTGTTATATTGAGTAAAAAAACTAACTTGTGTTTGTCATAAAACCCAATTTTTGTATTAGCAAACCATACAACTGATTCAAATAAAACTCACATGGATTCAATATTACAGGCATTTTCAGACATTTTGAATGTTTGGTTTAAGAATCATGTTGTAATACATTTGTATTGCTTTTTTCACATTATCTCAGGATTTTTAGAACATTACTGTCATATTGAGTAAAAAAATATTTGTTGTGTTTGCAAGCCCTAAAAAAAGCATATGTTTCCAGTAAAACTCCCAAAGATGCATTATTTCAGGCATTATTAGCCATTTTTCAGGTGTGGTTTAGGAGTTATGTTTAAATAACTGTCATATTGGGTGTGGCGTTATACTGTCATATTGAGTTAAAAAAAAATAACTTCTGTCTTTGCAAACCTTACAAAATAAAATGTTTCTATCAACACTCACAAAAATATTTTTTTTCACGCTATTAGACATGTTTCATGTGTATTTAGGAGTTATAATTAAATAACTTTCATATTGAGTGTTAAAGTTATAATGTCATTATGTGTAAAACCTAATTTTTGTATTTGCAAACCTTACAAAAACAATTGATTGTAGTAAAACTTACATAGATTCAATATTACAGGCATTTTTAGACAATTTACATATTTGGTTTAAAAGTTGTGTTTGAATACATTTGTATTGCTTTTTTCGCATTATCTCAGGATTCTAAGATCATTACTTTCATATTGAGTAAAACACTACTTTTTGTTTTTGCAAACCTTACAAACTCACATAAATACATTATTACAGACATTTTTAGACATGATACATGTTTGGTTTTGGAGTTATGTTTATATAACTTTTATATTTAGTATGACTGTTATACTGTCATATTGAATTAAAAAAAACTAGCTTGTGTCTTTGCAAACTTTACAAAATATCATTTTTCTAGTAAAACTAACAAAGATACATGTCTCCAGGCATTATTACCCATTTTGAATGGGTTGTTTAGGAATTATGTTTAAATACATTTTTATTGCTTTTTTCGCATTATCTCAGGATTTTAAGATCATTACTTTCATATTGAGTAAAAAAACTACTTTTTGTTTTTGCAAACCTTACAAACTCACATTAATACATTATTACAGGCATTTTTAGACATGACACATGTTTGGTTTTGGAGTTATGTTTATATAACTTTCATATTTAGTATGACTGTTATACTGTCATATTGAATTAAAAAAAAACTAGCTTGTGTCTTTGCAAACTTTACAAAAGATCATTTTTCAAGTAAGACTAACAAAGATACATGTCACCAGGCATTATTACCCATTTTGCATGGGTTGTTTAGGAATTATGTTTAAAGACATTTTTATTGCTTTTTTCGCATTATCTCAGGATTCTTAGATCATTACTTTCATATTGAGTAAAAAACTACTTTTTGTTTTTGCAAACCTTACAAACTCACATAAATACATTATTACAGGCATTTTTAGACATGACACATGTTTGGTTTTGGAGTTATGTTTATATAACTTTTATATTTAATATGTCTGTTATACTGTCATATTGAATTAAAAAAAACTAGCTTGTGTCTTTGCAAACTTTACAAAATATCATTTTTCTAGTAAAACTAACAAAGATACATGTCTCCAGGCATTATTAGCCATTTTGCATGGGTTGTTTAGGAATTATGTTTAAATACATTTTTATTGCTTTTTTCGCATTATCTCAGGATTCTAAAATCCTTCCTTTCATATTGAGGAAACAACTACTTTTTGTTTTTGCAAACCTTACAAACTCACATAAATACATTATTTTAGGCAATTTTACACATGACACACGTTTGGTTCTGGAGTTATGTTTATATAACTTTCATATTTAGTATGACTGTTATACTGTCATATTGAATAACAAAAACTACCTTGTGTCTTTGCAAACTTTACAAAAGATCATTTTTCTAGTAAAACTAACAAAGATACATGTCTCCAGGCATTATTACCCATTGTGCATGGGTTGTTTAGGAATTATGTTTAAAGACATTTTTATTGCTTTTTTCGCATTATCTCAGGATTCTTAAATCATTACTTTCATATTGAGTAAAAAACTCCTTTTTGTTTTTGCAAAACTCACATAAATACATTATTAAAGGCATTTTTAGACATGACACATGTTTGGTTTTGGAGTTATGTTTATATAACTTTTATATTTAGTATGACTGTTATACTGTCATATTGAATAAAAAAAAACTGGCTTGTGTCTTTGCAAACTTTACAAAAGATCATTTTTCTAGTAAAACTAACAAAGATACATGTCACCAGGCATTATTACCCATTTTGCATGGGTTGTTTAGGAATTATGTTTAAAGACATTTTTATTGCTTTTTTCGCATTATCTCAGGATTCTTAGATCATTACTTTCATATTGAGTAAAAAACTACTTTTTGTTTTTGCAAACCTTACAAACTCACATTAATACATTATTACAGGCATTTTTAGACATGACACATGTTTGGTTTTGGAGTTATGTTTATATAACTTTCATATTTAGTATGACTGTTATACTGTCATATTGAATAAAAAAAAACTAGCTTGTGTCTTTGCAAACTTTACAAAAGATACATTTTCTAGTAAAACTAACAAAGATACATGTCTCCAGGCATTATTACCCATTTTCCCTGGGTTGTTTAGGAGTTATGTTTAAATACATTTTTATTGCTTTTTTCGCATTATCTCAGGATTCTAAGATCATTACTTTCATATTGAGTAAAAAAACTACTTTTTGTTTTTGCAAACCTTACAAACTCACATTAATACATTATTACAGGCATTTTTAGACATGACACATGTTTGGTTTTGGAGTTATGTGTATACAACTTTCATATTTAGTATGACTGTTATACTGTCATATTGAATTAAAAAAAACTAGCTTGTGTCTTTGCAAACTTTACAAAATATCATTTTTCTAGTAAAACTAACAAAGATACATGTCTCCAGGCATTATTACCAGTTTTGCATGGGCTGTTTATGAATTATGTTTAAAGACATTTTTATTGCTTTTTTCGCATTATCTCAGGATTCTTAGATCATTACTTTCATATTGAGTAAAAAACTACTTTTTGTTTTTGCAAACCTTACAAACTCACATAAATACATTATTATAGGCAATTTTAGACATGACACACGTTTGGTTCTGGAGTTATGTTTATATAACTTTCATATTTAGTATGACTGTTATACTGTCATATTGAATAAAAAAAACTGGATTGTGTCTTTGCAAACTTTACAAAAGATCAGTTTTCCTGTAAAACTAAAAAAGATACATGTTTCCAGGCATTATTAGCCATTTTGCATATGTTGTTTCGGAGTAATGTTTAAATACATTTTTATTGCTTTTTTCGCATTATCTCAGGATTTTAAGAACATTACAGTCATATTGAGTAAAAAAACTACTTTTTGTGTTTGCAAGATTTAAAAAAGCATGTATTTCGAGTAAAACGGCCAAGGATGCATTATTTCAGGCATTATTAGCCATTTTTCATGTGTGGTTTGAGTTATGGTTAAATAACTGTCATATACTGTCAGTTATGACATAGTAAGTAAAACCTAATTTATGTATTTGCAAACCTTACAAAATCATTTAAATCTAGTAAAACTCACATGGATTCAATATTACAGACATTTTTAGACATTTTGCATGTTTGGTTTAGGAATTATGTTGGAATCATTTTTATTAATTTGTTCGTATTTTCTCAGAATTTTAGAACATTACTGTCATATTGAGTAAAAAAATAATTTTTGTGTTTGCAAGCCTTAAAAAAGCATATGTTTCGAGTAAAACTTACAAGAATGCATTAATTCAGGCATTGTTAATCATTTTTCATGTGTAGTTTAAGAGTTATGTTTAAATAACTGTCATATTGAGTGTGGCAGTTATACTGTCATATTGAGTAAAAAAAACTAACCTGGCTTTGCAAACCTTACAAAAGAAAATGTTTCTAGTAACACTCACAAAGATAATTTTTTTCACGCATTATTAGACATGTTTCATGTGTGGTTAGGAGTTATAAATAAATAATTGTCATATTGAGTGTTACAGTTTTAATGTCATTATGTGTAAAACCTAATTTTTGTATTTGCAAACCTTACAAAAACAATTGATTCTAGTAAAACTTATATAGATTCAATATTACAGGCATTTTTAGACATTTTACATGTTTGGTTTAAAATTTGTGTTTGAATACATTTGTATTGCTTTTTTCGCATTATCTCAGGATTCTAAGAACATTACTTTCATATTGAGTAAAAAACTACTTTTTGTTTTTGCAAACCTTACAAACTCACATAAATACATTATTACAGGCATTTTTAGACATGACACATGTTTGGTTTTGGAGTTATGTTTATATAACTTTCATATTTAGTATGACTGTTATACTGTCATATTGAATAAAAAAAACTAGCTTGTGTCTTTGATATCTTTACAAAAGATCATTTTTTTAAACTAACAACGTTACATGTCTCCCTAGACATTATTAGCCATTTTGCATGTGTTGTTTAGGAGTTAGGTTTAAATACATTTTTATTGCTTTTTCCCCATTATCTCAGGGTTCTAAGAACATTACAGTCAAGGAAAAAACTGCTTTTTGTGTTTGCAAAATGTAAAACTCAGTAAAACTCCCAATGATTCATTATTTCAGGCATTAGCCATTTTTTTGTGTGGTTTATGAGTTATGTTTAAATAACTGTCATATTGAGTGTGATTTTGTCATTGTGAGTAAAACCTAATTTTTGTATTTGCAAACCTTACAAAAACAACCGATTCTAGGAAAACTCACTTTGATACAATATTACAGGCATGTTTAGACATATTGCATGTTTGGTTTTGGAGTTATATTTATATAACCTGCTTTCTGAGCCGCCACCTTTGTGGTTTGCGTGTCCCACTGATCCAGGAACTATGTTGTCCGGGGGCTTCTATGGTCTCCCAAGACAAACAGGTCCTAGGTGAGGGATCAGACAAAGAGCAGCTCAAAGACCTTTATTAAAAGTACAATTGAGGACCTAGATTTTTTCTCGGCCGGACGCAGGTCACCGTGGCTCCCCTGTGGAGCCAGGCCCAGTGTGGCACGATGGCGATTGACGGGCCTGTCCCCATGGGGCCCAGCCGTGCTCAGCTCGAAGAGGCAACGTGGATCCCCCCTCCAGGGCTCACCACTCATGGGCTGGGTCATAGAGGGTGCAGTGTGAGCTGGGCGGCAGCCGAAGGCAGGGCACTTGGTGGTCCGATTATCGGCTACATAAGCTCGCTCTTGGGACATGGAACGTCACCTCGCTGGGAGGGAAGGAGCCTGAGCTGGTGCTTGAGGTGGAGACGTTCCCGGCTAGATATAGTTGGACTCACAGCAAGGGCTCTGGAACCTGTTCTCTCAGAGGGGCTGGACTGAGCTGAACTTTCATTACTTGCAAAGCCAGAGTGGAAGAGATTCCACACTGGCGTTGCAGCTAATGAGAGGCTGGGGTGGCAATTCTTGTTGCCCCCCGGCTCAAAGCCTGCACGTTGGACTTTAAACCCAATAGACGAGATGGTAGCTTCCTTCAGCCTTCGGGTTGGATGACGGGTCCTGACTGTTGTTTGTGTTTACACACCAAACAGCAGCTCAGAGTACCAACTCTTTTTGGATTCCCTTGAGGGAGTACTGGAGAGTGCTCCTTCGGGTGATTCCCTTGTTCTGCTGGTGGACTTCAACGCTATGTTGGCAACGACAGTGAAACCTGGAGAGTCGTGATTGGGAAAAATGGCCACCCGGATCTGAACCCAAGTGGTGCTTTGTTATTGGACTTTTGTGCTTGTCACGGATTGTCCATAACAAACACAATGTTCAAACATAAGGGTGTCCATATGTGCACTTGGCACAAGGACACCCTCGGCCGCATGATTGACTTTGTAGTTGTGTCATGGGATTTGCGGCCTCATGTTTTGGACACTCGGTGAAGAGAGGGGCAGAGCTTTCTACCAACCACCAACTGGTGGTGAGCTGGCTCCGATGGTAGGGGGGGATGCCGGTCAGACCTGGCAGGCCCAAACGCATTGTAAGGGTCTGCTGGGAACACCTAGCAGAGTCTCCTGAAGAATTTTGAACATGTCCGGAAGAACTTTGAACATGTCACGAGGGAGGTGCTGGACATTGAGTCTGAGTGGACCATGTTCCGTTCCTCTCTTGTTGAGCCAGCTGATTGAAGCTGTGGCCGCAAGGTGTTTGGTGCCTGTCGTGGCGGTAATCCACCAGCAGTGAGGGATGCTGTCAAGCTGAAGAAAGAGCCACCGGGTCCTTTTGGCTCATGGGACTCCAGAGGCAGTGGGCATACCGACAGGCCAAGCCAGACCTCCTCAGTCCCACCAACACGTCTTCCTATGAGGAAACAGTGCCTGGGAAGTCTGTGGTGGGCTCTCCTATTTCTGGGGCTGAGGTTGCCAAGGTAGTTAAAAAGCTCCTTGGTGGCAAGGCCCCAGGGGTATGAGCTCCGTCCGGAGTTCCTTAAGGCTCTGGATGCTGTGGGGCAGTCTTGGTTGACAAGACTCTGCAACATTGCGTCTACATCGGGGGCGGTACCTCTGGATTGGCAGACCGGGGTGGTGGTTCCTCTCTTTAAGAAGGGGAACCGGAGGGTGTGTTCCAACTATCGTAGATCACACTCCTCAGCCTTCCCGGTAAGGTCTATTCATGTGTAATGGAGAGGAGGAACCTCGGATCCAGGACGAACAGTGTGGTTTTCGTCCTGGTCGTGGAACGGTAGACCAGCTCTATACTCTCGGCAGGGTCCTTGAGTGTGCATGGGAGTTTGCCCAACCAGTCTACATAAGTTTTGTGGACTTGGAGAAAACATTCGACCTTGGCCCCCGGTAAATCCTGTGGGGAGTGCTCAGAGAGTATGGAGTATCGGCATGTCTGATTGTGGCGGGTGTCTCCCTGTATGATCAGTGTCAGAGTTTGGTCCGCATTGCCGGCAGTATGTCGGACCCCTTTCCAGTGAGGGTTGGACTCCGCCAAGGCTGCCTTTTGTCACCGATTCTGTTCATAACTTTAATGGACAGAATATCTAGGCGCAGTCATGGCTTTGAGGATCCCCTCAACGCCATGACTGCGCCTGGTTTGGTGGCTGCAGGATTAGGTCTCTGCTTTTTGCAGATGATGTGGTCCTGATGGCTCCAACTGGCCAAGATCTTCAGCTTTCATTGGATCGGTTTGCAGTGAAGCGACTGGGATGAGAATCAGCACCTCCAAGTCCGAGTCCATGGTTCTCGCCCGGGAAAGGGTGGAGTGCCATCTCGAGGTTGGGAAAGAGATCTTGCCCCAAGTGAAGGAGTTCAAGTACCTAGGAGTCTTGTTCACGAGTGAGGATAGAGTGGATTGTGAGATCTACAGGCGGATCGGTGCGGCGTCTTCAGTAATGAGGACGCTATATCGATCCGTTGTGGTGAAGAAGGAGCTGAGCCAGAAGGAAAAGCTTTCAATTTACCGGTCGATCAACGTTCCCATCCTCACCTATGGTCATGACCTTTGGGTTATGACCGAAAGGACAAGGTCACGGGTACAAGCGGCCGAAATGAGTTTTCTCCGCCGGGTGGTGGGTCTCTCCCTTAGAGATAGGGTGAGAAGCTCTGTCATCTGGGAGGAACTCAGTGTAAAGCCGCTGCTCCTCCACATTGAGAGGAGCCAGATGAGGTGGTTCGGGCATCTGCTCAGGATGCCACCCGAACGCCTCCCTAGGTCCGAACGGCAGGAGGCCATGGGGAAGACCTAGGATACATTGGAAAGACTATGGCCTGGGAACGCCTCGGGATCCCCCGAGAAGAGCTGGACGAAGTGGCTGGGGAGAGGGAAGTCTGGGCTCTCTGCTTAGGCTGCTGCCCCCGCAACCCGACCTCGGATAAGCGGAAGAAAATAGATGGATTTAATATGACAGTTATACTGTCATATTGAGTGTGACAGTATACTGTCATAAAACCCAATTTTTGTATTTGCAAACCTGATTCTAGTAAAACTCACATCTATACAATATTACAGGCAATTTTGGACATAATGCACGTTTGGTTTTGGAGTTATGTTCATATAACTTTAATATATAGTATGACATCTATACTGTTATAATGAGTACAAAAACTAACTTCTGTCTGTCATAAAACTCAATTTTTGTATTTGCAAACCTTACAAAAACAAAAGATTCTAGTAAAACTCACATGGATTCAATATTACAGGCATTTTTAGACATTTTGCATGTTTGGTTTAGGAATCATGTTGGAATACATTTGTATTGCTTTTTTCACATTATCTCAGCATTTTAAGAACTTACTGTCATATTGAGTAAAAAAAACTTTTTGTGTTTGCAAGCCTTAAAAAAACAACCGATTCTAGTAAAACTCACATTGATACAATATTACAGGCATGTTTAGACATCTTGCATGTTTGGTTTTGGAGTTATGTTTGTATAACCTGCTTTCTGAGCCGCCACCTTTGTGGTTTGCGTGTCCCACTGATCCTAGGAGCTATGTTGTCCGGGGGCTTCTATGCCCCCTGATAGGGTCCCCCAAGACAAACAGGTCCTAGGTGAGGAATCAGACAAAGAGCAGCTCAAAGACCTTTATGAAAAGTACAAATCGAGGACCTAGATATTTTCTCGCCCGGACGCGGGTCACCGTGGCTCCCCTGTGGAGCCAGGCCCAGAGGTGGGGCACGATGGCGAGCGACTGGTGCCCATGGGGCCCAGCTCGAAGAGGCAACGTGGGTCCCCCCTGCAATAGGCTCACCACTCATGGGCTGGGTCATAGAGGTCGGGTGCAGTGTTAGCTGGGCGGAAGCCGAAGGCAGGGCACTTGGCGGTCCGATTATCGGCTACATAAGCTCGCTCTTGGGACGTGGAACGTCACCTCGCGAGGTGGAGAAGTTCCCGGCTAGATAAAGCTGGACTCACTTCGACGCACAGCAAGGGCTCTGGAACCTGTTCTCTCAAGAGGGGTTGGACTCTCTTCCACTCTGGCGTTGCAAGTAATGAGAGGCTGGGTTGGCAATTCTTGTTGCCCCCCGGCTCAAAGCCTGCACGTTGGACTTAACCCAGAAGACGAGATGGTAGCTTCCCTCCGCTTTCGGGTTGGGTGACGGGTCCTGACTGTTGTTGGTGTTTACGCACCAAACAGCAGCTCAGAGTACCCACTCTTTTTGGATTCCCTTGAGAGTGCTCCCTCGGGTGATTCCCTTGTTCTGCTGGGGGTCTTCAACGCTCATTTCTGCAACGACTTTTAAACCTGGAGAGTCGTGATTGGGAAAAATGGCCACCCGGATCTGAACCCAAGTGGTGCTTTGTTATTGGACTTTTGTGCTCGTCACGGATTGTCCATAACAAACACAATGTTCAAACATAAGGGTGTCCATATGTGCACTTGGCACCAGGACACCCTCGGCCGCAGTTCCATGATTGACTTTGTAGTTGTGTCATGGGATTTGCGGCCTCGTGTTTTGGACACTCGTGAGAAGAGAGGGGCGAGCTTTCTACCGATCACCACCTGGTGAGCCGGCTCCGATGGTGGGGTAGGATCCCGGACAGACCTGGCAGGCCCAAAAGCATTGTGAGAGTCTTTTGGGAATGCCTAGCAGAGTCTCCTGTCAGAGAGAGTTTCTTTTTCCACCTCCGGAGGAACTTTGAACATGTCACAAAGGAGGTGCTGGACATTGAGTCTGAATGGATCATGTTCCGTGCCTCTCTTGTCAAGCCAGCTGATTGGAGCTGTGGCCGCAAGGTGTTTGGTGCCTGTCGTGGCGGTAATCCTACAACCCGCTGGTGGCCACCAGCAGTGCGGGATGCCGTCAAGCTGAAGAAAGAGCTTATCTGGTCCTTTTGGCTCATGGGACTCCAGAGGCAGCGGGCATACCGACAGGCCAAGCAGTGCCTGGGGAATCTGTGGTGGGCTCTCCTATTTCTGGGGCTGAGGTTGCCAAGGTAGTTAAAAAGCTCCTTGGTGGCAAGGCCCCGGGGGTGGATGAGCTCCGTCCGGAGTTCCTTAAGGCTCTGGATGCTGTGGGGCTGTTTTAGATGACAAGACTCTGCAACATCGCGTGGACATCAGGGGAGGTACCTCTGGATTGGCAGACCGGGGTGGTGGTTCCTCTCTTTAAGAAGGGGAACCGGAGGGTGTGTTCCAACTATCGTAGATCACACTCCTCAGCCTTCCCGGTAAGGTCTATTCATGTGTACTGGAGAGGAGGAACCTCGGATCCAGGACGAACAGTGTGGTTTTCGTCCTGGTCGTGGAACGGTAGACCAGATCTATACTCTCGGCAGGGTCCTTGAGTGTGCATGGGAGTTTGTCCAACCAGTCTACATGTGCGTTGTGGACTTGGAGAAGACATTCGACCGTGGCCACCCCGGGAAGTCCTGTGGGGAGTGCTCAGAGAGTATGGGGTAACGGCATGTCTGATTGTGGCGGGTCGCTCCCTGTATGATCAGTGTCAGAGCTTGGTCCGCATTGCCAGCAGTAAGTCGGACCCCTTTCCAGTGAGGGTTGGACCGGAGTCCAACCCTTGTGTTGGCTGCCCTTTGTCACCAAATGTGTTCATACATTTTATGGACAGAATTTCTAGGCGCAGTCATGGCGTTGAGGGGATCCGGTTTGGTGGCTGCAGGATTAGGTCTCTCCTTCTTGCAGATGATGTGGTCCTTATGGCTTTAACTGGCCAGGATCTTCAGCTCTCATTGGATTGGTTCACAGCCGAGTGTGAAGCGACTGGGATGAGAATCAGCACCTCCAAGTCCAAGGTTCTTGCCCGGGAAAGGGTGGAGTGCCATCTCGAGGTTGGGCAGGAGACCTTTCCCCAAGTGGATGAGTTCAAGTACCTGGAGTCTTGTTCATGAGTGAGGGAAGAGTGGATCGTGAGATGCACAGGCTGATCGGTGCGGCGTCTTCAGTAATGAGGACGCTATATCGATTCGTTGTGGTAAGAAGGAGCTGCGCCAGAAGGAAAAGCTCTCAATTTACCGGTCAATCTACGTTCCCATCCTCACCTATGGTCATGAGCTTTGGGTTATGACCGAAAGGACAAGATCACGCGTACAAGTGGCCGAAATGAGTTTTCTCCGCTGGGTGGCGGGTCTTTCTCTTACTGTAAGAATTTTCACCGTTTAATTACAGTAACCTACTGGCAGCTAATCTTTCCAGTATAAAACTGTTTTTCTACAGCACACATACTGTGATTTATCACTACAGTTTATTACTTTAAAAAGTATCACAGTACTGTGCTGTATCAAATATACGCTTTACAGCATAATACTGTCATCTGTTTAGCGGCATTACACGGTTATTTTAGTGTATCTACTGTAATATCCATTAACAGTTAATTACAGTAAAATAATTGTAAGCACTATAGACTGAGCTTTACAGTATAATGCCACTAGAAGTTAATGAGTTGAACTTTTAATTTTTCAAAATCAAAACCCCTGCAATCTGCTGGCATAAAAATGACTGGAGAAATGGCCTTGCAAGATTATGTTTTTATTAACCAATTATTTTAAAGTGCATCAAATACATTCAATGTACATTTAGTGCATTCTTCTTATTTTCAGTAAAGCATTTTAACATTTATAACATGTCCACTTAATTTCTAACTGGAGACAAAACACTGAACACAAGTCCAGTGTTTAGTTGTCGGCTACATAAAGCCCCACTCAAAGTCTGTGAGATGTTTTATAAGGGTGGCTACGTGAGGATTTACAGTTGCTGCCTTTTTCTGGACCAGCTTCCCGGTCTTCTTGGACACCACCTTTCCCTGGCTAGCCTTTGTTCCCCTCTCAGGGTTAACGCCAATGAATCGCCTAAAAAAGAGAGAAAGCATATTAGATATTCTGTTGTGATTGAAGATTACTTGCAGTCGATACAGAACCCCCCTCACATTGTTATTTAGGAATATGTACACATATTAATATCAATTTTAGGATATATGTGAGCCTATACCATAACCACAGCTGTAGATGAGTGAATGCTCTAAAACCCATTAAGACAAATTCAGAGAGGAAGACAATGCTAAAGCCTCCCCAATCCCTCTCTCTATTTATGTTTTCTCTCCATCTACGGGACCGTGTATTTACGCTAATGTTTCCTGCTTTCACCCATTTAACATATCGTTACCTGCTCATTACCTATCTTCTCTGCATCCTGGGGTCACACTGGTGCTTCTTGCTTTTACCCATTCAACATATCTTTACCTGCACATTACCTACCTTCTCTGCATAATGTGGTCACGCTGGTGCTTTCTACCTTCACCCATTCAACATATCTTTACCTGCACATTACCTACCTTCTCTGTATCCTGGAGTCAAGCTGGTGTTTCCTGCCTTTACTCATTCAACATATCTTTACCTGCACATTACCTACCTTCTCTGTATCCTGGCGTCTAGCTGGTGTTTCCTGCCTTCACCCATTCAACATATCTTTACCTGCACATTACCTACCTTCCCTGCATCCTTGGGTCACACTGGTGCTTCTTTCTTTCACCATAGAACATATCTTCACCTGCACATACCTACCTTGTCTGCATGGCCTCGACCACACCTGTGCTTCCTTCTTTCACCCATTCAACATACCTTCACCCGCACATTACCTACCTTCCCTGCATAGTGGGGTCACACTGGTGCTTCCTGCCTTTACCCATTCAACATATCTTCACCCGCACATTACCTACTTGCTCTGCATTCTCGGTTCAAGCTGGTGCTTCATGCCATCATCCAGTCAACATATCTTTACCTGCAAATTACCTACTTTTTCTGCATCCTGGGGTCAAACAGGTGCTTCCTTCTTTGACCCAGTCAACATATCTTTACCTGCACATTACCTACCTTCTCTGTATCCTAGAGTCAAACTGGTGCGTCGGTCCCTAATAAGAAGTTCCACAAAGGAACAGAAGAGTCATTGATTTAAGGCACCAAATTGGGGAAAGGACAAGTCAAATTCCTGAACAGAGGTGAGAAATATAAAATAAAATATCCTAACAGTATTTTAACAGTATCAAGAGGATTTACCTTTGAAAAAATTCCAATGTCCGAGGACCTTCCTCTTGGTATTCCAAGTTGAACACATAGTAGGTGGCAAGAAGGGCAGCAAGCCCTGAGATTAAGCTAGGTTGGACGCCTTTGCAGATGACATCACCTTCCATGCAGATCATCCAACGTTTTATTGTGACTTTGTCACCAGCAACTGGTACAGTCAAGAAATGCAGTTTATGTTCCTAAACAGTATCCAATATGGGTAGCATTTTAAAAGTATTTGGAATGGCCACCTCACTCGCTCTCTCTTTCCTCTGTTTACATCTAGTCTCCTAAGGCAGTGGTTCTCAAATGGGGGTACGCGTACTCCTGGGGGTACTTGAAGATATGCCAAGGGGTATGTGAGATTTTTTTTTAATATTCTAAAAATAGCAACAATTCAAAAATCCTTTATAAATATATTTATTGAATAATACTTCGACAAAATATGAATGTAAGTTCATAAACTGAACAACTAATCAAGTAGGCTATTCCATTCATTACCATAAAGCCAGAGTTTCCCCCATGCCATGATGGTTTGACCCTACCTGGCGGTGCCACACGGCACCAACTGTCAATCAACTATCCATGTAGAAAACAATGGAGGCTTGGTTAAAGCGTAGTGGACATGTTCCATAAATATTGATGTTAAAGATTTCTTTTTTTGTGAAGAAATGTTGAGAATGAAGTTCACGAATCCAGATGGATCTCTATTACAATCCCCAAAGAGGGCACTTTAAGTTGATTACTTCTATGTGTAAAAATCTTTATTTATAATTGAATCATTTGGTTATTTTTCAACAAGTTTTTAGTTATTTTTATATCTTTTTTTCCAAATAGTTCAAGAAAGACCACAACAAATGAGCAATATTTTGCACTGTTATACAATTTAATAAATCAGAAACTGATGACATAGTGCTGTATTTTACTTCTTTATCTCTTTTTTTCAACCAAAAATGCTTTGCTCTGATTAGGGGGTACTTGAAGTTAAAAAATGTTCACAGGGGTACATCACTGAAAAAAGGTTGAGAACCACTGTCCTAAGGCAGTGGTTCTCAACCTTTTTTCAGTGCTGTGAACATTTTTTTAATGCAAGTAGACCTCCATGTCTTCATAACAGGAATATCCTGAATTCTCAAGTTGCATATCACAATAGTCATCATCAGTGTTAATAACACAAGAGCTGCTTGGATTTGCTGTTGATCAAGTCAAACTTCGTTCAGTGTAGCCGTAGTGCTTCCTTGACACGTGCGATGTGAAAGTAGACTTAACTGTAAATCTTTTTTCACATTGACAGAAGGGGCAAGCAACTGTCCTACATTCGGTAATATGACATTTCAAATGCAGGAGAAAGGCCCGTATATCATCGCACTTCGCGCTACATGAGACAATATTACAAGGTAAACCTTCTGCGCTATACATATCAGTCCTACTCTTGCCATATTTATGACGACGGCTGTGAGTTTTGAAGGCTGAGAAGTTGGAAAAAACTCTTGTGCATTTAGGGAAAGCACACTTAAACGATGCATTAGGCATACAACTATGACTTCGCATGTGTCTAACATACGCAAATACATTGCTGCAAGTCGTAGCACATATGTTGCAAGTTATCATCTTTTATGATGACTATGACAAAAAAGAAGAAAACTTAGCTAGCTAGCATGCGGCGGTACATGCGCGTGGTCAACGATAGTGTCTGTGATGCTGACTGTGACGCTATGTCATTTCGGACTTTATAAATATATATATAAAGTAATTCAAACAGAAAATGACACATCAAGGTACAAGTGACTCTTACCTTGTTATCAAAAACACACGATGCAGTAGGATGGATTTAGCAGGGTCGGCCAGGTGAAATGAAGCTCGGTTGGACGAATTGTGGGCGGACCCAAGAAACAAGTCTGAAAAATACTGAATTACACTGTAGGTTTTACAGTAACTTACTGCTGGTCGATATTTTTTGAAAAATGAAACAAAATTTACAGTACTTAACTGCATTTAAGAAGAACATGATAGGTTGATTGGCAACACTAAATTGGCCCTAGTGTGTGAATGTGAGTGTGAATGTTGTCTGTCTATCTGTGTTGGCCCTGCGATGAGGTGGCGACTTGTCCAGGGTGTACCCCGCCTTCCGCCTGATTGTAGCTGAGATAGGCTCCAGCGCCCCCCGCGACCCCGAAGGGAATAAGCGGTAGAAAATGGATGGATGGATGGAGTATATAACTGTAATTTTATTTTTTATTTTTACAGTAATTTTTTACAGTGAAGGTCATGGGTGTCAAACTCTGGCCCGTGGGCCAAATTTGGCCCAACGTGTAATTTGACTTGGCCCTTGAGGCAATATCAAATTAACACTAAAGCTGGACCGTCGATTATACATTGCGGCAGTGCCGCGGTAACACCGCATTCACCGCAACTTCTAATACTTGCCAACCCTCCCGGGAGTGAATCCAGCACTCCTCCCGAATTTTTTTTTCTTTTTTTCAGCTAGTCAAACGAGTGCCGGCCCTTTTTCATGTCAGTGCAGCTTCTGCACCCACACACAATTGAATGCAACGCATACTTCATCAACAGCGATACAGGTTACACTGACGGTAGCCAAATAAAAAACTTTAACACTTTTAGAAATATACGCCACACTGTGAATCCACATCAAACAAGAATGACAAACACATTTCGGGAGAACATCCGCACCGTAACACAACATAAACACAACAGAACAAATACCCGGAACCCTTTGTAGCACTAAATCTTCCGGGACGCTACAAGGTGTGTGTGTGTGTGGGGGGAGGGTTTGGTGGTAGCGGGGGTGTATTTTGTAGCGTCCCGAAAGAGTTAGTGCTGCAAAAGATTCTGGGTATTTGTTCTTTTGTGTTTATGTTATGTTACGGTGCGGATGTTCTCCTGAAAAGTGTTTTTTATTTTTGTTTGGTGTGGGTTCACAGTGTGGCGTATATTTCTAACAGTGTTAAAGTTTTTTATACTGGCACCCTCAGTGTAACCTGACTGTTGAACACCTTCGTTCGATAATGAAAGTTGCCTCAGCTCAAAGCCTGAGCCCCGACATTAAAGAACTAGCATCTAAAAAAAGATGCCAGGTATCTGGCTTGGGCACATCAAATTAGATCAGTGTGTTGCAAACTGAGCAGCTTAAAGTCCTGGGGCCGTACTTATCAAGCTTCTTAGAGTGCCATTTTACACTTAAGTCCTGAGAATTTGCGAAATGTAGTCCTACTCTCAAACTTAAGAATAAAAGCTTTTTATCAACGTTCTTAAGTCTAAGAATCACTCCTACTCTCCACGGTATTTAAGAGACCTTCAGAGGTGTCTTAAGTGGTTAGGAGTTGCCACCAGGGGATGGCACTGAGGCGAGAGAGACGTGCGCGAACGTTCAGGGAACGGAACAATGTTTTGTTTTTTTTTGATGACGAGCAGCTGATCGAACGGTATCGTTTAGACAGAGCGGATATTATTTTTGTCACAGATTTAATACTTTTCCATTCCTTGCTGATTTCTGCATGTGTCTGCAGTGGGCTAGTATATATAGAGCCACCCACACCAGTTTCAAATTAGTTGCCTAATTAATGAATTGGAAAGAAAATTTTATGACAGTAGCGTATGTGTGTGGCCGTGAGGTGAGTGACGTCAGTGAGTGTGTGGGCGATAGAAGAGAGGGAGCGGTAGCGTGAGTGCCGGCGGGGACTAGTTTGTTTTGTATTATTTTGCAGTTTATTGTCAAAATATACACTCCCATTGTCCACTTAAATATTTCCAAGATATTTCTTTATTCTTAGACAACGGATTCCCTTCCGTGATTGGTCATTTCTATGGACACAGAAATGACGTCACCTAAAATTCCGTTTACGGCACATAGTAATGTCGTAATTCAGCTCTGAGTGTGACACTTAAGATTCAGTCCTACACTTCGCTGAAAGTGTGAGTAAGACGCTTGATAACTAACTTTTAAGTGCAGCTTTCAGCGAATAATTTATTTACTCTTAAGTCAACTCTTAGCAGACTTCTTAGGAGTAATTCTAAGAAGCTTGATAAGTACGGCCCCTGAATGGTTGTTTTATTCATTGTTATTTTATTTTCAAATGTATTAGCCTGTGGAAAAAGTTAATGTTGATATTTACCTCAGAAGGCTGCAAATAGAAAAGAGGCATTCAATTTTTATTTAGATTGTATTTGATATGCAATTGATATTTTTTAATTATTATTATTATTATTTGAAACTCCATTTTGCATGTCACTATAAAGTTATATAAGCCTTGCTTGTTCAATATTCAATGCAAAACTTGTTTGGGTCCCTATTAAAAGTTTAATTTGTTCAACCTTGGCCCGCGGCTTTGTTCAGTTTTAAACTTTGGCCCACTCAGTATTTGAGTTTGACACCCCTGGTGAAGGTGAAGCTCTGTCATCCTGGAGGCCACGGGGAAAGCCCAGGACACATTGGGAACACTATGTCTCCCGGCTGGCCTGGGAACGCCTCGGGATCCCCTGAGAAAAGGTCCTAGGTGAGGGATCAGACAAAGAGCAGCTCAAAGACCTTTATGAAAAGTACAAATCGAGGACCTAGATTTTTTTCTCGCCCAGGCGCAGGTCACCGTGGCTCCCCTGTGGAGCCAGGCGCAGAGGTGGGGCACGATGGCAAGCGACTGGTGGCCGGGCCTGTCTCCATGGGGCCCTGCCGGGCTCAGCTCGAAGAGGCAACGTGGGTCAACCCTCCAATGGGCTCACCACTCATGGTCCCATTGAGGTCATAGAGGTCGGATGCAGTGTGAACTGGGCGGCAGCCGAAGGCAGGGCACTTGGCGGTCCGATTATCGGCTACATAAGCTCGCTCTTGGGACGTGGAACGTCACCTCGCTGGGAGGGAAAGAGCCTGAGCTGGTGCGCGAGGTGAAGAAGTTCCGGCTAGATATAGTTGGACTCACTTCAACGCACAGCAAGGGCTCTGGAACCTGTTCTCTCAAGAGGGGCTGGACTCTCTTCCACTCTGGCGTTGCAAGCAATGAGAGGCTGGGGTGGCAATTGTTGTTGCTCAAAGCCTGCACGTTGGACTTTAACCCAGTAGACGAGATGGTAGCTTCCCTCCGCCTTCGGGTTGGGTGACGGGTCCTGACTGTTGTTTGTGTTTACGCACCAAACAGCAGCTCAGAGTACCCACTCTTTTTGGATTCCCTTGAGGGAGTACTGGAGAGTGCTCCCTCGGGTGATTCCCTTGTTCTGTTGGGGGACTTCAATGCTCATGTTGGCAAGGACAGTGAAACCTGGAGAGTCGTGATTGGGAAAAATGGCCACCCGGATCTGAACCCAAGTGGTGCTTTGTTATTGGACTTTTGTGCTCGTCACGGATTGTCCATAACAAACACAATGTTCAAACATAAGGAAGAACTTTGAACATGTCACGAGGGAGGTGCTGGACATTGAGTCTGAGTGGACCATGTTCCGTGCCTCTCTTGTCGAGCCTGCTGATTGGAGCTGTGGCCGCAAGGTGTTTGGTGCCTGTCGTGGCGGTAATCCTAGAACTCGCTGGTGGCCACCAGCAGTGAGGGATGCCGTCAAGCTGAAGAAAGAGCCTATCGGGTCCTTTTGGCTCATGGGACTCCAGAGGCAGCGGGCATACCGACAGGCCAAGCAGTGCCTGGGGAATCTGTGGTGGACTCTCCTATTTCTGGGGCTTAGGTTGCCTAGGTAGTTAAAAAGCTCCTCTGTGGCAAGGCTCCGGTGGTGGATGAGTTCCTTAAGGCTCTGGATACTGTGGGGCTGTCTTGGTTGACAAGACTCTGCAACATCGCGTGAACATTGGGGGCGATACCTCTGGATTGGCAGACCGGGGTGGTGGTTCCTCTCTTTAAGAAGGGGAACCGGAGGGTGTGTTCCAACTATCGTGAAACACACTCCTCAGCCTTCCCTGTAAGGTCTATTCATGTGTACTGGAGAGGAGGAAACTCGGATCCAGGACGAACAGTGTGGTTTTCGTCCTGGTCGTGGAACGGTAGACCAGGTCTATACTCTCGGCAGGGTCCTTGAGTGTGAAGCGACTGGGATGAGAATCAGCACCTCCAAGTCCAAGTCCATGGTTCTCGCGCAGGAAAGGGTCGAGTGCCATCTCCAGGTTGGGGAGGAGATCTTGCCCCAAGTGGAGGAGTTCAAGTACCTAGGAGTCTTGTTCACGAGTGAGGATAGAGTGGATCGAGAGATCCACAGGCGGATTGGTGCGGCGTCTTCAGTATTGAGGACGCTATATCGATCCGTTGTGGTGAAGAAGGAGCTGAGCCAGAAGGAAAAGCTGTCAATTTACAGTCGATCTACGTTCCCAGCTTTGGGTTATGACCGAAAGGACAAGCGGCCGAAATGTGTTTCCTCTGCCGGGTGGTGGGTCTCTCCCTTAGAGACAGGGTGAGAAGCTCTGTCATCCGGGAGGAACTCAAAGTAAAGCCGCTGCTCCTCCACATTGAGAGGAGCCATGAGGTGGTTCGGGCATCTGCTCAGGATGCCACCCGAACGCCTCTAGGGAGGTGTGGCAGGAGGCCACGGGGAAGACCTAGGACACATTGGAAAGACTATGTCCCCGGCTGGCCTGGGAACGCCTCGGAATACCCCGAGAAGAGCTGGACGAAGTGGCTGGGGAGAGGGAAGTCTGGGATTTTCTGCTCAGGCTGCTGCCCCCGCAACCCGACCTCGGATAAGCGGTAGGAAATGGATGGATTTAGAATGACAGTTATACTGTCAGATTGAGTACAAAAACTAACTAAACCTTACACAATATAATGTTTCTAGTAAAACTCACAAAGATACATATCTCCAGGCATTATTAGCCATTTTGCATGTGTGGTTTAGGAGTTATGTTTAAATAAATAACTGTCAGATTGAGTGTGACAGTAAACTGTCATAGTGAGTAAAACCCTTATTTTGTATTTGCAAAGCTTACAAAAACAACTAAATCTAGTTAAACTCACACAGATACAATATTACAGGCATTTTTAGACATAATGCATGTTTGGTTTTAGAGTAATGTTTATATAACTTTCATATTTAGTATGACAGCTGTACTGTCATATTTAATATAAAAAACAACTAACTTGTGTCTTTGCAAACCTTACAAAATACAATTTTTCTAGTAAAACTAACTAGATACATGCTCCAGGCATTATTAGCCATTTTGCATGTGTTGTTTGAGTTATGTTTAAATAACTGTCATATTGAGTGTGACGGTATACTGTCATAAAACCCAATTTTTGTATTTGCAACCCTGATTCTAGTAAAACTCACATATATACAATATTACAGGCAGTTTTGGACATAATGCATGTTTGGTTTTGGAGTTATGTTTATATAACTTTCATATATAGTATGACAGCTAAACTGTTATAATGAGTAAAATAACTAACTTGTGTTTGTCATAAAACCCAATTTTTGTATTAGCAAACCATACAACTGATTCAAATAAAACTCACATGGATTCAATATTACAGGCATTTTCAGACATTTTGCATGTTTGGTTTAGGAATTATGTTGTAATACATTTGTATTGCTTTTTTCACATTATCTCAGGATTTTTAGAACATTACTGTCATATTGAGTAAAAAAATATTTTTTGTGTTTGCAAGCCTTAAAAAAAGCATATGTTTCCAGTAAAACTCCCAAAGATGCATTATTTCAGGCATTATTAGCCATTTTTCAGGTGTGGTTTAGGAGTTATGTTTAAATAACTGTCATATTGAGTGTGGCGTTATACTGTCATATTGAGTTAAAAAAAACTAACTTGTGTCTTTGCAAACCTTACAAAAGAAAATGTTTCTAGCAAGACTCACAAAAATATTTTTTTTCACGCTATTAGACATGTTTCATGTGTATTTAGGAGTTATAATTAAATAACTTTCATATTGAGTGTTAAAGTTATAATGTCATTATGTGTAAAACCTAATTTTTGTATTTGCAAACCTTACAAAAACAATTGATTGTAGTAAAACTTACATAGATTCAATATTACAGGCATTTTTAGACAATTTACATGTTTGGTTTAAAAGTTGTGTTTGAATACATTTGTATTGCTTTTTTCTCATTATCTCAGGATTCTAAGATCATTACTTTCATATTGAGTAAAACACTACTTTTTGTTTTTGCAAACCTTACAAACTCACATAAATACATTATTCCAGACATTTTTAGACATGACACATGTTTGGTTTTGGAGTTATGTTTATATAACTTTTATATTTAGTATGACTGTTATACTGTCATATTGAATTAAAAAAAACTAGCTTGTGTCTTTGCAAACTTTACAAAAGATCATTTTTCTAGTAAAACTAACAAAGATACATGTCTCCAGGCATTATTACCCATTTTGCATGGGTTGTTTAGGAATTATGTTTAAATACATTTTTATTGCTTTTTTCGCATTATCTCAGGATTTTAAGATCATTACTTTCATATTGAGTAAAAAACTACTTTTTGTTTTTGCAAACCTTGCAAACTCACATTAATACATTATTACAGGCATTTTTAGACTAATGACACATGTTTGGTTTTGGAGTTATGTTTATATAACTTTCATATTTAGTATGACTGTTATACTGTCATATTGAATAAAAAAAAACTAGCTTGTGTCTTTGCAAACTTTACAAAATATCATTTTTCTATTAAAACTAACAAAGATACATGTCTCCAGGCATTATTACCCATTTTGCATGGGTTGTTTAGGAATTATGTTTAAAGACATTTTTATTGCTTTTTTCGCATTATCTCAGGATTCTAAGATCATTACTTTCATATTGAGTAAAAAACTACTTTTTGTTTTTGCAAACCTTACAAACTTACATAAATACATTATTAAAGGCATTTTTAGACATGACACATGTTTGGTTTTGGAGTTATGTTTATATAACTTTTATTATTAGTATGACTGTTATACTGTCATATTGAATAAAAAAAAACTAGCTTGTGTCTTTGCAAACTTTACAAAAGATCATTTTTCTAGTAAAACTAACAAAGATACATGTCTCCAGGCATTATTACCCATTTTGCATGGGTTGTTTAGGAATTATGTTTAAATAAATTTTTATTGCTTTTTTCGCATTATCTCAGGATTTTAAGATCATTACTTTCATATTGAGTAAAAAACTACTTTTTGTTTTTGCAAACCTTACAAACTCACAATAATACATTATTACAGGCATTTTTAGACATGACACATGTTTGGTTTTGGAGTTATGTTTATAACTTTCATATTTAGTATGACTGTTATACTGTCATATTGAATAAAAAAACTGGCTTGTGTCTTTGCAAACTTTACAAAAGATCATTTTTCTAGTAAAACCAACAAAGATACATGTCACCAGGCATTATTACCCATTTTGCATGGGTTGTTTAGGAATTATGTTTAAAGACATTTTTATTGCTTTTTTCGCATTATCTCAGGATTCTTAGATCATTACTTTCATATTGAGTAAAAAACTACTTTTTGTTTTTGCAAAACTTACAAACTCACATAAATACATTATTACAGGCATTTTTAGACATGACACATGTTTGGTTTTGGAGTTAGGTTTATATAACTTTTATTATTAGTATGACTGTTATACTGTCATATTGAATAAAAAAAAACTAGCTTGTGTCTTTGCAAACTTTACAAAAGATCATTTTTCTAGTAAAACTAACAAAGATACATGTCTCCAGGCATTATTACCCATTTTGCATGGGTTGTTTAGGAATTATGTTTAAATACATTTTTATTGCTTTTTTCGCATTATCTCAGGATTTTAAGATCATTACTTTCATATTGAGTAAAAAACTACTTTTTGTTTTTGCAAACCTTACAAACTCACAATAATACATTATTACAGGCATTTTTAGACATGACACATGTTTGGTTTTGGAGTTATGTTTATAACTTTCATATTTAGTATGACTGTTATACTGTCATATTGAATAAAAAAACTGGCTTGTGTCTTTGCAAACTTTACAAAAGATCATTTTTCTAGTAAAACTAACAAAGATACATGTCACCAGGCATTATTACCCATTTTGCATGGGTTGTTTAGGAATTATGTTTAAAGACATTTTTATTGCTTTTTTCGCATTATCTCAGGATTCTTAGATCATTACTTTCATATTGAGTAAAAAACTACTTTTTGTTTTTGCAAAACTTACAAACTCACATAAATACATTATTACAGGCATTTTTAGACATGACACATGTTTGGTTTTGGAGTTATGTTTATATAACTTTCATATTTAGTATGACTGTTATACTGTCATATTGAATAAAAAAAAAAACTAGCTTGTGTCTTTGCAAACTTTACAAAAGATCATTTTTCTAGTAAAACTAACAAAGATACATGTCTCCAGGCATTATTACCCATTTTGCATGGGTTGTTTAGGAATTATGTTTAAATACATTTTTATTGCTTTTTTCGCATTATCTCAGGATTTTAAGATCATTACTTTCATATTGAGTAAAAAACTACTTTTTGTTTTTGCAAACCTTACAAACTCACAATAATACATTATTACAGGCATTTTTAGACATGACACATGTTTGGTTTTGGAGTTATGTTTATAACTTTCATATTTAGTATGACTGTTATACTGTCATATTGAATAAAAAAACTGGCTTGTGTCTTTGCAAACTTTACAAAAGATCATTTTTCTAGTAAAACTAACAAAGATACATGTCACCAGGCATTATTACCCATTTTGCATGGGTTGTTTAGGAATTATGTTTAAAGACATTTTTATTGCTTTTTTCGCATTATCTCAGGATTCTTAGATCATTACTTTCATATTGAGTAAAAAACTACTTTTTGTTTTTGCAAAACTTACAAACTCACATAAATACATTATTACAGGCATTTTTAGACATGACACATGTTTGGTTTTGGAGTTATGTTTATATAACTTTCATATTTAGTATGACTGTTATACTGTCATATTGAATAAAAAAAAAACTAGCTTGTGTCTTTGCAAACTTTACAAAAGATAATTTTTCTATTAAAACTAACAAAGATACATGTCTCCAGGCATTATTACCCATTTTGCATGGGTTGTTCAGGAATTATGTTTAAAGACATTTTTATTGCTTTTTTCGCATTATCTCAGGATTCTTAGATCATTATTTTCATATTGAGTAATAAACTACTTTTTGTTTTTGCAAACTTACAAACTCACATAAATACATTATTAAAGGCATTTTTAGACTTGACACATGTTTGGTTTTGGAGTTATGTTTATATAACTTTTATTATTAGTATGACTGTTATACTGTCATATTGAATAAAAAAAAACTAGCTTGTGTCTTTGCAAACTTTACAAAATATCATTTTTCTAGTAAAACTAACAAAGATACATGTCTCCAGGCATTATTACCCATTTTTCATGGGTTGTTTAGGAATTATGTTTAAAGACATTTTTATTGCTTTTTTTGCATTATCTCAGGATTCTAAAATCCTTACTTTCATATTGAGTAAAAAACTACTTTTTGTTTTTGCAAAACTTACAAACTCACATAAATACATTATTATAGGCATTTTTAGACATGACACATGTTTGGTTTTGGAGTTATGTTTATATAACTTTCATATTTAGTATGACTGTTATACTGTCATATTGAATAAAAAAAAACTGGCTTGTGTCTTTGCAAACTTTACAAAAGATCATTTTTCCAGTAAAACTAAAAAAGATACATGTTCCCAGGCATTATTACCCATTTTGCATGGGTTGTTTAGGAATTATGTTTAAATACATTTTTATTGCTTTTTTCGCATTATCTCAGGATTTTAAGATCATTAATTTCATATTGAGTAAAAAACTACTTTTTTTTTTGCAAACCTTACAAACTCACAATAATACATTATTACAGGCATTTTTAGACATGACACATGTTTGGTTTTGGAGTTATGTTTATAACTTTCATATTTAGTATGACTGTTATACTGTCATATTGAATAAAAAAAACTGGCTTGTGTCTTTGCAAACTTTACAAAAGATCATTTTTCTAGTAAAACTAACAAAGATACATGTCACCAGGCATTATTACCCATTTTGCATGGGTTGTTTAGGAATTATGTTTAAAGACATTTTTATTGCTTTTTTCGCATTATCTCAGGATTCTTAGATCACTACTTTCATGTTGAGTAAAAAATTACTTTTTGTTTTTGCAAACCTTACAAACTCACATAAATACATTATTACAGGCATTTTTAGACATGACACATGTTTGGTTTTGGAGTTATGTTTATATAACTTTTATATTTAATATGACTGTTATACTGTCATATTGAATAAAAAAAAACTAGCTTGTGTCTTTGCAAACTTTACAAAAGATCATTTTTCTAGTAAAACTAACAAAGATACATGTCTCCAGGCATTATTACCCATTTTGCATGGGTTGTTTAGGAATTATGTTTAAATAAATTTTTATTGCTTTTTTCGCATTATCTCAGGATTTTAAGATCATTACTTTCATATTGAGTAAAAAACTACTTTTTGTTTTTGCAAACCTTACAAACTCACAATAATACATTATTACAGGCATTTTTAGACATGACACATGTTTGGTTTTGGAGTTATGTTTATAACTTTCATATTTAGTATGACTGTTATACTGTCATATTGAATAAAAAAACTGGCTTGTGTCTTTGCAAACTTTACAAAAGATCATTTTTCTAGTAAAACCAACAAAGATACATGTCACCAGGCATTATTACCCATTTTGCATGGGTTGTTTAGGAATTATGTTTAAAGACATTTTTATTGCTTTTTTCGCATTATCTCAGGATTCTTAGATCATTACTTTCATATTGAGTAAAAAACTACTTTTTGTTTTTGCAAAACTTACAAACTCACATAAATACATTATTACAGGCATTTTTAGACATGACACATGTTTGGTTTTGGAGTTAGGTTTATATAACTTTTATTATTAGTATGACTGTTATACTGTCATATTGAATAAAAAAAAACTAGCTTGTGTCTTTGCAAACTTTACAAAAGATCATTTTTCTAGTAAAACTAACAAAGATACATGTCTCCAGGCATTATTACCCATTTTGCATGGGTTGTTTAGGAATTATGTTTAAATACATTTTTATTGCTTTTTTCGCATTATCTCAGGATTTTAAGATCATTACTTTCATATTGAGTAAAAAACTACTTTTTGTTTTTGCAAACCTTACAAACTCACAATAATACATTATTACAGGCATTTTTAGACATGACACATGTTTGGTTTTGGAGTTATGTTTATAACTTTCATATTTAGTATGACTGTTATACTGTCATATTGAATAAAAAAACTGGCTTGTGTCTTTGCAAACTTTACAAAAGATCATTTTTCTAGTAAAACTAACAAAGATACATGTCACCAGGCATTATTACCCATTTTGCATGGGTTGTTTAGGAATTATGTTTAAAGACATTTTTATTGCTTTTTTCGCATTATCTCAGGATTCTTAGATCATTACTTTCATATTGAGTAAAAAACTACTTTTTGTTTTTGCAAAACTTACAAACTCACATAAATACATTATTACAGGCATTTTTAGACATGACACATGTTTGGTTTTGGAGTTATGTTTATATAACTTTCATATTTAGTATGACTGTTATACTGTCATATTGAATAAAAAAAAAAACTAGCTTGTGTCTTTGCAAACTTTACAAAAGATCATTTTTCTAGTAAAACTAACAAAGATACATGTCTCCAGGCATTATTACCCATTTTGCATGGGTTGTTTAGGAATTATGTTTAAATACATTTTTATTGCTTTTTTCGCATTATCTCAGGATTTTAAGATCATTACTTTCATATTGAGTAAAAAACTACTTTTTGTTTTTGCAAACCTTACAAACTCACAATAATACATTATTACAGGCATTTTTAGACATGACACATGTTTGGTTTTGGAGTTATGTTTATAACTTTCATATTTAGTATGACTGTTATACTGTCATATTGAATAAAAAAACTGGCTTGTGTCTTTGCAAACTTTACAAAAGATCATTTTTCTAGTAAAACTAACAAAGATACATGTCACCAGGCATTATTACCCATTTTGCATGGGTTGTTTAGGAATTATGTTTAAAGACATTTTTATTGCTTTTTTCGCATTATCTCAGGATTCTTAGATCATTACTTTCATATTGAGTAAAAAACTACTTTTTGTTTTTGCAAAACTTACAAACTCACATAAATACATTATTACAGGCATTTTTAGACATGACACATGTTTGGTTTTGGAGTTATGTTTATATAACTTTCATATTTAGTATGACTGTTATACTGTCATATTGAATAAAAAAAAAACTAGCTTGTGTCTTTGCAAACTTTACAAAAGATAATTTTTCTATTAAAACTAACAAAGATACATGTCTCCAGGCATTATTACCCATTTTGCATGGGTTGTTCAGGAATTATGTTTAAAGACATTTTTATTGCTTTTTTCGCATTATCTCAGGATTCTTAGATCATTATTTTCATATTGAGTAATAAACTACTTTTTGTTTTTGCAAACTTACAAACTCACATAAATACATTATTAAAGGCATTTTTAGACTTGACACATGTTTGGTTTTGGAGTTATGTTTATATAACTTTTATTATTAGTATGACTGTTATACTGTCATATTGAATAAAAAAAAACTAGCTTGTGTCTTTGCAAACTTTACAAAATATCATTTTTCTAGTAAAACTAACAAAGATACATGTCTCCAGGCATTATTACCCATTTTTCATGGGTTGTTTAGGAATTATGTTTAAAGACATTTTTATTGCTTTTTTTGCATTATCTCAGGATTCTAAAATCCTTACTTTCATATTGAGTAAAAAACTACTTTTTGTTTTTGCAAAACTTACAAACTCACATAAATACATTATTATAGGCATTTTTAGACATGACACATGTTTGGTTTTGGAGTTATGTTTATATAACTTTCATATTTAGTATGACTGTTATACTGTCATATTGAATAAAAAAAAACTGGCTTGTGTCTTTGCAAACTTTACAAAAGATCATTTTTCCAGTAAAACTAAAAAAGATACATGTTCCCAGGCATTATTACCCATTTTGCATGGGTTGTTTAGGAATTATGTTTAAATACATTTTTATTGCTTTTTTCGCATTATCTCAGGATTTTAAGATCATTAATTTCATATTGAGTAAAAAACTACTTTTTTTTTTGCAAACCTTACAAACTCACAATAATACATTATTACAGGCATTTTTAGACATGACACATGTTTGGTTTTGGAGTTATGTTTATAACTTTCATATTTAGTATGACTGTTATACTGTCATATTGAATAAAAAAAACTGGCTTGTGTCTTTGCAAACTTTACAAAAGATCATTTTTCTAGTAAAACTAACAAAGATACATGTCACCAGGCATTATTACCCATTTTGCATGGGTTGTTTAGGAATTATGTTTAAAGACATTTTTATTGCTTTTTTCGCATTATCTCAGGATTCTTAGATCACTACTTTCATGTTGAGTAAAAAATTACTTTTTGTTTTTGCAAACCTTACAAACTCACATAAATACATTATTACAGGCATTTTTAGACATGACACATGTTTGGTTTTGGAGTTATGTTTATATAACTTTTATATTTAATATGACTGTTATACTGTCATATTGAATTAAAAAAAACTAGCTTGTGTCTTTGCAAACTTTACAAAAGATCATTTTTCTAGTAAAACTAACAAAGATACATGTCTCCAGGCATTATTACCCATTTTTCATGGGTTGTTTAGGAATTATGTTTAAAGACATTTTTATTGCTTTTTTTGCATTATCTCAGGATTCTAAAATCCTTTCTTTCATATTGAGTAAAAAACTACTTTTTGTTTTTGCAAAACTTACAAACTCACATAAATACATTATTATAGGCATTTTTAGACATGACACATGTTTGGTTTTGGAGTTATGTTTATATAACTTTCATATTTAGTATGACTGTTATACTGTCATATTGAATAAAAAAAACTGGCTTGTGTCTTTGCAAACTTTACAAAAGATCATTTTTCCAGTAAAACTAAAAAAGATACATGTTCCCAGGCATTATTAGCCATTTTGCATATGTTGTTTAGGAGTAATGTTTAAATACATTTTTATGCTTTTTTCGCATTATCTCAGGATTTTAAGAACATTAGAGTCATATTGAGTAAAAAAAACTACTTTTTGTGTTTGCAAGATTTAAAAAAGCATGTGTTTCGAGTAAAACGGCCAAGGATGCATTATTTCAGGCATTATTAGCCATTTTTCATGTGTGGTTTGAGTTATGGTTAAATAACTGTCATATACTGTCAGTTATGACATAGTAAGTAAAACCTAATTTATGTATTTGCAAACCTTACAAAATCATTTAAATCTAGTAAAACTCACATGGATTCAATATTACAGACATTTTTAGACATTTTGCATGTTTGGTTTAGGAATTATGTTGGAATGATTTTTATTAATTTGTTCGTATTATCTCAGAATTTTAGAACATTACTGTCATATTGAGTAAAAAAATAATTGTTGTGTTTGCAAGCCTTAAAAAAGCATATGTTTCGAGTAAAACTTACAAGAATGCATTATTTCAGGCATTGTTAGTCATTTTTCATGTGTAGTTTAAGAGTTATGTTTAAATAACTGTCATATTGAGTGTGGCAGTTATACTGTCATATTGAGTAAAAAAAACTAACCTGTCTTTGCAAACCTTACAAAAGAAAATGTTTCTAGTAACACTCACAAAGATAAATTTTTTCACGCATTATTAGACATGTTTCATGTGTGGTTAGGAGTTATAAATAAATAATTGTCATATTGAGTGTTACAGTTTTAATGTCATTATGTGTAAAACCTAATTTTTGTATTTGCAAACCTTACAAAAACAATTGATTCTAGTAAAACTTATATAGATTCAATATTGCAGGCATTTTTAGACATTTTACATGTTTGGTTTAAAATTTGTGTTTGAATACATTTGTATTGCTTTTTTCGCATTATCTCAGGATTCTAAGAACATTACTTTCATATTGAGTAAAAAACTACTTTTTGTTTTTGCAAACCTTACAAACTCACATAAATACATTATTACAGGCATTTTTAGACATGACACATGTTTGGTTTTGGAGATATGTTTATATAACTTTCATATTTAGTATGACTGTTATACTGTCATATTGAATAAAAAAAAACTAGCTTGTGTCTTTGATATCTTTACAAAAGATCATTTTTTTAAACTAACAACGTTACATGTCTCCCTAGGCATTATTAGCCATTTTGCATGTGTTGTTTAGGAGTTAGGTTTAAATACATTTGTATTGCTTTTTTCCCATTATCTCAGGGTTCTAAGAACTTTAAAGTCAAGTAAAAAACTACTCTTTGTGTTTGCAAAATGTAAAACTCAGTAAAACTCCCAATGATTCATTATTTCAGGCATTATTAGCCATTTTTTTGTGTGGTTTATGAGTTATGTTTAAATAACAGTCATATTGAGTGTGATTTTGACATTGTGAGTAAAACCTAATTTTTGTATTTGCAAACCTTACAAAAACAACCGATTCCAGGAAAACTCACATTGATACAATATTACAGGCATGTTTAGACATATTGCATGTTTGGTTTTGGAGTTATATTTATATAACCTGCTTTCTGAGCCGCCACCTTTGTGGTTTGCGTGTCCCACTGATCCAGGAACTATGTTGTCCGGGGGCTTCTATGGTCTCCCAAGACAAACAGGTCCTAGGTGAGGGATCAGACAAAGAGCAGCTCAAAGACCTTTATTAAAAGTACAATTGAGGACCTAGATTTTTTCTCGCCCGGAAGCAGGTCACCGTGGCTCCCCTGTGGAGGTGTGGCACGATGGCGATTGACGGGCCTGTCCCCATGGGGCCCAGCCGTGCTCAGCTCGAAGAGGCAACGTGGATCCCCCCTCCAGGGCTCACCACTCATGGGCTGGGTCATAGAGGGTGCAGTGTGAGCTGGGCGGCAGCCGAAGGCAGGGCACTTGGTGGTCCGATTATCGGCTACATAAGCTCGCTCTTGGGACATGGAATGTCACCTCGCTGGGAGGGAAGGAGCCTGAACTGGTGCTTGAGGTGGAGACGTTCCCGGCTAGATATAGTTGGACTCACAGCAAGGGCTCTGGAACCTGTTCTCTCAGAGGGGCTGGACTGAGCTGAGCTTTCATTACTTGCAACGCCAGAGTGGAAGAGATTCCACACTGGCGTTGCAACTAATGAGAGGCTGGGGTGGCAATTCTTGTTGCCCCCCGGCTCAAAGCCTGCACGTTGGACTTTAAACCCAATAGACGAGATGGTTGCTTCCTTCAGCCTTCGGGTTGGGTGACGGGTCCTGACTGTTGTTTGTGTTTACACACCAAACAGCAGCTCAGAGTACCAACTCTTTTTGGATTCCCTTGAGGGAGTACTGGAGAGTGCTCCCTCGGGTGATTCCCTTGTTCTGCTGGTGGACTTCAACGCTATGTTGGCAACGACAGTGAAACCTGGAGAGTCGTGATTGGGAAAAATGGCCACCCGGATCTGAACCCAAGTGGTGCTTTGTTATTGGACTTTTGTGCTTGTCACGGATTGTCCATAACAAACACAATGTTCGAACATAAGGGTGTCCATATGTGCACTTGGCACAAGGACACCCTCGGCCGCATGATTGACTTTGTAGTTGTGTCATGGGATTTGCGGCCTCATGTTTTGGACACTCGGTGAAGAGAGGGGCAGAGCTTTCTACCAACCACCACCTGGTGGTGAGCTGGCTCCGATGGTAGGGGGGGATGCCGGTCAGACCTGGCAGGCCCAAACGCATTGTAAGGGTCTGCTGGGAACACCTAGCAGAGTCTCCTGAAGAACTTTGAACATGTCCGGAAGAACTTTGAACATGTCACGAGGGAGGTGCTGGACATTGAGTCTGAGTGGACCATGTTCCGTTCCTCTCTTGTTGAGCCAGCTGATTGAAGCTGTGGCCGCAAGGTGTTTGGTGCCTGTCGTGGTGGTAATCCACCAGCAGTGAGGGATGCTGTCAAGCTGAAGAAAGAGCCACCGGGTCCTTTTGGCTCATGGGACTCCAGAGGCAGTGCGCATACCGACAGGCCAAGCCAGACCTCCTCAGTCCCACCAACACGTCTTCCTATGAGGAAACAGTGCCGGGGAAGTCTGTGGTGGGCTCTCCTATTTCTGGGGCTGAGGTTGCCAAGGTAGTTAAAAAGCTCCTCGGTGGCAAGGCCCCGGGGGTATGAGCTCCGTCCGGAGTTCCTTAAGGCTCTGGATGCTGTGGGGCAGTCTTGATTGACAAGACTGCAACATTGCGTCTACATCGGGGGCGGTACCTCTGGATTGGCAGACCGGGGTGGTGGTTCCTCTCTTTAAGAAGGGGAACCGGAGGGTGTGTTCCAACTATCGTAGATCACACTCCTCAGCCTTCCCGGTAAGGTCTATTCATGTGTAATGAAGAGGAGGAACCTCGGATCCAGGACGAACAGTGTGGTTTTCGTCCTGGTCGTGGAACGGTAGACCAGCTCTATACTCTCGGCAGTGTCCTTGAGTGTGCATGGGAGTTTGCCCAACCAGTCTACATAAGTTTTGTGGACTTGGAGAAGACATTCGACCTTGGCCCCCGGTAAATCCTGTGGGGAGTGCTCAGAGAGTATGCAGTATCGGCATGTCTGATTGTGGCGGGTGTCTCCCTGTATGATCAGTGTCAGAGCTTGGTCCGCATTGCCGGCAGTATGTCGGACCCCTTTCCAGTGAGGGTTGGACTCCGCCAAGGCTGCCCTTTGTCACCGATTCTGTTCATAACTTTAATGGACAGAATATCTAGGCGCAGTCATAGCTTTGAGGATCCCCTCAACGCCATGACTGCGCCTGGTTTGGTGGCTGCAGGATTAGGTCTCTGCTTTTTGCAGATGATGTGGTCCTGATGGCTTCAACTGGCCAAGATCTTCAGCTTTCATTGGATCGGTTCGCAGTGAAGCGACTGGGATGAGAATCAGCACCTCCAAGTCCGAGTCCATGGTTCTCGCCCGGGAAAGGGTGGAG